>NC_138975.1:95105000-95722500 GCF_055761805.1 Camellia sinensis
ATGATTTGTATTATGCTGCACATCATTTATTTAACCTCTTTATACCAATATTACTCACTAGGATTTAGCTCACCCCTTTCCCCCATATATATGTAGGTGAGCAAATGGAGCGTCAAGTTTAGAGAAGCCTCGGAAGTCCACCCTCTGTAAAGCCTCTTTTAGAGCACCTCCGTGTTGGGCATACTTGGGCTCGAGTGAGCCAAACCATGTCAACCCTTGGTTTATGTTATTTTGTTTTTGTTCTTTGGGGATTTGTTTTGAATGAATATAATGTGTAAGAAGTTTAACCAAATGTGTTGTACCTACATATGTATACAAGAATGGATGTATAAGTTTAAAGTTTTAAATATTTGTGAAATTTGCATGTATGCGTCGCTCGATGGACATATTTATGTTCTATTATTGCTTCCGCAGTGCCTCGTTTACTATTATCAATTATCTATTTTGTCTTTAAGGCTGGGTAATATAGCAATCCCGATTTTGACCCGACACTTGTGGTAGTTCGAACTCGGGTTTATGGTTTCTGAATGTTGGTCGTTGTCGTTTTCCCTTTTCTTCCTCCTTAAATTTGGTTATTTGGACATGTTGAGCGTGTTCGAAACAGGTTGGTTGCTTGGTTTTCAAACCTTAGGTTGCCTAGATTTTTGGTCCTCTACTCGAGCTAGATTTGCGAACTCTCAGTACTTTGCACGTTTGCAAAAGTACTGAGAGAGTGTTTTATACGCTCGAGCAGCGTTTATTACGCTCAAGCGGCCTTAATTGCGCTCGAGCGGTTTGTATGTTGTCTGCAAAAGTACTGGATGTGTGTATTCTGCGCTCGAGTGGGTCACTTTTGCCCTCGATTTCCCGTTTAAAACTGTAATTCCAATAGATTTTTCTACAATCAACAGATATAACTTTAAATCCTTATAATTCACATCCTTAAACCTACAATTCCACATCAAAAACATAACATCATGACTAATCACAAGTCCTACATAATTTAACTAACTTAATTTGACTTCCATTAGAGCCCAATTAGTTATACTTAAATTTAGCAGTGTGAATCAGATTTTTAATAAAACCCCCAAAAGGCTCCAAATATCAAATTAAACTTATTTCCATCATCAATTATGATTTCTCACATTAGTAAGGCCCTCAATTGCACGTTAGACTCAAGGTCTCCATTATACATACTCAAATTGAATACCTCATTAATAAATTTCATTCACAATAATCTTAATTCCCACTCCTCACAACATAATTAACTCCAGTTCGAACCCAATTAATCAAATCTCAATTTTACAAATTTGAATCGAATATTTAATTAAACCTCCATAGGGTTCGATACTCGAAATTAAAATAATTCAACTCGCTAATTATTCTTTCTTGAGCCAATTAGACTTTCAATTTCTAATTTCAAGATAAATCTTCAATAGAATCGTGTACGAACTAGTCTCCATAATTTTCATAATTCCCAAATTAAATTAGAATAGTAGGCAATAAAATTCAAATCTCCGTCATTAATTAAATATAAAGTATTACGCGATGGGGTTGTTATATTCTCCCTCCCTTTAGAAAGTTTGGTCCTCTAAACTCTTGCCACTTGTATTGCAGATAATTCACCACGTTTGCCTCATTCCATTTATGTTCTCAAGTAACTTCCTTACCATTTGAGTTTCTCATCAATGGAGATTAACTTAATATTATGTATTTATTAACCCAAATTGGTTGAGTCACCAAAAATTATTCTATAATGGGCAATATAACGATGGGTCTCAACGTCGACTTCCTAGTATCAAAATAAAAAAGATAACATCCAAAACACAAAACACATTATTCATAACACTCATATATTCCTATTTTACTATCCACACATGTCTCCAAAATAATTCACATGTTCCCCAAATAGTCAAGCTTAATCTCAAATGTTATTCATAATTACACTCCCTTGTTTCCAGTAAATTGAATCTTCCATTATTGACATCATTGAGCCTTCAATGTTGCCTAAGCATTTAATATAGCTTTAATATCAAAATCAAATCTTGGTTCACAAGTTCCTTAGCCACATTAGCTCAAATATTCGTTCCCATACAGCTTACCTGCCTTATTATTAAATCAAATAGGAGGGTCATTTACATTTAGTAGCCACAAATAACGTGTTTCGGCATGTTAACAACATTTACGTATCACACTTTCTAAGAATCTATATGAAGGGCATTAAATCAGATCCATCTATATGGAGTAGATGGAGCATCAACATGTCTCCACCTCTCCTAGTTCTAGTAATTTCTCAACCCATTCACCTTTGTTAAAAAGAGTGAGCACCTCAAGATCTCCACTTTGATCCGACTAGACTTTGGTTTCGACATCTTTGAAGTTTCATACTTGTTTGGCTCGTCTTCTCTCTTTGAAGTTGGGACTCTCTATACCTTAATATGAGTTTTAGCTTGATTATAGGTTATTGTGTGAAAATGGTGAGATTTGAGGGTGTTTTTAGCAAACCTAGGGTTTGGGTTCAAGTTTGAAAAGGCGGGCTTCTATGTGGGTGCTATATAAATGATTATGGGATTTGGAGATGAGATCATCTTATGTTAAAATAATTGATTTTGGCCTTTGGGTTAATATTTGGAAAATGGGGAGCTTTGCCCTAAAATGTCTAGAATAATTATGTTGTATAAATAACGAAATTGGCATGGAAAATGTGAAATTGGGAGGATGCATACATGAATGGTGTTGTTGGATTTGTTTAATCACTCACCTATGGAAATTTGATGATTTATTTGTTATAGAGATCACACATCTATTTAGAAATATCTGCTTTGGGCTATCGGTGGAGGATAGTCATGATTGTTATAGACATCGCATGTGGATTAGGCGAATTGAAACTAATCCCTTAACCATTATCATTGAATATGATTATGAATGATATACATTGTATATGTATGATATTTGGGAGGAGAAAGGGGATGTACTCCATGTTTTGAGGAGAAGAAAGGGGATGGACTCCATTGAACTAAGTTGGCTTGTGTGTCCAGGGTGAAAGTCTCGAAAACCATTCATATACATGGGTGTCGATTCCCGCGGACGAAGTTTTCGTAAAATGGCAAATAGAAGTGAATGTATTTGTATGATGATTTTATCTGATGAAAACTTGTGAGATGTAACCTCTATTGACGGGTTAAATGCAATGGGTGTATCTATTGAGCCAAAACGAATGAATTGAGATGCAAGTTTGGCTTAACGTGATTGTGGAAAGTATTATACAGACTTTGTCATAAGACAATGAACATGTGCATTATACTTATATCTTGTTAATTCTTATATATTGTGTTAGTATGTTTCTACTGGGCTTTGGCTCTTACTACTTGGGAACCATTTTTAGGTATTGGAGACATGCCTCCACCGAGACAATAGTCTGGGGAGACTTGGAGCAAGAGCTTCCTTTTGTTTTATTTATTTTGTATAGCCAAGGGCTACGTTGTATCTAGTTAGACTCATCCTTTTTCTGTAACCAAGCAATGTCTTGGAAAGGTGTAAGCCCGTAGGGCATTTATCTTATTGATTATTAACTGGTAGTACATGCTATAAATTCAGAATGAACATTAATGAATGTATACTGCATGTGTTATCTTTTGTAATACAAACTCTGATGAATGAAAGCATATTATTTCTATTAATATTCTATTTTAAGGATTGGGTTTATTGTAATAATTTGGAGGCGTTACAGGTAATCTAGGATTACTGGCCAGTCATGGACTAAACCTTTAGGGGCGGATTTGGGTCGTGATAGGTTCTTTATAGAAAACCATTGTTGGTTTGTTTCTTAATCTAAGCAAGGGATTGGCAGCACCCCTGCCGATGTACTATCCGTTGGATAGGTTCTTTATAGGAAACCATCGTAGGTTTGTTCCTTACTCTAAGCAAGTGATCAGCAACATTCCTACCAATGTAGTATCCCTTAGATAGTTCCTTATACGAAACCATTATAGGTTTGTTCATTGCTCTAAGCAAGAGATCGGTAGCATCCTGCTAATGTACTATCCCTTGCATAGGTTCTTTATCGGAAACCATCATTGGTTTGTTCCTTACTCTAAGCAGGAGATCGAAAACATCCCTGCCAATGTATTATCCATTGGATATGTTCTTTATAGGAAACCATCGTAGGTTTGTTCCTTACTTTAAGCAAGAGATCGGCAAAATCCCTGTCAATGTATTATCCATTGGTTAGGTTTTCCCTGCCGATTATAGCATTAAGTTTAGGGTTTTAGGGGCTCTGGCATTAATGTGCCTACGTCAGGTGGGCACGTGTAGTTCATTTTGAATGCTCATTAGTGTTTTGCATTAAATGTGATGGTACATTATTTGAATGAAGCGATGTGTGCATCTGAGTAATGTGACGTTTCCCTCCTCTTACACGTATATGAGTTCAAATCATTACTTCGATATTTGTGATCCCATTTGACAGCATTTCCCATCAAGACATCCTTAGGCATCGAGACCTGTGTTCTTGGGGTTTTCTGGTTTCGCCATTCAAAAGGTTTTCCTCAACCTCTTGTTCATCATCTTTTATCTGTAAGTTTTTCTTTTCTTCAAACATTTACTTTGTGACAATGGGCATGTCACGACCCAAACCCGCCCCTAAAAGTTTGGTCCATGACTGGCCTGTGTATAGGCCTCAAACAAAATTTCATGAATATTTATTCAAATACGGGGCCTTAAGCGGAAGCAAATACCAACATAAAGATAACGCCCATTGAGCTTGTGCATACATGAAGACATAGATTAATTTAAGCATTTAAATATACTTTCCATATTTACACATATAATCATAGAACTTATATAGATCTCACACACAAATACATAAGACTCAATAAAAGACATAATTTTCCAATACAAAGTTAAAGCCTCGACACGGAGGTGTAACCCGGCTGGTTTGACAGAGAGGCGGACCTCGATACAACTCTAGCGATGATCCCCGATGGCTCACCTACATATATAAAATAAAAAGGGTGAGCTAACGCCCAGTGAGTAATATAAAAGTAAAGAGGTTAATGAATGATGTCCTTGACATTAGGAGAACGTATTTCATAATTCTAAAACGTATCTTAAATCATTTCAAAAGAGACATTTACCGTGTCATAATCCATGCCTTTTCAAATGGAATACATATTTTAAACCATTACAAAACATTTTACGTGCTATGTGGTACGCTCACTTATACAAAAGCAGAGAAGCACATTTCAAAATAGGAAATCCATTCATGCATATAAAATAATACTTCGTAACATGAGTCATATAGCGATGTAAAAACATTTGTATTCATTTCATATGTTCTGAACGAGCTCGGGTCCATGCATAACAAAACGGCCTCAGGCTCAATCATTTTTAAAATGACCTTAGGTCCAAACGTATCATATCGTATCATGGAGTAGATGGAACATCGACATGTCCCCACCTCTCCTTGGGCCCAATTCATGTATTTATGGATCCAAGAGGTGACTTGTACGGACTCTATAGGTGACTCCCACTGTAGCACTTAGTTCCGTACAACACTTTGTTCCATATTAAAAGTTAATGGGTCTTAAAGACCGAACAATCATGCCATGGCATAAATGACACAGATAAACAGAATGGCCTTGGGCCTACTATATCATATTATAAACAATTCACATTTCTTATTCATAACTCATTTTACTTTTCTTGGAAACTTGTGTATTTTAACAAAATACGACATTTAGAGAATCATGCCACACATTAACAAAATAAGATATTTAGAGAATCATGTCACATATTAGTCAAAATAGATAATGAAAAACATATCCTTACTATACTATTACTCACAGTGATGGGTTTCTGGTAACAATGGGACGATGTCCTCGTTTTGACCTACAAACACAATGCACATAACATAATATGAGAATATAACCAATCCCTTTCTTGTTCTTTAATCAATTATTCATGGTGGTTCTAAACTCATTAGTCCTCAATAGGTCATAATCCATGTCTCGGAAAATAGGAAGAATCGAAAGGAAAATGGTTTAGAAGAAGAAATGGTATAAAACTGGTAGGTAGAAAGTGAACAACCTTCAATAATTTGAGCATATCTATGTGTGTACTTATAATTTGGGTGTGAGACTACCACCATTAGAAACTAGACTCCCGGGGCTTGATTTTAAACTAAAGAATCACTTAAAACGGAGTCCGGATGCAAGAGATATGCTTCTTTGAAGTTGGCTGAAACAGGGTTGTCCCGCACGTGCGGAAAACAGGGCCGCACGTGCGGGACAAGGTGCTTTTATTTCAAAATCATTTTTGGTGCTGGAAGGGGACTGTCGCACGTGCGGGAAGCCCCGCTGCACGTTCTACTCTAGGCAAATTCTACTGTCCGAAAATGTTTGTTGGCTCTAACACTTGTTTTTCCATTTTCCAAGCTTGGTTTCAACTCTAATCACCCAAAAACATGTAAAATTACCCCACAACATGATAAACTAATATCATTCAAGTGTAATTTCATTTCAAACAAATCAATCTTTGCCCCCAAGTTCAAGATCAATGCTTCATCTTTCATAATCTTGAAAGTTCCCAAAACACAACCCACAAACACCCTTGATCCTTGCATGATCTTATTCTATGGACAATCTAGAGTTCATTCATATGGTATTCATAAGGTGAAGCTCCAATCATAAACAAAATCATAGGACCCAAGTTCTAATTTCTTAAATTCAGCTCAATTAAATATATACATAAAACCCTAACCCAAATGAGTTTCAAATCTTCCAATATCATTATGATTTCATGAAATTGATGCATTAATCATAAAGATTCAAGATAGATTTCCACACCCTAGCTCAATCTTTGCCTTTCTCTTAGGTCTCTTCAATTTCCCAAGCTTCCATGGTTGATCTTCTTCCTCTCTCTTCAATCTCTTCAATTTATCTTCAAACCCCCATGAATATTGAGTTCTCTCTCTCTTAGAGAAGCTTGTCTCTCATTCTCTCTCTCCCTCTCTCTCTCTCTCTCACGGTTCTCTCACTTTCCCTTAGATATTTTGGCTCAAAGTGATGAGTTCACTCATATCATATATCTATATATAAGCTTATCATAATTAGGGAGAGCCAAGCACACCCTTATGAATCGTACGATATCAAGTTTCAATTAAACTTCCCAAATAACTCTAAAAATTATGTTAATCATAACTATGCACTCCATTCTGGTTTCTAAAGCCTCTAAGGCCTTCAATTTGTAGTGCAAAGTTAACCACCCTAACGCACCTTAACAAATCACACAAAATAAATTTCCAATTAACTTTCCCAAATAGCTCTAAACACTCCGATTAACATATCCAAGTACTCAATTTTGATTTCTAAACCCAAAAAGTCGGTAATTTCAGTTTTAAGGTCGTAACTCAACAGATAATTCCTCAATTTAAATAGATATAATCACATTAAAGCACATTAACCCATAGGTAAATAAAGATAATTCCTTATACACATTTTGGGGTCGTTACAGGGCAAACATGCCTATCTTGAGAGTTCTTTTGAGGGATAGGAACACTTTCGAGTGATGTGTGGCATTTCCATTAACGTTGCTCTTGAAGCTCCCGTCCTAGCGATAATTTCTTAATACCCACAAATAATAGAGTTCCATGGTTGGTCTCAACCATTGTAGGGGGTGGGGTTAGGTTTCCCTTCCACCATCTTCTTCTTTGTGAGGTTGGTTCTCACTATGGAGTTCCTTCATTCTTGCTTAATACCAACTTCTTGAAGATCGTGAATGGGATGTTATCCCTAAATAACCTTTTGCATATTGATCTAGCTTTAAGGGACCTTCAATACGGTTATAGTCTTTGTCAACCTAGTACTACAGCATTTTTCCTAGCCTACAAGAGTCAAGATCGGGACCACTCCCTAGTTCGGGTGCTTATTGGGTCTTTCTTAGTAGACGTGAAAGACGTCGTTATGGTCTCTGGGAGTTGGGAATTTGCTTCCCTTGATTTCGCTCCTAGTGCCTCCATCGTGCCCCGAGTGTTGGGCGCATGTGATTTTTCTTGTTCCAGATTGTTTGCCATATTTTTTTTGTTTGTTTTGTTGTTGTGAATCCTGACTGTAATTCTCCTTTATGTTTGTTTAGCTCATTGGCAAGTGAACACTTATCGAGAAGATGAGGCATGGGCATCGACCTTCCTGTCATGCCCCACTTTTTATTACATGGGTAATGTTACCACATTCCTTAACATAAACCAATTCCATTAATAACATACATAATCTATGTATACATTACACCCATAAGTAAATGAAAGTCCTCTATTTTGTATATCTATTGAATGCAACATGAATCACATTTAAACAAAATATCCATAGGCTTACTTCTTTACATTTAAACGTAAGGGTTTAACCCTTTTACAAAAATGGAGTTTCACCAGCAAATATAGGGCCCTGTGGCCAAAAATTTAAAAAGATCACCGATCTTGAACCATCTCTCAACTTGTACCTAAAATGATTAGCAACGTGGGATGAACATAAAGTCTAGTGAAGATCGCAACATGATTCTAAGCAATAGCAATATACAGGTAGCTATGATTATGAATGCACCACGACATACAATATAAGTAATGTTACAGTTTATATCCAAAATATACTTATATAAGTACATTTTTGCAAAATCATCCTCTTTAACACAACATGGTGTAAAATCACTTATTTTCTTTCCATTTTAGTTTAAAAACATTTCATCACAACACTTTCTTCTCTCTTAAACCTTCCATGTTCATATAAAATAATTTTTATCTAAACATTTGTTTTGAAAACATGTTCACACATACTAGTCATAACCCAGTTTTACATTTTAACACACTACGCACACTTATACACAAATACATCTACTATCTTCCATGGCTATAGGCCCAAGGGCAAGGAACACCTACAACCACATACCAAGAAATATATATTTCTAAACATTTACAACCGAAAGTAATACATACTTCTATTTCCACTGGCCTACAACACAGATGGCAAATGTGACAACCCACATAACACAATAACGCTTTATTGGCCTCACTTGGAGGGGAACGACCCAAGGTCACATTTTACCGGGCGCAAACCGGAAGAGAGAAGAACCTATCTCAAGGTGTTATGCTTTACCAGCCTAACTGGAGAGAAACAGACCTGAATTTCACACTTAATTGGGTACAAATCGGAAGGGATAAGAAACCTCTGTCAAGGCGCCATGCTTTACTTTCTTAATCAGAGAGAAACTGACCTCCAAACAATATCACAACAAGCTAGATTCATAAATGCAATGCTAATGTACTACATATACATAATCTATTCAACAACAACAATGCCATCCTCCACCGATCACCAAGG
The DNA here is from genome assembly GCF_055761805.1 of Camellia sinensis. Lineage (NCBI taxonomy): Eukaryota > Viridiplantae > Streptophyta > Magnoliopsida > Ericales > Theaceae > Camellia > Camellia sinensis. The sequence goes on from NC_138975.1 coordinate 95,114,348, forward strand.
ACAAAACTTCTAATAGTTAAACACAAGACTCTTACGAATTAAACTCCACATCAAGTTCCACAATTCCAAAACATTAACATTTTCAATGCAATCATTTCGTAAACAACCATTTTTCTCTTTTATTTCACAAAAGTGACACACACCTTATTTTGTTTCCAAAATCAAACCTATTGTTCCAAATCCTCAATAGTTCTAACCCTTAACCAAATTCCCTTTTTGTTTTAAAAAAATCCAAATTGTTATACACAACAACGCCCTAGCACAACGCAACAATAACCAACAAACACAATTAATTTTCCTTTAGCGACCAAATCATTAATTCATTCACGTAATGCATGACTCATCCATTATCCAACTTTACTCATTTTTATACTATTAAACCCTTGATAACAAGTTAGGAATTTTTGCCACAGTTAACATAGACATCTAGAAGGACTTTAGGGAACCAAGAGAGAGTTTGGAAAATAAAGAAGCTCATTCTCTTTAAGAGGTGAGAATATTGAAATTTTAATCATCTTTCTTCTCATTTTCTTTATTTCTAACCTTTTTTTTTCATTGTATAATCATTGTAAATATGTAACAAGTCCTCATGGATATGGAGGGAGTACAAATTAGCCACCCATGCATTGAGTTGATAGTCATTCTCCCATTTCTTGCTTTCCTTAGCTACAGCTTCTTCTTGTTGCATATTTTGGAACCTTGTGAATGTGATTAAGAATAAACATTAGCCATCCATTCACAAGTTTAATATGTAGAGTAGTTTTTTTTTTCTTTTTTTCTTTTGTTTTGTTTTGTATTGTTTTGTTTGTTTTTCGTTTTTTGTTTTTTGTTTTTTGCTTTCATTATTGCACACTTTCTCTTCACATATTCTATTTTCCAAGTGCTTTGATTTATGTGTCTTAACTGTTCACTCAATGTCAATGAGTGCTAGAAGTTGTTTCATAAGATTGGTGGGATGATTCTTAAGATTTGATGTGGAAAAGGTTGTGTTCTTCCCCTTTTATTAAGTATTTTGAAAGCAAAAGACGAGATTTTGTGTCAAAGGCATTGAACTCTCTCTTCTTAATCATTTATGAACATGGAAAGGGGTGGAAACACCCCTGTTCCATGAATAGAAGAAGAATTTCAATGGATTTTTGATGAATTCCTTGTTTTCAAAGCAAAACTTCTACTAAGAAATGATTTGCATTAATCTACTCTTTCCAATTAATAGTATGGATTTGGGTATTAATCTACCCTTATTCACAAAGAGATGATGTTGGTACCCATCTATTTCTTTGGCTTGAATTTGTTCTTGTTTTGATATTAATTGTTGATTTATTGTAAAATATATGTTGTATATATCTGTTTATGCTATTGTTAGGGGTTGAGGCCTATCTACCTCGTCCCTAAGTGATTCTTGTAAATAGAAGAGGTAGAAGGGATGAGCACCCCTCGAAAGATGTCTTTTGGCTTATGTTCTGGAATTTCTGCACTAAACTAAGTCTTGACCGAAAAAAGAATTCGGCCGGCCATTTCCTTGTTCGGCCAGTTCATTTTGTGTTTGGCTGGATGATCCTCCTAAGAACAGAGCAAGTAGTTTATGGGGAGTGCTATATTGAGTGGTTTTGGAGCTTCTGGATGGTTTATTTGCAATATTTAATATGATTTGTTAAATTCAACGGTTGTTTAGCTAGATCAATTTAATGTTGCAATAATTTCTCGAATCCCTCTTTTTTTCTTTTTCTCCTTTTATTGTTTAGTCAATTATTGTAATAATCTCTCTCTCTCTCTCTCTCTCTCTCTCTCTCTCTATCTCTTGCTTCTCCCTCATCTTTCTCATTCAAATTACTGTAATAATCTTCCAACTCCACGACTTTCTAACCCTTTTATTTACAAGCTTTTTGTATAGCATCATATCTTATTTATCACGCTCATGTATTGCATTCATTTTTCATGCATTCGAGTCCGTCTCATTTGCATTTGTAGAGTTTATCATTTTTAAGTTGAATACATGCTCCACCTCATGAGATGATGCCTATGTCATATCTTAGTATCCAGACCTATAGATGCATGTCATGTATGTATTGCATTAGTCAATTGGATATAGGGTCATGCATATACTAAACTATTTCTTTGGTTCACCCCGAAGTACTAGGTGAGCACTTCTTTGTTTTAGCATGCTGTATGCACGTGTTACTTATCATGTTCATTGTTATGCCATGAGGCTAAATGCTTATTTGAAATATTTGTATGAATGCCAGTGGATGAAAGTTGTGCTGCTTATGTTGGAATGTAATTGATTCTTATGCTTTAGAATTCATACAAAAAGGTTTTTCAAAAAATACATGAAATCAAAGCATAACCAAAATCAGTGACACAGTCTATATTTTATTATTTCAGATTGTAATGTTAGTATTAATAATAATCAGAATATGAATATATATTGATTATAAAACCACACCATGACCTAGTATAGGTTGATCTTCTGACCGGGTGAGCAGGGGTGCTCAAGTAATGACCTTCCTCCCTCATACCTAAGTTCCCAAGCCGAGACACTTTGGTTTTGACCGCCAGTGGCCTTTAACGATAGCCACCAATTTTCTAATTTACCCAAAATATTTGGTGGCAACTCTAAAATCTAGTGATATAGTCCATTTCTGGCAAATGTTTTGCAATGAAATGGATTTTCTATAAAAGTTGCTTGATCTGGACTCTCATTTTCTATTTCTCATTGCACTAGTGATATTAGATCGGAGATTGGGAGTCTGAACTATTGGATGCTCTTGGAAACCTCAAAGACATCCCACAATCATTTTCACAAGTAGTCAATTTTTGGCCAAACTGGGTTTACACAGTAACTCCAAACATCTTTAAATATTCTAAAGTTGTAGCAGTTTACCATTTTATCACTAGGAGGCTTGCCAATGCTTGAAATATTAGGGTTAATCAAAATGAGGTGTCTACAGTTGCCCCTCTTTGACAGAGCTCAAACAATCATGAAGTGATGAGAAGCGAATGTCAAAGATCTAAGATCATCCTAGTTGACATGACCCTAAGGCTTAAGGCAATGCCATACATTCATGCAAGTGATCGAACTGGTAAGTTGCCTACGTTCCTTGATGCTAGGAATCAGATCAGTGTAGTTCAAAGGCAGTTGGGCAACAATTTATATGTGAGTGAGTGTGTGCAAAAAGCATTCAAACAATCATCCAAGCATGCATCTAAGGAGAGGAGAGTGGGCGATACCTATCGTACTCACCTTGTCGTACCTATGCCAAGTTCCTTTCCATTCTTTTCTAGGTTATGCTAGTTCTACAAATATTTCCAAGGAGAGCTATTCTAGATAATATACATGCAATGTGGTTAGACTGATGTTAATGTATGCCATTTTGTGCTTGTATTGAAGAGTTATGGGTTTATTAAAGGTGAAATGGTGCTGTTCCATGCTTGTATCGACGAGTCATGGAAGTATAAATGCCAAGTGTTGCCATCCCATGCTCGTATCGATGAGTCATGGGATTTTAATGGGTCAAGTGATGCCATTCCATGCTCGTATTGACGAGTCATGGCGATTTAATAAATTCCAAGTGGTGCCGTCCCATGTTCGTATCAATGAGTCATGGGATTTAATAGATGCCAAGTGGTGCAATTCCATGCTCGTATCAATGAGTCATGAGGTTTAATAGATGTCAGGTAGTACCATCCCATGCTCGTATTGACGAGAGATGGGGGTTTATTAAATACCAAGTGGTGCCATTCCATTTTTGTATCGACGAGTCATAGAGAAATAAATAAATTCCAAGTGATATACTCATAACAACGAGTCATGGAGTTTAATAGATGCCTGGTTATGCCATCCCGTGCTTATATCAATGAGACATGGGGGTTGATTAGATGTCATTCTAGGCTCACATCTATAAGACGTGGGGTTTATTTAGATGCCAAGTGATGCCTTTCCATGCTTGTATCGATGAGACATGAGCGTTTATTAGGTGCCAAGTGATGCCTTTTTATCTTGTATCAACAAGACATGGGGGTTTATTAGGTGCCATTTCGTTCTCGCATTGGCAAGGCGTGGGGATTATTAGGTGCCAAGTGATGCCTTTCCATGCTTGTATCGATGAGACATGGGGGTTTATTAGGTGTCATTCCTGTAGAGACCCTAATTTTTGTAATTACCATTAAATCCCTAACCTTGAGTTTATTTCAATAAAGCCCTTGAATTTTCGCTTAATTGCGTTTTAAACCCTAGAATCGGGAAGCATCACGGATTAATTCTAGTAAACCCTAGTCGATCCCATAGATTGATAATCATCTTCTAAACCCTATTATTAATTATTAGACTCTATAATTATAGATTAATCACTTTAAAATCTTAATTCTCAGTAATGCTGTTTTTGCTCGGTTTCTCGTCTTTGTTGGCGCTTTAATTTAGCGGGACCCAAATTTATTATTTTAACTATTTTCTAATGTTAGTATATTGTATAATAAAAATCAAGGTTTCATAAATTCAAACTTGGTCCCTATATACTTCTATTTTATTTCATTCCAAACCTTAATTGTAGTACTTTCTTAATTAATTTACTTATGGCTATTATTTTATGTTTATAAATACAAATATCTTATATATCACTACTGGAAATTTGAATTTTAGAGGTGTTTAAAAAACCTCGCTATAGCTATAAAAAACGCCGCTAATTCTTTTTGCGATGTTTAGTACTAAACATCGAAGACACAGCCATTGCTGTATCTTTATGGCGCTTTAAAAGTGTCGTTATATTAGTATAGGCAGCGTTTCTAAAAACGCCGCTAAATGTGTTACATAATCATAAAATGATGTCACGCCAGTATTTTGCGATGTTTTAAAAACGCCGTGACAGCTTTTTTCTATTTTAAAAATATAACCGCTGGCACTATACTATAGTGGCGTTTTGAAAAACGCCATTATAGCTTCATTTTTTCTTTCTTTTTTGAAATTGTACTAATTCTGTGAGTTTTAACTAAAAAAAGTAACTGTAATAAAGCTGAAAAATAGCAATAATATGCATTTTTTCTTTTTATTTTTATGTTTTTCAAAATACACCATAAGGATACTGATTGATTGAACACAAGACCTTTATGCTAATGCTCAACTTCAATAAATTAGAGGTAGAAACAACAAAGAGAACACAATCCACAAAAGATGGGTAAAACATAAACACCACATCTACATCACCAGTAGTTTACTATTTCTGATTCAACATACAAGATACATGATACTCTTTCCAAACTCAAGACCATATAATCAGCATACATAACACTCTATCAGATTCCAGACTTTTACAAACTAATAAGGTACCGAATTGGTGAAGTTCTAGATTATTCTTCATTGTATCACAACACCACATGGTTCAACCTTGAATTAATATACACTTTGGATAACAACAAACAAACAAACATTAATATACTATTCGGTTAACGACAAACAAACAAATAACTACAATACATTACGTCCACAATCCACATAGCATTTATCCTCAGGATGTGAAGAACCTGCATACTTCATTCCCATTACATAAATTATATATGTATATATAAGCAAATAGTTTTGGCGCCAGATGATTTATTTAGTGACCGAAGGACAAAAATCCATAATTTTGTACTTGCATTGCCATAGGAAAGAATCATACCTATTTGTGTCCTCCTCAACAGTTAAATCCCCTGCAAAGTCTACCAAATCAAATACAGATTTCTAGGAATCATTTATTCCACCAAATGACTGACCCTACACATATAATTAGGCATGCATGTACGTAAATAAAAAGCAAGAGAATAAAGAGTAAGCATAAATAGCAGGCTGAGAAAAAAGGTGATATTTTAACATTTGTATTGTGCTACCAGTACTCATGTATGAAGTCATATGATGCACTAGAAGGGTGAAAACACTTTATCAGTTTAGTTGTTACAACCTCCACCATCTTGTTCAACAAATCCAATGTTCAATAGGTACACCTATATATAGAGACGGACAGACAAGGGGACAGGGAGAAAAACATGTCAGAATATGAGAGGAGTACATTGTGTGCATTCTCTATATGCATCCCAATTCCACCCATAAAAGACATGCATCACGTAAGCCTAGCTGAGAGAGAAGTGTAACATTAATCTATGTAAAATAACGTATACCTTTTATGAAGAAATACCTTATCTCAAGTTGGCTAAATTTTACATGAAGAAACAAATTCTGCAAAAAATAGGACTAGCTTTAAAGCAAGTTGCGAAACATATCACTACCACACAGAATCTATTAAGTTCGTGACATTCCATCTAATGTAACACAAAGAACCTTCAGCATCCAAATTATTGTGCTAATGTTAAACACTAGAATGGAATGAGAAGATAAAACAAATTACAAAAACACATAATCAATCAGGACAATCACAATAGAGTCTTAATTAATGGACAAGAAATGTAAACCTGAGGATAAAAGAACAGCAGACTTGCAAAAGAATTGATTTTAAGTCAAACTAACAAGTAAAATTGGTGCATTGTTGTGTTGAGCTAAGTGAAGCAAACTATGATAGTGATGATAACAAATGACATTTAGTTATCTTGATGAGGTATGCTTTTATATCCTAATAATAAATAGATGAAGAGATTCCCTTTAGAAAAACTAAAAACAAAGTGATTAACAAACCTAGACAGTTAATTTGAATGTTATTTTGGGGTGTGGTTTTAATTTGCAACCACTATACCTATTCCTTCGCTATGTGCGAACAAACCTCAGCAATTGAGGTAGCGACGACAGCAGCAAATTGAGTACTGTGAGATAGTTCACGAAGAAAGCGACCAAATTGGTGGACATCAATAGAGATGGCTAGAATAACAGTCAAAGATAATGCTGAAGACAAAAAATCAAAAAAGAAATTAAAATGAGCACATTACAATGAGGATGATATATGAATATAGTTTACAGTTTGGTTATAAATGATAGAGCAATTACATGTTAAAGACAAAAAAGCATGAGAATAATTGATAAGAAATAAAACTAAAGCAAGGAAGGATGGAACTCTTAACATAATGCTGGAAACAAACTTACATAGAATTCTTGCTAAAGGCAACATGTATAAAAGCCCAAATTGGATGTGATACCGCATCTTTGAGATAAGCGAGATTGATTGATAAAGATAGGTTTTAGTATCTTTCTTTGATAAAAGCATACTCCTTCCAGACAAGTGAATACCTAATAAGCAGGAAGAATAAAAGATAATAAGTCAAATTCAAACAAGAATCCCATGAAGGTACCTGAACAACTATAGAAACAAGAGAAAGAAAAGGAAAATGGAAAAATAGAAAACGGCTGCAAACTTCTAAATCCAAGTGTTATCTTCTTTGGGAGATTTTCATGCAATATGCATATCAAGCATTTTCTCCACCTATTAGTTTTCTGTTACAAATGTCTGTCACAGAGGTGCAATCTGAAATCTTACCAGCTCCAACTTCATTTATATATTTAACATATTGATTCCATAAGGAACAGGTGACATGATAACATTATTTTGATATAATAAGAGCAGCAACATAGACCAAAATGAATCCAGACTGGGGGGCATTAACAATGACATTTTCAACATGAATTTGTTGACTAATAATTTTCCAAAGTAATGAAGATAGTAAACGACTACCTTGACCGCATCGGAACTAATGAAGATAATTTTCCAAAGTGACAGTTGTTCAAAGTTAAATTGACATTCTCAGCATATAAAAATAGATTATTGATGTTGGACAAGTGTGATGAACACTCTCTTACAGGCACCAGCAACAAAGAGGGCTTTTTAGGAATGAATATTGTTAGTCCTTTCGTAAATCATGGAGTTTTCTACTGTAACACTTGGGTGTTTTAATCTATTGTAAGGTGTGTTTAATATCTTTATTTTTGTTTTGGGAGTCTTTGGAGTTGTTGTATATTGGTTTTGAAGGAGTACAATCCGATTTAAACTCGTTGAGTTTGTTCGTTTGCGTTTGTTCTTGTCAAAAGTTCCTTGGAAACTTAGAAATTTTGCCTTGGGATTGACACCAGCCTCCTTAAGGGTCGACCCTTACCTATTGGTGAAGTTCCTAGAGGTGTTGCTGGAAAATAGGGTAGACACCAGTCTGGGGAGAGTCAACCCGCTTATGTTGTAGAATATCTGTGTTAGTTGATGGAAAATAGGGTCGACCCTCTCCTGTCGAAGGGTCGACCCCCTTGCTTGTTGCTAGATTGTCTTTCTACCTAAAGGGTCGACCCCCTTGCCCGAAGGGTCGACCACTGGGTGTTTTTTTAGAATTTTGGGCTTCGAATGGGCCCTATTTTTGGGGGGTTTTGGACTTATCTTTTTCATTGACCTTAGGACTATCATCTAATACTATAAATAGACCCAAACCCCACCTCTCTCATAATTTTCTCCTCTTTTTCTTCTCAAAATCGAGAGTCGTTCTCTCTTTCTCTCAAAAACTCACTTTTTCCACTTCAATCCTTAGATCTACACTCTTAGAGGTGTCTTCTCACCTTGATCCTTTGAGATAACTTGAAGATCTTGTCAAGGGCTCTCTATTGGTCCAAGAAGTTTGTGGCTTCGTCAACCTTGAGTGTTTCGGGTTTTCTTCCTCACAACTTGAGGTAGGGACACTTTTACCTTAGTATTTCTTTATTTTGAAGGGATTTCATGGTATGGTTGTGATTTTTAAATTAATTGGAGAGCATTATTGGATCAATCTCATGTTTTACATAAATAAACCATTTTACTTGACTCTTGCTTGAGATTTCTTTACTCCCTCTTTTCAAAACATATATATAAATGTTATTACAAGCCATATCTATAATAGAGGAGAAAACCCCCCAAATTTGGTAAAAACCCTAGATTCTCCACTTGAGTTAAAAACACCACATTGAAGGGGGAATTTCCTTGATTCATGAAATATTGTGAAATAAAATAGATGAATGATGTGGGTGTTGATATAGTAAATGAATTGTGGCTTGAATGTTATTCGTTTTCTTTAAATGTTGTGTTGTATTTAACTCATGGGTAATGTTGGATGGTTGTTGATGGAATAAAATATGAATGAATTGTTAATTGTGCATGAGTTCAGGTAAGAGTTTGTTTTCCAAGTGTGGTGTTGTGTTGGTACCCGCGCGGGGAGTTTAAAAAGGTGCCCAAATGCCCTGTCTAGGCTTATCGTTGGACGAATGTGGGAAAAATATTTTTGGGTGTCCACACACTCCTGCCGTTTGATAGCCGACAAAAGTGGAAAAACAGATGGTTTTCTTTGGGGTGCCCACTCCCTGCCGTATAATAGCCGGCAAATGTGGGGGTTGGTTTTAAAAACAAAAGTAAAGGGTGTTTTAAATTGGACTCTTATGGTGGACTCATGGTTTGCGTTCTATGGTTGTGAATGTTTGATTGTTGTGCTTGATGACATGAATAGCCACTGTTATTATTTGGTTGTCATAGATCTCTATGTTTGTTAAGGATTACATGTAAAGATAAATTTCCATGTAATGTTTGGTCACAAAGATACTATAATATTATTCAAAGGATTAAATACTTGGGTAAATGTGTTCCTACTGGGCATATAGCTCAACCCTATCTTATTTTTTTTAGGAAATGATGGAGTTCGACCTCCCTGAAGGAGTGGTCAAGCAATAGTTCCTTTTTGGAAAAGTTTATCCATGTGTATTTTGTTATTTTGAATTGAAATTTTTGTAACAAAACTATTAATTTATTTTGTTGTAATTGTATGCCCTAGAGTCTTATATTTTGTAAGGTCACCTAGTTCATTGAATTGTAATACGAATTCAGAGCACTATGGGAATGTATATGGTGAATTGTAACCTCTTATCTCTTAGTTCAATGAGAAGGTGGACTTTTTGGGTATATTGTTGTATTTGTTTGGGCATATTCTTGTGGAAAATTTCAGAGCGTTACATCTACATTCATAAATGGAAAAGTAAACTAAGAGTTTGGGGTTAAAAAACACATTAGGTGTACTTTACCTCCTCTGTGGTGGGCATATCAGTACCCTACAAAGGCAGAAGCACACAATGCATTGGCCATGGACCTGGATACCTGATGTACTATTAAAGTACAATGAAAGAAAACGTATCCACTCCAGTTGTAGAAAAATCACATTTACGCATGTGTTGTTACAATGAAATAAAAATCGACAACTAGTGAATGTTAGACAACAGCTAAAGTGAAATCTAAAATCCTTATCATCTACGAAGATAAAATGAAAAAAAGCACCTTGACCTAATCACCCGGATGAACAGAAGATGGTACATAGCTTTAAGCATCAACTATAACAAAACGGCAGGAAATTCAATGCGACACTGTAGAACTTCAAATTCCTTTCTCATAGTGAAAAACTGAGAATTCAAACTTGCTTATAGAAGACAAATTTCAATTGATTTCCCGGTTATTGGTTTCAAATTAAATAATAATATAAATAAGAAATATTCATAGTTTGAAAAAAGTACCAAATTTACCACACAACCAGTGAGTACAAAGAATACACATGTAGTTGCCTAAACAATCACAGTAGTTATCAACAAGAAGTTAATAATCTAAAATGAGATCAAGACACTAACCTTAACAAGAAGGCGACGGAACCGTGACTTAATGCAACCCACCCATTTTCCTAACTAATCTTGATCAGAAGTTGCAAGACATATTTTGACAAATCGTGTGTACTTTTTTGTATACGAAAAAGGCTCAAATAGGCATTCCTAACCAAAATTTGGTCTCAGGATATCCTTCAATGCCAAGAAAAAAGATAGCTTAAGCAAATCCATATATGACTAATAATAAAAATAATAAAACTACACTCTCAGATTCCAAAAATACATCACAAACAACCATTGAAAGTAGTTATTAGTAAAAGGTACAAGAGATATTATAATGATGATATCCATTTAAAAAATGAAAGGTACCATTGTCAAAGCATGCCCTCGGTGAAACTCTGTCCTGATTCGGTAGAAGGTGCCCTTGGTGATATTAGAATGACAATATTCATGGGGTCTGCATGGAAGTCTAATGGGCATCAAGGACCATATTTCACGGGCACTTATAGTCATGGGCACCATCGCATCTTGCAGAATTAATGGAGTTCGCCAATCCCAAAAGGCAAACATCTTAAAGAAATTCGAAATCAAACCATTCAAGCTCACATTTGGGTGCCTTTGACAAATAAATGGCGCAAGAATAGCTAAATGGACTTCTCCAAAAAACACAAGTAACTACACATACGAGTATAATTAATAGGATTCCTTTACCTCTGACAGAGGCTAGGGGAGAACATATAAAGGCAAATCTCAAATGTGACCCTATACCAAGCTTATATGCCCTTACATTACCATACACTCCTCGCCTTTTCACCCATAATTTAACACATCGCAGCAGTGATTTGAATACCTGGAATAGAACAATCCGAGAATATATGAGATCTACAAGAACTCGGAAAGCACCACCTAGCACACAAAAAATGAGAGCTGAAAGAGAATGATTATCATGTATATATTCATATAAAGGTGGCAGCAGTTTTGAAAACAAAACCCCACAGGTATTCATGGTTTGATGCCATAGAGAGCATGCTAATAAGAATTAGCTAAATTATTTCCTAATGCAGGTGCAAATTTCAAAAAATAGAGACAAATTCTGCTCTGGCATTCAACCCTGAAAACCAGCAAAACTGCTTTGCACCTAGAACAAAAATAATTACCCTAGGAACCCATATATAGCATGCTTGATACCTCCATGTTCGGGAGAGGCCGAAGAATGCATTTGTTAGCATGAACTCCAGACAAACTTCTCCAGCTAGTTTCGTCAATGTTGCTTAGAAAGAAAGGGTTGCGTATGTCCACATTCTGCAGATCATAATATGGCAAGTCAAATCTCCAATAGGAAAAAAAAACACAGAAGAAGAACAAATAATGCACAAAGTTTATATAACGAGATTGTTGAAATACTAATTTCCAACATGCTGATGAAAAGAATGGGGGAATTTATTAAAATCAGCACCCAAAAAATATGTTGATAAAAAGATCTCTTGACAGGTATAGTTTTAGATAGAGAAATCTACATACATGAGATCCTTGTGTATATGCAGAAACAACTGTAGGAACTGACTGTTTTGAAAGATTTGGTTTTACATGCATCACACTCAGCTCAGGACCAAACATTACTTTAAGTTGAGCATATGTGTAGACACCCCATTTTTGACCGACCTTAAGAGTTAGACGTCATCGTCTGTGCACTTGATGATTGCGCATGTTTGTGCTAGTTTTGAGTACTCAAAGGTCTCGGCCGAGAGCCTTATCTTTGAGCCTCTAAACCCTCTGAGTTTTGGCCTTGTTTTTAGGAAAAACCTTGGTGCCTCTTGGCTGAAGGAGAGTGGGGCCTTGCCGGCCACTTTTCGCATTTGTCAGCCACTTTTTCTTCTGGCCAGCTAGTTGGAGTGGTCGGTCAGCTAGTTGAAGTTGCCGGTCAGCCACTTGAATTGGTCGGCAACTGTAGATGCGCCCGTGGGCTTCACTACAGTTCTGACTCAAATAGTCACGGTTCTTAATCTGATCTCACAATGTGCGATGTGAGATTGATAAATCACCAAAGAGTCCAAATCCGGCAAATCGTTTTGAAAAACAGATTTTTAGAAAGAAGTGCCAAACATGGACTGCTTTGTCAGATACAGAGTTGCCACCTAAATATTTTATTTTTGAAAAATTTAGGAAACCCTAACTCGTTGCCTAAGGCCACATGTCCGTCATCACCAAAGTTGCCTCAGCTCGGGAACTTGGGTACGATTGGGGAAGGTCATTTCATGAGCACCCCTGCTTGCCCGATCAAAGATCGGCCTCTACTAACCATGATATCGAGTTTTGAAAACATTATGTGCTCTTATTCCGGTCATTAGCCTAAAATTACTATGTGATGCACACAACATACAAGTATAGACTGGATCATTTGAGTTGGAACAAAACATTTCATGTTTGTTTATTTGAAAGATGGTTTGATGGTGCTACTCGCAAGTAGGCTAAGGCGTGGATTTGCCACCCTCAAGTGGGCTTAAAACTCTCAATTGGTGAATTGTTCCAATTCAAATAACCCAACCTTCACCCACAGACATTCAGGCAGTTATATCACATAAGCAAATAGCCTCATGGTAAGCATGCTATCATGGCAGTCACTCACACGCATGCAAGGTTGCTAAAGCATAAATACTTACCGAGTACTCCAAGCCGAAGAACGAAGCTAATTAGAAATCATGCATGAATCCTAACTATGCTAGAATGCCTAATGCAACACATGCAAAAATGCAACTAAGATAGGCTCGGCTACCCTAAGAATGGCATGTGAAATGCGACAACTCGATACACGTATTCAAGTTGGAATTGAAACACAATGTAGTTAGCATGATGCGCCGAGCCCGGTGCATGCAAAACATATGAATGATGCAAACATGCGAGCATAAGTATGCTAATTGAAACATTTCCTAAACTAACCATCAAAAGCTAGTAAATAAAAGGGAGAAAGACGTATGGTTGGAATACATTCACACACGCACGCACACTTATTACAAATTCGCCTTCTCGACGGGGGGTCCGAATGAATAATACAAACGAAATGAATAATTAACTACTCTAGCTAATTAATTATTACAGACCCTTAATTAATTAACAAATCAATTACAAAATAAACTAAGTATGAAATTAAAGAGGCCGCCGCAGCTCTGCCTCGAAATGATCGGATGATGCATGCTCGATTCGCCTTGCTCGGAAACCCGTCGCCATCCCTCGGTTGCCTCTGTTTGCACTGTTCTGCACCTTTGATAATTGTGAAATTCTTGGGATGCTTCTGAATTACTCCCTGATCATTATGGGATATCACCGGCCGAGATATCTGACCATCGGCTGTGGAAATACAGTAACCGACCAGAAATTGGTCCACCAGCTGAACTTTTGTGGTCGGCCGACACTGAAGATTGCCGATCGGCCATTTCTTCCTACAGAATACTGGTTTTGCTGCAACAGAGGACAGACAGTGCATGGCAAGGTATTTCCAAGGCAATGTGTGCATAGCCACTCTCCCTATCATGCAATGAACTCAAGGGAACATGGCTTTCAGTCCTTGGGCCACCAATCACGCATTTTGATGCATGATGGCCAAAGGTGCCAAGTTTGCAAATCAATGTAAAATGAATGCAATGAAAACAAATGAATGCTACACACTCTATCATGTTGGGATCAAGAGTGTCGGCGACCAAGGATTGAGACGTATTTCGTCACTTTAAGTACGAACACACCTCATACCTCATGTTTGGTTTGACACCCCAAACCAAACACAATGCAATGCATGCATGCAATATGGCTCAAATATGCAAAATGGTTCGAGTATGCAATATGGGGCTAAGTTAGCAAAGCATGCCAAATGCGATGCAACCTAAACATGCAAATGTACAATGTGCTAAGCATGCAAGATGCAATGCAATGCGATCTAACATGTAAGTTAAGATAATGTAACAAGAACATGCAAACATGATATAATGCGAGCATATAACGAGATGCAACATGATGCAACATACCAAACATGCAACTATGTACAAGGATGGACTTAAACCGAAGTGGGAGGACCTCAGCCAATCCCAAAACAGTGGCCAAAATACCAAAAATAAGGCACCAAAAATGTGAGATAAACATGCACACATGTTGGTCCATCAATTAGGCCACAATGCACAACCTTCAAACATGAGCGAGATGTGATAAAAATGAGGATATGGCATTACAATAAACTCTGAAATCACATGAAGAATGATGCCAAATCGACTACACAATGCAAACATGGCATGTTAATGGAGTTAAAGCTCAAAGGTAGCTACGAAACTTGAACCATGACTATGTCAACCAAGCCCCAAATGGTCAAAGCGACTCAAAACAGTCCCGAGACAGACCGAAATGAAGCTAAAACTCATATGGAACAAAGCCAAAACACGTTGTAAAGAAGGGCACAAAACAAGACGCATGCAAGGCCCAAAAGGGCAAGTGCACTACACCTCTTACAACCGAACATGACATGACTTAGGCAAATAAAATCAGAGTTATAATACACCAAAACAAACCCCAAAACCCAATGAGAAGGACTTCCAAAGACCAAATCTTGGAGGCACATGCAATGGTCCAAATAAGGAGCATGAAACAACAACTCTCCAAAGCATAGAATAGGTGATAAATGCAAGTGTGTGGCCACGAAACATGGACTGAAATATGATGACAAGTTATGCCAAATCACTGAAATAGCTCAAATGAAGCATGCTAATGACTCACACACCCGAAGCCAACAAGCTAGAATGCAAAGAGGCTATAGAAAGCGTGGTAAGCATGACCAAATTGACACCAAACAAAACTTAAACACATTAAAACATGACTAAAAACTTCACAAAGCTAAGTCAAAACATGCAAGCATGGTGGTCTAAATGCATGATGCATTTCTAAGCAAAATAGAGGAATGCAAGGCAAGTGTATGGTGCATGCAAGGGGTCAAAAAACCAACCTAAAATAGAGGTAAACCATGCCCAAATATCACTAAATACCCACTGAGATGGAGCCAAAATCGACTAAGCATGCATGCTACCTTTATGAGCCAAAAACACAAGCATATGACACACAAAGGGAGAGGGGTGTCCCTCCCCTATACAAGACCTCAAACCACTTCACCACCACTGAAAATCCTCTGGATTTCAGTGGTAAGAAGGCCAATACACAAAAGTTCCAAAGCTCAACAAAGAAGGCATAAAAAGAGGCGAAAACAAGGCCTAAGAAGGGGAGGACGACCCCCAACACCAAAATGACCTTAAACAAACATCTTAAGCATGAAAATACAAAACTTTTATCAGTTATACACTAAGCTCAAAACAGCATGCAAGATGGACTAAAAGCTAGTGCAAAAATGGAGAATATAAAGCAATAGTGCTCACCCTTGAAGAACACTTCAAGAACAGCAACTCCAACCCCCTCCTTCTGATCAAAACCAACTCAAAACTCCAAGAACAACCTCTCAACACCTCAATAACCAAGGTATAGTGTAACACTAGGTGCTTTAGTGCAAAAATAAGAACAAAACACACATTTGAACCCTAATACACACACAATCTAGAGAGAGGGGGAGATATAGAGAGAAAGTGGTATGTGTGATATATATCTCTAATTTTTTCTCAACCCCTCTAAAGGAGGAGGCAGGCCCTCTTTTATAGAACAAAAAGGGCCTAAGCTTCTTGGAGAAGCCAAGACAAAGGGGTCAAGCTTCCTCAAGAAGCTAGAACAAAAGTTCAAGCTTCTTGGGAAAGCTAAGGCAAAGCTCCAAGCTTCTTGGGGAAGCTAAGGCAAAGGGTTCAAGCTTCCTCAAGAAGCTAGAGCAAAAGGGTGCAAAGGGTGCAAATCCTCCATACACGTGTATGGAGGATGGGTATGTGTGCTCCAGCTGGCACAGCTGGCATGAAAAATGCCTGAAAAAGGAAAAAAAGAAGCCCCGGCCAGAAAATATGGCCGATTGACCAAACAAATGGCCGGCCGACGAAAAACAATGCCGACCGGCCTCACCAATGGCTGGTAGCAACAAAACAGGGCCGGTGGTCTCAAGCCAAGGCCGGTGAGGTGTGGAGATGACCAACAAGCCATTCTTTGCCCTCAGAAGAAAAAGCAAACAAGTTCTTGGTCCACGACCAAGCACAAAACAGGCAAGTTAAGAGATCCTGAGGCAAGGCGCGCGGCTGAGACCTTCGGGAACTCAAAACGAACATGAACATGGATGATCGTCGAGTGTTCAAACGGTGACGTCCAAGTCTTGAGGATGGTCAAAAATGGGGTGTCTACAGTTGCCCCTCTTTGACAGAACTCGAAAGTCATAACAATGACGGGAGTGAGTGTCAAAGCCCGGAGACGACCCATTTTTGACAAGGCCGAAGACTTAGACAAAGCATACAAGCTACAGATAAAGATATGCACCCGAAGGTAGGGGCAAAATGCAAGAACAATGCACAAAGCCGAACATAACTTATGATCATGCAAAGAAAGCCGTAACGAAGCAAATACATACAATAAATGCAACCGTTTTAAGCAAGCCAAAAACCAAACTACATTACAATGCAGAAAGGATGTAAGAGAATTATGTAATTCTCGCTACGTTTGACGCGGAGAATACAATACCTGTGCGGTTCGTCTGGTCGTGCCAGCTTCAAATGAACTGTACATACAATATCGTTCCTGTCCGGTTCGTCTGGTCGTGCCAGCCTCAAATGAACCGTACATACAATATCGTGCCTGAAAAAGAAAGAGAACTTAACAGGTACAATATTGTTAGATACATGCATAGTAATGCAAGTGAAAAGTACGTGACAACGCAACCGAAGGGGCGCATGACAATGCGGGTGAGAGAGGTGCATAACAATGCGATTTGAAACAAGCATAACAATGCTATGAAGGCACAAACACATATAAGTAAAGTACACGTGACAACGTGTACAATGTGTGGAGGTGAGGAAGAGTATACACATGTAAGTAAAGCACATGCGACAACATATACAATGTGTAAAAGCGAAGAATAAAATGTACACATGTAAGTAAAGCACATGCGACAACATGTACAATGTGTGAAAATAAAGGAACTTGAACACATATAAGTAAAGCACACGCGACAACGTGAGCAATATGTATAGGAATTTGAACACATATAAGTAAAGCACACGCGACAACGCATGCAATGTGTATAAAAGAAACTTGAACACATATAAGTAAAGCAATATGCGACAACGCATGCAATGTGTATAAAAGAAACTTGAACACATATAAGTAAAGCAATGCGCGACAACGCATGCAATGTGTATAATGAGGGACTTGAAATGTACACATGTAAGTAAAGCACATGTGATAACATGTACAATGTGTATAAAAGAAACTCGAGCACATATAAGTAAAGTACACGTGACAACGCATACAATGTTTATGATGAGGAACTTGAACACATATAAGTAAAGCAATACGTGACAACGTATGCAATGTGTATGGCAGGAATGAAACGTACACATGTAAGTAAAGCACATGCGATAACATGTACAATGTGTGAAAATAAAGGAATTTGAACACATATAAGTAAAGCACACGCGACAACGTGAACAATGTGTATAGGAATTTGAACACATATAAGTAAAGCAATACGCGACAACGCATGCAATGTGTGTAAAAGAAACTTAAAGAGGTGTATAAACACATGTAAGTAAAGCATACGTGGAAACGTACGCAATGTGTAAAGCAATGCGAAAAGGGTGGATATTCAACTGAAGCATGGTAAAGACATGCTACTCATGATGTTGAGACACAAATTCAAAACAAGACGAGGCAGCACTCAGCGCAAGACGCGTAACGAGCATGTTCTATTAAAGCCAAAATGAAGCAACATAATACAACATAATTGAAGTGATTTGTGGAACTCGCAGGATACAAAAAGGACACGAGAAAGGATACTCCTCGCAGGTACCGAGTGTTGCTCATAGAAGACACGGTCCGAGATCAACACGAAGATCTATTAAGGTTTCAAGAGCGCAATTCCTTGCACTGTCCTGAGTAATGAAGGTGCCAAACCACATAATTAGCCTGAACAAGGACGTGGGAGGTGTATCGACCACAAAGGGGAGGCCACCTGTATTAATCCAGACATTCTGCTGCCCTTCTCCCATTTTGCTTTACTTTTCTTCTTACTGGTAGTTTAAGCACATTGCACTGCCTCAGGCAGGTTTTACTTTCTCAAAACTATGTATTTTTTGTAAAAGACATCATGGAAATGAAACGACTATTTTGTTCAAAAAGTTTTGCATCACATGCATCGCATCGCACCACATTACATTACAATGTAAATGAAATTTGAACCCTTGTTTGAAAAGCAAGCACTTGCAACGTAATAATCAGGTAGTGAACCGAGTAAAGACAAAAACAACTCGATAATCAAAACAAAGAGCTCGATAAGCCAACCAACTGTAAATATAACTCGATAAGCAAAGAAAAGACTTAAAGGATGTAAAATACAACTCGATAAGCAGATGTACAACAACTCGATAAACAAGCCGAAGTAATAGGTGTTATTTCGCAAAATATCATCAGAAGGCATTGAAAGTGGTGTCAATCACCAGTTTTTCATCATGCTTAACACTTATTTGGCTTACAGCACAATTAGAGGCCATCGGCCAAAGGGAGGTATCACCGGCCGAAATTAATGGGAATCGGCCAATATTTTAGCTGATCAGCAGAAATAGATGGTCGGTCGGCACTACTTTTGGTCGACCGGCCCAAAATGGTAAGGACCTCCAGAATGTTGACACCTATCCTCCACTCAACACCTTATCCTCTACAAAAGCCTTAGCCTCATAGTTTTCCTCATTTCAACACTAGTTTACACCCAATGGAGGAGTTTCTTACCCAAAATCTCACAACTTGGATTGCCAACTTGGATGGCTCGGAAAAGCTGAATTTCCGGGGCTTTAGCGTAAATGCACTATTCACGCTGAGTCGCACTCCGCTGCACTTTCCATTTCTCCATGCCGCGGTGAGGTTTTGGAATCTGGTAACACATGTCTTTAGCTTTGGCGGGCAAGAGGTGTGTCCTACCTTCGAAGATTTCCAAGCTTTGATGGAATTCGTGTGCAACGAGGAAATCTTGCCCCAACTCCGCTTCGACCACGCCCAAACCTTAGGGCGAATGTGTGGACTCACTATGCACGACGCTCGATCTTTGATTTGTGACGGAATGCTAGATATTCCGAGTTTAATTTGTCGGTTTTCCGATGCCGGTGACCGTGGTGACCATCATTGGCAAGGCTTTCGGCGACATGCCCTTTGTTTGTGCATGCTATCTCATTTCTCGCTTGCGTCAGGCTCCAGAGGATCTAGTGTCCGGTTGATCGAGGTTGTTCAAAGCTTAAAGGAGGGCAAAAGCTGCATTGTCATGTCTTTGGCCGAGACATTGATGGGCTTGGATGTTTTTCATCGCCGAGAGACGACCAGATTTGCGGGGAGTCCACTACTGCTACAGGTAATGTTTTCCGCCCTATCTCACATATATATTGCTCACATCACTCGGCCCTCAAGCTCTTTTTTTTTCTCACAAAGCCTTTTTCTCACTTTTCTCTCATCGTACATCTCTCTATTCTTTAATCTCTCGTTTTTCATCCCTCCCCAGGTGTGGTTGATGGATAAGTTGCAGGTTGTGGACTCTTGCCCAGCATACTCAGCTCGTGGCTACTTCTTCCGACGTCGGCTAGTTGACGCCCTAGATGAGGGATGGTGGTTCGACTGGATGTGCAATTTGTTCGCAGACCGCATTGCTTGGCGGTGTCCCTGGCTCAACCTACCAGCAATGAGCTACAGCATGTCCCGGCAGACCGGGATTCAGTTGATTGGCTTGACTCACTGTGTATTCTACTTCCCGTTTCAGTTCCAGCGCCAGTTCGGCCATGATCAGACTTGCCCGACAGAGGGGATGGAGTATCCAGCCGCATTCCCAGTCTGAGGTACGCAGCTTGCTCAGCATGCCGCAGCATGGAGGACTAGAGAACTCCTGGCCCCCACTCCCATTTTCAGTTGCACTTTATCTGATGAGTGCATAGATTGTCTTAATGAAGAGGCGTAGATTGGGCCCAGTTTGGCATCAGAGGCTTCGACCAGCTCTGGGAGGAGGCGCAGGAACACCTGACTCATCTGTGCCCCAGATTTACTTGCTTTAATCAGAACTTTCAAGTTTTCTTTATGAATGTAATGAAAAGCAACTTCAATTTGTATGCAAGAGCAGGAGAACTCTGTATTGAAATCAATAAAATTGAAGGCTGTGGGTACTGAAAATTTTTCGTTTGGTCCAAAAATGGTCTAAGTTGTAAAAGATTAATTTGAGCAAAATCAACTTTTGTTAAAACTTTTCAAAACCATTTTCAATATGGATCAGAACTGGACACGCCTGAGATTTGTCACTGAGATGCACAACTCCAGATCCGAGCAACTGGAAAGTTGCCCCTAGTCTAAATAGCACTGCACCGGAGATCACAACTAAGCTTTTGAATGCTGAATAGACAAAGATGACCGAGATTATCAAATGGACAAAGTTGATCGGGGAAAGGTTTATGGCTAAACTTCAGGACGAAGTTGCCTACGTATCCCAAAAATGGGAATCAAGCCTTACGTAGTTCAGGCTCGGGTTCACTCGGGTATTTTCACTCTCCTTTTACGCTCTAACTTTTGCCAAGGCCGCCCTTTGCGGGTTTTCGACCTTGCGAGCTTAGTTTTTGTAATTTCAAAATTTTCATGCTCTAACTTTTGCCGAGGTCACCCTTTCGGGTTTTCGGCCTAGCGAGCCTCTCAGGGGTAATATTTCTTCAACTTGTCCATGTTGATCGGTTGTGAGAACTCTAGGCCATCTAGGTCTATTAGAACGATAGCTCTACCTGACCAAATAGACTTCATGATGTAGGTACCAGTCCAATTGGGTCTGAACTTGCCCCTAGGGTCATGGATGGGAGCTCGGTTGTCTTTGAGTACCAAATCTCCTTCCTTCAAATTTCTGGACTTAACCTTCTTGTCGAAAGCCTTGGAAATTCTTCGTTGATAACCTTGAACGTGGTACAGTGCTTTCAGTCTTCTTTCATCAAAGAGCACGAGTTCCTCAAATCTGCTCTGCTGCCAGTCTGCCTCGGCTATCTGACACTCAGCCAGCACTCTTAATGACGGAACCTCAATTTCAATAGCTAGAACAACCTCCATCCCATAAACTAATGAATACGGAGAAGCCCCAGTAGACGTTCTAATTGAAATCCAGTAGTCCCACAGAGCAAATGGCAGCTTATCAGGCTAGTCCCGGTAGGTTTCCACCATCTTTTGTAAAATGCGCTTGACGTTCTTGTTGGCGGCCTCAACTGCTCCATTGGTCTGTGGCCGATATGTGGACGACTTATGAAAAGCCACGTTGAATTTCTCCAACAAGTCAATCACTTCTTTCTTGAAGTGGGAACCATTATCTGAGACAATCTCGTTCGGGACGCCATAGCGACAGATGATGTTGTTCCTGATAAACTTTGCAACGTGCGACGCTTTCAACACCGCATAAGATTGGGCCTCAACCCACTTTGTGAAATAGTCTATCGCGACCAGAATGAACTCATGCCCATTGGACCCTTTTGGAGTGACAGTCCCGATCACATCGATTCCCCAAACTGAAAATGGCCATGGCAAAGTCATATTGTACAGCTTTGACGGCGGGATGTTCATGCGATTTGCATGGATCTGGCATTTGTGGCATCGCCGAACAAAGCCGATACAATCCTCCTCCATGGTGCACCAGTAGTAACCCTGTCTGAGGATTTTTCGGGCCAGCATTACCCCGTTCACGTGCGCCCCGCATTCTCCTCCATGGATGGCCTCCATTAGGCGCTTTGACTCTTCAGCCTCAATGCACAACTTATGCATTCCCAGATGACCTCTTTTATATAGTTTTCCTCCACAAATGATGAATTGGGCAGCCATCCTTCGGATTGCCCTCTTATCTTTGGCATTTGCCTCTGGCGGATACGCTTTTTTCTCCAAGAAGTTCCAGACATCGTAGTACCAGGGGTTCTCATCTTGAACCTCATCTATGGCAGCAACCGACTCGTAGGTTGGCGTAAATTTCTGGTCAATGATGATCGGACGCATCCGGACTCCAAAAGGGATGTCTACCATGGAAGATAGAGTTGCTAGTGAATCTGCGAACCTGTTGTTTTCCCTTAACAGATGAGCAAAGTTTAGTTTCTCGAACCGAGAAATTAACAAGTCTAAGGCCTGGTGATACATTATCATCTTTTCTTCTTTGACTTTCCAATCTCCTTTTGCTTGAGATACAACAAGGTTCGAGTCCTCGATGACATCCAACCGTCTTGCCCCTAGTTCCAGGGCTGCTTCTAAACCAGCAATGCATGCTTCGTATTCTGCTTCATTGTTTGAGACTTTGAACTGGAGTTTCAAGGCTAGAGGGATGCGAGAATTGTCGGGTGCTAATAGCAACACTCTTATCCCATACCCGTATTGATTTGATGCTCCGTCAAAGTACATCGTCCAAGTTTCGTCTTTGATATGCAAAATGGCTTCATCTGGAAATAAATACTCAACCGCTTCACCTCCTTCCACTGGATGATCGGCTAAGAACTCCGCTACCGCTCTTCCCTTGACTAACTTGCGTGTCACATATTTCAGATCGAATTTGGAAAGTAAAAGCAACCAACGAGCTAGCCTACTCGTAAGTGTCGGTTTCTCGAAGAGATATTTGATGGGATCTAATCTTGAAACCAACATTACAGAGTGAGCTAACAGGTAGTGCCGCAGCTTCCTGGTGGCCTATACCAAGGCTAAGCAAGCCTTTTCCTATGGTGTGTAGTGGGTTTCATACTCCACCATCTTCTTGCCCAGATAGTAGATAGCCCTCTCCACCTTGTCCTCAGACTCTTGTGCGAGCATGCAGCCCATTGTAGTCTCAGTTACTGAAAGATACAAAATCAACAGTTTCCCCGGCTTGGGCGGTGACAACACGGGTGGTTTCTGTAAGTATTCTTTAATCTGTTCAAAAGCAGCTTGGCATCTATCGTCCCATTGGAACTTCTTTCCTTTCTTCAGGAGACCAAAAAGTGGTTCACAAGTCAAGGTTAATTTTGAGATAAACCGTCTTATGAATTGCACTTTACCCAGAAAGCCTCGCACCTCATTTTCAGGCCTTGGTGGTGGCATTTCTAAGATGGCCTTAAATTTGGAAGGGTCGACTTCGATACCTCTCTGTGTAATCAGAAACCCCAGCATTTTCCCTGCTGTAACACCGATCGTGCACTTCTGAGGATTCAGCCGCAACCAAAATTCTCTGATCCTTTGGAAGAACTTTTGCAAGGCGGCGTAGTGGCCCTCTCTTTCTTTGGACTTCACAATCATGTCGTCCACATACACCTCAACTTCTTTGTGGATCATGTCGTGGAATATTGTGGTCGCGGCCCTTTGATATGTAGCTCCAGCGTTCTTCAACCCAAATGGCATCACCCTGTAGCAGTAAGTCCCCTACGGGGTGGTGAAAGCAATATTCTCCCGGTCTTCAGATGCCATCACTATCTGATTATAGCCCGAGAATCCATCCATGAACGAAAGCAAAGCATGCCCCGCTGTGAAGTCCACTAGCCTATCAATATGCAGTAAGGGAAAGTCGTCCTTCGGACTGGCTCTGTTCAAATCCCTGAAATCCACGCATACCCGGATCCTGCCATCCTTCTTCGGCACCGGAACAATGTTGGCCAACCAAGTTGGGTATTCAGACACCAGCAGGAAGCCTGCGTCAATTTGCTTGGTGACCTCTTTCTTGATCTTGAGTGCCCAATCCGGGCGGATTCTTCTGAGTTTCTGTTTAATGGGTCGGGCCTCGGGGTCAAGAGGGATTCGATGCTGTACAATCTCAGGATCGATCCCAAGCATGTCTTCGTAGGACCACGCAAAAACATCTTTGAAATCTTTTAATAAAGTGACTAAACGCACGCTCTCCTCCGAAGACAACGTGGACCCGATCTGGACCAGCCGCGGGTCCTCCTCAGTACCCATGTTAACTGTAGTGATTTCATCAACCAGGGATTTAACAAATCTCTCCTGCTCTTGATCAATTAAGCATTGCAAAATCGGAGGAATTTCTTCCTCGTTGTTTTCATCAAAATTTTGGAAGTCCTGATTAATACAATAAATCAAAGGCACAGAAAAGTACTCAGAAATCACAGCTATTCCATTCTCATTAAGCAGTTCCAAATCGTCCGATTCTTTTGTTACAACAGACTCAAAAGAGAAAGAAAAAGACAACCTAGAGAGGACTGTGGCATCCGGGTTATCACCCCCATGAATATCGGACTAAGACTCTGACGAGCTGAAACCTAATTCCGACTCAACAGATTCTGTGGAATCAGATTCTGGCTCACTACCTGACCCGGTGCTACTTGACAAAAATCTCTCCTCGTACTGCCAGATGAGAGAGGGTGAGATGGATGCATCCAAAATGTTTGACGGTAGGCCCGCAGCCATTTCATTCCCAATCACGGACACCGAGAAGTTATCCCCCATGCACTTCTGTTCGATCGGAGGATCTGAAATTAGACAAGCCAGTGCTACCCCTATTTCAATTTCAGCACTCTCGGAATTCACATTTTTACATTGCTCAACCTCAGCTGATGGGTTTGTCTGCTCCTCGGCAACATCATCCTCGGATAACTGCAGGTCGAAGAAAACTCAAAACGTGGCACGCGCTTCCTCTCCGCATTCAACCATGGCTCTGGGAAGCTGCAGAACGGAAAATCCTCCCCTTCCCGGATGAAGTGTCCGTTTAGGGTACCCTGAATGGGCCGGTGCATCAACTCAAAAGGCTTCCCTACCTGCTTCGCTGTAGCTCTCCCAGCCATTTCCTTACCTTTTCTCACCCAATCCTCTTTGGTGGGCAGATAACCCAAGCCAAAGGTATTTGGGTTGTATGGCACTTCGGCCAATGTTGCAACGCCCTTCCGGCCACTCTTCCCCAATACCATCCCGGGGATGTGTTGGAGCTTATTCATGAGGTATACTGATTGAGCACTAATATAGACCCCCTCATTAATAGCCATGATGTTCTGCACAACCCGAGCCTCGGCTAAGGTAAAACCCGACAAGAACACATCCTCCATACCATGTTCGATTTCCAAAACCGGCGTAGATACTTCTAGCGGTGGATGGATCGACGAATTTTCGAAAATAATGGCCACCCCCTTCCCATGGGGATACTTCAACATCTGGTGCAAGGTGGACGAAACTGCCTTTACCTAGTGCAACCACGGTCGCCCCAAGAGTAGCTTGAAGGTTGCAGGAACTTCCAGGACGTGAAAGTCTGTCTCATGTTGTCCCGGACCAACCTTAGTTTGAATTTGCACGGTCCCCATCACCTCTCTACTTGTGTTATCATACGCCCTTATCACCTGGGTGGTTGGCGCAAAGTCTGCGGGTTTCAACCTGATTGCATAGGCTGTCCTCACCGGGCACACATTGATGGCGGCTCCCGTATCAACAAGAACCACCGGTATCCATTTGCTCTTACACTCGACGGAGATGTAGAGTGGCTTGTTGTGATTCGCACCCTCGGGTGGCAATTCTTTGTCGGAGAAGGTCAACATCAGGGAAGCTCCTCCCGAAAAGACCAATCCCACCAGCTGATCTGGCGTGATTTCTATTGAGAGCTTGACCTTATCCATTACCAATAGGATGACTTGTCGATAACAAGCGATGCCATAAGTAGTCCCCAGATGGAGATGTTTGCTTGTATCTTTTTTAACTGTTTGAGCACGGCCTCGTCTTCAAGTAGCTTCTCATTCTATTTTTTCGCCTCCTTGTCCTTCCCGGACGCCTCTGGCTGATCTAGATGTGGGGGCTTGAAATACCGCCCACTCCTAGTCATATGGTCAACTTTACCAATATACCAGGTATCATTAGGTTAATTGTTCCCCCAGTCTTCATCCGTGTGGGCAAGACATAGATCATCATCCTCCCACCACATTCCATCGGCAGCCAACAGACACCTGTCCGGCTGCGATACAACTGTTTGTGTGCCCACAGCACCTTCTGCCCATATGCTCGCAGCATCCTCTGTTCTTGTGCACACAACACTTTCGGTCCCTATGGGGGCTTTGGCTTTTCTAATTCTCTCAGACTCTTCGATTCCTTCTTGTTCCAATTGCATCAGTACAGTTTGCTGTTCAACAATCCTTGCATTCAAAATGCCCAAATCCCGAGCGAAATTCTTGACACCGGCGCTCTCCGGCGATGCACCCTGATTTTTGGCCCTTCCAGCCAGAACTGATGTCCCTGTTCCTGGCAGACCCTGTCCCGGCTGAGATTCTTCAACAACATCTGGTTGGTCCTCAAGCCACCCTGTAGCCTCTGTTAACTCCTCAAAATCAAACCAGCTGACTGCCGAGTCTTGTTCTTTGAAAAACTGCAGGTTGGCCATATCCCCTTCCAAAGCTGCTAAGTTATCTATCTTCTGACCAAATCCATCCCCCTGTAGTACACAAGTTTCTGCCCCTGTCGGCAATTCCAGATTCGGCCCAGCTTGAGCTGCTGACACAATGTAATCACTCAGATTATATACCTCCTCAGCAAAACTGCCAGATTCCTCAGATTTTGAGCCAACAGCCCTACTTTCTTCTGAAATCATCACTGTTCCATCTTCGACGATCACCACCATTGGCTTGGGTCGGGCTCGGGAGATGTCCAACATGCACAAGTCTATGCTGTCGGGAAGGAACACCTTCGACTTGGGTAGGTGGGATGGGGTGATATATATACTGGGGTCGTATGACATGCCTCCGGTCTGGATAAAGTTGATGCATTTGGGAGGTGGAGCTTGGTTGTGTGGTGGGAGAGGGTTGGTTGTGACATTGGGTTTCTCTGGAGGCACGATCACCCCATTATCAATGAGATCCTAAATCTCATGGCGTAATCGAAAGCACTAGTCGGTGTCATGACCGTGTTGTTGGTGAAACGAGCAATATTTGGCTGGATTATGGGAAGGGGGGAGTTTTTCCAGCAATGGCCACGGCTCTAGGGGCTTTAAGTGCCCTTTTTTGATTAAAACCCCTAGAGCTTTGGACAGGGGCATATATAGTGGAGCAAAGGTTCTTCGGCTTTTGGGTGGGTATCTGGCTGTTTGCGAACTACTACCGGACGCACCGGTGAATGGCGTAGCTGCAAGGGTTCTTGGGGTGTTGGTGGTGACCATGCTTACTTCCTGAGATCTGGCAGCTGCAGCACTGCTTGTGCCTACATTCGTACTACGGTTGTTAAAGGTTCTCCTAGGCTGCTCTCTGTCATTGTCAATCAAGCCCTACTTCAAAGCATCCTCGATTTGTACCCCCATCTCGTGCAGATCTGAAAAGGTGGGGAAGGGGAGGACAATCATTTTCTACATAAGCTTAGGCTGGAGATTGCGCACAATCATCCGAATTTGATCTTTATCAGTGGGCCTTAGGGTCATCATTGAGGCCTTGGCCCTCCCCCGGGTTACGAACTCTGAAAAGCTCTCCTTAGGCTCCTGCCTAGTTGTCTCAAGATCACGGGTTGTAATCTCAATTTGTGTATTATAGGAGTACTGGGCGACGAAAGCCTCGGCCATCTCATCCCAGTTCCGCTTTACATCATCTTCTAATTTTGCGTACCAGATGGCCGCCACACCCGACAGGGTCCGGCCAAACAATGAAAGCTTCTGTAGTCTAGTGAGGACCATCGGCCTTAATATATCCGAAAACAAATATAGATGCACCATGGGATCCCCGGACCCGTCAAAGCGGTCGATTTGTGGCATCTTGAATCGATCTGGCAGCGTCACAGGCGCGTCGGTATACCCGTCCTCAATATCTGGGATGGACTTTACCCCTTGGGACTTCTTGAACAACTTTTCAAGCTTGCTCAACTTCAATGTCGTAGGGTCCACCTCGAACTCAAAGGGAGAGTCCGGTTGATTGATAGGCGTGGGTGCCTTGGGTAGTTGAGGTAGAATCGGGGGCGGAGCCGGCCCGTTGGGATGTCTGTATCCTCTTGGGCATTCTGGACATTCGCCGTCTCCTCAGGTATTGGGACTCTTGCTGGGGGAGGAGCCTGGTGTGAAGCGGATGCTCCAGTTTGCTGCTATAGTCAGGTAATTAGCTCTGCCAGTTAGGCCATAACAACGGCCTGTTGTTTGGCAAATTCTGCTTGACAAACAGCGTCCTCCTGCATGGCTTTCATGCTCTCTTGGAGCTGGTGCACTATGTCTTCTATCCCTGACATACCGCCCTGATTTATCCGAACTGCCGGTGTATCTGCCTCTATAGTAGACTCGAAAATCTCAACCCGACTATTCAAAGACCACTGATCTGGCAATCTCGGTACCGAAACACTGCGTTTTCTCGATCTCTACCAAGCAACCGGGAGTAAAGAGTAGAACATTGGTTGTCCGTCTACCAGATCCTCAGATCGATGGAGTCGATGACCTCTAGTCCAGAGTGCTTGGGGAATATCTGCTTGGTCGGAAGCAATTGTGCTAAACTACCTAGCAAAAAGATAAATAAAGTAATAATAAGGAAATAAACAACCAGAAAACGGACAGTATAACGGCTTAAATAAACACAACACATAGTTGGGTATCACAACACACAGTTGATAAGCTGAGTAGACTGTCCTCAAGTACTGATCATTGTTCCCCAAATCACAGCCCCTAAAACTGAATCTGAAACCTGCAGATAACTGATTCTCAAGATACTGAACTGATGCCTGCAGGCCTGACACCCAAACTTGTGAACTGATACATGCATTCCTGTAGAGACGCACTCTAAAAGCACATAGTAAACAAGTGAGAGCCAAAACACCCCTATGTTAGGGTAGGGTTTCCCTGTCCTATGTTGTCAGGAGCTAGGGTTTCACTATGCACGCAGCGGTTTCAAATAACCTATAATCGGCTAAGCAACCTGTCCTAGCTTGGAATGGCCACTATGGATTCTGAATATGCACTAGGTCGAATGGTCAAAAAGGGTGCCTCGGTAAAAACCGGGATTTGTGTTCCCATCGTGGCAGAGCCCGTAACCGGTCAGCCTTATGGCACGCTTCTCAAAGCGAGCCTCCGGCAAACTGTTCAGGAATAGCAGATGGCAAACACGATGTCCTAGGCGCACCAATGCACATGCAATGCAAAGAAACACATGAGTATAGTCAAAACAAGATATCATGAGTTCGAGTCAAGTTCTCTAAATCCCCAGCAGAGTCGCCAGAAACTGTAGATGCGCCCGTGGGCCTCACTACAGTTCGGACTCAAATAGTCACGGTTCTTAATTTGATCTCACAATGTGCGATGTGAGATTGATAAATCACCAAAGAGTCCAAATCCGGCAAATCGTTTTGAAAAATAGATTTTTAGAAAGAAGTGCCAAACATGGACTGTCTTGCCAGATACAGAGTCGCCACCTAAATGTTTTATTTTTTGGAAATTTAGGAAACCCTGACTTGTTGCTTATGGCCACATGTTCGTCATCACCAAAGTTGCCTCGGCTCGGGAACTTGGGTATGATTGGGGACAGTCATTTCATGAGCACCCCTGCTCGCCCGATCAAAGATCGGCCTCTACTAACCATGATATCGAGTTTTGAAAACGTTATGTGCTCTTATTTCGGTCATTAGCCTAGAATTACTATGTGATGCACACAACATACAAGTATAGACTGGTTTATTTGAGTTGGAACAAAACATTTCATGTTTGTTTATTTGAAAGATGGTTTAATGGTGCTACTCGCAAGCAGGCTAAGACGTGGATTTGCCACCCTCAAATGGGCTTAAGAAAACATGATTTTGCCACTCTCAAGTGGGCTTAAAACTCTTAATTGGTGAATTGTTCCAATTCAAATAACCCAACCTTCACCCATAGGCATTCGGGCAGTTATTTCACATAAGCAAATAGCCTTATGGTAAGCATGCTATCATGGCAGTCACTCACACGCATGCAAGGATGCTAAAGCATAAATACTTATCGAGTACTCCAAGCCAAAGAAAGAAGCTAATTAGAAATCATGCATGAATCCTAACTATGCTGGAATGCCTAATGCAATACATGCAAAAATGAAAATAAGCTAGGCTCGGCTACCCTAAGAATGGCATGTGAAATGTTACAACTCGATACACGTATTCAAGTTGGAATTGAAACACAATGCAGTTAGCATGATGCGCCGAGCCCGGTGCATGCAAAACAGATGAATGATGCAAACATGAGAGCATAAGTATGATAATTGAAACATGTCCTAAACTAACCATCAAAAGCTAGTAAATAAAAGAGAGAAAGACGTGGGGTTGGAAGACATTCACACACGCACGCACACTTATTAGAAATTCGCCCTCTCGACGGAGGGTCCGAAAGAATAATACAAACGAAATGAATAATTAACTACACTAGCTAATTAATTATTACAGACCCTTAATTAATTAACAAATCAATTACAAAATAAACTAAGTATGAAATTAAAGAGACCGCCGCAGCTCTACCTCGAAATGATTGGATGATGCATGCTCGATTCGCCTAACTCGGAAACCCGTCGCAATGCCTCGGTTGCCTCTGTTTGCACTGTTCTGCACCTCTAATAATTGTGAAAATTCTTGGGATGCTTCTGAATTGCTCCCTGATCATTATGGGATATCCCCGGCCGGGATATCTGACCACCGGCTATGGAAATACGGTAACCGACCAGAAGTTGGTCCACCGGCTGAACTTTTGTGGTCGGCCGACACTGAAGATTGCCAACCGGCCATTTCTTCCTGTAGAATACTGGTTTTGCTGCAACAGAGGACAGACAGTGCATGGCAAGGTATTTCCAAGGCAATGTGTGCATAGCCACTCTCCCTATTATGCAATGAACTCAAGGGAGCTTGGCTCTCGGTCCTCGGGCCACCAATCACGCATTTCGATGCATGATGGCCAAAGGTGCCAAGTTTGCAAATCAATGTAAAATGAATGCAACGAAAACAAATGAATGCTACACACTCTATCATGTTGGGATCAAGAGTGTCGGCGATCGAGGATTGAAACGTATTTCGTCACTTTAAGTACGAACACACCTCATACCTCATGTTTGGTTTGACACCCCAAACCAAACACAATGCAATGCATGTATGCAATATGGCTCAAATATGGAAAATGGTTCGTGTATGCAATATGGGGCTAAGTCAGCAAAGCATGCCAAATGCGATGCAACATAAACATGCAAATGTACAATGTGCTATGCATGCAAGATGCAATGCAATGCGATCTAACATGTAAGTTAAGCAAATGTAACAAGAACATGCAAACATGATATAATGCGAGCATATAAAGAGATGCAACATGATGCAACATACCAAACATGCAACTATGTACAAGGATGGACTTAAACCGAAATGGTAGGACCTCAGCCAATCCCAAAACAGTGGCCAAAATACCAAAAATAAGGCACCAAAAATGCGAGATAAACATGCACACATGTTGGTCCATCAATTAGGCCACAATGCACAACCTTCAAACATAAGCGAGATGTGATAAAAATGAGGATATGACATTATAATAAACTCTGAAATCACATGAAGAATGATGCCAAATCGACTACACAATGCAAACATGGCATGTTAATGGAGTTAAAGCTCAAAGCTAACTACGAGACTTGAACCATGACTATGTCAACCAAGCCCCAAATGGTCAAAGCGACTCAACACAGTCCCGAGACAGACCAAAATGAAGCTAAAACTCATATGGAACAAAGCCAAAACACGCTGTTGTAGACACCCCATTTTTGACCATCCTCAAGACTTGGACGTCACCGTTTGAACACCCGGTGATCATCCATGTTTGTGTTCGTTTGGAGTTCCCGGTGGTCTCGGCTACGCGCCTTGCCTCAGGATCTTCGAACTCGACTGTTTAGTTTCTGGTTTTGCACCAAACACTTGTGTTTTGCCTTGGAGGGGCAGGGAATGCCTTGTGAGGCATCCCCACACATCACCGGCCATGGCCAGAGGTCACCGGCTGGTTTTTTGTTGCCATCGGCAATGTGTACTGCCGGTCAGCACTCTTTATTGTCGGTCGGCAGTCAAATTTGTCAAAATGACATTTTTGAGCAGCCGACTACTGTTCATCTACTTTTGCAGATATTTTAATACAGCTGTCTTGCATTTGGCTCCCCTTCATACACGTGTATGGAGGGATCTCTCTCTTTAGAAGCTTGTCTTGTAAGCTTTACAAGACAAAAAACTCTATAAGAGAAGCCCTCCTCTCTTGGCTTTAGGGTTAGAGATTTTAGACAGCCATATTAGGGTTTTGAGTTCTAGGGTTCGGATTGATACACATTCTATCTCTATACCTCTCTCTCATTTGGCCTTTGTGTGTGTCTAGGTGCATTTGTGTCTTACTATTGCACACAAACACATAGTGTTGCACCTTCCCTTGGCTACTGAGGTTCTAAGAGGTTATTCCTGAGGTTCTTGGGTGGTTTTGAGCTTGAAGAACCAGCTGGTCCACCATTTTTGAAGAAAGTCTTCAAGGGTAAGAAACTAGTCCCTTTATTCCCCATTTTTGCATACTATTTTTGCCTATCATAGAACTGTTTTTGAGCTTAGTGTATAATACAAAAAAGTTCTATTTTTAGGCCCTCTAAATAGTTTATTTGGAGTGTTTTGTGGTTTGGAGGTGTTTGGCTCCTCTTAGGCCTTGAGAGGCCCCATTTTGTGCTATTTTGAGTGAGCTCCGGGACCTTGGTGTTTGGGCCTCCTCACCACTGAAATATTGAGGGATTTCAGAGGTGAGGATGGTGCCTTGAGTTCCTAGGGAGGAGAGGGCCACCCCCTCTCCTTGTTGTCCTGGAAAAGGACCATTTTTGGCCTCTTGAGGGGGCACCTAGCTAAGCTTCATGTTGACCATGCCTTAGTTATTTTTTGTGCTTATTATGTCATAATATGCCTCTTTGTTTTGTTGGTTTTGGTACACCAT
The DNA here is from genome assembly GCF_055761805.1 of Camellia sinensis. Lineage (NCBI taxonomy): Eukaryota > Viridiplantae > Streptophyta > Magnoliopsida > Ericales > Theaceae > Camellia > Camellia sinensis. The sequence goes on from NC_138975.1 coordinate 95,147,914, forward strand.
GCATGCTTAGCATACCTACCTTGTAATGCCATGTTTAGGCCTTAACATGCCTTAGGTTGTAAACCATTGTTCTAGCATGTTTTAGGCCTAGCTTTGTGAAGCTTTTGTGCTTATTTTGCCGTGTTTGAGGTCTGTCCATAGTTATTTCGGTCGGCCATGGCATGCATTGTATAGCCCCTTTACATTTTTGGCTTGTTGGCCTTAAGTGTGTGAATGTGTAGCGTGCATCCTTGCCTTAATTTAGTGATTTGGGACCATTTGCCATGTTATTTCAGTCCCTTTAACATGCTTGTATGCTTGCCTTGGGTGCCTCTTTGAAGCTTTGGAAGCTTGTGTAGTATGCTCCATGTTTTGGCATTTGTGCATGCCTTTGAATTTAGGTCATTTAGATGCCATCTAGGTGATTTTTGAGGCTTACTTTTGCATGGTTTGGGGCTGTTTTGATTCAATTTGGTCATTTGCTTCGTGGGTCATGTGATCATGTTTTAGGTCCTTGGGCTTGGTTGCATGCATAGCTTGCATTGGTAGGTTGATTCGGCATCATTTCCTACATGTTTTCAAGGCTTAATCTGCATGCCATATGTCCATGTTTACACCCTCTTGAGTGTGCTCGAGAATTGCTCTTTAAGGCTTAAGTGTTGGCCCTTTTGTGCATGCATGTTTGCATGTCATTTAGCCCTCATTTCATGGCACTTTGGCCACTGTTTTTGGGCTTAGTGAGGGCTGCCCAAACCATGCACAAGTCCACCCTTTGCTTGTTTGCATGTTTGCCTCGTATATTTGCTTGCATACTTGCATGAATGCATTGCATTGCCATGTCGCATCCTTAGTTCACATACTTAGGATTGCATTCCATTTGCATGCATGCTTGGCCTCTTGAAATGCTTGTGATGGAGGTTGAGTCCCATTGGTTTGTTTATGTGCATTGCATTCCATATCAAAATGCATACTTGATTCTTTGGGCCATCACGCATTGAAATGCGCGATTGGTGGTCCGAGAACCAAGAACCATGCCCCTTTGAGTCATACACATGATAAGGGATAGGATTGGTGCATACATTGCTTGAATTGCATTGCCATGCTCTGCCTTGCCCTCTGCTGCTACCAATTGCAGGTTCTGCCGGAGCTCTCTGCCGACCGGCAGTGCTAAGTGCCGACCGGTAATCCTCCCTCTGCCGATAGCTTCATCAATGGCCGGTGACCACATACCACTGCCAGTGGCAATCCTACTCAGCCGGTGATGTCTCCCAATGTCCAGGGAAGCAATCCTAAGACTGTGAAAGTCTCCAGAGGAGTATAGCAAGGAAAACAGAGGCAGCCTATGCATGGCGGTGCATTTCCGAGCAAGACCCGAGCACGCATTGCATTGAGCTCTCTTCCCGAGGCAGTTTACTGTTTTTCCTAGCTTAGTTAGTTTGTTAACTAATTAGGTAATTTGTAATATTTAATTAGCTTGTAGGTTAATTATCTGTAATATTTATTTGGTCCCTCCGAGTGAGGGCGAATTTGTAATAAGTGTGGGTGAGTGTGTACATGTCTTCCAACCCCCACTTCTTTCTCCCTTTTACTTACCTGCTTTGATGGTTAGTAATAGGTCATGTTTAAATTAGCATACCTTATGCTATGCATGCGTGCATCCATACATTTGTCTTGCATGCATCGGGCTCGGTACATCATGCTAATTACATTTGTACTTCAATTCCAAATTGAATATGTGCATCAATTGACTGCATTTCACATGCCATGTTTAGGTTAGTCGAGCCTACTCTAATTGCATCTTGTATGTGTTGCATTAGTCAAATTGACATGAACTATGACAATGCATGTTGGCTAACTAGTTTATTGTTTTGGCACGGAGTACGATGTAAGTATTTTCATGCTTTAGCATACCGCATGCGTGTGAATGCTGACAGCATGCTTACCATGTGGCTAGATGCTTATGTGATAAACTGCTTGAATGCCTGTGGGCGAAGGTTGGATTGTTTGAGTTGGAAAAACTCGTCGAAATCCGTATTTTAGCCTACTTGCGAGTAGCAAATTCCAAAGTGTTTTTCAAGACAAACGGATACGCAATGCTTATTTCCAAATTAGGCAATCTAGTCTATACTTGTGTGTTGTGCGCATAACATAGTAATCCTAGGCTAATAAATGGAATAAGAACACATAACGTTTTCAAAACTGGATATCATGGCTAGTAAAGGCCGGTCTTCGGACCGGGCGAGAGGGGGTACTCATAGCTGACCTTCCCCGATCGTACCCAAGTTCCTGAGCCAAGGCAACTTTGGTGATGACGGACACGTGGCCTTCGGCACCGAGTCAGGGTTTCCTAAATTTCCCCATTTTAAAAAATTTAGGTGGCGACTCTGTATCTGGCAAAGCAGTCCATGTTTGGCACTTCTTTTTCAAAAAAAAAATATGTTTCTCACAACGATTTGCCGAATTTGGACTCTTTGGTTCAGATTAAGAACTGTGACACAAATCGAGTCTGAACTGTAGCGAGGGCCCCACGCGGGCGGGTCTACAACTGTAAAGAAGGGCACAAAACAAGACGCATACAAGGCCCAAAAGGGCAAGTGCACTACACATCTTACAACCGAACATGACATGACTTAGGCAAAAAAAATCAGAGTTATAATACACCAAAACAAACCCAAAAACCCAATGAGAAGGTCTTCCAAAGACCAAATCATGGAGGCACATGCAACGGTCCAAATAAGGAGCATGAAACAACAACTCTCCAAAGCATAGAATAGGTGATAAATGCAAGTGTGTGGCCACGAAACATGGACTGAAATATGATGACAAGTGATGCCAAATCACTGAAATAGCTCAAATGAAGCATGCTAATGACTCACACACCCGAAGCCAACAAGCTAGAATGCAAAGAGGCTATATAAAGCATGGCAAGCATGACCAAATTGACACCAAACAAAACTTAAACACATTAAAACATTACTAAAAACTTCACAAAGCTAAGTCAAAACATGCAAGCATGGTGGTCTAAATGCATGATGCATTTCTAAGCAAAATAGAGGAATGCAAGGCAAGTGTATGGTGCATCCAAGGGGAAACAAACCAACCTAAAATAAAGGTAAACCATGACCAAATATCACTAAACACCCACTGAGATGGAGCCAAAATCGACTAAGCATGCATGCTACCCTTATGAGCCAAAAACACAAGCATATGAGACACAAAGGGAGAGAGGTGTCCCTCCCCTATACAAGACCTCAAAACCACATCACCACCACTGAAAATCCTCTGGATTTCAGTGGTAAGAAGGCCAATACACAAAAGTTCCAAAGCTCAACAAAGAAGGCATAAAAAGAGGCGAAAACAAGGCCTAAGAGGGAGAGGATGACCCCCAACACCAAAATGACCTTAAACAAACATCTTAAGCATGAAAATACAAAAATTTTATCAGTTATATACTAAGCTCAAAACAGCATGCAAGATGGTCTAAAAGCTAGTGCAAAAATGGGGAATATAAAGCAATAGTGCTCACCCTTGAACAACACTTCAAGACCAGCAACTCCAGCCCCCTCCTTCTGATCAAAACCAACTCAAAACTCCAAGAACAACCTCCTAACACCTCAATAACCAAGGTATAGTGTAACACTAGATGCTTTAGTGCAAAAATAAGAACAAAACACACTTTTGAACACTAATACACACATAATCTAGAGAGAGGGGGAGATATAGAGAGAGAGTGGTATGTGTGATATATATCTCTGATTTTTGCTCAACCCCTCTAAAGGAGGAGGGAGGCCCTCTTTTATAGAACAAAAAGGGCCTAAGCTTCGTGTAGAAGCCAAGACAAAGGGGTCAAGCTTCCTCAAGAAGCTAGAACAAAAGTTCAAGCTTCTTAGGGAAGCTAAGGCAAAGGGTTCAAGCTTCCTCAAGAAGCTAGAGCAAAAGGGTGCAAAGGGTGCAAATCCTCCATACACGTGTATGGAGGATGGGTATGTGTGCTCCAGCTGGCACAACTGGCATGAAAAATGCCTGAAAAAGGAAAAAAAGAAGCCCCGGCCAGAAAATATGGCTGATTGACCAAACAAACGGCCGGCTGACCAAAAATAATGCCGACCGGCCTCACCAATGGCCGGTAGCAACAAAACAGGGCCGGTGGCCTCAAGCTAAGGCCGGTGAGGTGTGGGGATGACCAACAAGCCATTCTCTGCCCTCAGAAGCAAAAACAAACAAGTTCTTGGTCCAAAACCAAGCACAAAATAGGCAAGTTAAGAGATCCTGAGGTGAGGACCCCGGCCGAGACCTTCGGGAACTAAAAACGAACACGAACACGGATGATCATCGAGTGTTCAAATGATGACATCCAAGTCTTGAGGACGGTCAAAAATGGGGTGTCTACAGTAGCCAATTTTCTCATTTTTCTGATATTTTCAGATCTTTTGAGCCAACTTTTGGGCATTGAAGCTATCCTCCATACACGTGTATGGAGGGATGGAGACAAGCTTTAAGCTTCTTAAGCAAGCTTTTGCTTGCATTGCCTGTATAAGGGTGGGTCCCTCCCCCTTGTTTGAGGTTCAGAAATTTTGGAAGCAAATTTTGACTCCCTCTTTATAATTCTCTCTCTCTCTCTCTATATATATATATATATATTATACTCTATAGTGCTTGAAAGTTAGTGTTCTTGACATATTTGTACACGACCCTCTTAGCCAAACATCTTGACCTTGGAGCTGAGATTCCTAAAGACTTGTTTGGGCTTCCTAAAGATGGTTTTTGACTTAGAAGTTGCTCTCTTACTGCTGTGCTTCAAGGGTGAGCATATTCCCTTTTTTTAAGCTTATTTTTGTATACCATATTAGCCACCTTTGCATGCTGTTTTAGGCTTGGTTGTTAACTACAAAAAGCTCTATTTTTAAGTATTAAGAATGTTGGTTTGAGTCCTTGTTGGGGTTAGGGGTGGTCTACCCTCTTTGGTTGCTTATTTGCTAAGTTTTTGTACCACCTTTTAAGGCTATTCAAACTATCTCTTTTTAGCCTTATAACCACTAAATTCCAAAGGAATTTTAGTGGTGGAAAGGTGGTTTTGAGGTCCCAAATAGGAGGGGGTGGTCCCCTCTCCTCTTGTCTTGTTTGCATGTGTTGATGGCCCACCAAATGAGCATGTGTTTTTACTTTTTTCTGGCTTTGTTCAAGCATATTTTTGTGACTTTTTAGACCTTCCATAATTCTGTTTTTGGTTTGTTTGATCATTGGGTGCTTGCTCTTTACACTTGTAGTGTAACCTTGCTCATTAGCTTTGCATGCTTGCTACTTTAGCCGATTATTCTAGCTTATTTTGGCTCCACTCTAGCATATTTTCGCTTATATTTTAGCATGCTTGAACTCTATTTTGAGTGGTCTTGGGCCTTTGAGGCTTGCTTTGTATGGCTGTAGCATGATAGGCTTTGATAGCTTTGTGTTTTGAGTCCTCTAGCATGCTTTGCTTGGGTTGTTTGCATGATTTGGCATCATTTAATATGTGATTTCAGAGCATATATCGCTGTCATACTCTCATAAGTATCACTCTTTCAATGCTTTTGAGAAGTTGAGCCATATGCCTTGTTTGTGAGCTAATACATGAGCATATCTTTCTTGCCATCTATGTTGCAAGAGCAGAAAGTTTTTGCTACTATTTCGACCTGGCTTAGGTTTGTTTTGAATGGTCAAGATCATTTGAGCATTGCCTAGTATGGTTGTAGTGTAAAGGGCCTTGACTAGCTTTGAGTTTTGAGGCCTTTAACATGTTATGCATGTGATGTTTGCATGGTATGGCACCATTTGGCATGTAATTTCAGTGCATATTGTGTAGTCATACTCTCATATACTTCACTTCTTCATAGCTTTTGAGGGTTGTGTATTATGCCTCGCTGATAGGCCAACATGTGTGCATGTTCTTCTAGCATTTTGAGCTCCTATTTCAGCATGTTTAGACCATTATTTTGGCATGATTGAGCTCAGTCTAGAGTTGGTTTGGTCATTTGTGCTATGTATTGCATGCCTCTTGTGTTTTGCTCTTTACTAGCTTCGATGTTTTTGGTCCTCAACATGCTATGCTTGCATTGCTTGCATGCTTTAAGGTCTTTAGCATACCACTTCAGCACTAAATATCTGCCACCTTCCTCTTTTCTTCTTCTTTTTTTTTTCCATTTGATTTGAGAGTTGGTTGACCCTTGAGTTTGTGTTTGAGCTTGGGATTGAGGCTCGTGCTTAAATGGCTTTAACCCTCTTTTGAGGGTTCCTCCTAGTCAAAGGCAAGGTCTCCCCTATGCCATAAACCATTCTTTTGGTTGACCTCCTCTCCTTAGAGGACTTGCACATTGGACTTAACCAATTAAAGAATGAATTGGTAATGTAAAATGTATAAAGAAGAATTGAGTCGACTAAAACATGCCACGATAACATATGTGTGTTGCATTGCATGTGTTTGAATCGGATGATAATCCAAACACAAGAAATATGGGACGTTTCATACTTGAAGTGATGAAATGTGTCACGTTTCTTTGTCGCTAACACCCTTGATCAAGCATGATAGGGTGAAGGCTCTTTGTGTGTTGTTTGTGCATTCATAAATATGGTATAAGCTTGGTTCTTGGCCACCATGCATTGAAAATGCTTGGTTGGTGGCTTGAGAGCCGAGTGCCACGCTCATTTGAGCTTGAGACATGATTGGGAGAGTGGCAGTGCCTACATTGTCTTGAAAATACATTGTTGTGCCTCTATTGTTCTCTGTTGTAGCAAAACTAGAAGCCTGGAGAAGCAACTAGCTGACTGACCAGTAGCACTAGCCGACCGGCCAGTTTTAGTGGCTGGCAGCCCATCGGCAGATTCTTGTTTTAAAGTAAAGGCAGTCTGGAGGTTGGCACAACTTTCAGAGATCAAGGCAAGTGCAAACAGAGGCAATTGATAGCATGGTAATGGATTTCCGAGCGAACGCCAACCAGGCATGCATCTTCAACCTCTTAGAATAGAGCTAAGGCAGTATGATTTGTAATTAGCTTTACTTGTTAGTTAGCTTACATTGGAAATTTAATTAATTAAGTGTTGTAATAATTAATAAGTAGTTTACTAGTTATTCGTTTTGTTGTGTAATAATTAATCTAATTGGCTTAATTAGATTGGTTAGTTAGCTTAGCTTAGATTAGCTTAGCTAATTCATTCGGACCCTCCGTCGAGAGGGCAAATGTTGTAATAAGTGCGCGCGCATGTGTGAATGTCTTCCAACCCCACGTCTTTCTACCTTTTACTTAACCACTTTTGATGGTTAGTATAGGGTTATTTTCAATTAGCATACCTTATGCTTGCTTGTTTGCATCATTCATTTGTCTTGCATGGAGCGGGCTCGGCGCATCATTCAAACTGCATTGACTTTCATTACCTATTTGAATACATGCATCAAATCATTACATTCATATGCCATCTTAGATGGCCGAGCCTATTTAGTTTCATTTTTGCATGTGTTGCATTAGGCATTTTAACATAGCTAGGATCATGCATGATTTCTAACTAGTTCTCTGTTTTGGCTTGGAGTACACTGTAACTGTTTACGCTTTAGCATACTTGCATGTGTGTGAGTGTTGCTATGATAGCATGTTTGGCAGGATGCTCTTTGCTTAATTTCTATAACTGCATGAATGCTTGTGGATGAAGGCTTCATTACTTGAATTGGAACAATTCATCTAAATGTGAGTTTTAAGCCCACTTGGAGTGGCAAATCATCATGTTTTAAGCCCACCTGGTTTGGTGGTGAATCCGCATTTCTAAGCCCACTTGAGGGTGACAAATTCAAACCACTTTCAAAAACAAACATTGAATTGTTTTGTTCCAATTTAGGCGATCTAGTCTATACTTGTATGCTGTGCGCATCACGTAGTAAGTTAGCTAAATAACCAAAATAAGAACACATGTGTTTTCAAAACAACATATCATGATTACTAGAGGTCGATCCTTTGATCGGGCAAGCGAGGGTGCTCATTTCATGACCTTCCCCACTCGTACCGAAGTTCCCGAGCCGAGGCAACTTTGGTGATGACAGACACGTGGGCTAGGCACGAGTCAGGATTTCCTAAATTTTCCAAAAAACAAAACATTTAGGTGGCTACTCTGTAATCTGGCAAAGTAGTCCATGTTTGGCACTTCTTGATTAAAATTGATTTTCCAAAACGATTTGTCGGATTTGGACTCTTTGGTGATTTATCAGTCTTACATTGCACTTTGTGAGACTAGATACAGAACCATGGCAGGAGTCCGAATTGTAGTAGCTATGAACCCAAATCTGCGCCCTCTCCGAAAGGGGGGCGCACGGAGGAAGTTCGGGCGGTCTACAGTTTCTGGCGACTCTACTGGGGATTTAGAGAACTTGACTCAAAATTCATGATATGTTGTTTTATCTACACTTATGTGTTTCTTTGCATTGCATTTGCATTGGTGCGCCTAGGACACATTGATTGCCATATGCTATTCTTGAACGGTTTGCTAGAGGCTTGCTTGGAAAAGCGTGCCATAAGGCTGACCGGTTACGGCTCTGCCACGATGGGAACACAAACCTTGGATCTGGACTACCGCTATATCATCCTCCTCTCACTTTTTTGGTGTTGGGAGCGAAAGGTATATTAGGTGGTCTTGCTAAGGCCCCCTTTTTGACCAATCGGCCTAGTTGCATATCCAAAGCCTTAGAGACTGTTCCAAACTAGGACAGGTTGCTCACCCGAATGCAGGATTGTATGAAACCGCATGCATTCGTAGTGAAACCCTAGCTCCTGAAAAAACTAGGACTGGGAAACCCTATCCCGCCATAGGGGTGTTTTGGCTCTCTCTTGCTTGATATATGCTGCTAGGGTGTGTCTCTATAGGAATGTATGTATCAGTTGCAAGTCTAAGCATCAGTTTGGGGATATCAGTTTTGAGGCAAAAAATTTTGGGACAGAATTCAGTAGAGAGCACAACCATTCAGCTGTAATCATATCTGTTCTAGTGAATCCAGGCTGAGATACTGTCTGTTTTCTCTTTTGCAAGGTAATGTTGGAACCATAGCTTCAGAAGGCTCCAATATCCCCCTTGTGCATTGGACTTGTGTTGATAGACTTTGTTAGGTTAGAGATTTAGTTCAAGGGCAACCAATGTTTCCTTCGCTGAGGCAAGGCAAAGTCAGGGCTCACTGGTTCAACTGATCCGACAGTCACTAGTCACATCACCTTTGTTCAAACTCAGTAAGCCATGATGGCACAGAGATCGGAAGAAGTTGTGGCCATAATAGCGGCATTAAACCAGGGACTCGCCATGCAGGATGAGACCAATGCCGAAATGCAACGCCCATCTGGGCACCTACCATACATCCAGTCTCGGGACCTCAGCCAAACTTTGACCCACTTCTGCCAGTTGAAGATTTCTATGGTCCGGATTCCCGAGAAGGGTTAGCTCAAGCTCGAGTTTTTGGACCCCAGGCATGGCCTAATGAGAGGCTTTATCCCTTTGGTACTAATGATCTCAAACCGACCGCGGTGAAAATTGCAAAACTTGAAAAGCAAGCCAACATTGAGGATGGGTACACCGAGGCTGCCATACAATTCCCAGACAGATTCAAAATGCCACATATTCACCGTTTTAACGGGTCTGGAGATCCTATGGTACATATCCGACTTTTCTTGGACGTCCTGAAACCGACGGGTCTGACTAAGCTACAGAAACTCTCTCTGTATGGCAGAACCCTGTCGGGTACAATAGCCACTTGGTACGCCGAGTTAGAGGATACAGTGAAGGAAAAGTAGGAAAAGTTGGCAGAGGCCTTTGTCGATCAGTATTCTTGCAATACTCGAGTTGAAATGACCATGCAAGAGCTTGAAGCAACCCGCCAGAACCCAACAGAGCCTTTTGTGGAATTTGTTGCACGGTGGAGAGCAAAGGCAGCATAGATGACAGATCACCCTTCTAAGAGGGATCAAGTACGGATAGTGATGCAGAACCTGGAGCCTAATATGTTGCAAAAGTTAATAGTGGTGCGATTGTTCACTTTCAAAAGTTTGCATGACTTGGGGGTTCAGATCGAGAATGCATTCAACAGAGGGATTATTCCCAAACAAGTGAACTAGGAAGGAGGGTTTTTTTCGGGAGTACCCATGCTAGCGGCAGCACTGTTCCCAAACCCCCTAAAATCAATACAGTAGCCATAGCCAACCCTTTTGCCAAGGCTAGCCTACAAACAGCCAGCCCAGCTCGAGCTCAGGGCAGAACTTTCACCCCCTCTATATGAGCCTAACCAGCGCACTAAAAGTCCTGATGGAGAGAGGGTATCTCAAGCCCCTTGATCCTTAACCTTTGTCTGACCCACTCCCTGCCAGACATAACCCCACCAAATACTATGTGTATCATCAACATCGCGGCCATGGCACCGATTGTTGCTACTGCCTTCGTCATGAGGTCTAGAATCTCATCAACAACCGGACAATAGCTCCACCTTAAGATCCCAATGACCCAATACCTCATCCACATCTCAACCTTGGCCATACACAGCCACCCACCTACAAACCCAGTATATACACCCTGACCCATCTACCCAAGCCTGAGGTGTTTATCCCAGAAAGCATGGGCTTAAGCATGATGAATGCACCTAAACCATAATCATCTCAAACCCATGAACCCACTACTTCTGAGCTAGTGAGCATGATTGAAGATTTGCAAAGAACTATGGCAGATTTAGCCTTTGGAATTTTGGCTCCATCATTGACCACATCACAGGCCAGAAGTTTCAATCCAAAAGGCTCCTTGATCTTGGGGCAAGCGACAAGTGAAAAGGGCCAACCAAAAGCAATCTCAGATCTGGGTGATGGCATGTCGACAACAACTAGGCTCTGCTCTGATATAGCGACCCAATCACTTGGCAAAGCAGAGGCAAGTGGTAAGAACAAGGTAGGGGCAGGCATTAGTCCCCATGAACACCTTCAGTGGGCTATTGAGGCTTTGAAAGCCAAAGGACTGAACAAACAGCAAGTGCTCGCAGTTGTTGCAAAAACTGTGGATGACACTTTTGCTACTCAAGATGAGGGCATTTCAAATCAAGGGGCAAGATGGGAAAAGGGACGTCGTACCAGAAACACCCCTTTCAGCTCCAATCCTACACTTGAAAGAGATCATCAAAAGTCAGCACCTGCCGACCCTTTCGCCGGTACATCCAACACCTCACAAACCTCGAAGTACCAACCTCGAGGCCAGAGGGTCTTCCATCCCCTCTACATGACTTTGTCCAAAGCTCTCCAAATCCTTATAGGAAAGGGTCATCTCAAACCCCTTGAGCCTCAGCCTCTCCCGAATCCCCTTCGGGCCAAGCATGATGCTGCCAAGTACTGTGCCTTCCATCAACAAGTCGGCCATGACACTAACATGTGTTTTCGTCTTCGCCACGAAATACAAGATCTGATTGATAAAGAGGTCATCGTCGTGCCAAGTCCTGCAAAGTCTATTGGTACTGGAACAGTGAACTTGGGGGACCATGTGATCGGGAGATGAACCACCTGCTAATAGTGCTCAGTTTATTCCGGATGTGGTGGATGTCACGCACTGTTTTGAGCAATGTGCAATTGTTGTTTACTTGGCATTCTGACTTGGGTATTGAGTCTGTCTTGTCGTGTTGTTTTGAGTCTGTCTTGTTGTATCGAGTCAGTCCTGTTGTGTTGGAGTCTGGTGATTTCAGGTGTGTTATCTCGGGCATCGCTTGCTTGTTTTGTGTTTCTCTTTTACACTCTTTCTTTTGAGTCTGTGTGTGCCATGGAGCCAGTTGTGCCAGAAGTTTTAAATGAAATGACAGTGCTTTTTGCCTACTTCCCTGTGCCTTTAAATCATTGCATTGACCTAAGTTTTTCAGAACTTTTTTAACATTGTGATGAAAACAAAGAGGGAGGAATTCCTCGGGATTTGCTAAAATTTAATCAACTGAGAGAAGGAGAGGCGTGCTAAGCCCTTAATGAATGACATCATGTTTGTCAATGTGAGTACTGAGCATGATCCTAGCTTGATCTAGATTGGTTTTACATTGTCTTCAGCACGAGCGACTAGTCGATTTCTTAAAAGATTTCAAAAAATGTTTTGCGTGGTCCTGCGAAGACATGCGTAGAATCGCTCTTGAGATTGTGCAGCATAGGATCACTCTCGACCTCGAGACTCGTCCCCTTTTGCTTTCAAACGTTGAACTTGGATTCAGAATGTTCAACGATCAACCACAATGTGAGGCTCGTGTGGCCAGATTAGAAGCAGCCTATGAACTAGGGGCAATAAGGTCGTATGACATCAAAGGAGGCCCGCCAGGCCATATTTGAAGTAGCGCGTGAACTAGGGGCAAGAAAGTCAGATCAAGAAGATCAGATGTCATCAAAGGAAGCTAGCAAAACTAGATCAGAAGTAGCCCTCGAACTAGGGGCAAAAATGTCAGATGTGCTCAAAGAGTCAAAGATGAGTCATTTCTCAAACTAGTGAAGACTGGCAAGAAAGCCAAATTCCAGCAGCTGGAAGAAGAAAATTTATTGTTGAAGGAGAATCGAGTTCCTATTCGCAACACTAGGGTCAACTTCTGCCCCCATTGGATGGACTCCTACATCATCAACAAACAACAGCCATTCTACTGGATTCAGATGGCTTCGAGATCTCAAACTGATCAACATGGACAAGTTAAACTTTTACCGTTGAGAGGCTCGTTGGGCTGAAAACCCAGAAGGGCGACCCAGGCAAAAGTTAGAGCAGAGAAAAAAGAAGAAAAAGAAAAAAATGAAAAAATGAAGAAAATGAAAAAAGAAAAAGAAGAAATTAATGAAAAGAAGAAAAGAAAAGAAAAGAAGTGAAGAAATGAAAAGAAAAGAAAAATAGAGCTCGCAAGGTTGAAAACCTGGAAGGGAAACCTTGGCAAAAGTTAGAGCGCAAAGGAGAGCGTCATTACTCGAGTGCACCTTAACCCGGAACTACATCAAGCCTGATTCCTGTGTTTGGGATACGTAGGCAACTTCATCCTGAAGTTCGGGCCCAATTTTTTTTTCAGCCTGCTTGGCTCATCTGTGTTGATTGGTTTATCATTGTTCAACTCGGCCATCTTATCCATGATTGGCTTGTCTTCGTTCAAAATCGGATTGTCCTATTCCGTTAGAAGATTCAGCTGCAAGACAAATCAAATTCAGATCTGAGGTTGTGCATCTTGAGAGTAGATTCCATTTTGGTCGAGTAGTGGCCATTCGCAAAAACAGTTTTTGAGGATTTTTAATGAGGTTGACTAATTCTCTCGAAAATTATTCCATTTTTCCAAAAACTGGACCATTTCTTGGACCCAAAAAAGGAAAAATTTTCAGTGCTCACAACCTGACTTTCATGTTGGTCAAAATTGTTTACTAGTTGTAATAATTAATGAGTAGTTTACTAGTTATTCGTTTTGTTGTGTAATAATTAATCTAATTGGCTTAATTAGATTGGTTAGTTAGCTTAGCTAATTCATTCGAACCCTCCGTCGAGAGGGAAAATGTTGTAATAAGTGTGCACGTGTGTGTGAATGCCTTCCAACCCCACGTCTTTCTACCTTTTACTTAACCACTTTCGATGGTTAGTTTAGGGTCATTTTCAATTAGCATACCTTATGCTTGCATATTTGTATCATTCATTTGTCTTGCATGCACCGGGCTCGGCGCATCATTCAAACTGCATTGACTTTCATTACCTATTCGAATACATGCATCAAATCATTACATTCATATGCCATCTTAGATGGCCGAGCCTATTTAGTTTCATTTTTGCATGTGTTGCATTAGGCATTTTAACATAGCTAGGATCATGCATGATTTCTAACTAGTTCTCTGTTTTGGCTTGGAGTACACTGTAAGTGTTTACGCTTTAACATACTTGCATGTGTGTGAGTGTTGCTATGATAGCATGTTTGGCATGAGGCTATTTGCTTAATTGCTATAACTGTATGAATGCCTGTGGATGAAGGCTTCATTACTTGAATTGGAATAATTCATCAAAATGTGAGTTTTGAGCCCACTTGGAGTGGTAAATCATCATGTTTTAAGCCCACCTTGTTTGGTGGCGAATCCGCATTTCTAAGCCCATTTGAGGGTGGCAAATTCAAACCATTTTTGAAAACAAACATGGAATTGTTTTGTTCCAATTTAGGCGATCTAGTCTATACTTGTATGCTATGCGCATCACGTAGTAAGTTAGCTAAATAACCGGAATAAGAACACATGTGTTTTCAAAACGACATATCATGATTAGTAGAGGCCGATCCTTTGATCGGGCGAGCGTGGGTGCTCATTTCATGACTTCCCCCCTCGTACCCAAGTTCTTGAGCCGAGGCAACTTTGGTGATGACGGACACATGGCCTAGGCACGAGTCAGGGTTTCTTAAATTTCTCAAAAAACAAAACATTGAGGTGGCAACTCTGTAATCTGGCAAAGTAGTCCATGTTTGGCACTTCTTGATTAAAATTGATTTTCCAAAATGATTTACCAGATTTGGACTCTTTGGTGATTTATCAAGAGTCTGAACTGTAGTAGCTATGAACCCAAATTCGCGCCCTCTCCGAAAGGGGGGCGTGCAGAGGAAGTTCGGGTGGTCTACAATATGAAAGATCAATTGAAATCCCATTACGTTTAAACTACATTAGAGGAACTTTTGCATCCTTGACGCAGTGGACCTCAGATACTTTTGATCTGCTTGTAAGCTTGTTGTGTAGAATAACAAAAAAATCCTCCTGCATGGTTCACAAGATAACAAGTCAAGAGATACTACCTACACAATATCATATATGAAGTAAAAAGGTTACTGCCAAAGTCGTGAAGCAAGGGCCAACACATAAAGGATCAATATCTGACTCTGAATTATGAACCTGAAAAGAACCCAAAAAAAATTTAAAAATTAGGTGAGAAGAAGGATGTGTAAATTTATTTTTCCAAAATTTCCAGTTGCATTGTTTCCACCAGCTGTATTTAGGCTTTTCCTCTAAGAGGAACCCTTTATATGTTAAAAAAAAAATAAAACCATTTTCAATTGCCAGCCTAGTAAGTGATAAGAGTTTAGTGAACATTTGGATGTAGATTTTCCTGCTAATGCCATTTAGATTTCTCCCTGGAACAGAACCCCTATGTATGAGGAAACTTACAACTACTCATTGCAAACCTATTAAACACCAAGAAAATATTAGATAAGAAAAGTACATACCAGATCAGTCATCTTTTATCTTCCAATGATTGTAGCTAGATTGAGTCGTAGTAAAAAAATAAAAAAAAAATAAATAAAATTTACAAAATGAAAATGTTTCTCTTCATTTACATGTCAATTCTAGTCATTTAGCTACTTGCAAGCTGTTAATAAGTGAAACATAGTATCATGAATTCCCCCTTCCCATCTATTCCTGACAACAGAAAAATAAGGAAACAAAAGAAAGAGAAAAAAAACTTTTTTTTTTTTTTTACAAATTAAATGAAAGAAAGATAGCTATACATAAGAGTTCATAACACTTTCACACCAATTCACGTTGACATTTACCTCTAACCAATCTATGTTCACACTTCGTGTGTAAATCCTTTTGATAGAATCTTATTCTTCCCCTTCAAGCCCCCAATATATGTGTGTGTGTGTGTGTGTGTGTGTGTGAACAACAGGGAGAGAGTAGTCTTGAAAAAGGTTTCCTTCACATTATTTTCCCAAGAAAACAGAGAAGAATTTTCTTCTCTCTTTCTTACTCTCTTCCTTGTACTGAGCTTCTTCAAGAGTCCAACTCACCAACAACAATGGAAGCTAAAGACATCACAATGGGAAATATATATACGCTGTTAATTCAAATGTATTTCAAAATCACCAATATGTTCACAGGTAACTCAGGATTAAGCTGGAAATCAGGATTTCAAGTTTGAATAACTCAAATTACAAAACTGATTGAACACTATTGACCGCCAACTATAACTAGATTAGTGGATCATTGAACATAGAAAATTCGTGATAAACCAAGTCAACTAGCAGCACCAAGAACATCAAAACATTTCACACAAACAAAACCTCAATCACTGAAATAGAGCAATACTATTGCATTATAGAATCAAAACTTGGCAACAACCAAATCAACAAAACAAAAGAGGGTTATAGTATATATGTATATATATATATAATCACTGAACCACCACAAAAAAAAAAGAAATCAACAACCAACACAAACAAAACAGAATCACTAAATCAGATTTACGATAGTTATATATATATATATATATATAGAGAGAGAGAGAGAGAGAAAGGGGTAGATCCGAACCTTTCTGCCTTCTCTTAATGCCTCTCTGCATATGCAATGCCTTGATCTGCACAAACAAAAATCGGCATCCAAATCAAAAGAGAGACTATCGAAATCGAGGGAGAGAGAGAAAGAGAAAGAGAGAGACCTTCAAAATCAAGAGACAGAGAGCTCTTCAAAATCAAAATCGAAATCGCCGAGATGTCATTCTGAGATAAATCACGGAGCTGAAGCAGATTTTGAAGGATGCGATTGGTTCTTCTCAGATTGTAGACGACAGTGCTGAAAATTGAACTTCGAAATCGCAATTGCTTTGAGAAACTACGAGATTGAAGCCATACTGATGCAGATAGGTTGGCTCTGAGAAATTTTGAAATCGCAATCGCTCTAAAGAAATAATCAAGAGAGAGCAAGAGAGTGAGAGATTTAAGTGAGTGATAGATTTGAACTAGATGGTGGTGGGTTTTGAAAATAAAGGTTTGGAGAGACAAAATAGGGTTTGTGGGGAGACAGGATTTGGAGGCGTTTCAAAGCGTCTTCTATTCATAAAACGGGGCCGTTTTAATTCATATCAAATGCGACGTTTAAAAAACGCCATTAATTATTAGAAAAAGTGACGTTTAACAAAACGTCATTAATTAAACACCGTTAAATCCCTAATTTCCTGTAGTGTACATATATATATTTCTTGGAGCCCAAGTTGTTGGCCATGCGATGGATGAAAGGGCCTTGATGGCAATTTTGACAAATTACACTTACATAACTTGGTCCCTTGGAAACCTCTCAACCCTTTTATATATATATGCACACTTCTCCCCCCTCATTTTACACGTTTTTCAGCCATGCACTAGAGGAGTGAGAGAGAGTGATCTTGGAAAAAAAAGAGAGAGGGAGAGAGACAGAGAGAAGAGAAGAAAAAAAAGAAGAATTGTGTTGAGTCTTGTACAACAAAGGTAAACCTACATCACCTCTTCTCTCAAGTTCTTTTACCACTTGTTTTGCCCCTCCTAATACATGCTCTTTATATATATATATATATATATATATGTTGTAGTCTAGGCCTACACTCTTGTATAAATGTGTATTAATCAAGAAATGGTATGCTTCTCTTTCTTTCTTAAATTTTCAGCAGCAAATCCTTTCACTCTCTTGAATTTATTTTCCTATCAAAACTCTATAAACTCAAAATCAATTTTTATGGTGAATATTTGGTATGTCTAGAGTATGTGATAATTTTGGTAGGACCTAAGGATATATTTTTATAACCTAAACAATTTTTCTAAGTTTGTTACTCACAGAACTAGAAAAACAGTCAACTTTCTCTATTTTTATAAAATTTCTGAAAAATAATCTTCAGTCTAGTTTTATGTCAAAATCTTAATCTTGGTGTTATACTTTAACTAAAATTTGTTTGAACTCAAGAGAGTGAGGGGTTTGAGAGAAAAATCGATTTGTGTAACAATCAACGAATCTGGATAGATCTTGGTAATTCTGAATTATCTTAAAATCTAAAATACCTATCTACTTTCGTAAATTGAGTTTGAAACTAGACTTATTTATCTAAAAACTCACATGAGGCCAGGTACTTACGACCAGTAAAAGTATTTTTTTCATAATTATTTTCAAACTGGTTCAAATCAAGAAATTTGGAAATTTGTGTTATTATGCTCTTATTTGGTTTGCCACTCTTATATTCTATGTTTCTTGAATGTTTTAGTCTCTATATGTAATCTATAATAAATTGTGAATTTGCTTTACCATGAATAAATTACTTGTTGTTTATTTTGGATACGTGATTATACTGACCATGCTTTGCGATAATTAAGAACATAATGCACTTAATAAAGCGGAAATCAAATGGGATGGTAATGAGTTGCGACCATTGTATTAAATTTTATGAGATAATGAACGACGGATTCAAGAGTATGATATAGTGGAATGTGTTCCATTTTTGTGAAGTCTTGCGCAAGTGTGTTTTCGAACCCTAACATGGCACGGGAGGTATTCTGGCTACTTAACGGAAATGAGAGGCATAAGGGTGGCAGTGAGGGTTTCACGCAGGGAGAGTATCCCTGGAAGCCCGTTCCCTTGGGGCAAACCGTGATGTCACCACTCGGGTATGCAACCTAGGTGCGTGGGCATCACTGGTGGTTATGCGGTAAGCGACGCATTGGTATTGTATTAACCAAGGGGGAGTCAGAATTGTCGGTGGCTTGTGTTAGTGGTTGGGTAGGAACGACATTCCGTGGGGAGCTGTCCAGAACTAACTAAAATTAAATAATATTTGATGAGAACTGAAATTTAATTATAAGCTCTGCTTAATTATTGCTTTCGCTATATGTTATGATTGTGTCGTTACGTTGCTTGTGTATTTGGAACGGGAAAAGGGTCGGTGTGTGTGTGTTTACTAGGCATTCCAAGCTCATGGCGTTTTATGCCAGGTGAAGGCAAGTTTTACACCGAGAACGGAACCCCTAAATGCTTTGCGGAACCATGGTTTCCTTAGAGAGTAGATTTTATATTTCTTATATTTTGGATAATCTTTTTGTAGCAAGGAACTGATCTGTATTTAAAGACTTCAAGAATTTTATCTGTAACTATTATTAATATTTTTTTAGTGTAATTATTTGTATTTTGTGCTTAAAAATGATGTGTATCCGCTAGTTAAACCTCGGTGTATCGTTTTATTATATTATCAAAATTTGGGGTGTCACAACTTGGTATCAGAGCTTAGGTTCAGCCCTTATCCACGCATTTCGACTTGCAATTAGAAACAACATTGCCATCAACTATATTACATTATGATAACACTACTTAGTCTAGAAACTAGAAGATGTCAAAAATTAAAATTTTCCCGACCAACCCTAGGACGTTTATTCGAATTTTGGGCATGGCAATGTTGATTCGTGAAAGTATATAGTCGTGAGCCGACGATTCTAGTATTGGTACCAGGTGCTGAACAAAGCCTTTTAGATAAGGGCAGTGGAACTAGAATTTCATAATAAAGAAAGGAAAGGTTAGGTTTAATCAGCGAACCGAAACATGTAGTTGCCCCAGAGCGACCAAGAGTGGTGATGGTGTCGATGGTTGAGTAAGACTACCTTAGGTGCTTATTAAGTGTTACTTGTATTGTGTTTCGAGTAGAGCATTTCACTTTAGTAATTTCCTTGACTAACCACATTAACAAAACCCTAACCTGCACTTAACTGCGCATTTGGCAGATGGTGAACCATACAAGAGTAAACAAATACATAGGCAACAACAACGTCACCAATCATGACGATGATGCCAATATAAATAGGAATAGGGCACCCGGGATCAACAATCACAATCACGCGCCTACATCTGCTGCCTACTTACCCAGGAATGTCAGAAATCAAATTTTGGAAGAATTTGGAAGGCTGAGGAGAACACGTCAGAATGAGAGGACATATCTATTCTCCGAGTTTCGCAAACAGAGACCGCCGATCTTCACTGGCGAACCTGATCCTAAAATTACTGAAAACTGGATCCGACAAATTAAAAAGATGTTCAACACGATGGAAATAACTGAACACATTGATAGGATTACTCTAGCAGTTTACCAACTAGAAAGGGAAGCAGATCATTGGTGGGCCCTGATTCGGGAATCCAAGGACATCAACGCAATGACATGGGCGTAGTTTAAGGAGTTATTTTTGAGGAAGTACTTTCTTAACACAGTCAAACAAGAAAGAATTCGTGAATTTCAGAACCTAGAACAAGGCACAATGACGGTGACCCAATACGTGGCAAAGTTTGAGGAGTTGGCGCGTTATGCGACTCGATACGTAGCAAACGATGAAGACAAAACACAGAAATTTGAATGCGGTTTAGACCCTACAATTCGAGGAAGAGTTTTTCCCATGCGACTTCCCACTTTTGCAGATGTGGTTGACACAGCACCTGATTCAGAACGGGAGGTGGCAAATTCCAAGAGGATTTAGAGTTTAAGGAAAGAAAACAATCAATCCATTGTGGGACTGGAAAGAAATATTCGAAGGCATGCAGCACAAAAGCCGTATTCGAGGGAACCCTAACAACCCCAACAATCGCAGTTGCAAAATCTGAAGGAGTGTTTTCAGACAGGACCAGCTGGGTTGATCCAGTGCTAGCATTGTCAACAGATGGGACACAGGTGGTTTGAATGCACCCAACTGGCCAAAAATCGAGAAGAGCACTCGGGAACAAATTCGCATGTTATTGGCAGACAGTAACCATGGGTAACTAAGTCGGGAGCTACTAGGCAACAAAATTACAAGGCAGAGAGCAATCAGAAATCTGGACCATTTACCAATCAAAGGGCAATAGGCAGAATATTTGCCTTCAAAGAGAGGAAAAGGAACATCTCACTAAGCAGTATCTTGAAGAAGAGCAGTACACCACATATGAACCCAAGGAACCGCAATACGAGCCATGGCTAACTCAGGAAAAACGTAACTAGGATATTAGTTATAACTCTTTTGGATGACCTTTTGTAAAATGAGTATAGACGATGTAAATTTCGTTTTGTTAATATAGTTTTAGAACTCTTGAGTACATGCTTTATTCATCGTATTCTTTCGTATCTGCTATGTGGATGCAAACCTTTAAGAATTGTTTGTGCTTTTGATTTTCAATCTCCAAGGCATGAATAGGTCCAACTCTAAAATAATCTTGGACACAGATTGATCATTTGTACACCAATCGTGATCGGTGCCAACCAAAAGAATGAGATGAGTTACACATTCATTAGGACGCTTTTATTGTTTAAGGGGGATAGACCAACTTCCCTAGTTACCACAAATCAATGAGTGTAATGACACCAAAAACCTAGAGAATGATCATCATGATACATTCATAGTGAGTACGTGGACTACCACATTAGAAATTGGCAACAAGGGTTTTCACAATGAAGCAACGAGATCATTACCAATACAATGAGTAGTTTATAATTTTTGCGGAAAAAAAATGATTAAAATACGTTGATTGAATCTACCTGGAAGCACAATGAGGCAATGCGGGTAAATTATCCATAACTTTTCGATGGCTTAAAATTTCGAGGACGAAATTTCTTTAAGGGGGATAGGTTGAAGAGACCCTAATTTTTGTAATTACCATTAAATCCCTAACCTTGAGTTTGTTTCAATAAAGCCCTTGAATTTTCGCTTAATAGCGTTTTAAACCCTAGAATTGGGAAACATTGCGGATTAATTCGAGTAAACCCTAATCGATCCTGTAGATTAATAATCATCTTTTAAATCCTATTATTAATTATTAGACCCTATAATTATAGATTAATCACTTTAAAATCTTAATTCTCGGTAATGCCACTTTTGCTCGGTTTCTCGCCTTTGTTTCCGCTTTAATTTAGTGGGACCCAAATTTATTATTTTAACTATTTTCTAATGTTAGTATATTGTATAATAAATATCAATGTTTCATAAATTTAGACTTGGTCCCTATATACTTCTATTTTATTTCATTCCAAACCTTAATTGTAGTACTTTCTTAATTAATTTACTTATGCCTATTATTTTATGTTTATAAATAAAAATATCTTATATATATATATATATATATATTTCTTGGAGCCCAAATTGTTGGCCATGTGATGGATGAAAGGGCCTTGATGGCAACTTTGACAAATTACACTTACATAACTTGGTCCCTAAGAAACCTCCCAATCCTTCTATATATATATGCACACTTCTCCCCCCTTATTTTACACATTTTTTACCCATGCACTAGAGGAGTGAGAGAGAGTGATCTTGGAAAAAAAAAAGAGAGAGGGAGAGAGAGAGAGAGAGAAGAGAAGAAAAAAGAAGAAGAATTGTGTTGAGTCTTGTACAACAAAGGTAAACCTACATCATCTATTCTCTCAAGTTCTTTTACCACTTGTTTTTCCCTTCCTAATACATGGTCTTTATATATATATATATATATGTTGTAGTCTAGGCCTACGCTCTTGTGTAAATGTGTATTAATCAAAAAATGATATGCTTCTTTTTCTTTCTTAAATTTCCAACAGCAAATCCTTTCACTCTCTTGAATTTATTTTCCTATCAAAACTCTATAAACTCAAAATCTATTTTATGGTGTAATATTTGGTATGTTTACAGTATGTGATAATTTTGGTAGAACCTAAGGATATATTTTATAACCTAAACAATTTTTCTAATTTGTTACTCACTGAACTAGAAAAATAGTCAACTTTCTCTATTTTTATAAAATTCCAAAAAAATAATCTTGAGTCCAGTTTTATGTCAAAATCTTAATCTTGGTGTTATATTTTAACTAAAATTTGTTTTAACTCAAGAGAGTGAGGGGTTTGAGAGAAAAACCGATTTACGTAACGGTCAACGAATCTGGATAGATCTTGGTAATTCTAAATTATCTTAAAATCTAAAATACCTATCCTACTTTCGTAAATTGAGTTTGAAACTAGACTTATTTATCTACAAACTCACATGAGGCCAGGTACTTATGACTAATAGAAGTATTTTTTTCATAATTATTTTCAAACTGGTTCAAATTTGGAAATCTGGAAATTTGTGTTAATATGCTCTTATTTGATTTGCAACTCTTATATTCTATGTTTCTTGAATGTTTTAGTCTCGATATGTAATCTATGATAAATTTTGAATTTGCCTTACCATGAATAAATTACTTGTTGTTTAGTTTGGATTCATAATTATACTAACCTTGTTTTGCTATAACTGAGAACATAATGCACTTAATAAAGGGGAAATCAAATGGGATGGTAATGGGTTGCGACCATTGTATTAAATTTTATGAGATAATGAACGATGGATTTAAGAGTATGATATAGTGAAATGTGTTCCATTTCTGTGAAGTCTTGTACAAGTGTGTTTTCGAACCCTAACATGGCATGGGAGGTATTCTAGCTGCTTAAATGGGAGGCATAAGGGTGGCAGTGAGGGTCTCACACAGAGAGACTATCCTTGGAAGCCCGTTCCCTTTGGGTAAACTGTGATGTCACCACTGGGGTATATAACCTAGGTGCGTGGGCATCACTGGTAATTGTGTGATAAGCGATGCACTGGTGGTTATGCAGTAAGCGACACATTGGTATTATATTAAGCAAGGGGGAGTCAAAATTGCCCATGGCCAGTGTCAGTGGTAGGGTAGGAATGACATTCCCTGGGGAGTTGCCTAGAACTAACTAAAATTGACTAATATTCATGAGAACTGAAATTTAATTATAAGCTCTGCTTAATTATTGCTTTCGCTGTATGTTATGATCGTGCCGTTACGTTACTTGTGTATTTGGAATGGGAAAAGGGTCGGGGTGTGTGTGTTTACTGGGTATTCCAAACTCATGGTGTTTTATGCCAGGTGAAGGCAAGTTTTACACCGAGAATGAAACCCCTAAACGCTTTGCGGAACCATGGTTGCCTTAGAGATTAGATTTTATATTTCTTGTATTTTGGATAATCTTTTTATATCATGGAACTGAACTGTATTTAAAGACTTAAGGAATTTTATCTGTAACTATTATTAATATTTTTTTAGTGTAATTATTTATATTTTGTGCTTAAAAATGATATGTATCCACTAGTTAAACCCCGGTGTATCGTTGTATTATATTATCAAAATTTGGGGTGTCGCAATTCCACACTCGCATCGGCAAGGTGTGGGGTTTATCAGGTGCCAAGTGGTTCCAAAATTTCCAAGATGTACTAAGTGATGCGAAATATTTTGCCAAAACGTATTAAATGGTGCCAAGTGTATGCCAAAGTTTGTCGTGTGGTGCCAAGTTTGCAAAGTGTTTGCCAAAATGTATCGTGTGGCGCCAAGTATTTACCAAGATTTACCACATGACAAGATTTACCAAGTGGTGCCAAGTGTATGCCAAAATTTACCAGGGTGGTGTCAAGTGTTTGCCAAAATTTATTAATGCCATGTGATTCATGGGCTAGTGTGATGCAGTGACATGGAATTGAATTTCTTATATAATGATGTGCCTTAAAAGGTGTACTGATGCTTGAGCTTGAGTTTTGGATGTGTCAATGCCTTGGGAGGTCACTCGCGGGTAAAATGGTTTGCCACACGTGCAAGGAATGAGGGCCATACGTGTGCTAACTTAAGAAGTGCTTGCCAGTGATAACCATCTTTTTTCAATGATGGTGCCAGCTGGTAACATAGTGGCAATGGCCACTCCTATGCCGACCATAGTACTTTTCCATATATCTATTGGAGTAAAGCAGGTACTTTCTCCATTTTATCTTTTCTATCTTTGTATCTTGTCTTTGCCTGGTAACTGTATTGATCCTGATCCCCATTTCTAATACAGGTCTCTTGTGAGCATTTCGAAAGCAGCTATAGGACACTATCAGGCATGATGGTGCTGATCCGAGAGTATGTTACAGATGTCCATGGCCTGATTCAAGTAACTTACTCTTCATTCTATTTGATGATTCCAACCATTCTGTAATCCTGGCAAATTCCGAGTTCTTTTTTTTTTTTTTTTTTTTTTGCAGGGTGCCAGCCTGTCTGTGCATCTACATCCCATGCGACTAGGAGAGGCAGTTTAGATGATGACTATGAGTCTGCCAGTAGTAGCTAGGATGACGACGATGATGATCCCCCGGGTTTTGTTAGGGTTCCACTTCCTATTGCCTTAGGATTTTTTCTTTTCACTTTTGTATTTTTCTTCCATTTTGATAAACCGTTATATATGCTTTGGGGGATGTCCTCATATTTTTGTAAAACTTTTGTACAGTTCAGAATTCATAATGTATGGAAAAAAATCTATCTTTTTGTCCAATTTTCCAATTCCTTTTCATTAAACATGCACTTTACTATTGAATCTGACAATGACTCTTTATAAATTCAAAAAAGAGAAGTGAAACTTACAACTTGAAAAAGCTATACAAACATCATAACCAACTAAATTGAAAAGCAAGGCTCTAAAATTGATATTGGAATGCCCCATTGCTCTCAAAACACTGTGTTGTTACTAGGCTTAAACTGCCAAATTGCCAGGCCAAGCATTCATGCATTCCGATAAGAACTTTGCCTTACTTTTGAGGAATTCAAAACTGTTAGGTCCCTTAGTCTTGTCAATCCCACGAACAAACTTGAGTTATTGAGTTGTAAATTTCCTTTCTGTTTTGAGTTGCTCGCTCGAGCGAAGGAGTCCTCGCTCGAGTGAAGAGTGCGTCTGTAAAAAACCTGAGAAGGATGAATGTGCGCTAGAGCGCAGGTAGCGTGGCTCGAGCAAAGCCACTTATGGAAAAAACACGTGTTAAGTTTCTCGCTCGAGCGAGAGAGTCTTTGCTCGAGCGAGCTTTGTTGTTCTAGATTTCTATAAGTACTAGTTTTAGTCCAAAACTAGGATTACGTTTTGAGATCTACTTTAAGGTTTTCTAAGATTTTCTTTTGTAGTGTTTTCGTAAGTTTTCCTTGATAATTTGAGTTAGTATTAAACTAATGTATTGATAAGCACGTATTAAGGAGGTTGATTGGTTATATTCAAGAGTATTCTTCTTCGGTGGATTCCGGAGATTCAAACGTGGAGTTTCAAAGGAGTTTGACACTGTGTGTAGTCGTTGATTCGACAAGTGAAGTTATGGATTCAACTTCAGGTTAATCAATTCTGAGATGAAGGCTTGGTGAAAGATTTACAAAAGGTTTGAAGACAAATTGGATGTGGTTGGTAATTTGTTTGTCATCTTTGTAATCTTTCTTTCTTCAATAGTGGGTTGATTAGTGGTGTTTCGCCCGTGGTTTTTTTTATCACAATTGAAGGTTCTTCAATTGTGGCTTTTCTACGTAAAAATCGTTTGTATCGATTTATTGTTTATTTCGAAAACAACAATCTAAATCACTTTCGTAAGTGTTGATGATTTAGATTGTGTGTTTTGAATGATTGGAAGTTGGAATATTTAAATCTTGATCTAATCACGAATCACTTAGGATTTTCAATTGGTATCAGAGCAGGTCACTCTTTGTTTTTATCAAAACTATAGGAGTGTGATTTTGTGTGATTGGTGATATAGATTGAATTCGTGAAGGTAACTCGACCCATAGACCTCCATTACTTGATTGTACAAACTATTCTTATTGGAAAGCTCGTATGAGAGTGTTTTTAAAATCCATCGATGAGAAAGTTTGGCACTGCGTGATCTATGGGTGGAGTGAACCTATTGTCACCATTGATGGTATTGATATTCCCAAACCCCTACACAAATGGGACACAACCGATTATCAAAACTCGAGTTGGAACAGTAAGGCTCTCAATTCCTTTTTTTGCTTTGTCACACCTGAAGAGTTTCGTCATATCTCCACGTGTGAGGTAGCAAAAGAGGCTTGAGACATTCTTGAAACAATTCATGAAGGTACTACTTCTGTCAAAATGTCAAAACTTCAACGTCTCACCTCTGCCTTTGAAACCCTTTTTATACGTGATGATGAGACGTTTGATGATTTCTATGCTAAGCTTAGTGACATCGCGAATTCCTGTTTCACACTCGGTGAAAAAATCCCTGAAGCTAAAGTTGTCGGAAAAATTTAGAGGTCATTACCTGAGAGGTTGCAATCAAAAGTGATAGCCATTGAGGAGGCTCAGAATGTTGATACCCTTAAGCTTGATCAGTTGGTTGGAAACTTGTAGACTTATGAAGCCCACCAGATTTCTAAGAAAAAATAAAAGATAGTGTGGCTTTCACTAGTGCCCATGAGACTGCAAAAACTCCTGAGACTGAGTTTGACTTAGAGTTTGAGATGACAGCTATGTTTACTAAACAGTTCAAAAAAAATTTAAAGAAAAAGAAGCCTAATTTCAGAGACCCTATTTCAAAAGGCAAGAATAATGATAAACCCAAAACTTTTCCACCAAAACTTGCTCCAAAAACTGAAAAGAAGATTGTAAAGGGGCAAGGGGTCAAGTGTTATGAATGTCAAGGGTTTGGAGATATTGCCCTTGAATGTCCTTCGAAAAAGAATCAGAAGAAAGTCTACACAGTGACTTGGGATGATGAAAGCGGGCCGGAGTAACAACCCGAAGAAATTGAATTTGGTAAAGACGGGGATAGTGCTTTTATGGCATTTTGGTCCACTTTCACACAACCTCTTCCGAAGCCAGTAGAATTTGCTCATGGTCAGAATCTGCATCATGCTTCCACCTTCGATGGGAGTAATTACTTGTATTGGAAGATCAGAATGAGGGCGTTTCTAAGAGCTTTTGACCCAGAAGGCTGGCAAGCCATTGAATAGGATGTTGAAAGTGCTGACAATCTGAGCAATCCGAGAGTTCTGATTACTATTCGTGGAGCAATTTCTGATGAAGAACAACAATGGGTTGCTCACTGCACAAAAGCTAAAGATGCATGGGACATTCTGAGCCAATACCATGAAAGAGGAGATTCATCTTCACCACCATCAATCACCTTTCCTGCCTTAGTTGCTCGACTAGATGAGGCCAAGGAGAATGAGGAGCAAAAAGAAGATGATGAAACATCCGAAGACAATGATGAGATTAATGGTGATGATCTACAATAAGCTTACGAAAAGCTTTACGATGAATCTCTGAATTTGTCCAAGATCAATGACAAACTTACTCTCAAGCTCAAAGCATGTGAAAGCGAGAATGTCAAGCTAAAAGGAGAACTTGTAATAGCAAAGCAGAATGTCATCAAGATCTCTAGTGACAGGCAAGACCTATGTGGGAAACTTCTATCATGTGAAACTGAAAGGAATGAATTCCTGAAAGTGTACTCCACATATGAAGAGAAGCTTGAAAGCCTTGAGATGTCACAAGCTACATTGGAACAGATGGTTTGTCATAAAGATGAAGAACTCCAAATTGCTAGAGCCACAATTGCCATGTGGAACAAAGGTTCCAAATCATTAGAAGACATCCTCGGGTCTCAACAAATGGGTGGTGACAAAGTGGGCTAGGCTATGGTGTGACAGCTCACAAGGGACAAGCCTCTACATCACATGACCTGAAGACTCATGCAAAAGGAAAGCTGAAGGTAGACCAGGGTGATCCCTCTCTTCATCTACCTATAGGGGGTAAGATCAACAAAAGGGAGGTAAAACCTGTTTTTATTTGTCATCATTGTGGTAGGTATAGCCACATTCGTCCTTATTGCTTTGAATTGTTTGGTAAGGTGTCTCAAAAGGGTAGAAATTCGATTATTTTTTGGGTTAGGAGACAACCTTACATGTCTAGGCAGAATACCAAGATTCATGAGGGTGTTCACAACGCCAAGATATTTACCATGATCGCCAGACCTGAT
Organism: Camellia sinensis; assembly: GCF_055761805.1. NCBI lineage: Eukaryota > Viridiplantae > Streptophyta > Magnoliopsida > Ericales > Theaceae > Camellia > Camellia sinensis. The sequence goes on from NC_138975.1 coordinate 95,176,439, forward strand.
TTTGTTAAGACCAAAAAGATTTGGGTGAGAAAAGATAATTTGACTTGTTTAGTTGTTCACACTGCTCTAAAAGCAAGTGACTCACACATGTGGTATGTTGATAGTGGGTGCTCTTGTCACATGTCAGGTGACAAATCCTACTTCACCTCTCTTAAAAAATATGAAGGTGGAATTGTTACCTTTGGAGATGGTGGCACTTCTAGAGTCATTGGTAAGGGCTCTATAAGTGTTGCTGGTCTTCCCAAGCTTGAAAATGCGTTACTTGTTGATGGTCTTAAAGCAAATCTTTTGAGCATCAGTCAAATGTGTGATTCCCACCATGAAGTATTGTTTTCAAAAAGTAAATGTGAAATTTTGGATAAAAAGGGAAATACTGTCTTGCATAGGGTTTGCACATCTGATAACTGCTATGGGATTGTTACTACTAATGATCTCACATGTCACTCAGCCATCATAAGTAACATTGATTTGTGGCATCAAAGATTAGGTCACATGAATTTGAAAGACCTAACTAAGATAGCCAACAAAGAGCTTGTGAGAGGAGTACCTAAACTGTGTAAGAATCTGAATCATGTGTGTGGACCATGTCAACTTGGGAAGCAAACCCGTGCCCCTCATAAAAAGGTGAACAGCTTTCCAACCAAATGTCCTTTTAAATTGGTTCACATGGACTTAATGGGACCTACTCGCACTAAAAGCATTAGAGGTAAAAGATATATTTTTTTAACTGTTGATGATTTTACTCGATTTTCATGGGTAAATTATTTAAGGGAAAAATATGATACGTTTGATGCTTTCCATGCCTTAGTCCTTAAAATCCAAAATGAACAGGGTGTTTCCATTGGGCGTATCATAAGAATCCGAACTAATCATGGTCGTGAGTTTGAAAATAGTTTGTTTTCGGATTTTTGTGATATGCATGGAATTAAGCATGAATTTTCTACACCTATTACTCCACAACAAAATGGAGTGGTTGAGAGGAAGAACAGAGTTTTTCAAGAACTGGCTAGGGTCATGTTCCTTAATAAGAAACTTCCTTCAAAGTTTTGGGCTGAAGCCCTAAATACTACTGTTTATGTCATGAATCGCGTGTATTTAAGGCCCGACACTTTACAAACACCATATGAATTGTGGAAGGGACTGAAACCTAATGTAAAATACCTCAAAACTTTTGGGAGTAAGTGTTACATTTTCAAAGATAGAGAGCCTTTGGGCAAATTTGACTCCCGAAGTGATGAAGGTATTTTTCTAGGGTATTCAACCACTAGTAGGGCTTTTCGAGTCTATAACCTACGAACTTCTTCTTTATTGGAATCAATCAATGTGGTTATAGATGACACAGATTCCCCTACTCCATTGACAAATGAGGATGACAATAGTGAGTCTCTAATCCTGGATACTGAACCACAAAGTCAAAGAGAAGCTGAGGTCCAAGCACAAGAAGTTCAGACAGCACCATCCTCATAAGTAAGTCAGAGTCCAAAGAGTGCACAGAGAGACACCACTCCTGATGCTTCTGTCACCGCAAGTCCTGAGTTCAAACCATCAGCAAGGGTGAAACTGAATCATCCAGCTCAACAGGTGATTGGAAATGTATCGGATCGAATGAAAACCCGAAGACAGATTCAGGATGAGGTATCTCATATGTGTTATGTTTCATTAATTCAACCTAAGAATATTAAAGAGGTCTTACTAGGTGATAGTTGGGTCAATGCTATGCGTGAAGAATTAGGTCAATTTGAACGTAACAATGTTTGGACTTTAGTTCCCAGACCTAGAGACATGAATGTGATAGGTACCAAGTGGATCTTTAAAAATAAATCTGATGAGAATGGTGTTGTGGTTAGAAATAAAGCCAGGTTGGTTGCTCAAGGCTGCACACAAGTAGAGGGTGTTGCCTATGATGAGACGTTTGCCCCAATTTCACGTCTCGAATCTATTCGTATTTTACTTGGTGTTGCATGTTTTCTTGGTTTCAAATTGTATCAAATGGATGTAAAAAGTGCCTTTCTGAATGGGTACTTGAAAGAAGAGGCTTATGTGGAGAAACCAAAAGGGTTTGAAGACCCTAAATGTCCAAACCATGTCTACAAGTTAGACAAGGCTTTGTATGGGTTGAAACAAGCCCCTTGGGCTTGGTATGATAGACTTACTACCTTTCTTCTTGATAATGAATTTCAGAGGGGTAGTGTTGATAAGACTTTATTTGTGAAACATACTAAGTCTCATTTTCTTGTTGCTCAAATTTATGTTGATGACATTGTGTTTGGATCCACTGTTGATCATCTTGTGAAATATTTTTTGGATTGCATGACACATGAGTTTGAGATGAGCATGATGGGAGAGTTGTCTTATTTCTTAGGTCTTCAAATTAAATAGTCTCCTTTGGGTATGTTTGTTTCTCAGACTAAGTATGCCAAAAATCTTGTGTCGAAGTTTGGTCTTGAGTTTGCCAAACATGCACGCACTCCCATGAGCACCAGTCTTCACCTGTCCAAAGATTCCTGTGGTATGGATGTTGATCCTACCCTTTATAGGAGTATGATAGGGAGTCTTCTTTACCTCATAGCCAGTCATCCTGATATTCAGTGTAGGTGTTTGTGCCCGTTACCAAGCCAGTCCTAAAGAGTCTCATATTCTTGTGGTCAAACGCATCATTAAATATGTTAATGGGATATTGGGTATGGGGTTTGGTTTACTACTGATACTACAGTTGAAATTACTGGTTTTTCTGATACCGATTGGGCAAGGTGTGCTGATGATAGGAAGAGTACATATGGGGGGTGTTTTTACCTTAGGAATAATTTGGTTTCATGGCATAGTAAAAAACAAAATGCCATCTCTCTTTTGACTGCTGATGCTGAGTACATTGCTGCAGGGAGTTGTTGTGCACAAATGTTGTGGATGAAGCAAATACTTCATGATTATGGGATAGATCAGAACACTCTCACTCTTTTCTATGATAACACAAGTGCCATAAACATTTCAAAAAATCCTGTCCAACACTCTCGCACCAAACACATTGACATTCGTCACCATTTTATTCAAGACTTAGTGGAAGAAGGTCTTGTTGTTCTTGAACATGTACCGACTGAGCATCAAAAAGTTGATATTTTTACAAAACCCCTTGATCTTCTCCAGTTTGAGTTCCTTAGAAAGACCTTGGGTGTCGTGCTCAGTCACTAGGGTGTTACCTGTTACTTGAGGGGGAGTGAGTGATTACTTTATGTGTGCTTGGATGCTATAATCTCATAGTCATTGATTCCTGTTATCTTTGTATCAAAATTTATATGAACACTGCTCATGCTGCTTACAAGATCTCATTCTTCTTTATTCACAGCTCATTCTGAATGCCCATACTCATTAACTTCATGATCTCATTCTGTACACATCCTTGACATAAACTGTTGTAGGGGTTTCCGCACAAGTGATCAAAGTTCTCTATGGACCACTAACAGTGTTTCTTGTACTTTATCAGAGAAATTGACCTATACTAGTATATCATAGGTGTTGTTGAGTCTCTTAACCATCTACCATCTTTTTTTACTTCTACGGTTTCTCTCTCAGTTCATTGAAGTCCGAGCATTAGGAAAAGGCTACCTCAGAGGCACCAACCAGGCCATCCTTTTTGATTTCATTCTTCTCTGGTTTGGTCTCCATACTCTTGAGCGTGCATTCCACCAGTGAGTGCCCACAAGAAAGAAAAGTTTAAAAAAAGAAAAAAAGAAAAAAAATAAAAGGAATCATTGATTGAGGGGAGCCTTCGCAAATACTCAACAAATATCCCGTGATTCCTAATGGTTTGACTTTTCTCTGTGCTGTTTAGTTACTCTTGCCGGAGGTCCAGCCATCCGATCACTACAAGGATTAACTCTAGCTCTGTGGCGTCTCATGGATTGCACACACACACTTTCATTTTGTGAGCTCTCATGTTGGTTTCTGAGTTGTACATTCTCATGTAGCTTATGATCATTGATTATATTTTATCTGATTTGCTCATGATTATTTGCTTCATATTGACAAAATTACAAGTTTGTGGTTTTCATGGTTTGTAGATTATTTCATCTTAGTGTCACCTTCATGCTATTATACTCACTTCCTTTGTTTTCAAGTTTCACTTCATAGGGTGAGTATTTGATTTTTGCTCAAAAAGTTTTTTTCTTCTTTTTTCTTTTGTTTCTTCTTCGGTCGAGTGAGGGAGTGTTCACTCGAGCGTGCGTTTGCTATTGGCTTTGACCTGAGAGCGTATTTTTTTGGCTCGAGTGACAAAATCTTAGCTCGAGCGACCTCGTGCGCATAAGTGTCTTCGCTCGAGCGAGAGAGTATTCGCTCGAGCGACCTGTCGTGGTTTAAATACTGCTATTGCGTCTCTTCACTTCAGATTTGCCCCTTTTGTTTTGATTGTTGGGCAATTTCACTTCCATTGTTGTTCATCCCTTGGGTTTCACTCGTTTTTTGGGGCATATATCTTCATCCATCTTGCATTATCATTTATCAGGTAAGATTTCTTTTTTTTTTCTCTTGTTTTTTCTTCTCGTCCTTAGTGTGTCTTAGTGTTTGCTATGGTTTATCCATAATGTCTAGGGTTCTTCATTGTTGATTTTGGTTGTCTCATGATGTTTTTGTGTCCCTCTCTTGCATCTTGGTTTAGTGGTTTGGAACATTTTTGCTAGGGTTTAAATTGGGGATTTATTTTATTTGTTTATATATATTGTCCTATGCTTCATATGTTAATGTGGTCTTAGTACATTGAATTAATGTTTATTCTCTTATTGGTACATCTGTTTCTATTGACCTTTACCCTGGTTCTGTTTTTCATAACATTGATATTCTGCTACAGTTTTGTGTTTCATTTTCTAACAATATTGGACTAATGGTGTTTTAATGGTTACTTTTGTTTTGTTTTGTTTTGTTTTGTTTTGTTTTTGTTTTTTTTTTTTTTTTTTAAGGGGGGGGGGGTTTCTAATATTGTCATTGGCTACCTTGTGTTGTGGTTGGTTGTGTGGCTTCGTGTGGATGTCATCACTTCTTCAGTGGTCAGTCATGGGTGAGCCTTCCAAACGTCGTAAGACTATCGTTACCCATCCCAATTTCAACACTGACAAGTTTGAATCCAAACAGAAATCCAAACTGTTTAGGGAATTTTATGCCACTAGGAAAGTCCATCTTGAAAGAAATGTCCTCCCTAGTGCATTTGAGTTGCTACCAATTCGTCCATTGTTTGATTCCTTACGGGGTGATCAGGTGTTGAAGTTCTTAAGGCCTCAAAATCTTAGTCTTATTCGTGAGTTCTATTGTAACATGCACTCTATTCGCAAAGAAATTCCTTCATCATTTAGCACTTGGGTTAGGAAGCAATCTTTAGACATCACAGGCGATGTTTTTCGATTGTTTCTTAGTCTTCTAGAAGTCCCAAATTTTCATTTTTCTCTTCTTACTCGTACTGGTGTCGATTTTGACCGAGTTGCCACTGAACTTTATGGTTTTTCCTGGACTTGGATTGCCGGGGCGCTCATTCAACAAAATGAGCTTCTACCTTGTTTTCATTTTCCCAACCTCATTGTTTGTGCTAATATTCATGTGACCACTCATTCCTTCCACATTACCCAAGATCAAGGGTATGTGTTATATTGCATTGATCATCGTCTACCCATTGACTTACCCGCAATGATTGTCACAAAAATGATCTCTATTTTTGAAGGACGTAAGTCCTTAGGCCTTCTTTATGGGTGTTTTCTCACTCGCTTTCTTACTTCTCTTGGAGTTCCTACCTATGATGACGATGAGTTTGCTTCTCCTATTAAACCCATTACTAAGTTGACGGTCTCACAGAGTCAGGCTCATGTCCGGGGTGTGTGTCGGGAGTCGGGGTATCTGGAGTGTCTGATACAGGTGATGATCCCCTTGCTGAGGAGGCGGAGTTTGATGCAGCCTCTGCTGATGCACCTGAGATGCCTGAGATGCGTCTGCGTTTATTTCGTGGCCAGCTGTAACAGTTTGAGCAGTCAGTCACGCACTGGCTTGATCAGTTGGATGCTCGGATGGATACATTTGATGGTCGTCTCGATCAGCAGATCACGATGCTCGCCCAGATTCTTTCATTACTCCAGATGCAACAGCCCCCTCCATCAGACTCCTAGTTCTTGACAGTATTTGGCCTATGTGGTTTTTGGACAGTTTTTTTTTTGGTTTATATCTACTTGTGTCTTTTGTCACTCCTGGACAAAAAGGGGGAGTATTGGTTACTTTTGGTTACTTTTTGGGGGGTATATATTTTGATGGGGAATATATGGGATATATGTTGTTTTTGCATACTTATGGTGGCTTTTGCAGGCAGCATTGGACTAGTTTTGTATGGGATATTTTCTTTTTGGAGTATTAGTTTATTATGTCTTGATGGGTTCTGATATTGAATATCAATTCTCTACATTTTCAGTTTTGCAGCTTTCCATCAAGATTGGTTTGGTAGTTGTTTTTCTTTGAGTTGGTGTGTTTAGTTAGTACATTTGTTCTCTAGGAAATTGTGTTAGAATGTTAGGAAATTATGTTAGAAAGTTTTGTTCGGGAATTGACAAAGGGGGAGATTGTTAGGTCCCTTAGTCTTGTCAATCCCATGAACAAACTCTAGTTATTGAGTGGTAAATTTCCTTTTTGTTTTGAGTTGCTCGCTCGAGCGAAGAGTGCGTCTGTAAAAAACTTTAGAAGGATGAATGTATGCTTGAGCGCAGGTAGCGTGGCTCGAGCTAAGCCACTTATGGAAAACACACATGATAAGTTTCTCGCTCTTGCGAGAGAGTCTTCGCTCGAGCGAGCTTCGCTGTTCCAGATTTCTATAAGTACTAGTTTTAGTCTAAAACTAGGATTACGTTTTGAGATATACTTTAAGGTTTTCTGAGGTTTTCTTTTGTAATGTGTTTGTGAGTTTTCCTTGATAATTTGAGTTAGTATTAGACTCATGTATTGATAAGCTCATATCAAGGAGGTTGATTGGTTCTATTCAAGAGTATTCTTCTTCGTTGGATTTCGGAGATTCAAACGTGGAGTTTCAAACGAGTTTGACACTATGCGTAGTCGTTGATTCGACAAGTGAAGTTTTGGATTCAACTTCAGGTTAATTAATTCCGAGACGAAAGCTTAGTGAAAGATTTACAGAAGGTTTGAAGACAAATTGGAGTTGGTAATTTGTTAGTTATCTTTGTAATCTTTCTTTCTTTAGTAGTGGATTGATTAGTGGCATTTCACCCCTGGTTTTTTTATCACAATTGAAGGTGCTTCAATTGTGGTTTTTCCACGTAAAAATTGTTTGTGTCAATTTATTGTTTATTTTGAAAACAACAATCTAAATCACTTTCGTAAGTGCTTGATGATTTAGATTGTGTGTTTTGAATGATTGGAAGTTGGAATATTTAAATCTTGATCTAATCATGAATCACTTAGGATTTTCAAAAACTATGCTAGAATGCTCTCTACAGGTTGATTTGGTGCAGCCGACTTCCTTGGTAGGCTATCCCAAGTTGCTTGGAGATATCTGTAGGTTGCTTTTGGGTGAATCCAAGGCTTGCATCCAAAATGGTGAGTTGTCAATCATCACATTGATTGATAAGTTCACTTGTAGGTGAGATTGGAAGTTCCAGCAATGTAGGCGGATTTCTCTATCTATTTTCTTGCTTGCTTGCGTCTTGGTGATGCCAAGTACCGAGATAGTTAGCCCTACTTTGGTAGATGTGGTTTGGATGAAGTTCATGTTGGTTGATCTGAGCAAAAATGTTACATTTTGAGGCTTCCTAGCTTATATTTTTAGTCTTTTAACTTATGATATTTGATACAAGAAAGTGTTTTTCTTCCTCTTCAGGTTAATATCACTTCAAAGATGAAAAGATCACAAAAAGAGGAAAAAAGAGTAAAAATCCACGACTGAGTAGATCCACTCAAGCGGAATTCACATTCTGCACGAGCAGATTTCCTTGAATCATGTTTCGCCTATGAGTTGATTCGCTCGATTGGCATATTTAAACTACACTAGAGAATTTGCCTCGTTTTGTATGCACGTGTTTTTGACTCAGGATTGACTGGAGGTGATAAAAAGAGGTTTTGCGCACTTGTTTTGGGATCCAAAACCCTAGAGACAACGGCTAGAAGCTAGAGAAGGAGAACAATCATCAATCCATGGTGTTCTCTTCAATATTCGAAGTATTCAATCTCTCCATGAGTGGCTAAGATGTCTTCTTAGGATTAAGATGAAACTCTAATAAAGTATCCTGTAATTTTGTATTTTAATTCTAGTTTTTCTTTGGTATTGGATAATCATTGTATGATCGTTTTTAGATCTTTTATTCAAACAATCTTTTCATTCAATTTATGTGATTGAGAATGCATAATCATATAACAGATTTACTTTTTGTATGTACAAAGTGTGAGATGAGTCATGTTTTGGGGGGACAAGTAGTGCCGCAATCATAGTTAGTGTGGATGTGGACGATTCATGCCGATCGAAGATAATTTGTTCCTGCGTGTTGAATATACTCATCTTTGCGACAATGATATCATGGCTTGTAGCCACAATACATCATTATTATCTGAGCCATTGATTTACTAGAATTGAATATTTTAATTACATGATATGTGATTAGTGGTGGATTCGAAATCCTAAGGTAGCGTTTGGTTTACTTTTCAAAATTCAACTCTAGTTTTAAATCATGATTTGGATACAACATGTTAACCAAACATATTTTTAAAATACAACTCAAAATTAATTTCAAAACCCCTCTCTTCTTTTTTTAATTTATTTTATTATTATTAATTAATCAATCAAATACTTTTTGTCTCTTATCTCTCCTCTCTCCTTTCACATTCTCTCACATTCTATACATCAATCAATAAAAAAAAATTGAAAAAAATTACAAATAATCCCAAAACTATTTTCAAAACTCATAACTAAGCAAATCTTTTCAGATCATGATTAAAAAACTTAAAACTCAAAACTCAAAACACAACTCCACGCTCAAATCATAATTCTAAAACTAAACCAAATGAACCCTAAGTCTCTCTCCATATTCAGACATCTCTCTTTGTTAATTACTTTAGTTTTAATTAAATTCTCATTAGTAAAAATCAATCCTCATCTCTTCTTCAAATTAAATTAAAAATTACCAATTGAGTTCATACAATCATCTCAAGGTCCTCATGGTATGATACCTAAACAACCCATTGTTCTACTAAATTAGTGTTTTGCTTAGTTCTTTATTTTTTTATAGAAGAACAATCGATGAATTTTTGGACAATCCACTGTTCTGCTGAATTAGTGTTTTGTTTCGTTCTTTATTTTTGATTGAAAAACGACTGATCAATTTTTGGCGTCGTTGCTGGGGACTTTGGCATGGTTGTTTAATTCAATAGTGATTTTTATTTTTATTTATAATTTAGGATTTAATTCTTGGTTTACTATTCTCTCTTGCTGGTGTTTACTTGTGTAGGGTTTCGCTTGTCTACACGGATAGTGTACAACCCACAAGTGCTTAAAAATAAAAAAAAAAATTACAAAAAGTAATCCGCTCTGCTAAATCAACAAGCTAATCTCGACTACTTGCGCACCCTTGTGTTAACCAGCTGATAAGTAAAGCATTGTCGTTATAGATATGTGAGTTTTTCTAATAACTGTTTGTAATATATTGGCTACCACTGTAAGTTATCTAGTGACAGTTTGTGTTTGGGCGTTGGTCTTGTCTTCCTTATTAGCTCCACTTGACCTTGAGATTGAGCACACACTTCAAACTCTCTAACAAACTTCCGAGTCTAATAGAATAATCGACCTTGCTTTACTCATGGATCCAATAGAGAATCATGCTCAGACCGTACAATTAAGTGAACACTTCACTTCCACAGCATATGCTTCACCATGTTGTATTAGGCCACCAATCATTACAGCAGCCCATAATGAAATCAAGCCTAGCACCATTCAAATGCTCCCATCTTTTCACGGCCTTGGTTATGATGACCTATACTGCCATTTAGATGAGTTTTTGGAGATCTGTTCCACTGTGAAACTCCAATAATTCACAGATAAGGCCCTAAGGTTAAGATTATTCCCTTTTTCACTCAAGGATATGACCAAACATTGGTTGAATTCTTTAGAGCCAAATTCCATCACGACTTAGGCCCAACTTCAACATAAATTTTCGGAGAAGTACTTTCCCATAGATAAAACTAATTAGATTAGGTGAACCATCACTAATTTTTCCTAGCTTAATGGTGAGCAATTTCATGAGACTTGGGAACGATTTAAAGATTTACTTAGGCAATGTCCCTATCACTAAGTACCCAAGTAACAATTAGCCCAGACTTTCTATGACGTTTTAACTGATCGCAATTGCCAAACAATAGATGCCTCTTGTGGTGGGACATTCATGACTAAGAATGACGTGAAGCATGGACCTTAATTACAAATCTTTTTGAGAATTCTCTAATATGCATCTACCTTTAGATTCGAGAGACAACCCTCTTTTAGTACCCCAAAGCGAGGGGGGTGTCTATGAAGTTGGGCATGCTGTTGATGTCTCTGAACAAGTAGCCACCCTATCTTGTAAACTTCACCAACTTCTCTCAGTAGGGCAATTTTTTGCGCAACCCTCACAACCTCAATATCAGGAGGCGTGCCTTATTTGTTCTCACACCACTCATTATGTTACTGAATGTCCCATGGCTTCACAGTTCCTTGAGTTAGTTGAAGAACATGTTGTTGCGACTCAAGGATTTACCAAACCAGGTAATGATCAATATTCCAATACCTATAACTTGGGGTAGCGCAATCATCCTAATTTCTTTTGGCAACCACCACCTCAGGGCAATTCTTTTGCCCCACTACCACCACTACCTAGGCAGAATTTCAATAATTTTGCTAACCCACCTCCTTAACACCCACTTCCACAACAACCATCTTACTAACAACCACCTCCCTTACCTTCCCGATAGTCCGCTTTTGAGGAGAAGGTCCTGCAAGTTCTCCAATCACTTTAGGGGGTGCCTCAATTGGTTCACTCGCACTTACAGTCCATCTTCAAGCTTGAGACCCAACTTGGCCAATTAGATAATACACTTACACGGGAGGGAATGGTAAGTTACCTAGCCAAGCGATAACTAATCCTAAGGGCCAGTACGGGGTTGAGAGTTCCAATGTGAGTGGTCCATACCACAAGCAAGTTCAGGCTGTGATAACTCTTAGAAATGAGCGAGAGATAGATACTCGCCTTGAGGTGACCAATGAAGTAAAGGAAAGCGTGGTAACCTGTGTTGAGAGTTAAGAGTGAGGATAGTCGCACAACAAAGAGGGATGATCCACCCTTCCCATATTTGAGTGAGTCACTAACACCATTTGTGCCTAAGTCTCTTTTCTTACAATGCTTAGCGTTGCCCTCACCTTTCGGGAAAAATGGGGCATCTACGGAGGCAATGATGGAAATCTTTAAGCAAGTCAAAATTAACCTCCATTTGTTGGAGGCCATCAAACAAGTGCCCTCATATGCTAAGTTTTTGAAGGACCGTTGCACCAAAAAATGCAAAGTCAAAACCCATGTATCTGAAAAGGTCCTTCTTATTGAGCAAGTCAGCTCCATCTTGTTACACAAGACACTGCCTAAAGCTTAAGGACCCTGGTGCCTCCACTATCTCTTGCACTATTGGTGATCATTTCATATATAAAGCCCTCATTAACTTAGGTTCTAGTGTGAGCCTTCTTCCATATTCTATTTATGAGGAGTTTGGGTTGGGGGAGTTAAAATCGATGACGGTCACTCTTCAGTTAGCCGATCGTTCCCTCAAGGTGCCACAAGGCATAATTGAGGATATCCTTGTCAATGTCGACAAATTCTATTTTTCTATCGATTTCCTTGTCCTTGACATGAAACTCCTAGTTACTCTAAAGAGGAAGATCCCTGTCATCCTTAGTCAACCTTTCTTGGCCACGACCAATGTAACCATTAATTATCAGACGGGGGTTAAGCAGGTGCTGTTTGGGAACATGCAAGTCAAGCTTAATATCTTTAGTGCTTCCTATCATCCTTTACATGGAGATAAGTGTTTCATGGTCGACATTGTCGATGAGTTAGTCAAGGGTGCCTTACTTTCCGTCCTTGTTGAAGATCCTCTAAAGACATGTCTTGCTCACTTTGGTTTTCAGGGCTTTGACATTGATCACTCAATTGAGGAGATCAATGCTTTATTTGACTCCGCTCCACCTTTCGATTACCCACCACATTGAATGGGATTCGAACCCTTTCCTACCCTTTCTAGCACACTGGCCCGTTCATCCATTGAAAAGCTACCCAAACTTGAGTTAAAACTGCTTCTGGCTATACTCAAGTGTAGCTCGCTTTTCGTGCTCCTTTTGGATGCGATAGACCTAGAGTTCAGACTCCCATGGTTTTGAATCTGATTTCAGAAGTGCAATGTGAAATAGATAAACACAAATAAGTCCAAATCCGACAAATCTTTTGAAAAATTAATTTTGAATCAAAATGCCAAAAATGGACTATTTTGCTAGATATAGAGTCGCCACCTAAATATTTTTGGGAAATGTAAGAAACCCGAGACTCGTGACAAAGGCCACTTATTCATCATCACCAAAGTGTCTCGGCTCGAAACTTAGGTACAAGTGGGGAAGGTTATGAATTGAGCACCCCACTCACCTAATCAAAGATCGGCCTCTACTAATCATGATGTGATTCTTATTTACATTATATGCTCTTGTTTCGATAATTTAGGCTAGCATTACTATGTGATGCACACATGTATAGAGTAATTTGCAAAAATTGGAACACTTTGATTTCATGTTTGTTTGAAAATTGTTTGAATACATACTACTTGAAAAAGTGATCTCATATGTAAATTAAGCAAATTATCCCAATTTAAGCAATTAGCCTTCATCCACAGGCATTCAAATAGTTATATCAATTAAGCACTTAGCCTCATGGTATTCATGCTTGACGTGGCAACAATCACACGTATGCGATATGCTAAAGCAATAAATGCACACCTCGTACTCCAAGGCAAGCCAAAGGAAACAAAAGAGATAGAAAAAATGCAGGATCCTAACGATACAAGATGGCTAATGTAACACATGCAAAAATGCAGCTAGTAGGTATGGTTTCCTAATATGTCATGTGAATCACTTTAATAGCATGCGGTGAAGCACGTATTCAAGAAAGTAATAAATGACAATGGTGTAAGAATGATGAATCGAACATTATGTATGCGAGACAAATGGATGCAAATTATGAAAAATGCTAAAAGAAACATGATGTTTTATATTATCCATCATAAGCAAGTAAATAAAATGGAGAAAGAAATGGGGATAAGACATACACATTATTACATTTTGCTCTCACATAAGAGGGTCCGAATAAATGTCTTAGCTAATTACTATGAATTAACTAACTATTACAAACCAAGTGAAAAAAATTAACTACACTAACTAATTATTACAAATTAGAATTGAGCTAACTAATTAATTACAACACAAAATTAATTAACTAAGGTATTACAAGTTCAGAGGAATTACAACATACTACTATTAAACATAAATTAACGAGCCACAAGGAATAAAGAATTGTTCATGCATGAATGTGGATTTTTCACTCGAAAATGGCATCTGTTTGGCTGCCAAAGTGCTTTTGTTTTGTAGTAAAAAAATTGCACTGTTTTCACTCCATCCTCTGCTCTGTTCTATAGGAAAAATGGACACTGCCTGGCTGAAAAAGGTGGCTAGTTGGCCAGAAGTGGTGGACGGCTGTACAAAAAAAGTGGCCGGCCGGCCACTAATTTGTGGTATTGCCTTGCTGCAACAGATAACAAGCCGAGCACAAACAGAGCATTTTTAGGGAATGTCTGTCCACCCTGTCTCTTCTTATCACCAAATAGCTCAAATAAGGGGTAGGCTTGATTCGCAAGCCATCAATTGACGAAAATTCGTTACGTGATGACTTATGAACCAAGGGATACAATCTCAATAAATGCACAATGAAAGACCCACGAACCTCCTCTCTATCATGATATTGATCAAGGGAAATGGTTGACATTGACTCTTGAACCATTTTCATCACTAACAAGTACGAAATGACTCAAGACTCAGTGGGTTCAATTAACGTCCGATTGAACCCAAAACATTTTATTATCTTGCTCCATTTTATTTCAATTTTAATACCTCTTTTAATTACCTTTCCATTCCTTAAGCCTTTTAGTCCAATAATGAAGATTAAGTCCACTAATGGAAATAAGTGTCAAACAAAGGGTTGTTTTGGGCATGAGGGAGATGTCATGCCGTTGGTAATGAACCTCCAAAGAGGTTAAACCATTAAGCACAACAATCTCTATCTCAAGTTTAAACAAACAATCAGTTTGAAACGACTCTCAAAGCAAAGAAGAAGCTAAGAAATGAGAGAAGTATAGAGATGATTAGAGATGAACACAAGTATGGAAAGCTTGAAATAAATGCTATCAACTCAAATAGGTTGGTGTCTAATGCCTAAAACACCAAACCTATGGAGGACCGTTACATTACAGGCATGCAATACAAAGCATAAATGACATGAACAACTTAAAACAGTCCTAAAATAGGCTAAAACAACACTGAAATTAAGGTAAAAACATTTACAAAAGCAAGCTAAAATAATGGAGCAATTAAGCCAGTAAACAAACCAAAGGAGGGGAGGCTAACCCCTCCATTTTTGGGACTTCAAAACCACATTTTAGCCTCTAAAAAAACCTCTAAAAATCAGTGGTAAAAAGCTCAGAAAAAGATAATGAAAATGTGGGAAACACAATGGTAAAAAAGCCTAGAAGACAAGGTTCAAAGAGGGGTGGTCCACTCCTCTACCCTTAATGGCTTTACACCACAAGTTTCAGCCCACAAATACAGGTGAAAAATGGCCTCAAAATAGTAAGAAAAGATAGTGAATAAATAGAGGAAAGAAGATAGGAATTATACCTCTTGAAGAGGAGTAACCCTTTTGAATTATAAACCGCCAATTCCACACCCTCAAGAGCTAAAATGCAAGCTCAATGACCTCAGCAAAGGACCCTCAAAGTTTGGTTTAGAGTGTCTAGGCAAAGGGCATAGAAGTTGCAAGAGAGAGAGAGAGAGAGAGAGAGAGAGAGAGAGAGAGAAATGTAGAGAGAGAAATATTTTCCAAGACTTTGCTCCACAAATTTTTCTAACCTAATTTTTGAGAGAGAGTCATCTATATATAGAAATATATGAGACTATCTCGAAAATATCAAAACAAACATAGCTGGTGCAGTGCGTGCATCTGTGGAGACAACTGGCACAGGTGGCAAAAAGATATAGTTTTTGACTGCCGGCCACTAAAAGAGGGCGGCCGTACACTAATAGTGGTCGGCAGGCCACCAGTTGGCCTGCAGGCCCCCGGATGGTTAGGCTTGAAAAACTACTTTTTTTGGTCCAAAAACAAGGCACAAGTGTGTAGGTTTCTGAGGCTCAAAACTGAGGTTTCCTGCTAAGGAAATCGAGCATTTGGACAAGCGTGTAAATTCATCATTGGGTGATCAAATTAGTGGTGCCCAAGTCTTAGGGTGGTCAAAAATGGGGTGTCTACATCAAGTATGTTTTTTTAGGGTCTGAGGATATCTTACCTGTTATCATTGCGTTAGACTTAACTACCATGTAGAAAATTCAGCTTCTTAGTATCCTTCAGGCACACAAGCATGCCATAGGTTGGTCGGTGGCTAATTTGAGGGCATTGATCCCTCCGTTTGCATGCATCGTGTTCATTTTAAGGAGAACGCTAAGCCTTCTCGTGAGTCACAATAGAGGTTGAATCTGAACATGAAAGAGGTAGTCAAGTTGATAGATGCGGGTATCATATACTCTATCTCTGATAGCAAATGGGTTAGTCCTACGCAAATGGTGCCCAATAAATCAAGTATCACTGTGGTTGAAAACAAGAAGGGTGAGCTAGTCCCCACACGCACCTCCAATGAGTGGCGTGTGTGCGTTGATTATCATAGGCTCAATTCCATGACTAGAAAGGATCACTTCCCATTGCCTTTTAATGATCAGATCCTAGAGCGATTAGCAGGTCAAAGCTACTATTGTTTTCTTGATGGCTATTCTGGATACAATCAAGTTCCTGTGTACCCTGATGACCAGGAAAAGACCTCGAATGCCCTTGATTCTATGCCCTCTCGTTGCCCCTCTTCGGGCCAAAATCCCCTCGGGTCGCTCTCCGCTCTGGGATTCTAGCCGTCGGTGGCATTGTTCATTTTTAGGTTCTCCTCCTATTCTTTCTCAGTGTCATTCTCTCCTCTTCCAACAAGACTCACATTGCTCCTCTTCCTAATTATGCATATCGTCTCTGACTCATACTTTCTGCCCGATGTTGTCCATCTATTCTCACTAAGTTTCCACAGATGGTGCCAAATTATGGGTGTTGAATTTTGACCTCACAACCAAACTAGATCTATTTGCCAAGATCCTAGAAACTTAGCCGTAGAGCACACAAAAGAATAGAGAAGCCTAACATCTGCACACTCAACAAACACTGATGGCCCATCCATCCGGGGACACTCCAACAATTAAGTCAGTCAACTTATCTCTCAAATATAATAACTCAATCACAGTACTCACAAAGTAAAACATACCTTAGACCCACGAGTGTGCCTTACTTTTATACCCAGCAGTGCCTTCATCCCGTAGAAGTCTTACTTCATAGGATACTATCCCCTACAAGGATATCTCTCATCCAAGACTTTGCTTATTTAGATGAACTCCCCTTAGAGTCGCATCTCTATCCAAACAAAGAGCCTGAAACCATCTGGAACTCTTGTCTTCTATTCGAATGTCTCAGACTCCGATATGATCGCATCATATCTTGACAACTTGGTCCATCTACGTGGTACCATGATTAATAACCTCAGCCACGTGGATAACCCTAAAATATGTCCCCACAACAACTATTATAAAAACGTAAATCACAAAAAGATAAAAACTATTACAAAAGCTAATAATAATAAAAAATAAAATAAAATAAAATACCATGTGCAACGCATGTGCACCTCCACTAGTTTATTTTAAAATACTAAATAATTATTTAACGAGATTTGCATATCAACACATTAGGAGTGATGCTATTTTTTAGGATTGGGCATAGGGTCATCCAAATAGTGAAAATTGCACAACCCGATTCGACCCGCGTATTGTGGGCGGTTTCGGGCATGCAGTAGGGTCAAATGCGGTTCACAATATTGATATGTTGCAGGTTCTGGGTGGGGTGCGAGTTCCACAATAGTTGCACACACCCGCCCGCACTTACATTTTTTTATTTTATTTTGTTTAAATTCTAGATCGTTGATATTCCATATTAGATTAGTAGATATTTTTTTCCTAAACTCTCTTCTTCTCTTATCTCCTCTCTCAACAGCAGCCGCTTTCACTCTCTCCCGTTCTTTCATCTTTCTTATAAGGACTCAGATTTTAATTCACAATTGGATTGAGGTAAAGTAGTGCCCGTCACCTTAAAACTTGTATGGTTGTTGGACTCTTGATATTGATGGGTTGGTAAGTGAACTTTAAATATTATAATTGAGGACCCTTGGGTGATGTTTGGAACCTTGATTGAAGCCTTAACAAGGTATTTATGTAAGCTAGATAAAAAGCCCCAAGTTTGAGTTTGAGGTTTTGACCAACCTTCACTCTTTTTCCCTTTTCTTCTTCCACACTTTGAATTTGAATATGAGGTTAGAACCATTGGAAAGCTTGTTTCTGGGGCTTCAATTTGGACACAAGAACGACCCAAAATGGAGTCCGGACGAGAAAGTTACACCTGTTCAAATTTTTAGTTTCTGTGTTGGAAGCATGCTCACTCGAGGGAGACTTTCTTCACTTGAGCGAAGAGTGCGTTTTCAGAAAACCTGAGAGCTTCTTTTCCACACTAGAGCCAAGCTTCCTTCACTCGAGCGACCAGATCGCTAACAGACATTATAAAGTGACATTTTGGCCCAAAAACTTTACTTTTTTCATCCTTTCTTCCTCTCCCCTCCTCCATGTCCGAAAACCTAGCCCCCAAAACTTTGATTTCGTCCATTTTTACCAACAATGCCACCATGGATCTTGCATCAAGGTTGAAGAACAAGCAAGGATCAAGACTTTGACCGGTTATTTTGTTATTTCATTGAAGTTTGAAGATGGGTCTTCACCCTTAGCTTCCAATCTTGAGGTAGGGATCCTAGTTCTTCATCAATACTTGCATTTATAGATAGATTTGTGATATTTTGATTATATAAATACCAAATCTCCATTTTTGATCATATAGTGTTATATCATGGAATTTGGGGGTTTAGGGTTTGAAATGTTGGGGTTCAATTGTTGGGTTAAGCTTGGGGATTATGAACCTTAGTTGTATAATCAAGGGAAAAATTGGAATTAAAAGTAGTGGTGTGAAAAGTTTCAATTTTTCTTGAAATTCTTGATTTCTCTTGAAAACCCTAAGTTGATTCTTGATGATAATTAATGATTTTGCCCAAAGTGAGAGTGGAATCATGAAATTGAGGTATTGAATTGTATATATACAAGTTTAATTGAATTTTGGAAATGCTTGAAAATTATGTTAAAAATTAGCGATTGAACCTTTATTATGGACATTGTAAATCATCCTATAATATGAAATGAAATTTGGGGGAAAAGGATTTGTTAATGATATGGATGACATGAGCCTTGGGATGAAATGATGAAATGAAAATTTAAGAGTTCACCTTGAATTATGTTGAATTACATTTAGTGGTGTTGAGTTGAATCATGTTGAATAGTGTTGATTATGTTGAATTGTGGTGATTATGTTAAATTGTGTTGATTATGTTCAATTGTGTTGAATCATGGTGAGTTGAGCTTGAGTTGTGTTGTGTTGGGTTGTATTGAGTGTGGGTTAAGTTGTGTTGGGTGTGTGGAGTTTGAGTTGTGTTGGGTGGTGTTGAGTTGGTACCCGCGCGGGGAGTTGAAAAATGGTTTTTCGGTGCCTACGACCGTCTGTATAATAGCCAGTAAATGTGGGGGATGGTTTTAAAAATTGAAGAAAAAGGTTTTGGGGGCCCACGTCCCGCCGTATAGTAGCCGGCAAATGTGGGGGTGATTTTGGATTAAAGGTGCCCAATTGTCCTGTCTAGGCTTATCGCTGGACGAATGTGGAAAAATATTTTTGGGTGTCCACACAATCCCTCCGTATAGTAGCCGGCGAAAGTGGAAAAATGATTTTTGGGTGTCTACATAGTCTTTCCGTATTGTAGGCAACAAAAGTGAAAAAATGGATAGTTTTCGAAAATATTTTGGGTGCCTACATCCCGCCGTATAGTAGCCGACAACTGTGGGGGATTGTTTTAAAAAGTTGAAAAATGGGTTTTGGAAAAATATGGTTTTTGGAAGAATATGTCTTTTGAGAAAATGGTTTTTGGGAGTTCACTTCCCGCCGTATAGTAGCCAGCGAAAGGTGGAAAGTGTTATGGATTGGGTGTCCGCTGTCCCGCCGTAGTAAGTCGGCAAAAGGTGGATTGTGTTGAGTTATGTGTTGGGAAGTGTGTTGAGTTGATGATGTTATTTGTAACTTGTGATGAATTTCTGAAATTGTGTATTGATGTGTAATTTGGTTTAAAGAGGAAATGTGCATAGACATTATTTGTAAAGAATGGAAACCAAAAATGGGTATGAGGATTATGGACTGGTGATGGTAAACTTAATGAAGTAGTTATGACAATAAAAGTAAATTATAAGTGTTGTTCTGTAAATAAATGAGAGATTGAATTGAAAAGGGTTTATTAATTTTGTATTATCTTGAATTGAAATTTGAGAGTATGAATAATGGTGTGAATTGAGTATAGGAGAATTGTTCGTAAACTAGAGAGGGAACTTGAACTTGAAGTTATAAAGTTCTAAATAAAAATAATGAGTAGAAAAGAAGAATGAAAGAAAAAGAGGAATATTAAAAATGAGAAATTAAATGAGAAATATTTTGGAATGAGTTAATAATTATAAAATGATGTGGTTCCTTAAACATAAATGTTTTTGAAAAGGATTTATGGTTTTCTAATGAAAATGAATAGTTTTGATGGTTGAAGGTTTTCCTTAAATGTTCAAATGGATTTTGAGAAAAAGATACTCTATGTATGATATTTTGAAAATACAAAACGTCACCTATTATATGGTATCACCCTGCATGCATGATCATTTCTATCTGTGTGTTAGTTATTGATTGAGAACTATGAGATTCCTACTGGACATTCATGCTCACCCCTTGTTGTTTTATGTTTTTACAGGAAGAAAATTTGGATTCATAGATGAAGAGTTACGAAGTCCATAAGTATGTTTGTGTAATCTCGTTGTGGATGTGAAGAAAGTAATTGTTGTATACTGATATTTGCATTTATTTATTTGTAGCTTTTCAGCAGGAGATTGGCATGTATCATTATTATTATCGTATTCGTTGAGAGAGAGAGAGAGAGAACATGTATCATTGTATTTCTATTACTCAAGGGTAATGGATGTTTGTTAGGAAAAAAAAAAAAGACCTAAATTACAGGCTTTGGTAATGTTTTCGAGTAATTAAAAATTGGGGCGTGACATTTCTCTCTAGCAACCGCTGGTGATCTAATTAGTTCTCCTTCGCGACACCTTCATAACACCTTCGGTCGATCAAATTAATTCCAGATCAAGATCGTACGACCTCGCTCTGAAATTCGATTCGTCCAATTTCAAAGATAATTTTAGGGTTTTTTTTAGGGTTTGATCTTTCAAAAGATGGACCTTTATTAGTGGAATATCGATCTTCATCAGTTTATTTATGGGTTTTCAATTATTAGGTGGAAATTAATTTATTTCCTTATCATTTTGTTTGTGGGGTTTGTGATTCTTTTTTAATTTGTACTATTCCTGTGATTTTTGTGTAAAAATTTAGTTTTTTTTGGATAAATTTCTACTTTAATTTTTTTTTTTTTTAATTTGCATGTTGACTTTGATTTTGTTTGAGAATGGGAACAATTTTCAATTTTTTTTGACATACTAAAGTTATAAACAATTGGCTTTTAAGAATTGTAAAAGACTAGGTATCAAAACTCTTTGTTGGGAATTTTTTTGGGGTGTCAACTCTTTTGCTGAAATTTTTTCTAAGTTACCTATATTGATTTGAAATCTCTTATTGATTAGCATGTGGGCCACAAACAACAATTAACAAGGGTTCTGGGTGCTTTATGAGGGGTATCAATTTATTTATTTGTTTTCTATTTTTTGTGATTGTATGGCGGTCCAATGCAATGTGGCATCAAAGTGCTTGGACCCAAATTGTTAGTTTTATTAAACTATACATCTTATTCCCATGATCATGCATAGGCCAGTACTGAGTCAATTGTGTGCCAACTTAGTTATTAAATTTTTGTTTCGATAGTTTAGATGTTGGGTTGAAGTTCTATCATGTGTTTTTAATAGATTAGAAATATGTGATTTTATGACCTAAAATAATATTTAAGAAACGGAGGGAAAATGTCTAAAATAAATATTTACAAAATGGAGAAAAACAAGCTTAAAAATAAATTTTTAAAGAATAAAGTTCAATCCACAAACTGCTCGCACATCTGCGAACCCTATCCGCATAAACTGCAACCCGCACTGCAAGCAGTTGCGAGTTTAATATTTCCTAAACCGCAGACATGTGGGCAAGTCCAAACTGCAAATTAAACTGTCAAAAATCGATCCACAAGCACCCTACTATATATATATATATATATATTTGCAATACTTTTACTCTTGGTGTTGAAGATTGGCTATTGACAGCCATGATGATAGCTTTGATTGAATTTAATGAAAACAAAATATAGTCCTACATGCAAATTACAAGACAAACATGTAATCTATATATTTACCACGTGGAGTGCATGGTTTAGTCTTGATTTTTAATTGGAGATAAGTTAGCTGCATATTGAATGCAGTTTGCTACTAGTTGGATATTAAGATTGGACCGTCCAGTCTGTGTTGTGAGCCCACTTTTAGGTTCTGTTTCGATAATTCGAACCGTTCATATTTTAGAATTCGGCGAGTAGATCATTCACGTAAAAAATTATTTCAATCAGATAATGGCAACCATGTGTTCGAATTAGTTTTGTATAAAAATTAGATAGTGAGAAAATAAATGGTTCATATAAAACTGATTTGAACCCGTGATTGCCGTTATCTGATCGACTTATTTTTTGCATAGAGAACGTATTCGACGAATTATAAAATATGAATGGTTTAAATTATCAAAACAAAATCCAAAAATAAACCTACAACACAGGTTGAACCGTCCAGATTTGATCTCCAACAGAGGAGACACTGTGGGAAATTAGGCTTTTAGAAGCGTTTAAAAAACACCGCTATAGCTATAAAAAAACGCCGTTAATTCCTTTTGTGACATCTAGTACCAAGCTCCGAAGATGCGGCCGTCGTTGTAACTTTATGGCGCTTTAAAAGCGTCACTATATTAGTATAGGTGGCGTTTTTTTAAAATGCCGCTAAATGTGCTGCATAACGGTACAATGACGTCACGCTGTATTTAGTGACGTTTTAAAAACGTCGTGATAGCTATTTTCTATTTTAAAAATATAACCGTTAGCACTATACTATAGTGGCATTTGAAAACGCCGTTATAACTTCATTTTTTTTTTTATTTTTTTTTTGAAATTATGCTAATTCTATGAGATTTAACTAAAAACAATACTTGTAATAAAGCTGAAAAATATTCAATATATTGACTAAATTTAAGCAAACATAATACTGGATCAATTCGTGCTTCTCAATATGTAAAAATATTTCAATTCCAAGATGAAATAAAGTTAAACTAGTGCCTAGTGGTAAGTTGAAAGTTATTATAAAATAGATCGACACAAAAGATGCAATTCAAACTAATTATACATACAATTACTATAAAAGCATCTACCAAGAAACAAAAATTCCCAAGTTTTTCTGTTGACGCAATTAAAGAAATGTTTGAAAGATCATTGGAAAAATAAAATGAGATCTGATGTGCACTCTTCAATTCAGTCATGAGATGCCAAAACCGCTGTTGCAACTCTCTTCAATGATTCAGAGGCCTTGCGCAGATCAGATTCAGAATGAGCAGTTGAGACGAATAATCTAAGCGCCTACTGGTTAAAAATTACCTACCAAAGTAAAGTGCGCTTGCTCAAAACCAGACCTTGTATTATGAAGCTCCTGGAATATTTCCAAAATATATTACAATTTAAAGAACGAAAGATGTCCACTACAATAATTGAGCATTATATGTATTTGAATAAGTTAGACATCATTTTAGGTACAGTATTCAACAATAATACCTCCTCTAAAACTGTAGCTATGTCATTCTTTGTCCCTTTTCTTAGAGACAAAAACTTCTCACGAGCCTGCATTATGCAATGTACTTGATAACTAAGCACAAATTCAAAAATTACATTTGTCAATCTAATTTATCAACATACAATTTACAAAACTGTTGAACAATCTTCACTGTATTTAAAAGATTTAATTCTATTGTGTACACAACAACAATTAGAATTTAAAGAAATAAAGAAAATGAGAGAATTTGTTTGATTACAAAAATCAAACTCAAAATAATAAATAAATAAATAAATAACAAATTTTATTTTGTTACAAAAACAAAATTTAAATCTGATTTAATAAATAAAAATAACACTGAAAATAAATTAAATAACTTACTTGATTTAATTTGTTCGAATTATTTTCTGATCAAGTCCAGTGTTTGACACTGTGTCCTTAAGATAGATTCGTCCTCTCCACGGTGCTTTCAGAATTTGGACGTCTATCTCCCAGGATGAAATGATCTACCACAAACAATAGCAGCACTACAAATTGTTTGCCTTACGAACACACTAAGTGTTTACACTCTTTCTTTCTGAAATAAAATGCAACAAAATGAAGAATAGAATAAGCAGAGGTGAAATACGAAATTTCTGAATCAATAACATCAAATGAGGGTGGTCCTATTTATAGATGTAAAGGTGGCTCTTGGTTTTAAATTGAACAGGTATGATACTTGTTGGATTTGAATTCAAACAGATTTGAATTTGTTAATAATTCAAACAGATAGCAAAAAACGGGAAGGGCCCTATTTGGGTGTGCACTAATTCCAAACTAGTTTATTTCTGTTTGAAAACGGGAAGGGCCCTATTTGGATATACAGAAAATTCAAATCAGTTTAATTTGAATTCTGGATTTTATTTTAACAAAAATAAAATTAAATTCAAATGTTTTTGGCCCAAAAATATTAGTATTGGGCCGAACAAGCCCAACCACACACCAGCGCCCAAGCCCAGCCCGCTCGACCGGATGGTGGCGGCAGCGCACGTGCGTGGTGATTTTTGGGTCCAATGGGTCTAGCCCATTTTGCCCATAACCTCTCCCTCTAAAACACTTGGGTACCCCTTGGGGCACACCCCAAGTATCTCACCCAAGCCTTATAAACCCTTTCAAAACTTCCCACCAAATCAATGTGGGACAAGCCAAATTACAACCTTAAGGAATTTCCACCAAAACTCCATTTCCATGGAGCACACTTTGGCTTCAATTTCCCATTCACTCGGTAATGTTTTTAAGCAACCAAATATACCACGTGAATCACAACGCGGCATAGAACGCGTTACCACTTTGACCCGAGTAAATCGACACTCGGGGTCCACCTAAAAAATAGACCAAACTTGAGAAAAAATTATGGTTTTACCTAGAATTTTTCTACCATTTCCAACAAAAACTTCTCTGCAAAGTACAAAAACTTACCTAGAAGTTTTCCACCACCATATCTGGCAGTTTCATTCCAACTCAGTGCCTACCTAACTTCCCGAAGGGTTCCATAACTGGCCCACTCACCCCTAACCATCGAAACTCCATATATGATCTACAATAATTCAAGGTATCCAATTTAAGAATCACCTGGTCGTAAAGAAGGCTAGCCTTGTCAAAACGCTTCTGTGTTTCTGGCACCAAGACAAGATCCCTTAGAAACTGATACAACTATTACAAAAGGGAATAAAACAGTCATTAACAGCTAGATGCTCTAAAAGCTTAAGCTATTAGAAAGAGTGCAATTTAAGCACTTAGATATCAATATGACCCCTCACATGTCACCAGACTTAAATGAGGTGGGCCA
Organism: Camellia sinensis; assembly: GCF_055761805.1. Lineage (NCBI taxonomy): Eukaryota > Viridiplantae > Streptophyta > Magnoliopsida > Ericales > Theaceae > Camellia > Camellia sinensis. The sequence continues at coordinate 95,201,623 of NC_138975.1, forward strand.
AACACCTGCATATATTAACTAGTAGGTGCTTAAATTTAACCTTGAGCAAAATGTCATACATTCTTCGACTAAGTATCCCTGTGCAATTAAACCTTTAGGATGATTTCAATTACGCATGTATGATTTAAGCGTCATAAGGTACCCATAAACAAAAAGATGCATACATGACTTCCAAGTACAAACAAGAAAATATATACAAAATGGACATTGGAGTAAAATTACATACCTTTCTACAAAGTACATCCATCGATATTGCACCGAACCGGCGATCTTCAGTTCCTCTGCTAGGTTAATGGGCAAGTGCTCCATTATATCGAAAAATAATGAAGGAAAAATTCTCTCAAGATGGCAAAGTGTAAGAACAATTTGGGATTGAAGACGATCCAGACCATCCACCTCTAGGGTTTAGAGCACAATTGCCTGAAGAAATTGCTTAACTCAATTAATGGTTCAACCACTTTCTTTGGTAACAAATTTCTCACTACTATTGGAAGTATTTGTTGCATGAGTATATGGTTATCATGACTTTTCAGTCCAGGTATGCTACACTGTTTGACGTTAATCCAACGAGAGATATTAGATGCGTTACCATCTGAAACTTTGATATTCTTCAGAAGTGTACATAATAGACTTTTTTCTCTATTGTTTATTAGAAAAACATGCAAGAGGCAAACAATAGTTGTTCCCAACCCTTTTGTGATAATGTAGTGCCTTCCGAATTCCCATATCTTGCAAATCTCGATGAGTATTTAAATTGTCCTTCCCTTTCCCATCAACATTTAATATCGTCCACAATACATTATCACACACATTCTTTTCAATGTGCATCACATCAAGAATGTGGTGAATCAAATTATGCTCCCAATATGACAGCTTAAAGAAAATACTCTTCTTCTTCCAATTATGACCTGAGTCCTTCTCATTTTTCTCCTTTTATTTCCCTTTTCTATTCTATTTGCTAGATTGTTGACACTTAGAATTCAATTTGAACTTCGGCCCTAATTGTCGTAGCACATTAGCCCCTGATAACCGAGTTGGACATGGTTTGAATTCAAGAGTGTCATCAAAAGACGCACCAACTTTCTGAAATTTGTGACCCCATTCAACCAGCAACAATGCCCCATGTAACATAATTTCCTTCAATTCTTCAAATATCGAGAACGAGGATGTGTGTTACAATAAGGAAAAACTAAAGTGCCTTTCGTGCTCCATCCAGGCAAAATTGCATAGGCGGGAAAATCATTTATAGTCCACAATAACACAACATGCATTGATTAGTTTCCGCATCATACACGTCGACACCATTTTTCCACAATTCTTTCAATTCGTCCACTACAAGGCGTAAATGGACGTCAATGTTAATTCCAGGTGAAGAAGGACCATCGATGAGCAATGTCATCATTATATGAGGCTAATTCATGCACAACCATGGTGGCAAATTGTATGACATCACAATAACTGGCTAATTGCTATGAGAGACATTCATGGCCTTGAATGGATTGAATCCATCCGCTGCTAAACCCAGTCTGACATTGCGAGGCTTACTTGCACACTTGGGATACAAATTATCAAAAATTTTCCAAACAGGAGAGTCTGCGAGATGTCTTATTTTGCCATCATTAATTCGGCACTCTGCATGTCATCTCATTAAAGAAGATGTTTTGGATGACATAAACAATCTTTGAAGCCTTGGAATCAAAGAAAAGTATCTGACAATCTTCTGTGGAATTCTTTGTTGCTTCTTCTTAACATCATTCTCCACCCCCTCAATCTATTTGTGTCTAGGTATATGAAACACTATGCAATTATCCATACTAGCTGTTTCCTTCCAATATAGTGAACAATCTCTTAGGCATGCATAACCTTATGATAATTGAGACCCAAGTCCTTAAGGAGTTTCCTAGTAGCATAAAATGACTTTTGGCAAAGTTTCACCGTTTGGGAATTCATCCTTCAAAAAGCTCAAGCAACATTGTGAAAGACTTGGCACTCCATCCACTAAGGCACTTGATGTGCAATAACCGAACAATAAATGAGAGCGTTGAAAACTTCTGACACTCAGGGTACAACTCTCTTTCAGCCTCCTTCAATAAATTGAAGAATTTTTCAATTTTTTCATCTGGGCCTTATTTAATACCAGAACTTGTTGCCTCATGAATAAAGCTTGGTGGAGGAAGTCCAAATCCCTTGTATAGCATTTCATAAGTTTCATCACCATCATTCGAATTAGTTTGCCCGACATTCACATTTGTGTAGCATAGGCGACGAAAAATTCTCCCCATAAAAAATCCAACTAGTGTGACTTGGAAGAAACCCGTTGATCATTAAATGTTTCCCTAACATTCCTTTCTCCACCAATTTGACATTACGACACCGTTTGCATGGGCATGTGACTTCATTCAACAACAGCTTATTTTCACATACAAATTTAATAAATATGTCACAAATATTTTCACACTTGAGTTAGTAACTTGATGTTACTCTTGAAGACACCAAGCAATTTTTTATTCAACAGAGTTACAATGGTTGACAGTGGGGTCCCCAGCATGACAATAAATTCAACAAAAGATGATACCCTGTTGACTTCAGTGCGACTGAAAAATATTATCATTGTGGTTGTTCAATATGATTGTATGAATACTCTTCTACTACTGTTTATATACATTTGATATGAAAAATTCAACATTGTTCCTATTTAAAGACTTTAATTGCTTATATTCACCTAGTTCGCATGAATGATGTTTCTTTTATCATTCCAGAATTCCTTTTTAGTCCTTTGATGTAGTTACAACATTGTCATTCTTCTGGAAAAGGACAACGTCTAGTGAAAAACTGAATGTGTTACAATGAGTAATCACTTGTACACCTCAACTCCACAAATACTAAGTAGAATGCCCTTAAACAAACCACAGTCAATGAGATTATATCAAAATAAACAAACCACCTATTTCTACCACCACAGTCACTGAAATGGAGTGAAACAGAGCATAAACTTGAATCTCAAATGAATGCTAGAAGTAAAATTATAGCAAAATCAAGTGCATGAAAAAAGAAGAAGAAAACAATCCACATTTATATTCTTTAATAATTTTTTTCTAGTTCTCTCAGCAACCAAACAAAGGACTGCAAGCACAATCTGGAGCATAGATATGAAATCCCTGAGACCAATTTTTCAAAACACTGATTCAGCATTTTTCAAAACACTGATCCAGAGGACAGAAAAAATAGAGATAAATCACAAACAGAACACAGAAGAAACACAAAAGAAGATGAGCAAAAAGAGATTCACAAACAGAGCACAAAAGAAACATCTAAGAAAGAAACAACTAACCTTTGATCGAAGAAGACAAAGAGTTCCAAATCCACACATAGAACACCACCGCTAAGATAAATCATTGAGTCAGATCAGTGCCTATAAATGACTAAACCCTGATAACATGAATAATTTCAAACTATTTCAAATCACGCAAAAAGAATATGAATTTAATTAATTTATTTGAGCATATAACTCAGAAAAGCTCATGTAGCCTTCCTCAATCAATTAGAACACAGGCACAAGGGATTGGTTTGCTTTAGTTTATGCCAGATTAGCAACAAAATACAAATAATTTCTCGCCATTTCCTACCTAATTTCTAAACCAAAAAATGAAAAATGCTTGTTTTTCTCATCATTTCTTATCAAATCACTCAATCCAAACGGTCTGTTAGATATTCTGAAACTCTATATTTGAAAGATTTCATTTTTTTTAAACCTTCCTTTGTTATTGAATACACCAAACAAAACCCTAAAAACCAGTATAGAAACAAAAACCAGATAGATCTGCAAGTTTAACGAAAGATGAGAAATACAGATTACAAATGGGGTGAATGCCTGTATTTTCTACAACCAAATTTTTTGTCAAAGGTTGCAAATGGGTTGTTGTCACTTGCACACCTTAACTCCACAAATACTAAGCAGAATTCCCTCAAACAAACCACAGTGAATGAGATTACAACAAAATAAACAAACCACATATCTCTACCACCACAGCAAAATCAAATGAAATGGAGTGATATTACAACAAAATCAAATAAATCTCAAATGAATCAAGTAAATGCTAGAATTGACATTACAACATATACAACTCATCAGTGAAAAACAATTATTGAAACAGAGCACATACAACTCATCAATCATTGAGAGAGAGAAAGAGAGAGAGAGAGACTGTAGAGCTCGCCATAGTAGACGATGGTGCAGATGGTGGTGGTGGAGCTTCAAAATCGAAATCGCTCTGAGATGAAATTAATGAGACCGATTTGAATCTCTACGAATGATAAGGGTTTAGAGAGGGCTGAGAGAGAGAGAAAGCTCACCTACCTTGCCGATGTAGATGGTGGTGGCGGTGGAGCTTCGAAATCGAAATCGTTCTCAATCTTGAAATCACTCTAAGAATGATAAGGGTTTAGAGAGAGAGAGAGAGAGAGAGAGAGAGAGAGAGAGAGAGAGAGAGAGAGAGAGAGATTTGGGCTTAATATTTCTCATATTCAAAATTAGAGTTTGAAAAGAGTGAGAGAGGAAGCGCATGAGGCACACCGCATCTGGAGGCATTTCTAAACGCCTTCTATTATAAAACGGTGTCATTTTAATTAAAGAAATATGAGGTTTGATAAAATGGCATTAGCCATTAATAAAAGTCATGTTTAAAAAGCGTCACTAAAAAAAACAACGCCGAAATTCAATTTTCCTGTAGTGACAAGCTAGACGCATGTTTATAAATTTGGGATTAAAAATTTCGGGACTACGAAAACTATCAAGTCTGGACCTTTTTACTGGGTCAAAAGATAGCGTATTAGCCAAGATTTGTGGTAAAAAAGTGGGACAGTGTTGAGTTGAAATTAACAAGAGCCGTTGCATGTCATGTCACGTCTGCCTCCAATTCGTTTTTTTTATGCAAAAAAATTGAAGTTAAAAAAATATTTTTTTTTAGTTTTTTTAAAATTTTTCTTTTATTTTTCTATTTGTCTTGTGTAGAAGAATTTAGAAAGTAAAAAATTATTGACACAATTAAATTTTTTTTTACTAAAGTCAAAAAAAATTCAATTGTTAATTACTTAGTTATTTTTCGTTTTCATTATTTTGTTTTTAATTTTTGTTAATTTTTTCTAATTCATCTAGTTGAGTAGATTTTATAAGTTTAAAACTTTTTTTAACTTTTCAAAAAACAAAAAAAAAAAAACAAAACAAAACAAAAGAAAAAAAAATAAAGAAAAGAAAAAATCACTACAAAAAGAAGTATACAAAAAGTCACAAAAAAAAACTACTTCTAAACGACTGGTTAGAATACAAAAATGATCATAAAATTAGGGGAAGCCCTTTGTTAGAGTGTGCTCCAAATTCACTTTTGTTATATATTTTTTTAGTATATATTATGCATTTGTAACAAATATTACGTAATTTTTTAATAGCTATAACAATTTATCATTTAAAATTTTATGATGAAAAAATATTTATCATTATCACAAAATCAGTAATTTAATTTATAAATCATTTCTACTGAAAAATTATGGAATATTTATCACAAAAATATGTAATATGTACCACAAAATTCATAATGAGGTACATACAGTACACAATTTTTTTGTTTTTTTTGTGTTTTGTTTTTTTGTTTGTTTTTGTGTGTGTGTGTTTTTTTTTTATGTGTTTTTTTGTGCTTTTTGTGTTTTTTGTGTTTTTTTTAAGTTTAAGCGAAAACTCCAAGGTAATGTTTCTCGGACATTTCAAATTTTTTAATTTCGATATATATATATATATATATATATATGTTTAAACTTGTAAGGAACGTTTAACAAATGTTAAAAGAACAAATGAACTTTATCATAATTTCTACTACATTTTCATGGTCTCAAATCTTATTTTTTGAAACAGCATTATATAATTATGCTAATAAATTTATATAGATATTTAAAAATTTAACCAATACGGGATTGTAATAATAGATCACCATCATTAATATCAAATCACGAGACTCTCTCAATCTTAGTGCACCATCTAAAAATAAATAAATCTTCATGAAAAAATAGTAGTACAAATTTGAAAGGGGATTTGGTTAAAGTTTTCTCATAATAAAATTTTAATATATTAAGGATAAGTATAAAAAAAAATTTATTGAAAAGTCTAACACACACCATTATTATCAAAATATATTTAATAAGTAATTTAATATTTTAAATTTTAAAATAATATAACTTTTGATCTAAATGTTAATTTTTAATAAAATTAGTATTTTTAGAATCCTCTCATCAAGATCTATCAAACAAGATTCATGTTAACTATGAAATTCTTAAAAAATAAAAAATAAAAAAACACCATCGAAATTGATGTGAATAGTAATATGTTACTCTAATTCATAATAACATTTTATTGTTACAAAAAATAAAGTACATACTTAGATGAGCCAACCAAAAGTACACATAATTATGCTTGTCAAAAGAAAATGTTCCTTGTCAAAAGAGTTATAAAAATGTTATTATGAATTAGAGTAACATATGTAACAATAAATGGAACAATAAAAATATGTAACATATGTAACAATAAAAATGTTATTATGAATTAGAGTAACATATCCAAAAGTACACTATTTTTATTTTATTTTATATATGCATGGGCAATATTATCCAAGAACAAAAAAAGAAATTTTAGTCTGTCTTTACTTAATTATGCGCATTCTCCTTAGGGGTTTATGAAGCAAAATAAATTAAATTATCTTTTTCACTAAATAAGGATCCAATAGAGGAAATTTGACTAAAGTATTGTTATTTTCCTTTTTTTTAAAATTGATGTGTATACAATTTTTTTTTTTTGGGGGGGGGGGGGGGGGGTGGTGTGCGGTGGTGTGTTTTTGGTTTGAATGGATTCATAATATTATAGAGCTAGCAAAATTTTCCAGTCTGGAATGCACTTCATTATTACTTGTGGATTCAGATAACTAATAATAAAAATAAATAATTAAGAATTTAATATCATAATATTTATGTTGTTTAAATGATAAGTATGTTCTTAATGAAATCTAAGATCTTGGGTTTAAAACTTATTTACGCTGTATATAATAATTTTTTTTATTTTAGCATATATAAAGATGTCACGTGGCATGATGAGAAGAAAATTTCACTAAATCAATTTAAGCCTTCACTTAATAATAGTATACATATAGACTATCTATATAATAAAGTAGGATGATTTTTGAATTTGTCCTACATATATTTGTCCTACTAGGACATTTGAACGGCTCAGATCTGTTCAAACTACAAAATGACGGATGTGATGTGTCTTACTTTCCCGCTTCTTTTCTTACTTTTTCCTTTTCTCACTCACCCTCCCATGATCCCATGAATAATCCTATGAATAATCTCATGATCCCACCTTCCTCCTTTTCTTTTTATTTATTTTTTATTTTCCTCCCTATTTATTTATTTATTTTTTATTTTTGTTCACTTATTTTTATTTATATCGTGCCTTCAGGCACGGGTATAGGCATACACTAGTTATTATATAAACTAGCAAAATTGCTTGTGCCTGGATATATTTCGTTAATTATTTCATTTATAACATAAATCTTTATATTTACTTAATTTTAATCCTCAACTATGCTGCATAAGGTGTAACGTCCCGGAAATGATGACAACATAAAAGCATCATAACCATCAACCCTACATGCGGAAGTTTAACAATCCCTACAATTTGATATCATAAACATTTCCAAAATTATAACTCATTCTTTAACCTCCTTTAAGTATTACAATAGATATCACATGAGTTAATACATTCATCAAATTTGAATAATGAATCTATAACATGTGACCTATATATAGGAATAAAAGTAAATAAATACAAGTTCATGTCCTAAATGTTACAAATTTCCAAGACTTAGCTTGATTGCAATAAAAGTGGGTCACGCCCAATACAAGAAAAGCCTTAGGCTTACACAAAACAAAATTTACAAAAAACGAGCGTTCAGGTCCAACGCCCTCTCAAGCTATCCCTTTGGCGAAGATACATCATTAGCACCTGAAAGTTAGTTTTCACATAGAGTGTACCATTGGGGGCGTGACTTGCCCATCGCAGGTGCGATCACACAAATCGTGGCCTTCTTCGCGAGCCACACAATTTTGCTAGGCCAACAGACTTGAAAACCATAATTGGTTGCAGCCCTAGTTGCGGCCCCTCACAAGAGCGACCTAGCACCCTCGCAGGCACGATAAGAATGGTTGCTTGTGTGACCTTGCAGATGGGAAAAAAATTCTACCAAAGTGTTAAATACAAACTGAGATTCCCCGTGACACATAAACTGTGATGACTCGTTCGAAAGCTGTCTCATTTTATTTTGAGTTATGTTGGGTAAGTTGTTGTTGAAAATTCTTTTCTAAATATTTTCAATTGCATTGTTTCTTTTCTGAGTTTTCACCTGTCCCAGAGGGTGCGAGGTCGACTCCGGAGTGTCGGGAGAGAAGCCAAAGTTTTTCCAGGCTGAAAGGCCAGAGCTGCACGTGTCGGAGAAGGGGACCGCACGTGTAGGAGGTGAGGCCGCACGTGCGAGAAGCAGGGGAAAGGGCTGTGTGCAAACTGCCTAAAAGGCAGGTGCGAAAGTAGAGGTGCGGGAGAGACCGCACGTGTGGCCAAACACGTTTTCTGTCTCGTTTTTCATGCATTACTGCTATGTATTGGTTTTTTTCTCTTTTCCTTTCATTTTTCTGATTTGGTCTCTCTCTCTATATCGTCTTTCTCTTATACTCCCTCATCTCTCTCTATCCATACCCTCAAAACATTGCATTTCCTTTTGATCTCAAGAATCCATTAGGATTTTGGTGCTAGTTCCTTATATCAAAATAATGAGCATGTCGAGGGCTTCGTCTTGACCGGTGGAGATCGTATTCTGGCGAAGTGGATTTTTGAGCTCTTTCTTCTCTTCTCTCTTGAGGTAGGGATTTCTTTGATCTTTTTCAATACCCATCTTATAGATAGACATGTGGTATATTCTATTGCATAAAAACCATGTTGTTATGGATCTTTTTGGAAAATGGGCAATAAGGAGATCTCAATATTGATGTGTAAGGTTGAGATTTGAGAAATAAATTGTTGTTGAGTTAATTGAGGTGTGGGTAAACATATTCATGTTTAAAGAGAAGCAAAACCTTAATTGTTTTTGTAATAATGCTTAATAGGTGAAAATGATTGAAATTGTAAACTAATCATGTTATGAATTTTGGAAACTCGATTAATAATTTGGTAGTTTAATTGAGATAAATCAAGTCTCATGAAAATTTAGTGTTAACTTTGTGTTGAGTTGTTCATAGTTAAGTATAACAAATTAGTAGCTTGTGAATTGCTAAAAAGGGGGTTAATCATGAGTTTAGAATCCTTGGGTTATGCTTGTGTTGAGTTGAAATTGAGTTGGATTAGGACTTGATATCCTTGGATTTATTTTTGCAGAATAAAATGAATGGATTGGAACAAAGGGTGGAGAATATTAACTTGGAAAATAAGATGATTGATTTTAAAATGGAAGAATGAAGTGATAACACTATGTGAATTTTAGAATTAACTTGAGTTTGGATCACAAATATTTTATTTTATTTTACTATTGTCATAATTAGATATAAAGTTTCATGAGAGTTAGATTATCATTAATGTGTGACTTGAATACCGACATATTGCTTAATGGTTCTGTCCTTGGTCATCGGTGGATGATGGCATTGTGAATGTTGAAATGGTTATGTGTCTGTAGTACACTCGAGTTGTCTATGAATATTGTATAATGTGATGGTTGGAAAATGTGTAATTCGCTGAGAATCAGATGTACCATTACCTTCCAGCTAGCGCTTGGAGAATTGACTGCGCTGAGAATCAGAGGTGCCATTATCTTCCAGCTAGCGCCTGGAGAATTGGCAGAGGTACCATTCCCTTCCAGCTGGTGTCTGGTAAATTGGCATTTCATTGTGGAAAGATGTATCTTTGTCTTACCGTGCTTGAGGCAGGTAGAGTGAAATTTATTTATTTTTATTTACTTCGGTATATTTGAGTATGTCATGTGTTATGATGGTTGTGGTTTTTGGAAGTCCGAATTGCTTAAATTATAGAAGTAGATATTTGTGGATGCTTGTCGTGTTTCCTTTCGTACTAAAGGTATACTTGCATGGGCATGGATGTGTGGGAAGTAGACGTGAGTAACATGTTGAGGTCGTAAAAAATGTAGAAGTTATCGGATACTCGTAAACATGTTTTTTTTTTTTTGAAAGGTCAAATCAGTTGCAAGTTTTTTTTTTTTTTTTTTTTTATATAAAAAAGTGTTAAAGTGTAAAAGGTTTTTGATGAAAGTCCTTCTTTCAAGAAATTGTTATTTGTCTTATAAAGTTTGGTAAAATGGTGTTAAGAGGAAGGAAATGTGAGTTGTCTACGTTAACGAAAGAAATAAATGTTTTTGAGAAAAGTTTTTATGTATGTATATTTTGACTATAAATTGTCACATTATTATATAGTATGAGATTAAACATTCATAATTATAGCTATCTATAGGTTGTTATTGTTGAGGATCATGTTGAGATCTCTACTGGATTTTATGTTCATCTTACATTACTAATCTTTTTCAGGTGAACATGGAGAAGTGTTTCAAGGTCACAGATCTTCCTTATTTGTTGGCCACTGGGCCTTATACTTGTGGGTGGAATGCCATTGATGTAAAAGGGTTAAGCCCTTTCTCTGCCTTTTAAGATGTAAGCTTTCGGGCTATTTATTTGGATATGCTCCTGTTTCATTCATTTTATAATTGAATGAGAGAATTATTAATTATGTATTCCTTGTAAATATAATGAGCTTCTGTATGCTATCTCTGAAATTGAAATTACAATAATGGTTTTAGTAATGGAATCCGAGTAATAAAAAGTGAGGCGTGATATAAACTCAGGAAAGAGATAATACAATCCAAAATAATCACCAATTCAATACCCAACATATAAAAGGATTGGGTCTAAACTCAGGTCACTATATAAGTCATTCTTATTTTTATTTTTATAGCTATTAAATTCATTTAATCTTAACTCTCAAGTATGTTACATAGGACATTTTTAAAAAATTGATATGTTATATTGTATAGATTAATGTAGAGTAATGAATGAGATTACCAATATAATAGGAATATTTAAAATATATTTGATTAAAATAAAAAATAAGACGGGATAAGAGAAAATAATTATTTCTGACTAATAAATAAGTAAATAGAATGACGAGGCTGTAACTATGCCTTAATATCACGACTTCAACAATACCACCCACCATAGTATTAATAATCTTACCACTTGGCACGATTGATAATCACGTGAGACAGGAATCTTGGTCCACTAGAATGATGGTAAAATTCATAACATCTATTGTTATGTTTGATTAACTTAAAAGGTAATATAAATATATTATAAATATAATTTATATAGAAAGATTAAGAAATAATCAATTTATTCTATTATTTTAATGAACTAACTAATGTAGTAATTGGCTTGATATAATGAAATAGAATAGAGTGACATAGTCATTCTTTAGTCTTCTAATAAAATAACTATTCTTTATAATGGTGAATAATAATTTAATTTTAAAATATTTTATTATTATTATTTTTAGTTAATCAAATGTAAGAATAAATGTTAAATGATTATTCTATTTATTTTATTCCAATAAACTATTTTGTCAAAATAAAAATGAACCTTGGTGACATAAAAAAAACATGGGAGGCTCCCCATATTTTTCATTCCTGGTCAAAGGACTAGAAGTTCAAACATGGCTTTTTGATATCATTTTGCTTTCCGCAAAGCATACACAAGACTAAAGAATTCGCCTGATAAGGACAAAACAATTTGACGGAGAATCTAGTTATTTTAATAAAATTGTAAAATAAATTTTAGAGGCACACATCAATCACTTTTATTAATTAAATTTATTTACACATAGCTCTTGACAGATAAATTTATCACTATAAATTTATTCATAAAAATAGCGAGAGTTGATAAATTTATCAATAAAACTTAGACCTATTTTGAAAAGATAGTAAAAAGTGACTTTTTGATTTTTAACCAAGCTTTTGGCTTTTTTAGACAAATGATTTGGGAAGTTGGTAAAAAATGACTTTTGGCTTTTTTGATAAGTATTTGTTTATGATGTCAAATCATAATAAAATGACCAAACTACCTCCATTTAGTTTAAAATATTTACAATTTCACCCATGTAACACATTTTGACTCATGAATGGTGGAATTGTAATTTTACCATTGGTTAAAAACTAACTTTTCAATTGAAAAAAATTCAAAAAAGCCAACTTTTAGATTTTGCTACAAACCAAAAAAAGTGACTAAAAGCTAATTTCCCAAAACAAGCCTTAATAGGTAATACGTCTTAAAAGTATAACCTATTGATAATTTATCCTAAATTTTAATGTTTGATCTTGGGGCATTTAATTAGAAGGAAAAAAAATTGTAAGGGAGTTAAAATTTCGAGATTGGGTTGAACCTTGAGAAGTAGGGTCAATGGGTTAGGTTTAAGACCAAAAGCCTAATCCCTTATTCCCTTTAGGCACAAATGGGGGGAGGCGCATATAAAAGCCAAGTTGGAAAGGAAAGACCATTTTGACTGATCAACTATGTTGTCGAAGTTGATTAGGTTGAATAAAATGATAAGTGTCAGAACGATGCCATCTGATGGAATGACAATGTCGTATAAATGACAAATTGTTGCTTTGACACCAGGAAATACCAAGGGAGAGCTATATAAAAAAGGGGAGGGGGAAGGTATAACACTCAGGATATGCAAGAACACCCATTACAATACTATTTCTCAGTTTCCAATTAAGCCTCCGTTTAGAAAGTGGGTTGATTTTTTGACTTTTTGACTTTTTTGACTATTTTAGCTTGGGCTAAAAAGTTTAGTTTGGGAAGGATTTTTTGACTTTTTGACTTTTTTGGCTTTTTTTGTAAGAGAAGAATGTAATGATTATGGGTTAGATGTGATATTTTGTTTTTTGTGGCTAAAATAGCCTATTTTATCTTTTGTGACTAAAATAACCAAAAAAATCTCGTTTAGCTCTTGCCAAATGGAGCCTAAGTATTAACTTGATCGTTGAAGCGTTCTCCTGACAAACAACTGGGTAGGGAAGCCTTTAACGACCTTGCTTGTTTTGTAGGTTTCAAAGAACTCCAAGTCGGTCTTACTCTCAATCAATATGAGACAAATCTGTCATCCACAAAAATAATGAGAAATGAGTATAGGTATAAGTGGGTGTTGTGTTGTGTTGTGTAAATCAATTCATAACTTTTACTTGTACCATAACACATACTTGTTATTTCTATATATATATATATATATATTTTTGTAATTATTCCAATTTTTTCGCTACACAATTCCCTCTTTAATCTTTGTAACAGAATAAATTTTATATATTTATCATTTTCAAAATAAATTCCACCTTTTAAATTGATATCAATTTAAATCATTGGTTAATCTTCGCTAATTTGACAACAAAGCTAAAATCAAATAGTATATGTGACACGTATTCATTCGCTCTTTCTCACCTTTTATTTTTCCCTCTCCTTCGATCCCTGCATCACTAGGGCTGCAAATGAACCGAACTGTTCATGAACAAGCGCGGCTCGGCTCGTTAAGGGCTCGGCTCGACTCATTTAGTAAACGAGCCGAACTTGAGCTCGAATATTAGGCTCGTTTAGTAAACGAGCCGAGCTCGAGCTCGCATAAGGTCGGCTCGTTAAGCTCGGTTCGTTTATCTTTATTTAAATTATATAATAAATATATTATTTATATATTAAATAATATATAAATATATATAAATACATTATTTATATATTAAAAATATATAAATACATATACAAATAATAATATAAATACAATTTTTATATATTAAATAATATAAATAATATTTTTTATTTAAATATTTATATTTAAATAATATAAATAATATTAAAAAAATTATCGAGCCGAGCCGAGCCGAGCTCGAGTTTCATTAAAATTAACGAGCCGAGCTCGACCCCAGTTCCTTATCGAGCCGAGCTCGAGCTCAATAAACGAGCTGGATAAGTAAACGAGCCGAGTTCGAGCTCAGCAAAAGTCGGCTTGACTCGGTTCGTTTGCAGCCCTATGCACCACACTCACCTTCTTGAATATTGAATCGACATGCCATCACTTCCACCACCTCCACTTTTACTGCCACCAGTGCCAACACATAATCATTATTGTTATTAAAATTGCCCACGAACCAAATAACAATCCTAAAAATACCATATACATCGGAATATAATGAATGTTATCAATAATTTACCTAATCAAAAGGAACTCTTCCTCTAAAAATGGCAATTCTCAGGTTATACAAAATCGATCAAAACAAAACTTCTACAAAATACGATCTTTAAACAAAGCATACACAATTGAAAATGTTGAAACTATGACACATTGTTAATAAAAATTTAGTTTTGAGTCAATCGGCAAAGAAATATAGATAGACAATACTTCATTTTTACAAAACACAACAAATCAAGCAATGTAATTAACAAGAAAATTGTCAATGACTTCTTTGGAGGGAATAAACAAAGAAGAATGAAAGGAAAATGAACTAAATTGATATTAATCAAAGAAAATTGTCACTTGCCACAGTTACATAAATTTAAACAAGATCAAAGAACTTGAAAAAACACCAGTCAATAGAAAAAAGTTATGGTTGAGCTACTCCTAAACAATGCTAAGTGACTGCTCCTAACAAATGCTAGGTGACTACTCCTAACTAATAAGGGCTACTCCTAAGATATCACAATTTGTGAATGTGCCTGAAGGTCCTTTTTTCTATGAAGTCTTTAGTTTTTATACTTGTTTGGCCATCACCTGTTGCAGCCACACGTGTCCACTTGATCCATGATCTTCCTTGATCTCAGCCTCTACTCAACCATATCCCTTCTTTGTAGGAACTGCTTGCAGATTATTTGCTTTGAGTTGGTTTGACCTCCCTTGATTTTAGCATATGGTTTTCAATTGGTTTTAACGGCTATCTTTGCTGGCTTTTATTTAATCTTTCCAAGCCATTATCTTTCTCATGCCATATCATCAGTACACCTGTCATGCTATGTCAAACACCCTTGTCATAAATTTTGGTGTCAGCACACATCTATTACAAAAACTTTTAAACTAGATCGCCATACACATCCAACAGACTAAGCTACAAAGGAATCAATCATTTGAATCTGGCCTATAAAATACAAACAAAACAATGAAACAAGGGCGACATCAACATGTATTGGTTCTTACAAGGAAATATAAAAAAATTAGGGTTTGGACAACACAACTATTTGGTTTTGCTTTTGGAGCTACTTATAACATATGTTGGACAATCTTCACTATATTTAAATTAATTAAATTCTGTTGTGTACTAAACAACAACCAGAATAAAAAGAAATAAAGAAAAGGAGAGAATTTGTTTGATTACAAAAATCAAACTCGAAATAATACATAAATAAATAAAAACAGATTTTATTTTGTTACAAAAACAAAATTGAAATCTGATTTAAATAAATAAAAACAATACTGAAAATAAATTAAATAACTTACTTGATTTAATTTCTTCGAATTATTTTCTGATCAAGTCCAGTGTTTGACACTGTGTCCTTAAGACAGATTCGTCATCTCCACGGTGCTTTCAGAATTTGGACGTCTATATCCCAGGATGAAATGATCTTACCACAAACAATAGCAGCACTGCAAATTGTTTGCCTCACGAACACACTAAGTGTTTACACTCTTTCTTTCAAAAATAAAATGCAGCAAGATGAAGAATATAATTAACAGAGGTGAAATACGAAATTTCTGAATTGCAAAACATCAAATGAGGGTGATCCTATTTATAGATGTAAAGGTGGCTCTTGGTTTTAAATTGAACAGGTATGATACCTGTTGGTTTTGAATTCAAACAGATTTGAATCTGTTAATAATTCAAACAGATGGCAAATAACGGGAAGGGCCTGTTTGGGTGTGCACTAATTCCAAACTAGTTTATTTCTGTTTGAAAACAGGATGGGCTCTGTTTGGATGTACAGAAAATCCAAATCAGTTTAATTTGAATTCTGGATTTTATTTTACCAAAAATAAAATTAAATTCAAATGTTTTTGGCCCAAAAAGATTAGTATTGGGCCGAATAAGCCCAACCCAACCACACACCCGCGCCCAAGCCCAGGCCCAGCCCAGCCCGCCTGATCGGACGGACGGCGGCGGCGGCGCGCGCGCGCCTGTGTGGTGATTTTTGGGTCCAATGGGTCTAGCCCATTTTGCCCATAACCTCTCCCTCTAAAACACTTGGGTACCCCTTGGGGCACACCCCAAGTATCTAACCCAAGCCTTATAAACCCTTTCAAAACTTCCCACTAAATCAATGTGGGACAAGCCAATTTACAACCTTAAGGAATTTCCACCAAAACTCCATTTCCATGGAGCACACTTTGGCTTCAATTTCCCATTCATTCGGTAATGGTTTTGAGCAACCAAATATACCACGTGAATCACAACGCGGCATAGAACGCGTTACCACTTTGACCCGAGTAAATCGACACTCGGGGCCTACCTAAAAAATAGACCAAACTTGAGAAAAAATTCTGGTTTTACCCAGAATTTTTCTACCATTTCCAACAATATATGCATATATATAATTTTGAAAATATGTACTATAGTGTTTGGTGTACTTTTTGTTTACAACTTATGAGGCAAAAATAATTTAAATAAAAAAATAAATAAATAATTATTGAGATGTAGGATGGCTTACCAAGATCTTAAGGAAGTCTTAGACAAATGGACAATTTCAAATGTCAAACCAGATATAATTTATAAAATTGAAAATTTTGAATTTACTAGTAAAAAGTTGATTAAAACCTTTGAGTATGATGTTTCTCTTCAGAACAATGATGAAATAATTAAATTACTCCATATTCTGGATTTTGCGCCCTTTTTCAAAAAATACAAATATATCCATATAAGACTTGTCCAGATCGCCTTCAAGCCTTTAACCTTGTTAGGTTAGAATACCAGTATCCAGTGCACCCTTAGAGATGATAGGTATATTAATTGGCAAGCTTCCCTTATGGGCGCCATTGAAACCAGTTTATCTCATGGACCAGTTTACTTCAATATACATCCGAATTTAAGTGTGTCACTCTTTGACCCAAATCTTTCAGAAGTCTTAGAACTAAGAGTTCTGACTCATGGTTATGAGCATTTACCAAGATCATCTCCTTTAGCAGCAACCTTTAGGATTCATTTAAAGGTTTTAACAACCTTAAATCCTTACACCAAAAAACGAAGTGAAACAGGGCATACAGTCCTGATAGACATTAACCTATTTAACTCCTAGGTAGCACTCCCCAAAATGATACCACGGAAGGATATTACCTTTCTAGCAAATTGGCAAATACCAAATGCTATTCCGACAAGACCTATAGTACGACAAACACTTGACCAGATCATCTAGACACAAGGAGGAAATGTATACTTCCAATTCCATCGTTCTTTGACTAAAAGTATGTCTAGTACTAGCTCCAGGTTTATTTCATCTTATCGATTAGATTTACTTGACTCCTCTAGACAGTCTACTTCTGAACCTCAAGAATCTGTCCTCCAAGGAATGCCTTTCAGACCACATAGTGAACCGCCATTAGAATCTGTAATTCAGAGAATTCATATTCTTGAAAACCAAATACCTCATAGAGTGTATAATACCAGTAGGCCATCGTATGATAGGGAAAGCCCTACAACCAGTGATATGAATTTTGAGATTTGATGGATTTTACACCAAGTAGTGAAGCCCATCGTCATATTAACCAGGAATTCATGCAACCTAAATACCAAGAATTTACGGGTTGATACTTTAGTTATAACAACCCTCAATAGCTTAAGTGATTAAAAAACCAGTATTACTTTCATTTAGAAAAACAACAGAAAATAATTCCTTTTCCTGATTGGTTTTTTGAATTTGCCACTGTTACGGACCTTCTTCCATAACCAGAGCTTAATGTCTTAGATGATTTACACAAGACTTGGCTGACAACAGAAAGAAGAAGTATCAAATCGATACACCCTCCACCATAGTCCTTAGAGCTAGCGCGTAGCATAGCTTCCTGTTCCACTGCTCCGTTGGTTATTATAGCCTTTGTTAAACCAGCCGATACTCCAGAAAAAAGAGACCCTGTAAAGATCACCAACCTTACTCCTCTCATTAAACATAATAATTATACCAACCCACACCTTCAAACTGTAGGAAAACAGCTAACTTGAATCAAAGAATCAGTTACTGAATTAGTTGAACATAAAAGACCTGTTCTAAAGTGGAAATGAATCTTCAACTAGTAAACATTAAATCACCCTTAAAGGTTTCAAATTTTAAGCTCAAACCTCCTAGACAGAATGATGAGTTTATCGATGTTATTGTCAATGTGGGGGCCGAATATTGGAAGACGTAAATAGGCCAAATAATTGGGCTTGGAGAGTCGAAGTATATATATCGCATTCGGCCCCGTCTTGCACATTTAAATCCTGCCTTATTCGGCTGGGTAGCCGGTAGAGTAAGGGGCCGAGTGGAAAGTGGTTTGCGGCAAAAGAAGCCAAGTAAGTAGTTATACGGCGAATCGAAAGTGGGCCCAGTCTCGAGGCCCAAGAAAGAGAAGATATAAATAGAAGAACACCAGCCAGAAAGAGGTATGTGAGAATTAGTACGCTTAACTTAAAAAACAAGTAACTAAGAGAGTAAACACTGACTTAACCGTCGGAGTGCTAATTTCGGCACCCTCGATCAGAGTGTTTGTTTCTTTTCAGGTCGTCCAGGTCATCAGCTGAGGATCTCGAGCGTCCTAGTGGATCGAAAGAGTATTTCCAAACCACTTCCCCACAATTGGCGCCGTCTGTGGGAATACTCAAATACATCCATGGCGGGCGTAACGGAAGACCCTCTGATAGTCACTGACAAGACCACACAGAGAGACGACCTCACTCCAACAAACATGCTTGGACCGGAGACTATCGCCACAAGATGCGCCTTGAACTTCTCCTAACCCTCGACATCAGTGCATGAGACAATGCAAGCGATCATGGAACAGCAAAGCAAAACGAGCAGAGGTTGGAGAACATGATCGCTGAGAGCGAACGTCTCCGTCAGGATTTGGCCTTGGAAGTGGCGAAGTCCAAACAAGCTGTACGCCAAGATCCGGAACGACCTTTGAGAGCAGGTGGTCGACGACCTCGAGCCCGACAACAAGACACTGATAGCGACTCCGACTCATTATCCCCGGAACCCAAGAAGAAGGGACGACCCGAAACTACCAGTTCCTCTGAAGAGAGTCCATCTATAAGGCATAAGCGAAGACGAAATGGTTCAGACGAAGAGGACCAATACGACCCCTTTGTGCGACGGATCGCAAAGGCAGTACTACCCAAGAAGTTCAAAGCCCCAACGTTCACCTTGTACAACGGGAAATCAAACCCCACTGATCATATCCGTCATTATAAGCAAGCCATGAAGCTGCATGCAGACGATGAGGCTCTCATATGCAGAACATTTCTGAGCAGTTTGGGGCCATTGGCCGTCAGATGGTATTATAAATTGGAGTTGGCGTCGATTAAGAGTTTCCATCAACTATAGAAATCCTTCAAGGCAAGATTTATCACCAACAAGGTCCAGCCGAAGCAAGCCGACTCTTTCTGGGCAATGTAGATCTAGCCGGGAGAAACTTTACGAGCGTATTCGGCGCGCTATTGGAAATGCTTTAATCTTGTCGATGATGCTTGCAACAACTCCATGGCCATTACCGTCTTTAAAATGGGTTTGCATCCTGATAGTGCTCTCCGCAGTTCCTTGACTAGAAGACCCCCCAAAACAGTCTGGTCGTTGATGAAGAAAGTTGAGAAATACTGCAAAGTGGAAGATGACGCCTTGCGGGTTAAAGCTGGAAACATGGCCAACAAGACGGCCCCTTCTAAAATTGCTCAGCCGTTAAATTCTGTACCACCTCAGAGCCCTGAACCACGGCATTAGGCTAAACGAGGCAAGACACAGGATTCTCGCCGATCAAGCGACCAATGCTCTAATCGAGCAAATGAACAACTGCAAGTTGATAGCAAGTGCACAAGGCGCGCCGACAAGAAATATACGAAGTTGTCAGAGCTGATCAGCGCAGTTATGTCCAAAGTCCAACACCTTCCGTTCTTCAAATGGCTGTCCAAAATGGTGGGACCTCCCGACACGAGAAGACGGGATAGGCGGTGTGAGTATCACAAGGATCATGGCCATAATACTGAGAGTTGTTATGCATTGAAGGATCACTTGGAGGAATTTGTACAAGATGGTCGGCTACTACAGTACGTCCGAAAAGGCAACTCAACTAAAACAATAGCCTTAAGACAGGATTCACCTCCACTCGGCGTAATCCACATGATATACAGCTTGCCAATTTCATCCGCGGTGCATACGATTCAGTCGAATCTCGACCCTCAAAATCAACTCACTTCGGCTAAACGGCCCCATGAAGCTGCGAGCATTGCTTTTGACGATTCAGATTTGGCTGGAGTGACACTTCCCCATATCAATCCCTTGGTGATCGAGTTACGCGTAAACTGATTCATTGTTGAGCGCGTACTCATTGATTCGGGGAGCACGTCGGAAGTTGTGTATTACAAGACATTCGCCAAACTCGGCTTCTCTGAATCAGATCTTTCTCTGGCTCCTTATCCACTATTCGGCTTCAACGCCAATCCAGAATACCCGTTGGGGAAAGTCACACTACCCGTTCGAGCGGGCTCCCGAACAGTGGATGTGGAATTCTTGGTCGTCAAGTTGCCATCGCTGTATAATCTCATCATGGGGCAAACTTGGTTGCATACTATGCAGGCCGTGCCAAGCACCTATCATCAGCTGCTACGTTTCTCAACAGAATGCGGCATTGAGCAAATCCGTGGCTCCCAAAAATCGGCACAAGCATGTTATCTCCTTGCTGGAAAGACGCCAAAGGAGTTGCAAGTGAATTCTATTGAGGTGTCGGATCGGGAGAGCCTCGACGATGTTGGGCGGCTTCCAAGTGAAAAGGCCACAGAAGCCCTAGATCGAGTTGAAATTGATGGAAACCAAGACAGGTTCTTCATGGTTGGCGCCTCCCTGAATCAAGCCGACAGACAGCAGCTAATTTCCTTCTTGCTTGGCAACCTTGATGTATTTGCGTGGACTCCATATGATACGCCAGGTGTAGATCCGTCTGTTTTGCAGCACCGTTTAAATGTTGACCCTAAATGCAAGCTGATTATTCAAAAAAGCCGGCGGTCAGCCGCAGAGCACACTGTCGCCGTTGTTGAAGAGGTTGACCGGTTGCTTGACGTCGGCACAATCAGGGAAGTGACCTACCCTACATGACTCTCGAATACTGTGGTTATGAAGAAGAAAAATGGGACTTGGCGAGTTTGTGTTGATTTCACGGACCTAAACAAAGCCTGCCCCAAGGATTATTTTCCTCTTTCCAGAATAGACCAACTTGTAGATGCGACGGCACGCCATCAACGTATGAGCTTCCTCGATGCTTACAGAGGCTACCATTAAATTGCCATGCATCCAAAGGACCAAGACAAAACTGCATTCCTTACCCCATGAAGAACCTATTGCTATAAGGTTATGCCTTTTGGACTGAAGAATGCAGGGGCAACTTACCAAAGACTAGTGACTGCTATGTTCAAGGAGCAACTCGGCCACACTATGGAAGTGTACATTGACAATATGGTGGTCAAGTCCAAAGAAGAGCAAACTCATCTAGCTGATCTGGAAGAGACATTCGACATTTTACGCAAATACAAAATGAAGCTGAATGCTTCCAAATGTGCGTTTGGGATCAGCTCTGGCAAATTCTTGGGTTACATCGTCAACCACCGAGGAATCGAAGCCAACCCGAGGCAAATCATAGCAATCTTGGAGCTCGGCTCCCCTCGTTCAGTGAAAGAGGTTCAAAAGTTGATAGGGATGGCCGCCGCACTCAACAGGTTCATCAGTCAGTCCATAGATCACTGCCGGCAATTCTTTTATACACTACGGCAGGGCAAGGCTTTTGAATGGTCTGCTGAGTGCGAAGCCGCTTTCAATGGCTTCAAGACCTACCTCCGATCAGTTCCACTCTTGACAACACCTTCTGCAGGTGACCCGCTCATTTTGTATCTGGCAGTTTCTGATCGGGCCGTCAGCGTCGTATTGATAAAGGAAGAGCTGGAGGGAGCAACGGCTAGTGTATTATGTGAGCAAGGCAATGGTTGATGCCAAAGCACGTTACCTTCCGTTGGAAATACTCATTTTGGCCCTCGTCATGGCAGCGAGAAAGCTGATGCATTACTTTCAGGGGCATGCCATCGGGGTACTAACGGACCACCCCCTCCGGTCGGAACTCCGTAGTGCAGAAGCATCAGGGTGCATTTCAAAGTGGGCTCTTGAACTCGGCCAGTATGATATTCAGTTTCTGCTTAGAACCTCAATTAAGGGACAGGTGCTTGCCGACTTTGTGGCCGAATTCACTAGGGGTCTTACCGACTTCAAGTCTGATGAAATTAGACCTAAGCCGAACTAGAGAATTTATGTTGGGGACATTTGGCAGTTGTACTGTGATGGATCATCCAATCATTGGGGTAGTGGAGCCGGAGTAGTAATCATGGCTCCCGACGGCGCAATAATTGAGCAGGCCATGAAACTCAGCTTTAAAGCATCAAATAACGAGGCCGAATACGAAGCCCTTCTAGCCAGTTTGTGGAATGCACATCTTCTAGGTGCTCGGCGTTTGCTTGTATTTTGCGATTGAAAACTGGTGATCAATCAGCTAAAGGGGAAGTACGCGGCCAAAAATGACTGTATGACGGCTTACATGAAAACGGCTAACTCCTTACTGTGATGGATCATCCAATCATTGGGGTAGTGGAGCCGGAGTAGTAATCCAATCATTTGGCAGTTGTACTGTGATGGATCATCCAATCATTGGGGTAGTGGAGCCGGAGTAGTAATCATGGCTCCCGACGGCGCAATAATTGAGCAGGCCATGAAACTCAGCTTTAAAGCATCAAATAACGAGGCCGAATATGAAGCCCTTCTAGCTAGTTTGTGGAATGCACATCTTCTAGGTGCTCGGCGTTTGCTTGTATTTTGCGATTGAAAACTGGTGATCAATCAGCTAAAGGGGAAGTACGCGGCCAAAAATGACTGTATGACGGCTTACATGAAAACGGCTAACTCCTTACTGGCAAAATTTGACCATTATGAATTGAATCAAATAACATGAGATCAGAACACACATACAGATGCCCTAGCTTGCCTAGCCTCTGCCATTAACTCAGAGATTAAACGGACCAACGAAGTAGGTTTCATCCCGGAGCCGAGCATTGGCCTTTCGGAGGAAGTCCAGGTCAATGTCATAGAGTCAGGACCGAGTTGGATTGCTGCATTCTTATCTTCCGAATAGCTCCCAGCGGACAAGAAAGAAATGCACAAGTTGTGAAACAAAGCCCTGCGATACTACTTGAATCCACATGGAAAGCTTTATAAAAAATCCCTTTCTGGTCTATACCTAGAATGTGTGCATCTAGACAAAGTCGAAGAGCTTTTGATCGAAATACATGAAGGCAGTTGTAGCGCACATTCTGGCGGGCGCTCTTTGGCTCATCGAGCTGTAACACAGGGGTATTATTGGC
The DNA here is from genome assembly GCF_055761805.1 of Camellia sinensis. NCBI lineage: Eukaryota > Viridiplantae > Streptophyta > Magnoliopsida > Ericales > Theaceae > Camellia > Camellia sinensis. Next base: position 95,225,379 of record NC_138975.1, read on the forward strand.
CGACAATGAGAGCAGATGCCGAATGTTATGTGAAAAAATGTGAACAATGCCAGAAGTTCTCCCCGTTAACCCATCTGCCTGTTGAAGAGTTAAGCTCTATCACCGGTCCCTGGCCGTTCACCCAGTGGGGACTTGATATCGTCGGACCATTGCCGAGGGCCCAAGGGAACAAGAGATACTTGATTGTCGCGATAGATTACTTCACAAAATGGGTCGAAACGGAGGCATTAACGCACATTCGAGATGCTGATGTTAAGCGCTTTATATGGAGAAATATCATAACACGATTCGGCATTCCAAGAGCACTTATCTCAGACAACGGAACCCAGTTTGATTGTGGCGTCTACCGAGAGCTATGTAGCAAGTATGGTATCCGGCCTTACTTTTCCACGCTGGCTTACCCACAAAGCAATGGTCAAGCTGAAGCCTCTAACCAATCCATCTTGGACGACATCAAGAAGAGGCTGGAGAAAGCAAAAGGCAAATGGGTCGAAGAATTACCGAGTGTATTGTGGGCTCATCGAACTATGCCGAGGCGATCCACTGGGGAAACGCCGTTTGCTTTATTCTTTGGAACCCAAGCAATCATACCCCTGGAGATCGGCCTTCCGACCTTGAAATTGAAGTTTTTGATTTAGGCCAAAATGACATGATGCTAGCCTTGGATTTGATTCTGATTGAAGAACGAAGACACCGTGCCCTTGCATCCATGGCACGGTATCAGCATCAGCTTGCCAAGTCATATAATCAACGTGTTCAGCTACACCGCTACACACTAGGAGAGTTGGTCCTGAAGAAAGTACTTCCAGCTGCTAGGAAACCGGCTGATGGAAAATTGGGTCCTAACTGGGACGGCCTCTATTAGGTCGATTCGATCGCTGGAGTAGGGGCATATCGGCTCAAAGACATGTCTGCAAGAAGTCTGCCACGGCCTTGGAATTCAACGCACTTGCGTAAATTCTATTATTAAACCCGACCTGTGGGGAATGATACTAGTTTTGAATGGTTCACCCTGTACATATTTCACTTTTGCAATGTAAAGTTTCCCGTTTCCTCATCGTGCAATTCATTTCATTAAGCCTCCGGATTCGGAGTGCCTTTCGTGGATATCACGATTGGCCAAGTCAAGTCTCCGGATTCGGAGCCCCATTGGTGCATGACACCTTTGGGCCGATTAAGCCTCTGGAATCGGAGCGCCTTTCGTGTATATCATGATTGGCCAAGTCAAGTCTCCGGATTCGAAGCCTCATTGGTGCATGACACCTTTAGGCCGATTAAGCCTGCGGATTCGGAGCGCCCTTTGTGGACATCACGATTGGCCAAGTCAAGTCTCCAGATTCGGAGCCCCATTGGTGCATGACACCTTTGGGCCGATTAAGCCTCTAGATTCGGAGCGCCTTTCGTGGATATCACGATTGGCCAAGTCTCTGGATTTGGAGCCCCATTGGTGCATGACACCTTTGGGTCGATTAAGCCTCCGGATTCGGAGCGCCCTTCGTGGATATCACGATTGGCCAAGTCAAGTCTCCGAATTCGGAGCCCCATCAGTGCATGACACCTTTGGGCTGATAAAGCTTTCGGATTCGGAGCGCCCTTCGTGGATATCATGATTGGCCAAGTGTCTAGATTCGGAGCCCCATTGGTGCATGACACCTTTAGGCCGATTAAGCCTCCGGATTCGGAGCACCCTTCGTGGATATCACGATTGGCCAAGTCAAGTCTCTGAATTCGGAGCCCCATCAATGCATGAAACCTTTGGGCCGATAAAGCCTCTGGATTCGGAGCGCCCTTCGTGGATATCACGATTGGCCAAGTCTTTGGATTCGGAGCCTCATTAGTGCATGACACCTTTGGGCCGATTAATCCTCCGGATTTGGAGCCCCATTCATGTATGACACTTATGGGCCGAATATGACTCCGAATTCGGAGTGCCCTTCGTAGATATTATGATTGGCTGACAAAAAGTCTCCGAAGTCGGAGCCCCATTCGTGCATGACACTTATGGGCTAAATAAGACTCTGGACTTGGAGTGCCCTTCGTAGATATCACGATTGGCCAATAAAAAGCCTCCGAATTCGAATCCCTAGATGTGTAGAACACGTTTGGGCCAAATAAAACTCCGGATTCGGAGTGCCCTCCGTAGATATCACGATTGGCCGACAAAAAGCCTCCAAATTCGGAGCCCCAGCCGTGTGTAGACACCCCATTTTTGACAGCCCATAAGACTTGGGCGTTACTGATGGTTTACTTGGTGATAAAAGGTGTGCAGGGCAAAGATCCAGTTTCTTCGGCGAGGAGAGAGACAAGTCTCAAATTCCCACCCCGTTTTGGACCAAAGCTATTTTGGATGGTTTTTAGACCTTAAAACCCTCTCTTTCAAAACTTTTTTGAAATAAAGTTTCTGCGATGTTCCGAGGCTCGCATTTTGTCAAATGTTGCGCTTTTCGGTAAACCGAGCAGGGACGAAGTGGAAATGAATGAAAGAGAGATGAAATCTTTGAAAAATCTTTCAAAACAGCTTGCTTAGGGGTTTGAAGTTGAAGAAAGGAGGGGAAGAGAGAAGAAACCAAGTTGGAGGAGAAGACAGGCATGAATCTGGGTAGAAGGGAGTCGAGCAGTCCTCGCTGAATCGGGCTTATTAATCTGCATACTTGGATTTTAGCTATGGGGCCACCACCGTCGGAAAGCTCACTTCTGGGGCTTCATTTTTCACTCAAGAATCTCTTAAAGCCAAGTCCGGGTGGGGGAGATATGATCAGTTGAAGTTGGGCATCATCCCGGTTGGATCGAATCTGCGCGGCTTCACCAAAAAGGGCATAACTTTTTGCACAGGAGGAATTTTAATGCAAGGTTTACGCCATTGGAAAGATAACTTCCGGGGCTTCAATCTAGACACCCACCGGCCACTTTTTGACCTTGGAAGCATCTATCGGCAATCTATTTATCCGACCGGAATTTTATTGTGCCGACCGGCCATTTATTTTAGCCGACCGACCATTTTTGATGGCCGACGACCTTTCAGAGTATTCTACAGATTGAGTGGATGCCAGCTATGCTAGCTGGAGGGCACAAACTGGATCCTCCATACACGTGTATGGAGGATCTTTGCTCTTGGTTTGAAGCTTCTAAGAGAAGCTTTAGTCTCTTGGCTCTTTAAAGGAAGCTCTCCTCTTCCTTATACCAGGTTAGAAAACCACCTGGAGCATTGCATACAATCCTCCATATATCTATCTCATCCAAGCCTCCAAACCCTAAAATCCTTGCTCCATTTGCACTACGCCCTATAGCACCACACCACCACTCCATTCCAGCAGCTTGGAGGGCCTTCTCAGAGCTGTGGAGGCACCTTTTCTCAAGCCAAAAGGCTGCTAAAGTATGGTCTTCAAGGGTGAGCAACATTTCCTCTCTTTTAAGCTTATTTTTGTATCCTTTCTAAGCCATACATGATTGCATATTTGGGCTCCGACCCAAACTGAAAATAGTCATGTTTTGATGTATTTTTCATGTTTGTTTTAGGGTCCTTCCATGTTTAAGGTCCCTAGCTACCACTTGCTTCATTACCCCTCTTGTGTGCCTATTTCTTGTGTAGTATCTTTGGCCTACGTGTAAACTGTTTTGAGCTCTATCATAAACTATAAAGTGGCTTATTTTGAGCCCTTATTTAACATTGTCGAAGGGCTCATCACTGTTTGAGGCTTCCATTTGCCACTTGCCTTTATATCCCTCTTTTTAGGCCTTATTTTGCATAGTATTTTAGGCTTGCATGCGCACTGTTTTGGATTTGATCATAAACTGTAAAATGCCATGTTTTGGGTCCCTCTTCAACATTGTTGAAGGGCCCTCTTCTGTTTGGGGCCAGCAGCTGTGACTTGCTTCTTTATCTCACATTTAGGGCCATTTTTGCATATCGGTTTAGCCCTATTTGTGTTCACTGTTTGGCCTTGCTTAAAACTTTAAACATGCTTGTTTTGAGACTTTCTTGAATCTGTCTTCATGCTTCATGTTCAAATAATGCATGCTTTGTATAGCTGTAGGCCATTGCGTGTGCCTAGTTTTGCATTTCGGGTCTCATTCCATGCATCGGGTGCCATGTTTCCGTGATTCGGGGCTGTTTTATATCACATTTCAGTGCTGAAATTACATGCTTGTATGCATTATTTCATGCCTCTCCATGCCTTGTTAGAGTTTCATACTATGCCTTAGGTTTGGTCCTCGGTTTGCGTGCATGCGTGCACGTGTTTCGAGAGTCTCATTTTCATCTAATAGCCACTGATTTTGGCATGCTTGCGAGCTATCCATGTTAGTTTAAGTCCATCATCGCATGTTGTTGCATGCCATGTTTACTTACATGTTTAGGTTGCGCGCCTAGTATACATTACTCATTTGCATGTTCATGTTGCATACTTAGCCTCCATGCCTAGGTTGCATTTCATTGAGCATGCATCCCTTGCCTCTTGATCAATCATGATAGGGGTTGGGGCCCTTTGATGTGTTTTGTGCTTGCATTTCATTTGATATCCAAGTTGCAAAACTTGGCCTCTTAGGCCATCATGCGTAATTGATGGCCCGAGGGTCGAGGGGCATACTCCCTTGAGTCCATTACATGATTGGGAGAGTGGCCATGCATACACTTGCTTGAAATTCCATGCCATACACTGTCTGTTCTTGTTGCTGTCAAAAACCAGATTCTGCAGGAACTTTTTGCCAACCGGCAGTATTCAGTGCCGACCGGCAATCCTTCCTGGGCCGGTAGCTTCATCAGCAGTCGATGGATATTTTCAATGGCCGGTGGACATTTCCTTCAGCCGATGGTGTTCCACAGTGTTCAGGGGACCTATCCCAGAACTTTGGCAATTTTCAGAGAAGCAGGGCAGTGTAAACCGAGGCGGCAGTGGTATGGTACGGACTTTCCGGGCGAGACGGGTTCAAGCATGCATCATTCGCGCATCCCGAGACAGGGGCTGTGGCCACTTTTCCTTTTGCATTCATTCTGTTAATTAATTAGAAATTCTGTAATAATTAATGTGTTTATTATTCAGACTGTAATATTTATTCGGACCCTCTGCGCGAGGGCAATGTTGTAATAAGTGTGCGTGTGTGTGATGTATGTCTTCCAACCCCACGTCTTTCTCCCTTTTATTTACCAGCTTATGATGGTTAGATTAGGGCATGTTTTAATTAGCATACAGTATGATAGCATGTTTGCATTCATTCATCTGTTTTGCATGCACCGGGCTCGGCGCATCATACTAACTGCATTGTATTTTCAATTCCAAATTGAATACGTGTTAGTTGTAGCATTTCACATGTCATTGTAGATTAGCCGAGCCTATCTTAGTTGCATCTTGCATGTGTTGCATTAGCCATCTTAACATGAACTAGGATCATGCATATGATTATTAACTAGTTTTTGTTTTGGCTCGGAGTACTCGGTAAACATTTATGCTTTAGCATACCGCATGCGTGTGAGTGTTGCCATAACTGCATGATTACCATCAGGCTAGCTGCTTATGCGATATAACTGCTTGAATGCCTGTGGATGGAGGTTAAATTACCCAAATTGGGATAACGCATTAAAACTGTGAGTTTTAAGCCTACTAGATAGTGGCAAAACCATCTTTTCTAAAAGTCCACTCGAGGGTGGCAAAACCTGCATTTTAGCCTACTTGCGAGTTGCAAACCATTTTCAAAACAAGCATAAAATGTTTTGTTCCAATTTAGGCGATTTGGACTATATTTGTTTGCTGTGCGCATAACATAGTAATTCTAGACTAATAACCGGATTAAGAACACATAACGTTTTCAAAATTGGATATCATGGTTAGTAGAGGCCAATCTTCGGATTGTGCGAGAGGGGGTGCTCATAGCTAACTTTCCCCAATCGTACCCAAGTTCCCGAGCCGAGGCAACTTTGGTGATGACGGACACGTGGCCTTTGGCACCGAGTCAGGGTTTCCTAAATTCCCCAAAATTAAATATTTAGGTGGCGACTCTGTATCTGGCAAAGTAGTCTATGTTTGGCACTTCTTTTTCTAAAAATCTGTTTTCTCAAAACGATTTGCCAGATTTGGACTCTTTGGTTCAGATTAAGAACCGTGACAATTTGAGTCCGAACTGTAGTAGACCCGCAAAACGAACGGAACTGGACCTCACCCTCCCGGGGCGTTCGGGGACATCTACAGTTTCTGGCAACTCTGCTGGGGCTTTAGAGAGCTTGACTCGAACTTGTGATATCCTGTTTTGATTTCATTTATGTGTCTCTTTGCATTGCATGTGCATTGGTGCGCCTAGGACACCGTGTTTGCCATCTGCCATTCCTGAACGGTTTGCTGGAGGCTTGTCTTGTCAAGACATGACCATAAGACTGACCGGTTATGGGCTCTGACAGTATGGGAACACAAACCCCGGTTTTACCGGGGCACCCTTTTCGACCATTTGACCTAGTGCATATTCGGATCCATAGTGACCGTTCCAAGTTAGGACAGGTTGCTTACCCAATTATAGGTTGTTTGAAACCGCTGCGTGCGTAGTGAAACCCTAGCTCCTGACAAAGTAGGACAGGGAAACCCTATCCCAACATAGGGGTGTTTTGGCTCTCACTTATCTGCTATGTGCTTTAGGGTGCGTCTCTACAGGGAATGCGTGTATCAGTTTGCAAGTTTGGGCATCAGGCCTGCGGGCACCAGTTCAGTATTTTGGGATTCAGTTTACCTGAGGGTATCGGTTTATAGGCAGAATTTTGGGGCAGAATTCAGTAGAAGGGCACAGTCATCCTACTATGCTCATATCTGTTTTGGCGAAATCAGGCTGAGGTGCTGTCTGTTTTCTCTTTTGCTAGGTAGTCTGGGAACCATAGCTTCAGAAGGCTCCACTATCCCCCGGGTACATTGGACTTGTGCTGATAGACTTTGTTAGGTTAGAAATTCAATTCAAAGCCAACCAGTGTTCTTTTGCTGAGGCAAGGCAAGGCCAGTCGGGGCTCACCGGTCCATCTGATCCGTCAGTCGCCAGTCACATCACCTTTGTTCAGACTCAGCAGACCGTGATGGCACAGGGTTCGGAAGAATTTGTGGCCGTGATAGCAACATTAAATCAGAGAACTGCCACGCAGGCTGAGACCAATATTGAAATGCAGCGTCCATTTGGGGCATCTGCCTCACATCCAGCTTTGGGACCCCAGCCAAACTTTGACCCACTTCCGCCAGTTGAAGATTTGCAGTATCCGAATCCTCGAGAAAGGTTGACTCAAGCTCAAGTGCTCAGCCCCCTGGTGCAGCCTAATGAGAGGCTTTATTCCCTTGATGTTAATGAGCTCGATTCGACTGCAGTGAAGATTGCGAACCTTGAGAAGCAATTCAAAAAGGCACAGGGCCTTAACTCCATTCCCGACATTGAGGATGGGCACACCGAGGCTGCCGTTCGGCTCCCAGACAAATTCAAAATGCCATATATTGACCGTTTCAACGGGTCTGGAGATCCAATGGTACATATCCGACTTTTCTTGGATATCCTGAAGCCGATGGGTTTGACCAAGCCACAGAAACTCTCTCTGTATGGAAGAACCCTGTCGGGTGTAGCAGCCACTTGGTACACTAAGTTGGAGGACAAAGTGAAGCAAGACTGGGAAGAATTGGCTAAGGCCTTTGTCGATCAGTATTCCTACAATACCCAAGTTGAAATGACCATGCAAGAGTTTGAAACAACCCGCCAGAACCCAACAGAGTCTTTTGTGGAATTTGTAGCAAGGTGGAGGGCAAAGGCAGCACAGATGACAGATCGCCCTTCTGAGAGGGATCAAGTGCAAATGATGGTGTGAAACTTCGAGCATGATATGTTGCAAAAGTTAATAGTCGCTCCACTATTCACTTTCAAAAGTTTGCATGAACTGGGGGTTCAGGTCGAGAATGTGTTCAACAGCGGGATCATTCCCAGAACAAGTGAATCGACAAGGAGGGCGATTGCAGGGAGTACCAATGCTGGTAGTAGTGTCATTCCCAAACCCACCGAGATCAATGCAGTCGCCACAGCCAACCCTTTTGCCAAACCAAGCCTACAAACAGCCGGCCCAGCCCGAGCTCACGGCAGAACTTTCACTCCCCTCTATATGAGTCTGACTAGCGCACTAAAAGCCTTGATGAAAAGAGGGCATCTCAAACCCCTCGATCCTCAACCTCTGCCTGACCCACTTCCAGCCAGACATAATCCCTCCAAGTACTGTATGTACTATCAGCAGCGCGGTCATGGCACCGACCGTTGCTACCGCCTTCGTCATGAGGTCCAAAATCTCATCGACAACCGGACGATAGCTCCACCTTCAGCCCCTGAGGACCAAGTACCTCATCCACATCTCAATCTGATCCACACACTGGCCGTCCCTTACGACCCCAGCGTATACATCACCCCGGCCCATCTACCCAAGCCTGAGGTGTTTATTCCGGAAAGCATGAACTTATGCATGATGGGTGCATCTGAACCCCAATTATCTCAAACCCATGAACCCACTACTTCTAAGTTGATGAAGATGATCGAAGATCTTCAGAGAATTGTGGCAGATCTGGCCTTTGGAGTTTTGGCCCCGTCATCAACCACATCACATACCAGGGAGTTCATGTCAAAAGGCTCCTCAGGACGGGCTGCATTTGAAGAAGGCCAATCCCTTGGCAAAGTGGAGGCAAGTGGTAAGAACATGGTAGGGGCAGGCATTGGTCCCCATGAACACCTTCAGTGGGATATTGAGGCTTTGAAAGCCGAAGGGCTCAACAAACAGCAAGTACTCGCAGTTGTTGCAAAAATTATAGATGACACTTTCGCCACTCAGAATGAGAGCAGTCTGAATCAAGGGGCAATCCGGGAGAAGGGCCGTTGTACCAGGAATGTTCCTTTCAGCTCTAAACCCTTGCTCGGAAGAGATCAGCAAACCCAGTCAGCGCCTACCAATCCCTTTGCTGGTGTATCCAGCAAAACTCCACAAACCTCAAAACACCCACCTCGAGGCCAGAGGGTGTTCGCACCACTGTACATGTCTTTATCAGTGGCCTTGAGGGTCCTGATTAGAGAGGGGGATCTGAAACCCCTGGAGCCGTGACCACTGCCAGATAGACTTCCTTCCTCCCATGATCCGACCAAGTACTGTGCCTTTCATCAGCAAGTTGGCCATGTCACTGATGGTTGTTTCTGTCTTCGCCATGAAATACAAGATCTGATTGACAATAAGGTCATCGTCGCACCAACTCAACAAAGTCTATCGTCATTGGATCAGTGAACCTGGGGGATAACACGGTGCGATCGGGGGATGAACCACCTGCGGGCGGCGCTCAGTTTACTTCAGATGTGGCGTTTGACACGCACAGTTTTGAGCAATGTACGAACACTAGTTTTTGTACTTTCTGACTTGGGTATTAGGTCAGTTTTGTTGTTTTGTATATGGTCAGTCTTTTTGTACTAAGTCGGTCAGGTCTGTCTTGTTGTATCGAGTCAGTCCTGTTTTGTTAGAGTCAGGTGATTCCGGGGGTGTTACCTCGGGCATCACTATTTTGTTTTGTGTTTGTCTTTTCGCTTTCTTTTGAGTCTGCTTCTACCATGGAGCCAGTTACACCAACAGTTATGAATGAAACAACAGTGGTTTTTCATGCTTTTATGCTTACTTCTGCCTTGTGTCAGTTGTACCAGAAAGTCGAATGGAACGACAATGCATTTCACCTGCTTCTCTGTGCTTTTAAGTCATTGCGTTGACCTAAGTTTTTCAAAGCTGTTTTTGAACATTGTGATGAAAACGAAGAGGAAGGAATTCCTTGGGTTTTTGCAAAAATATGATCATTTGAGAGAAAGAGAGGCATGCTAAGCCTTTAATGATTGAGATCATGCTTGTTAATGTGAGTACTGAGAAGGATCCTGGCTTGATCCAGATTGGTCTCACACTGTCTTCAGCGCGAGCGACTAGTCGCTCTCTTAAAAGATTTTTTTTTTTAAAAAAAAAATGTTTTGCGCGATCCTGCGAAGACCTGTGTGGAATCGCTCTTGAGATTGTGCAGCCTAGGATCGTTCTCAGCCTCGAGACTCGACCCCTCATTTTCAAACCTTGAACTTGGATTTAGAAGGTTCAACGATCAACCACAATGTGAGGCCTGTGTGGCCTGATTTGAAGCAGCCCATGAATTAGTGGCAGGGAAGTCAGATCAAGAAGATCAGATGTCATCCAAAGAAGCTTGCAAAACTAGATCAGAAGCACCCCTCGAACTAGGGGCAAAAGATGCCAGATTGTGCTCGAAGAGCCGAAGATGGATCATTCCACAAATCAATGAAGATCGGCAAGAATGCCAAATCCCAGAGGGAGGAAAGAGAAAGTATTGCTAAAGAAAAACTGAGTTCCGATCTACAACACTAGGGGCAAATTCAGCCTCCACGGGATGGACTCCTGCATCGTCAGCGAACAGCAGCCACTCTCTTGGATTCAGACGAATTCGAGATCTCAGAACCATTTGGCATGGACCAAGCTACACTTTTACCCTTGAGAGGCTCGCTGGGCCGAAAACCCGAAAGGGCGACCCAGGCAAAAGTTAGAGCGAGAAAAAAGAGAAGAAAAGAACAAAAGAGAAAAATACAAAAAAAATAATAATGAAGAAAATGCAAAAAATGAAAACAAAAAAAAGAAAAGAAGAAAAAGATGGAAAAAAAGAAGAAAAGAAATGAAAAGAAAAGAAAAGAACACAAAAATTGAAAAGAAGAAAAACATAGCTCGTAAGGTTGAAAACCCGCAAAGGGCGGCCTTGGCAAAAGTTAGAGCATAAAAAGGAGAGGTTAAATACCCGAGTGTACCTTAACCCCGAACTACGTAAGGCTTGATTCCCATGTTTGGGGTACGTAGGAAACTTCATTCTGAAGTCCAGCCGTAAAACACTTCAAATTGACTGTGCCCATGTAATGGTTTTGATCATCTTCGCTTTCTCTGTATCCGAGAATTTGGTTGTGTTCGTCACTCTGAGGACTGACTACAATGCGTTGCGGGGCCATTCAGACAAGGGGCAACTTTCCGTTGCCATTCAATGCGCTGTGGTGCCGTTCAAATAAGGGGCAACTTTCCATTGCCATTCAATGCGCTGCAGTGCCGTTCAAACAAGGGGCGACTGTCCATTGCCATGCAGCTCTCCTCAAGCAAGGAGCAATTTTCCTTCGAATCTGAGGTTGTGCATCTCGAGAGTAGGTTCCGTGCTTGTTAAGCATTGGCCGTTTGCAAAAATAGTTTTTGAGAATTTTTATAGAGGTTGACGAATTTTCTCAAAAAATTATTCCATTTTTCCAAAACCGGACCATTCCTTGGACCCAAAAAAGGAAAATTTTCAGTGCCCATAGCCAGACTTGCATGATTTTAAATCAGAAAACTGAACAAGCATGTTAATCTAACTTTTATGTTGGTCAAAATTGTTTTAAAACCAAAATAAAAAAATGGTCAAAATGATGAAATAGGGGCACAGTTGAGTCAGATGTTCTGTCTTCCTCCTGTTGTCAACATACTTGCCAGAAAGGGAACTCTACTTGCCGAAAGGGCACCGTATTCGCCAGAAAGGGGCACCACTGAGGCTGATCACAAAACGGCTGAAATTTCTCTCATCCTCCAAGCAACGAGGTATCAAGCCAAGTGCGAAGCACGAACCGGAATGGGACAAGATATTCCACTCCTTTATCTAGACAGATCTGATCACATCCAAACTCCCCAGCAGAGCATCGTCAACCAATGTTAGCTGCAGATTTGCTACACACCCAATTGTAGCGTAGCCCCTCTGTGGAAGAAACTCACTCTTGTGAACAAGAAGAAGAATCTAGCGGAATGCTAGGGGCAAGAGCCCACAACTTTCTGTTTATCCATCAACCACCCAGGGGAGGGATTGAAAAATGAGAGATTGAGTGCCAGAGTGATGTGAGAATCACGAATGAGAAAAGATGGGAAACACTACCCGGAGAAACTGGCTCCTCGCGAACTGAGAGGTCTTTTGTCTTTGTAACATGTCTGTGTGTCGTGGCTTTTGTTTTGTTTACCTCAACTTTTGTTTTGAGTCTTTTTCGAGTGTTACTTGATGTGTTTAGGTCGTGTACCTTTTGTTGAGTCATAGTATGCTGTGTTCAATTGTAGGCTCAATACCCAGTTGAGAACCCTTTTCTCATTTTCAAAAAAATCGTTTTGTGCTCAGAGTACACATTTATGCAAAACAAGATTCTTTCTTTCATAAACCGCAAGGTTCAACCCATGTCATGTGAGAACAGTAGAACAAGGACCTATTTGAAGCTCTATAGGTTCCGGACTGCAAAGCAAAAGAAAAGAGGGAAAATTTGGAGCATCTTAGTCTGTTTCAACTTCGGCAAATTCCGAGACTGCACTCCAGGTGCACCTTCTCGGGCCTCGCCATTTCTCTGGAGTACGAGTGTATCTCGACCCCAAGTGTAAGCCTGCTTCAAGCCGGAATGGCAGTCCAAGCAGCACCCGAGGGTTTCACATGCAGATGTTATCCCTCGCCAACATAAGCAGGGTGTCCCCTTTTGAGCTGAGCGTATTGCCAAGTCCTCCGAAAGGTAAATCGAAGGCACCAGAGTACGTGTTTGATGCCCTTCCATTGCATAGAATGTGCACTTTCATATACACTTCCGTTACATGCGTGCCGCGCATTGTTATGATTCATGCATAGAATATGCTTGCTTTCGATTCTGCATAAAATTTGCTTTCAATATTGCATAGAATATGCTCCTGTTTCTTGCATAAAAAATGCTCGTATCTTTTGCATAGAAAATGCACTCTTCCATACTTGCATAGAAAACGCACCTCATTTGCATAGAACATGCATTCACTCGCACTGTCTTGTGCACTTACACTTTGTATCTTACTAGCACTGTCTTGTGCATCTAGTGGTTGTATCTCACTTGCACTATTTTGTGCATTGCATATCACTCGCCCTGTTTAGCGTATCGCACTATCCTGTGCATTTCAAAATCGCTCGCGCTGTTTAGCGTATCGCACTGTTTAGTGCATTTCAAATCACTCGCACTGTTTAGCGTATCGCACTGTTTAGTGCATTTCAAATCACTCGCTATTTTGCGTATCGCACTGTTTTGTGCAGCTACATTCGTGCTATTTTGCGCATCGCATTGTTTTGTGCAGTTTATCATTCGCGCTATTTTACGCATCGCACTATTTTGTGCAGTTTACATTCGCGCTATTTTGCGCATCGCACTGTTTTGTGCAGTTTACATTCACGCTATTTTGCGCACCTCAATCGCACTGTTTTGTGCAGTTCATCATTCGCGCTATTTTGCGCATTGCACTGTTTTGTGCAGTTTACATTCGTGCTATTTTGCGCATCGTACTATTTTGTACAGTTTACATTTCGCGCTATTTTACGCACCTCAATCGCACTTTCTTGTGCATTTCAAATCATTCGCACTGTCTTGTGCATTTCAAATCACTCGCGCTTTCTTGCGCATCGCACTGTTTTGTACACCTTATTTGCATTTTGCATGCATCATATCGCGCTATCCTGCGCACTTCACTTGTACTTGTTAGTACATTGCATTGTTTTGAATACAAACCGGCTTCGCGTAGCGTATAAGTCCAATTGTCAAAGTCTTCTTTCATATCATTTACATCCTGCCCCTGAACTACGCTGGTTTGATTCCTTGCAAAGGGATACGTAGGCAGCCTGCGGGCACAACCATTCATTCATTTGTATTTTGTTTGTTTGTCCAAGTCTTCGGCCTTATCAAAAATAGGTCGTCTCTGGGCTTTGACATTCACTCCCGTCATTCTTATGACTTCCGAGTTCTGTCAAAGAGGGGCAACTGTAGACACCCCATTTTTGACTGCCCATAAGACTTGGGCGTTACTGATAGTTTACTTGGTGATAAAAGGTGTGCAGGGCAAAGATCCAGTTTCTTCGGCAAGGAGAGAGACAAGTCTCAAATTCACACCCCGTTTTGGACCAAAGCTATTTTGGATAGTTTTTAGACCATAAAACCCTCTCTTTCAAAACTTTTTTGAAATAAAGTTTCTGCGATGTTCCGAGGCTCGCATTTTGTCAAACGTTGTGCTTTTCGGTAAACCGAGCAGGGACGAAGTGGAAATGAATGAAAGAGAGATGAAATCTTTGAAAAATCTTTCAAAACACCTTGCTTAGGGGTTTGAAGTTGAAGAAAGGAGGGGAAGAGAGAAGAAACCAAGTTGGAGGAGAAGACAGGCATGAATCTGGGTAGAAGGGAGTCGAGCAGTCCTCGCTGAATCGGGCTTATTAATTTGCATACTTGGATTTTAGCTATGGGGCCACCACCGTCGGAAAGCTCACTTCCGGGGCTTCATTTTTCACTCAAGAATCTCTTAAAGCCAAGTTTGGGTGGGGGAGATATGATCAGTTGAAGTTGGGCATCATCCCGGTTGGATCGAATCTGCGCGGCTTCACCAAAAAGGGCATAACTTTTTGTACAGGAGGAATTTTAATGCAAGGTTTGCGCCATTGGAAAGCTAACTTCCGGGGTTTCAATCTAGACACCCACCAGCCACTTTTTGACCTTGGAAGCATCTGTCGGCAATCTATTTATCCAACCGGAAATTTATTGTGCCGACCGGCCATTTATTTTAGCCGACCGACCATTTTTGTTGGCCGACGACCTTCCAGAGTATTCTACAGATTGAGTGGATACCAGCTGTGCCAGCTGGAGGGCACAGACTGGATCCTCCATACATGTGTATGGAGGATCTTTGCTCTTGGTTTGAAGCTTCTAAGAGAAGCTTTAGTCTCTTGGCTCTTTAAAGGAAGCTCTCCTCTTCCTTATACCAGGTTAGAAAACCAGCTGGCGCATTGCATACAATCCTCCATATATCTATCTCATCCAAGCCTCCAAACCCTAAAATCCTTGCTCCATTTGCACTACACCCTATAGCACCACACCACCACTCCATTCCAGCAGCTTGGAGGGCCTTCTCAGAGCTTTGGAGGCACCTTTTCTCAAGCCAAAAGGCTGCTAAAGTTTGGTCTTCAAGGGTGAGCAACATTTCCTCTCTTTTAAGCTTATTTTTTATCCTTTCTAAGCCATACATGATTGCATATTTGAGCTCCGACCCTAACTGAAAATAGTCATGTTTTGATGTATTTTTCATGTTTGTTTTAGTGTCCTTCCATGTTTAAGGTCCCTAGCTACCACTTGCTTCATTACCCCTCTTGTGTGCCTATTTCTTGTGTAGTATCTTTGGCCTACGTGTAAACTGTTTTGAGCTCTATCATAAACTGTAAAGTGGCTTATTTTGAGCCCTTATTCAACATTGTCGAAGGGCTCATCACTGTTTGAGGCTTCCATTTGCCACTTGCCTTTATATCCCTCTTTTTAGGCCTTATTTTGCATAGTATTTTAGGCTTGCATGCGCACTGCTTTGGATTTGATCATAAACTGTAAAATGCCATGTTTTGGGTCCCTCTTCAACATTGTTGAAGGGCCCTCTTCTGTTTGGGGCCAGCAGCTGTGACTTGCTTCTTTATCTCACATTTAGGGCCATTTTTGCATATCAGTTTAGCCCTATTTGTGTTCACTGTTTGGCCTTGCTTAAAACTTTAAACATGCTTGTTTTGAGACTTTCTTGAATCTGTCTTCATGCTTCATGTTCAAATAATGCATGCTTTGTATAGCTGTAGGCCATTGCGTGTGCCTAGTTTTGCATTTCGGGTCTCATTCCATGCATCGGGTGCCATGTTTCCGTGATTCGGGGTTGTTTTATATCACATTTTAGTGCTGAAATTGCATGCTTGTATGCCATATTTCATGCCTCTCCATGCCTTGTTAGAGTTTCATACTATGCCTTAGGTTTGGTCCTCGGTTTGCGTGCATGCGTGCACGTGTTTCGAGAGTCTCATTTTCATCTAATGGCCACTGATTTTGGCATGCTTGCGAGCTATCCATGTTAGTTTAAGTCCATCATCGCATGTTGTTGCATGCCATGTTTACTTACATGTTTAGGTTGCGCGCCTAGTATACATTGCTCATTTGCATGTTCATGTTGCATACTTAGCCTCCATGCCTAGGTTGCATTTCATTGAGCATGCATCCCTTGCCTCTTGATTAATCACGATAAGGGTTGGGGCCCTTTGATGTGTTTTGTGCTTGCATTTCATTTGATATCGAAGTTGCAAAACTTGGCCTCTTAGGCCATCATGCGTAATTGATGGCTCGAGGGTCGAGGGGCATACTCCCTTGAGTCCATTACATGATTGGGAGAGTGGCCATGCATACACTTGCTTGAAATTCCATGCCATACACTGTCTGTTCTTGTTGCTGT
This sequence comes from Camellia sinensis, assembly GCF_055761805.1. Taxonomy (NCBI): domain Eukaryota; kingdom Viridiplantae; phylum Streptophyta; class Magnoliopsida; order Ericales; family Theaceae; genus Camellia; species Camellia sinensis. The sequence goes on from NC_138975.1 coordinate 95,241,685, forward strand.
CAAAAACCAGATTCTGCAGGAACTTTCTGCCGACCGGCAGTATTCAGTGCCGACTGGCAATCCTTCCTGTGCCGGTAGCTTCATCAGCAGCCGATGGATATTTTCAATGGCCGGTGGACATTTCCTTCAGCCGATGGTGTTCCACAGTGTTCAGGGGACCTATCCCAGAAATTTGGCAATTTTCAGAGAAGCAGGGCAATGTAAACCGAGGCGGCAGTGGTATGGTACGGACTTTCCGGGCGAGACGGGTTCGAGCATGCATCATTCGCGCATCCCGAGGCAGGGGCTGTGGCCACCTTTCCTTTTGCATTCATTCTGTTAATTAATTAGAAATTCTGTAATAAGTAATGTGTTTATTATTCGAACTATAATATTTATTCGGACCCTCTGCGCGAGGGCAATGTTGTAATAAGTGTGCGTGTGTGTGATGTATGTCTTCCAACCCCACGTCTTTCTCGCTTTTATTTACCAGCTTATGATGGTTAGATTAGGGCATGTTTCAATTAGCATACAGTATGATAGCATGTTTGCATTCATTCATCTGTTTTGCATGCACCGGGCTCGACGCATCATACTAACTGCATTGTATTTTAAATTCCAAATTGAATATGTGTTAGTTGTAGCATTTCACATGTCATTGTAGATTAGCCGAGCCTATCTTAGTTGCATCTTGCATGTGTTGCATTAGCCATCTTAACATGAACTAGGATCATGCATATGATTATTAACTAGTTTTTGTTTTGGCTCGGAGTACTCGGTAAGCATTTATGCTTTAGCATACCGCATGCGTGTGAGTGTTGCCATAACAGCATGATTACCATGAGGCTAGTTGCTTATGTGATATAACTGCTTGAATGCCTGTGAATGGAGGTTAAATTACCCAAATTGGGATAACGCATTAAAACTGTGAGTTTTAAGCCCACTAGATAGTGGCAAAATCATATTTTCTAAAAATTCACTCGAGGATGGCAAAACCTGCATTTTAGCCTACTTGCGAGTAGCAAACTATTTTCAAAACAAGCATAAAATGTTTTGTTCCAATTTTGGCGATTTGGTCTATACTTGTTTGCTGTGCGCATAACATAGTAATTCTAGACTAATAACTGGATTAAGAACACATAACGTTTTCAAAATTGGATATCATGGTTAGTAGAGGCCAATCTTCGGATCGGGCGAGAGGGGGTGCTCATAGCTGACCTTCCCCAATCGTACCCAAGTTCCCGAGCCGAGGCAACTTTGGTGATGACGGACACGTGGCCTTTGGCACCGAGTCAGGGTTTCCTAAATTCTCCAAAATAAAATATTTAGGTGGCGACTCTGTATCTGGCAAAGCAGTCCATGTTTTGGCACTTCTTTTTCTAAAAATCTGTTTTCTCAAAACGATTTGCCAGATTTGGACTCTTTGGTTCAGATTAAGAACCGTGACAATTTGAGTCCGAACTGTAGTAGACCCGCAAAATGAATGGAACGGGACCTCACCCTCCCGGGGCGTTCGGGGACGTCTACACCGTGCATAACATGTTTGGGCCGAATAAGACTCCGGATTCGGAGCGCCCTTCACGACGAAGGTTAAAGCATACAAATATTCAAAGTGGAATGCTTCATTAAGTTTAGTCGGCAAAAAACCGTTTACACATTAAAGCATGCAAACATTCAAAATGAAATGTTTAATCAAGTTGGGTCGGCGCAACCGCATAAACAAATTAAAATATGCAAACATTCGAAATGAGATGCCTAACTAAGCATGTAAACATTCAAAACGAAACATAAACATTTAAAATAAAATATTTTATTAAATTGGCCAATAGATACATAGTTGATGCCCAATCTGTGTTGGAGCGTTTACAAAATATATATTCAATTCTATTCGGCACCGCCCTCGTCGTCGCTCTTCTCAATTTCGAAAGCGCCAAAAGGAAAGTGATGACGTTGATATAATGGCGACGCCGATTTAGCTCTTGCTCCTTGGAGTGCCTCTGAGGCTTGGAGAGCCTTAATCCACCCATGCCTAAAGTCCCGATTCTCGCATCGGCATACCTCCTCTGCGAGTTTCTCCTTGGTCTTCTATATCCTGACTTTTCAGCCTTCATGGAAGCCTCGTTCATAGGCCGCCGCCTTCGCATTCTCTAGTGCGAACATACTTGCCGTATCTCGATCAGCAATCGCTTGGCTTAATAGTCATTGCATCACTCTTTCATCAATGACCGGGTTGGATTGTCCGGCCGCACGCGGCTCAGCAGTTTGGGCTTTCCTTAGCTCACGCTCGGCCTTCTCCGCACGAGCATCCAAGCTTCGAATCCGTTCGTCGTTCTTCTCAATCTCCCGCCGCGCGGCGCGCAGACACATGCCGACTTCATAGGCAGTGTACATCCCTCTCACTGCTCCATGGATGCCCTCTCGAAATACTTCGAAACCCTATCGACCAACCATCGACTGTTGGACTTCCGGTGGAAAAATTTGTAGAGTGAACTGGACTGCTACACCTGGGTCGTTGATAATAGAATCCGCATCCGTCACCGGTTTATTCCCCACAAAAATTTCAAAATTCAATGGTCACGGCATCGCGTCGGCCTCATTTCTCGATCGCGGTCGCAGGGAGCTTCCTCGTTGCTGTTTCTCCTTTCGGGGTGATCTGCTTCGACAACTTGGGGGCTGACGTTTTTCCCGTTCCTTCGACGTCCTACCTCCCACGTGTGGGCTCATTGCTGCAATTCATTTCAGTGTCAAGCTCAGCCAGTGTTCGTTCTTCTCCTTTGCTGTTGAAGAACAGTCTATTTGACATTTACAACAAACTGGTTTCAATTAAGGCTGAACACAATAAGTGGAATCACTGGCGCGAAGAGTCCACCCCATTTATTCCTAATGCATGCAGCGCCCATGAGGCGATTTCATTAACGCTAAACTCCAAAAGCCCGATGCCGATCGACGCGCGCCGCAATCAGTCCATGAACTAATAACATTCGGCCTTTGGAGTTCATGCATTGGCTGGGGTAAGGGCAGATTTATTAATCTAATCAGTCAAATATCTAAGCCCGATGCCGATCGATTTATGCCGCAGCCACTACATGTACTAATAATATTCGGCTTTTGGAGCTCATGCACTGGTTGGGGCAAGGGTAGATTTATTAATCTGATCAGTTAAATATCTAAAGCCTGATGCTGATCGATTTATGCCGCAGCCACTACATGAACTAATAATATTCGGCTTTTGGAGCTGATGCACTGGCTGGGACAAGGCAGATTTATTAATTTGATCGGCTGAATATGTAGGCCCGATGCCGTAGCCACTAATATTCGACTTTTGGAGCTCATGCACTGGCTGGGGCAAGGGCGGATTTATTAATCTGATCTGCTAAATATCTAAAGCCTGATGCCGATCGATTTATGCCGCAGCCACTACATGAACTAATAATCTAATCGGCTATTCGATGAGAATAAATTACTAAGTTGCCTAGTTATCTAATCGACAAGTTTACACGAATGTTTTATCCAAGATAGCGAAAAGCAATACCATTCATCAGTAGCAAGATCAAGCACAAGTAATTGCAAAGTACAAAGGAAAGGAAATTTTCATTAGTAAATTGGGCAAAGACTGTAGCCATTTTACATGTGAAAACTACTAGATAAAAAGCTACAAGTTTGCAGGGAAATGCTTAGCAAAAAACTTAAAAACTGTAGCTATACATAAAACTACTAAATGAAAAGTTGTAATAATACATTCAAAATCCCTAAACAAAAATAACTACTGTCGCCCTAATCAATCCTCGGAGTCAGACTCCAGCGGCTCAACATCCACTTGCTCATATGGAATCGGTATAGCCAATGTCACATCGACAGCAGCAAGGCTTTGAGCCAGTCGTGTTTGAATCCTCAATTCTCGAATTTGGGGGCTTCCTCCATGTAATTTGCGAGGGCAGCGCTTTGCCCAGCCTCGTACGCCTTTGAAGCCTCAGAGTTGACTACTTCCTTCGCCGCCTTCGATTCTTTCAAGTCCGTTTCAAGTTTGGTGATCACCTCTTGGGCTAACTTGAGCGCAGCTTTGCTCGCGTTCGCCCTCTCCTCGGCGGCCGATCTAAGCTGGTTTGCATTTCTTGCCCTTTCCATCTCGGCCTCGGCCCTTACAGCTTCCATCTTCGCTCTCACCGCTTCGAATTCCGCTCGGCTCCTTTGGCCCTCAACTTCAGATTGTAAATGGCCAATTCGTTCGATGGCATCGTGCTGGCAACGGCCTATCTCGACTATCCTTCCGACCATCTGCAAAGCAAGAGACTAAAATCAAAATATATGCATAAAAGGAAAAGGCAAGATCAAGGTATTTCGCAGAAGAGCCAATTGAGCGGCTAACGCTATTGCCAAAAGATCCGGCTCCGAGCGGAAAGCCGCCTTGTCAGATGGCAATGAGACCGACGAAGCCATGGTCAGCGCCACGGCTGGATCTTTCATAGCTGACGCATTAGAGGAGATCAACATGTTTTTTATCTTTGGTTGTACCACAAAAGGCACAACCGTATCCAACTCCTCTAAACGCGGTCGTTTGTCGGCAGGGTTTTCTTTAGAAGCGGCCTCGACCTCGGCAGGACGTTTCTCTGCCCTTCGTTCATCCTCTTGATTCGTCGGCACGACTGGCTCCGACTCAGCATTACGGGTTTGAGCCGTCTCCTCCTCGATAACAGGCAGGGGGGGCTCAACATCGGCGACGGGTGGCACTTCGGATCGAATGGGCTCTGCTCTCTGCCGCGCGGCCATTCGTTCGGCATTTTTCTTTTTGGTGAGTTATGTGAGTGACAACCCGGCCATGTCTTTAGGGTACGCGCCGGGAAGGTCTTCTAATCCAATAAAGGCATCGTCGTAAACATCCCCTCGGCCTGAGGTGGACTGAGGGTTGGCTGAATTGAGGCCGACTTCCTCAAAGGCTACCCTTAAAGCCTCGTCTACTTCGGCCTCAGACTGGCTTGATTCTACAACGACCTCAGCGACTTCTGCACGCTCCGAGTCGGATCTGTCGAAACCAATTTGGCGCAAATTTTTGAAGTCGATTAAAATAAGAGCCGTAAGAAATTCTTCACCCTTCGGAATTAGGATATTTTCTGATGCCGAGGACGTCGTGTACGTCGGCTCGTATTGAAGAAGAATGTGGGCTGCCCTCTCTTGTTTCTGAAGGCTTGGATGGCCGAAGTATTTCAGTGCGACCTTGATCTCCGTCAGAATGGCGTCGTCGGTCGAAGTCGAGACCTTCTTCAAATCGTTTCCTGCACAAACCAAACCATGAGACCGAAAAGATAAAGTCTTGTATATACAACAAAAATAAGTGCAAAGGGCTATATGGCCCCCTGGTTCACCCCTCCGTCTAGGGATAGGATCTAAGCGGTCCTTGCCTCTGCCGAATTTCCAGTTTCCTCGGACAACGACCATGACATCATCGACTCGCTTGCCAGAGCTTGAAAGCATGGTCACTAATTGATGGTCGATGTCCTTGGCCATGAGGAAATAGCGCCCATGTCGGCCAGAAGACTTTGCCAAGGCATAACAATGCCGAATAGCAAGTATGCCGAGGTTTATCCTAAGGCGACGGTTTAACTCTATGATCTCCATTACGATTCTAAAAATGTTGACATTGGGTTGGGAAGGGATTAGACCCCAATGGCGAAGGCTAGCCCTAAGGAATGGGTGAAGGGGGAAACGGACTCCACCCTCTGCGATTGATAGGAGAGGGAAAATGATTGAGCTTTCATTAGCCCTCTCCATATCGAGGGTGCCATCTATTACGAGTGACAGACGGACGTCATCAGGGATGGAAAAATGACGTCGAAAGCCAGAAATTCGACCCGCGGAAAGGAGATCTTTCAAATGTTTTGCCATTCTTTTCAGCCTATAGGAGTGCGCTAAACCAAAAACAAACCAGGAAAAAGGATTCAAAGTAGAGAGGAAGAGAACTTACAAGAGACGAAGAAGACAGTGAAGGATAAAAGGAAGTTGTAGAGGTAAGTCGGAAGGCAGTCCAATGACTTCAAGCCCCTAAAAATATATGTATTTGAAAAGACGTCGAAATTTTAAATCACAATAAATAGAAGTGTACGAAGGGACGAGAAGTTGAAATGATAACCAAGAGGCGTGTGCTCTGACATCTGTGTTGGAATGAGGTTAGCTGCCAAATTTTGGCTCTGACTTTTCGAGTTCGAAACCAAACACTCTAGCTAACTGTCGTTAGTGGAGTGCTTGGGGGGCAATTGTGGGGGCCGAATATTGGAAGACGTAAATAGGCTGAATAATTGAACCTGGAGAGTCGAAGTATATATATAGCATTTAGCTCCGTCTTACACATTTAAATCTCGCCTTATTCGGCTGGATAACCGGTAGAGTAAGGGGTCGAGTGGAAAGCGGTTTGCGGCAAAAGAAGTCGAGTAAGTAGTTATATGGCGAATCGAAAGTGGGCCCAGCCCCGAGACCCAAGAAAGAGAAGATATAAATAGAAGAACACCAGCCAAAAAGAGGTATGTGAGAATTAGTACGCTTAACTTAAAATACATGTAACTAAGAGAGTATACACTGACTTAACTGTTGGAGTGCTAATTCTGGCACCCCCGACCGAAGTGTTTGTTTCTTTTCAGGTCATCTAGGTCATCAGCTGAGGATCTCGAGCGTCCCAGTGGATCGAAAGAGTATTTCCAAACCACTTCCCCACAGTCAATAAAATGAAAAACATCCGGATAGGAACATCCAGTCATCAAATCAATGTGCTTTCGTGGCTTTAACCTAATCCTCCTTCAGATAGTGCAGAAGACGATGGCCTTATGCCATCCAAAATCTTTGAAATCCAGAATAGTTTCCAGGAAATACAATCCATCAATAAGACTTATTTTCCAAAACAAACCAGTCGTATGGCCTTAACAAGATGAAGTAGGTATTGCTATTCTAGACCTACTCCCCAGGATATTCTTTATGAAGAAGATTTTCTTCATACTTAGAAATCTTATCATGGAAAAACCATTTATGAATGGAACATAGATGGTAAATCAGAATATCAAATTTTTGAAACTATCCACTAGATACTTACGTACGAAACGGTCTGAAAACAAAATGATAATACAGACAGTCAAATAGCACGATACATCGTAAATGGCTTTATTGTGATTCTTAAAGGATGGTGGGACAATGTTCTCACGCCTACTTAACAGAATGAAATCCTTAACTCTGTTAAGATTGAAACAGACCCAATCACTGGTACCACCAGAAATAGGGAAGATGGTTTCTACACCCTAACCCAGACTATCCTTCATCGTTTTGTTGGACCCGAAGTCGCTTGTAGTGATAGAGGTTGAGAACTTCTCCAGAATCTACGATGTCCATCTTTAACCCATTTCAGATGGTATAAAGATGTCTTCTTACGTAAAGTTATGCCACGTAATAATGCTAACAATGAACATTGGAAGGACAAATTTATTAATGGTCTTCCCAATCTCTTTGCAGAGAAAATCAAGAAAAAGCTTAGGGATTGTCATAATGGAATGACTATTCCTTATATAATCAGTACACTTATGGCCAACTTATTAGTATTATCATTGAAGAAGGTCTATCTCTATGGAATGACCTTAAACTCTAGTATCTTATGAAAAAAAATAAAACCTTATCAGCAAAAAGGAGCTTGGTGAATTTTGTGGTCAATTTGCCTATGGTACGAAAATCTCGTATCCTTCTAAATCTAAGAAATCTAGATAGATTCAACCCTACAAAAAATCTTCCAGGAAACCTTACTCTAGAAAGTATAAGGTTTCTTCTTCCTACCAGACTAAACCTAAAAATACTATCGAGGCAACCAGAAATCTAGTACTCAAAAGAATAAATCTATAGCATCTACAACAAGTTTCTATAAATGTGGCAAGGTAGGACACTATGCTAATAGGTGTCGATCCAAATAGAAACAGAAACACAATCAGAAACTTAATGAGATTTCTCTTGATGAAGGTCTCAAGTAACAGATAAACAAGTGATTACTTAATTTTTTTGATTCTGAATCTGAATCTGATCCTGACAATGAACTTGCTGAGCTCTATTCTAATTTTGAGTTTGATGATTCTCTTGATGATACTCCGTGTCCTTGCACCACCAGTCATCTGAATCTAATAAAAAAATCTAATTATTGGAAAGCCATTGTTGAAATGAATGGCTTTGACATTGGAAGGCCTAGTCTCTATGTCCTTACCGATAATCAAAAATCTATTCTAGATTTAACTAACTAGGTTAAGGTAGTTTAAATTATATTGCAGATTATTATGAACATTTGGCACAAGATGCAACTATTCTATATTCCAAATTATGAAAAAATCCAAAACCATGGATAGAAGCAAATACTAGAGCAATTCAAAAAATTAAGCTTAAAGCTAAGCAACTTCCCTGCCTTGCTATAGCAAATCTAGCATGGAAAAAGATCATGGAAACCGATGCTTCTGATTTAGGATATGGTGGTATCCTTAAACAGCAAAATCCAAATACATGAAAAGAAGAACTTTTACGATTCACCTATGGTGTATGGAAAAATTCTTCTTTAAATTATCCCACAATTAAAAAACAATGTTTTCCATTGTTAAATGTGTTATTAAATTCCAGGATGATTTATTAAATCAACATTTTTTAATCAGAGTTGATTGTAGTTCAGCAAAAGCAGTTTTAACCAAAGATGTTAAAAATTTAGCCCACAAATAGATATTTGCCACCTGGAAAAGTTTACTTTATGTATTTGATTTTGATATTGAATATATCAAAGGAGAATCCAACTCCGTAACAGATTATCTAACTAGAGAATTTTTGCAAGGCTCATGAGTGGCTGAGGCAAAGGCTAGGGAAACCGTGACAGAGGACGGGGACACTTGCCTCACCATCAAAACTTCCAGGATACCTCTGAGTATCCATGGATTACAGTAAATCTGAAAGGACAATCTAGTAAAACTCCTCAGGGAGAATCCATTACAATGAAAGAATCTATTCTTTCCAATCCATAAAATATTTTCATTCTCACACCTCTTACGGAGGAAACCGTACTTATTATTGAAAAATAGGATGAACAATGGATGAGGGATCCATGGGAAATCAAGAGACGGTATCTTACTACTCAAGCTTTCCCTCCTCATTTTGACCAGTACCATTATGTCTGTGAGCAAATTCTCATTGACACCACTTCTGTTGAATTTACCCACACTCTCGTGGAACCCTAGAGAACCAACAGCCCTCTTCAATTCAGTAAAGCTATAATAAGAAATATTATGTCTATTTCTACTTGGGGGATCCATCCTCATGCTACCTGACAACTTAGCATAAAATCCAGAGAACAGAAATTCGGTCACTAGGATTATATTAATGCTTTCTCTAAAGCATTTTATTACCAAAATCCAATTAACAACCATTCTTGGTTTTTTAAAATTTGCCAAGATGTTTTAAAATCCAGTGTCCAAAATTGGTTTTTATCTTAGGTAGAATAAATTTGGTCCACCCATGGATATTCTTCTAGAAGCACTTAAACCAAAATTAGTGAGTGTCAAATCGCTTATTCTCATACTCCAGGCAACAGGGAAATTACCATGTCTAAGTCTTAGGTTATCTTTGTTATTAACTTTGGAATCCCTTGGATTTGGAAATGGGATTTTTCGTGTGACTATTTATCGGCAAGAATTCCCAACTTGAAGCGAGTATTTAATGCCAAGTGGTAGAGTAAGGGTATGGACCCTCTACAGGAAGAACTGATCCAAGGAATTAAGGCTAATACTAAGGCTTGCTAGGATATGGCCCCCAAGGCCATTCCCCATCCAGTATTATCTAGCAATCCAAATTTGGATATCCAAGAGGCTCTTTGCCAACAATTTCCAAACATTTCACAAACAGAACTAGTTATGAAAAGTGTGCATTATATGAAGAAAAAATTCCTTCAAACCATTACCAACCAGTCACAATCCAGAGATGATAGATCTATGCACACTGTGTCCACTTACAGTGATGAAGATGACGAAGAAACAACACCAGTACCAGCTGCTCGATTTGTATGTAACAGTGATGATCCAATCTTAGTAGGAGAATCACAGAATCCAGATGACGACATAATTGTAACAAAAATATTGGTAACTTTTAGGATTCTCTTCCGGGAATGATCTCTGATGCCCTTGCAAAAGACAAGAAAGGAAAAGGAAAAGCCTAATCCCTCTCCACCAGAAGTCCTTTCCAGATAAGTGCCTGCACAAGGCGACAATCAATAGTAAAAGCAGAAGATGCTCACTTTCAGAAAAGCATATCCCTTGTCTGTCATCTATCTGCCATCCAGAAAAGGAGCTACAGCTGTTTCGCTCCAAGACAAAAGAGATAAGATTCTTATCAAGGCTGATGATAAGGACGATTGACTCCAAGCCATCCAGGACACGCCACCTGTCTTTAACCCTATTTCTTTTGATTTTAGAATTTGTGTATAAAAAGGGAAGGCTTCACCTTTGTTGAAGCACAAATAATATTTTTTCGTTTCTTTTAGACTCTCTCTCTCTCTCTCTCTCTATATATATATATATATATATCCATCTCTCTATTGTAATATTAAGTAGCTATTGGTTTGGATTAATAAAAGTATTTGTAAGTATTTCTTTCATGTATGCCTGTTGAATTACTTGCTGATTTAAATGAAATATTATAATTTCATGAACAAAGACGTTCTTTATATTTAAGTTTACTTTCAGATAATTATTTATGCCAATCTATAATATCTGTACTAGAAGATCTTGATCAATTGATAGCCCAAACAAAACAGCAGATTCATGAGGAGATCTGTCGTCTAGGGGCCTATCTTAGGCCTCATCCCCAACAGTAGAACAGTAAATGAGACGATGTATGGCATAATTTGAGTAAAGTATAAACTTAATATGAGTTATAATAAACTTGGCTCTGATACCAACTAGGTGCATGACACGGGAATTAGGATAAGCACGTCTGTCAATGGCTTACTAGGAACTAGACCTGAACGCAATTACTGCAACGATGACGCTAAAACCCCATACACGACTTAGGTGGCATCCCATTTACCCTTAATTTGATCATTCCGTAATGAGCACAAACCCAAGAATACTATGACCCATATTATGATTATACTAAACTCAAATTATGCCATTCATGGTCTCATTTACAGTTCTACTATTGGGGAGGAGGCCTAAGATAGGCCGCCAGACGGCAGATCTCCTCTTGGATCTGTTGTTCTGGTTGATATGAAATTCAAGTCATGAACACCACCAGTTCAATAAAAAATACATGGGCCATAAATCCCAAAAATATCATTGTTTGTCTTACATAAAAAAGGTCACCACAATTATCTGTTGCCCTGGTAGGTTTATTTCAATAAGCAATAAATTCAATCACAACTCTTGTTAGTAAATTCATTTATTAGAACCAGTATTAGAACCATTTTGCTCTCAAATAATATTTTATGATTTTTTTACTATTAGTAATGAAGGTCATATGATCAAAGGATTATCTTAGTGGACTATCAGGTGTGATGTTTGGGTCTTACCCTACATTCAACAGTATAATTTCACTTATTAGTATAAAAACAGTAAATTCATTTCACAAGAAAGCTATAAGGGCCCGTTTGTTTTCAGGAATAGAATAGAGGGGATTGATAGTGAGGGGATTGATAGTGAGGAGACTGTTAGTGAGGGGACTGCTAGTGAGGGGATTAAGAAAAATGTGTTTGTTTGATAACCAATGGACTAGTAATAGTTCATGTTTGTTTTGAGAGATATGAATGGGATTAACCATATAAATTTACACAAATTCCCTTGTTTTATTAGTATTAAGCTTATACCAACTAATATATACATTACTCAATTAAACTATTCAAAAATTAAAATTAAAATTATATAATTAAAAATAATAAAAAATTCAACTATTAATCTTTTATTATTATTATTATTATTAAAAAAGAAACCAACCAATGGTTTTTCCAAAACTAGCCCTTTTTGAAAAAGTGTTCAAAACATTAAGAAAAAGATGTTGCCTTTCACTCTGTGACTTTCATCCATGTAAGCCCGACGATGACGCTTTGACTTCATCCATCTAAGGCCGATAGTGACGAAGAACAAGATGAAGATCATCAACCTTAATGAGAATGATGATGTTGTTTCATTCGGGTATGATTTTTTTTTTCTTGCAAATTTCTGGGTTTGTGGATGAGAACGACAATGTTGTCTCATTTGAGCCAAATTTTTGTAAATTTCTAGGTTTGTTGATATTTTCTAAAGATCGAAGGAAGAAATAATGATGGCTTCATTCAGGTATGATTTTTTTTTTCTTGCAAATTTTTGGGTTTGTGGGTTTGTGGATGTTTGTGGATCAGAACAACAATGTTGCCTCATTTGAGCCAATATTCTATAAATTTCTGAGTTTGTTAATATTTTCTAGAGATGGAAGGAACATTTTTGTGGGCAAAATCATCATTCACACTCTAATACCAACGGCTTAATTTCTAATACCAAGTCCTCTGCACCTTTGCTAATCCCCTGGTTGGAGGGGATTCAAAGTCCGAACGGATTATTACTCCAGTGGTTATTTTGCAAACAAACATGATATTGTGAATCCAACCTCACTACTAATCCTAATCTCAAGCTTCAACTTGGAAAACAAACGGGCCCTAAGAGAGATATTTATACTACCAAACTAATGAGATTCCACTGCAAAGTCAAATTCCAAAGGAAATAAATAAGTTAACATAATTATCATTTTTGAGAATAGTTATTCAAACAGAGGTATGTAGAAGTCTATCTTAAATAAATAATTAAACAATATGTTTGAGACTTATAAAAAAAAATTTCCAAATTTGATATGGAATGACATTGTATATTACGTATCAACTTTTTATTTGTCAAAACTCACCTATATAAGGCTCAACTTCTTTATTACATCAATGTGGATGAATTTAAAATTTTGAATTGTGAGTACCTAATATTTCTATTAACTTAATTTCAGAAGTTATATAGTATTTAATTCAATTTCATTTACTATGATGAAATCATAATCCTACATGAAGGAGACTTCTGCAAATTATAATATAAATACAATGAATAACTCAATTTTTATTTGTTTTTTTAATTTTGTCTTTCATAATATTGAGTTATGCCATTTGTGATAATCAAAATCACAAATGGCATATATTCACAATCAAAATCAACACAATCCATGTATGCCTATACACAATCAAAAACTACAAATCTCAAAAACTATACCAAAGATCAATAATTCACCTAAATAACCACAAGAAAACTAGAGACAAAAGCTACACAAACACTCATAATTTGATTCAACGTCTCTTCACTCAACTGCACTAGAGGTTGCTCTAATGCTCTGTTTCATCAGATCAAAACAAATATAAAATTTATCAAACCACCAGATATCTTTTGTGAATCGTAATCTTGATTATATATTTATATTGTACGTCTATCTACTATAGCATAATTGTGAGAGATAAGAACTTAATAGTTTGAATTAATAAGAACTTACTTTCTTTATGATCATGGATATAACATCCTGAAAATTTTCTTCATCGCTCGAGCGAAGGTTTGTTTGCTCGAGCAGTCTTTCGGGGCATCTAGTGCTTTGTCTGCAGTTTTCTGGGAGTTGATGAAGTTCACTCGAACGGTCTGTTCTTTTATGGTCTGAACTTCTGGGAGTATGAGTTATGCACTCGAGCGGAGGTTGTATTGCTTGAGAGGTATTATGTCTCAGACACTTGAGCTCTTGTTTCATTGCTCAAGTGGTCTGTTTGGGATCTGCACTTTAAAAGTCATTTTGGGTCACTTTTCTTCATTATTTCCAAAATTTTCTCTCTATTCTCTCTCTTTTTTCGGCCATTGGTAAGCTCCAAGCTCATTAAACCTTAAATTTCATCTCCTTAGAGTGAAAATCTCACCCTAATTCCTTGTACAAAAATGATGAGCACGACAATGGCTTTCTATTAATCGGAGTGAATCGTGTTTTCATTGAAGTTGGTCTTCCAGGTTTCTTTCTATTCTTGCTAAAGGTAGGGATTTCTTTGCTTCTTCTCAATATTTTCATATAGATAGATAGGTGGTATGTTTGTATTGCATAAAACCTTATACTGAAAGGGATTTTCTGGAAAAGCATGCAGAAGGAGTTAGGGTTTCGAAGTCAAAAGAGTTATGTGTTTAAAGGAAGAAAACTCCAAATTTTATACAAAACCTAGTTTTGAAATTTATTTTAACATGAAGTTTTTCTTCAATTGGCCTTTGATTCTTGAAATTGAGTTGATGCTTGGTTGAATTCAGTACGCATGTTGATTATTATTTGTTTTGAGAATGATTCTTGTGGGATGAGTTCATGATATTAGAATCGGTGATGAATATTGGTGTTATGAACCATGGGAGTTTATGATAATTAAATGGGTTGTGTAAATTCAAATAAAAGAAGTTTTGATTGAAGGGTGTGAATTTTTTTTTTATTTGTTTTAAAAGAAGAAACTTTACCTTTGTTATTTGTTAGTTGTATATTGGATGTGTATATCTATTCCTATACTTATATATTCCTATTCTACTTAGATTTCTTGTATACTTAGATTTCTTGGCCTATATATACAGGCTTCTCCTATTATATTGTATACATTCATTAATATAATTCATATACTTTTCTCTCTCTCTCTCTCTCTCTCACTTTATCATGGTATCAGAGCTAGAGTTTCTTTAGTCTCTTCATCACTTCTTTATCTCTTCTTTATCAGCATCACCACTATTGAAACATGGCTGATTGCTTGATATTGTCCCTACGCTTTTTCATTACTTTTCACATTTTGACAACACCAAATCCTTCATCATCTCAAGACGAAGCCAACAGTGGTAAAATCAGCCCCATTGGACATTGCATCTGCTTGCACGCACCCTCACGCGCTGCCCAACGAAAGGCGCATCGATTTCTGTCGTCACCACTCTCACCACGAGCAAGCACACATCATCTTGGCTTTTTTCTCAGCCGATTAGCCATCGGCTTTCATCAGCCGTGTGCCACCATTTTGACTTCCTCCTCAACTGATTAGCCATCGGCTTCCGCCTGACTTGTTCAGTCGTGTGCCTATTGACTCAGTTGCATGATGTCAGCCCTACTCAGATGCTGACATCAGCCATACTCCCATTGCCTAAGCGACTGACGCCATCACAGCCATAGTGCTGACATCAACCCTGTTTATCCCTAAGGTTTTTCAACCTTTTGAATCTGTTGGTGAGCTCTATTTTGGCAAATTTCGCACATCTTCCCTTGTTTTCTTCTTATGGATCATACCGAGAACATCTAATCTATTTATGTTATACTAATGGGTCAAAGTATGTTAGTTGGGCCCAAGCTCTCTCTAGCTTCATCAAAGGGAAACGACTTTGGTGGATCATTGCTGGTGCTCTGTCGAAACCTTAACAGAAGGAGGATAAGAATGACTTTGCATTTGGTGACCGTCTTGACGAGTGGGAAAGTAAAAATTATCAAATTATCACATGGTTCCGGGTTACCTCAGTGCCCTCCATTAGTGTTCAGTTTGGTCTGTTCTAGGATGATGATCAAATTGTTTCCCATGCCAAAGCAATTTGAGATTTCTTGAAGGAACGTTATCAGACCACTAGACATGCTCACTAACATCAACTATGGAAGACTCTTTATCACATACGCCAGGCACCCGGTCAGTCTATTAATGACTTCTTATCCCAAATGTCGTTTGTTTGGAACTAGCTAGCTCTTTCTAAACCTATATGGGCATATTTTGAGAATGCATAGTTGTTTATTACTTATCGGAATAATCAGCGACTATTACAGTTTCTTATGGCTTTTCATAGCACTATTGAGCCCATTGGCGTTTCTTTGCTCCATCATTTTCCGTTGCCCACTTTAGAGCAAGCCATTACTGAGCTATTATCAGAGGAGACTCATTTTCGGATTCTCAAATGTTAAAACATGGATTATGTTCTTGCTATACCATCATCACAGTGTTCCTCATCTTCACAACCCTATAGTTTATGCAGTTATTTTCGTAACCGTGACTTGCCAGCCAATCATTTGTTTGTTCAGTGTTAGGTTCACGAATGCTTGACTTGCCACAAGACTACTCCAGGTCATCCCCAAAGCAATTGTCCTCAAGCCCTCTCCACTACTTCATCCAGGAAAGGGTCTTTTTGTTCTGGGTATCAGTTTAAATCTAGCCAAGGTTCTCGCTCTACTGCTGTTGCCTTTGAGGGTTCTGCTACTCACCACTTCATTGATTCAACTGCTCCTTCATTCTCTGTGGATGATATCCAACAGGTGCTTGTCAAATCTGGTACTTCTTCTTTTAATGCTCTTTCAGTGACCTCAGGTAACTTCTTATAGTATTTTGATTCTGCATGTTGTAATCATATGACTTCTGTCTCCATCATGTTTTCTTCTATATCATCACCATCTTTTGTCCCCACCATACACACTGCTGGTCGTTCTCATATGATTGTTAGTCATATTGGTCAAATTTCTACTTCTATTGTGTCTCTTTCTAATGCTTATCACATTCTTGCTTTCAATTGAACCTTATCTCTGTTGGTTAGTTATGTGAACCTGGTCTAACCATTACCTTTTCTGCTAATGGTTGTTTAGTGCAGGATCCTCAGACGAGATAGATTCTTAGGATAGGCCGTAAGCATGGATGTCTGTTCAAGCTTATCCATCTTTGCATTCCACACAAATCATCTGCTGTTGCTTCCATTGCTTCCTCTGCTGCATCTACTTCTGTTATGTCTTCTTTTTACCTTTGGCATTGTCGTTTAGGACATGGCTCCTTTAGTCATTTGAAAATTTTGGTTTCTAGTGGTCAGTTAGGTTGTGTCCATCTTGAAAATGTCAATTGTTTATCTTGTCAAATTGCTAAACAACCTGCCTTATCTTCTAATAAAAGTAATTCCATTTCTAGTGCTCCTTTTGATCTTGTGCGTTCTGATATTTGGGGACATTCCCCCACACCGACCATGGAGGGATCAAGATATTTTTTGATTTTTGTTGATGATTTTTCTCGTTGTACTTGGCTTTTCTTGTAAAAACTTGATCTGAACTTAAATAGATTTATTATGATTTCTCTGCCATGGTCTACACTCAGTTTTCTCGTATTATTAAAATATTTCATTCTGATAATGCTAAGGAGTACTTGGATTGTAAATTTCTTTCTTTTCTTCTGGCTAATATTGCATTATCTCATCGATCTTGTGCAGATACATCCCAACAAAATGGACGAGCCGAAAGGAAGCATCGTCATATTCTTGACACTACTCAGGCTTTTATCATTTCATCTTCTTGTCCTGAACAGTTTTAAGAGGAAGTTGGCCTCACTGCCATCCACCATAAATTGTGTACCTACACCTGTCATAGCTAATACTTCTCCTTACGAGCGCTTGTATGGTTCTCCTCCAGACTATACCACTCTTAAAGTTTTTGGTTCTGCTTGTTTTGTTCTATTTCAGCCTCATGAACACATTAAACTAGAACCTCACTCTCATCGTTGTTGTTTTCTGGGGTATGGTATAGAATATAAAGGGTATCGTTATCAGGATCCTATCTCTAAGCGACTTCGTATTTCTCATCATGTGGTCTTTTGGGAACACAAAATGTTCTCCAATCTTTCCAAGTTTCACCTACCATAGTCCACCCACTCACCGATCTTTACTGATCTTTCTATAGACCTATTTTCTGATGAATTTGATACAGATTTTAACTCCATGCTTCCACAGCCGCCTACACCTATCGTCCATCCTGAGGATCCTATGTTTGTTGATGGCCCTATGCCTTCTCCAACCCTTATGGAGGTTCCTCCATCTCTACCTCCCATTGAGGTTCCCCCTCCACCAGAGCGTCATTCCACGCGGGTAAGGCAACCTTCTGTTCTTCTCCATGATTATATTGTTGGCTCCACTGCCTTTTTCTCTCATGAACCTACTTCTTATCGAGAAGCTTATTCTAACCCTCTTTGGCAACAAGTTATGACTGATGAACTGCAGGCTTTCGATAAAACTCATACCTGGGATGTGGTTGATCTTCCTCCAAGGAAAGAGTACTGTTAGTTGCAATTGGGTTTACAAGATCAAAACTCATTCCGATGGTTCCATTGAGCATTACAAAGCTCACATTGTTGCCCGGGGGTTTACTCAAGAGTATGGCATTAACTATAAGGAAATATTTGCTCCTGGTGCTTATCTTACTTCCATTCGCAGCTTACTTGCAGTGGCTGCTGCTCGCCACTGGAGTCTTTATCAAATGGATGTCAAGAATGCATTCCTCAATGGTGATCTCACTGAGGAAGTTTATATGCAAACTCCTCCTAGTTCTTCTATTCCATCAAACAAAGTCTACAAACTTCGTCGTGCTTTATATGGTTTGAAGTAAGCTCCGTGTGCCTGGTTTTCCAAGTTCAGCTCTACCATTCGTGACTTTGGCTTTTCCTCCAATGCCCATGATTCTGTCTTGTTTAGATAAGATGGATCGTGGTACTATTCTCCTTCTCCTCTATGTGGATGATATGATTATCACTGGGGATGACACAGTCGGTATTTATAGTCTTAAACAGTTTCTCAATCGCCAGTTTGAGATGAAAGATTTGGGTTTGCTTAGCTATTTTCTTGGCTTGGAAATTTCTCAAGATTCATCTGGTTACTTTCTTACCCAAGCCAAGTATACTTCTAATCTCTTGGTTTGTGTAGGCCTTACCGATTGCAAGACCACCACCACTCCAATTGATCCTCAGACTCGTCTTACACCCCTTGATGGTTCCCTATTGTTTGATGCCACTTTATATCATCTGCTAGTTGGCAGTCTTGTCTATCTTATAGTTACTTGTTTAGATATTGCTTATGTTGTTCACATTGTTAGTCAATTCATGGTTGCTCCCCACTCTTCACACTATGTGATGCTTTGGCTCTCATTTTGCACTATCTCAAAAGCACATTGTTTCATGGTCTTCATTACTCCGCTCATTCTTCTCTACAGCTACATGCATTTTTTGATGCAAATTGGGCAGGGGATCCTACTGACCGTTGTTCCACTATTGGGTTCTATTTCTTCTTGGGAAACTCTCTCATTGCTTGGCGTAGCAAAAGGCAAACTCTTGTTGCTCGTTCTAGTACCGAGGCTGAGTATTGTGCTCTTGTTGACACTACTCAAGAGCTTGTGTGGCTTCGTTGGCTTCTTTCCAATATGGGAGTTTCTCATTCTGCTGTCACCAATCTTTATTGTGACAACTAGAGTGCTATTCTGATTGCACATAACGATCTTTTCCATGATCACACCAAGCATATTGAGATAGAATGCCACTTCATATGACAGCATGTTACTAGTGGCAATGTTCATCTTCTCTTTGTTACTTCTGCTGATTAGACCGCAAACCGCTGGTCTCTTCACCAAAGCTCATCCTCCAGGATGCTTCTCTGATCTCCTCTCAAAGTCAAGTTGATATTTGTCTTACCACCTTGAGCTTAAGGGGGAGAGGGGGGGGGTGTTAGTTTTATATTAGATTTGTATATCTATCCCTATACTACTTAGGTTTCTTGGCCCATTGTAGACGTGCCCGAACGTACCGGCTTCGCGCGCGAAATCGGCGCGAAATCCATTTTGTTCATTAGCATACTACAATTCGGACTCAAATGCCACGGTTCTGAATCAAATCCCGCAAAGTGCAATGCAAGACCGATAAATCACTAAAGAGTCCAAATCCAGCAAATTGTTTTGGAAAACTGATTTTTGTAAAGAAGTGCCAAACATGGACTGCTTTGCTAGATACAGAGTCGCCACCTAAATATTTTATTTTGGGGAAAATTTAAGAAACCCTGACTCGTGCCTAAGGCCACGTGTCCGTCATCACCAAAGTTGCCTCGGCTCGGTAACTTGGGTACGAAAGGGGAAGGTCAGGCAATGAGCACCCCCGCTCGCCCGATCAAAGGATCGGCCTTTACTAAGCATGATATATTGTTTTTGAAAACCCATGTGTTCTTATTCCGGTTTATTAGCTAGCTTACTACGCGATGCGCACAACATACAAGTATAGACTAGATCGCCTAAGTTGCAACAAAACATCTCATGTTTGTTTGAAAATGGTTTGAAAGTGCTACTCGCAAGTAGGCTAAAACGTGGATTTGCTACCCTCAAGTGGGCTTAGAAAACATGATTTTGCCACCCTCAAGTGGGCTTAAAATATGCATTTCGATGAATTGTTCCAATTCAAGCAATCCAACCTTCACCCACAAGCATTCAGGCAATTATATCATCTAAGCAAATAGCCTCATGGCAAGCATGCTAACATGGCAACACTCACACTCATGCAAGATGCTAAAGAATAAAAGCTTACCTAATACTCTGAGCCAAAACAATAGCTAGTCAGTAATAAATGCATGATCCGAGATATGTTAAGATGGCTAATGCAACACATGCAAAAAATGCAACTAAAAATAGGCTCGGCTATTCTAAGATGGCATATGAGATGCAATTTGATAACATGCTGTTGAACACGTAATCAAATAAATGTATTGAAATACAATGCAGTTAGTATGATGTGCCAAGCCCGGTGCATGCAAGACAGATGAATGGATGCAAACATGCAAATGTAAGGATGCTAATCGAAACATGCCCTAAAACTAACCATCGAAAGAAGTTAAGTAAAAGAGAGAAAGACGTGGGGTTAGAAGACATTCACACACTCACGCACACTTATTACAAAATTCGCCCTCTCGATGGAGGGTTTGAATGAATAATACAAACCAACTAATTAATTAACTACCCTAGCTAATTAATTATTGCAAAACTCTTAACTAATTAAACAAATTAATTAATGTACAAAACAGTTAAAGCGGCTTCGAGAAGAGGGACATATGCATGCTCGGTCGGCTTTGCTCGGAAATCCGTTGCCATGCCTTATGTTGCCTCTGTTTGCACTGTTTTGCACTTCTGAAAATTGTGCCAACTTCTGAAACACTTCTGAACCACCTCATGGACACTCTAAGAGGTCATCAGCCAAATGGTATGGCCATCGGTGAAGGAAAAAGGGTCATCGACCACTTTTGAGTCCATCGGCCAAAAAATGTTAGTCGATCGGCACTGCAGATAGCCGATCGGCCATCTCTTCCTGCAGACTGCTCTTTTTGCTGCAGCAAAGGACAAACAAGGGCATGGCAATACATTTGCAAGGTAATGTTGTGCAACTACACCCCTTATCATGTTTGGAACTCAAATGAGTGTAGTGTTCGACCCTCGAGCCATTAATCACGCATTTCGATGCATGATGGCCAAAGAGGTCGAATTGCATACATCAATATGGAATGAATGCACAAAAACGCACAAATGCCTCACACTCTATCATGTCGGATCAAGAGTGTCGGCGACCGAAGATTGAGGCACGTTTCGTCACTCCAAGTACGAAACGTCCCTCGATCCTCGTGTTTGGTTTGACACTTCAGACCAAACACAATGCAATGCATGCAACATGGAAAAGCTATGCAATGCAACATAAGCATGCCAAATGCAATGTAACAAGCATGCAAAATGCAATGCAACCTAAACATGCAAACATGCAATATACCAAGCATGCAACAACATGCAAAAATCATGCAATGCGACAAGCATGCGACAACATGCAATGCGACAAACATGCAACAATGACAAAATAGAACAAGCATGCAACAACATGCAATAATGTCATGTAATGCAATTAGCGTATAACAACATGCAATGCACTAAGCAATAACATGCAACAATATGCAATGATAGGCAATGCGACAAGCATGCAAATGTCATGCAACTCAAGCATGCAAGCATGATGTAAAGTAGCAACATTGAACAACATGGTAAATGGACTTAAACTAAAGATGGATAGACCTCGGCCATGCCCAAAATCAGTGGCCAAAATGCTAAGAAATGATGGAATGAAATGCAAAACAAGCATGCACGCCAATTGTCCTATCACTTAGGCATGAGGACACAACTCTCAAACATGAGTAAGGAGTGACAAACATGATAACGTGGCAATGAGGTAAACTCTGAAATCATGCAAGGAGTGGTGCCAAACCACTCAAACAAGTCAAGCATAGCATGCAAGAAAGCTCAAAGCTTAAGGTTAGCCAAGGAGCTTTTACCAAGGCTACAAGAATCAAGCCCCAAAGAGCCAAGGGCATCTAAAACAGTCCCAAGGCAAGTCAATACAAGACCAAAAACAAGCTCGAACCTAGCCAACACAAGCTAGAACAAAAGTCCAAAAGGCATGAGGCATACAAGGCTAACAAGGGGTATTATGCTACACCTATTACAACCAAACATGGCATGACTTAACCAATAAAAATCAGAGTTATGGCATGTCAAAATAAGCCCAAAAACCCACTGAGATGGCATCCCAAAAGCCTAAGTATGATAGCATGCACAATGACTCATTCTTGAGGCATAAAACACCAACTTCTCAATACATGGAAAAGGTGACAAATGTGAATGCATGACCACACTGTATGGACTGAAATCTCATATGAAATGATGCCAAATCATAAAGATAGTGTAAGCAATGCATACTAATGACATGGACACTCAAAACCAATAAGCTAGATTGAACCAAGGCTATACAAAACAGTGCATGCATGACTAAAACAACACAAATAAGAGCTAGAGCATGGTAAAACATGACTAAAAGCTTCTTTGAGTTGAGCCAAAACAAGCAAGAATGATGACCCAAATGCAAGGTGCATGTTAAGGCAATAGAGAGGATTACACTACAAGTGCATGATGCATGTAAGAGGCCATAGACGCGCCCCGAGGGCTTTATGCTGTGCTACAGTTCAGACTCAAATGTCACGGTTCTTAATCTGATCTCACAATGTGCAATGTGAGATTGATAAATCACCAAAGAGTCCAAATCTGACAAATCGTTTTGAAAATTTGATTTTTGTAAATAAGTGCCAAACATGGACTGCTTTGCGAGATACAGAGTCGCCACCTAAATATTTTATTTTGGAGAATTTTGGAAACCCTGACTCGTGCCTAAGGCCACGTGTTCGTCACCACAAAAGTTGTCTCAGCTCGGGAACTTGGTACGATTGGGGAAGGTCATCTATGAGCACCCCCGCTCGTCCGATCAAAGATCGGCCTTTACTAACATGATATCTTGTTTTTGAAAACACATGCGTTCTTATTCCGGTTATTAGCCTAGAATTACTATGTGATGCGTACAACACACAAGTATAGACTTGATCGCCTAAGTTGGAACAAATCATCTCATGTTTGTTTGTTTGAAAATGGTTTGAAGGTGCTACTCGCAAGTAGGCTAAGACATGAATTTGCCACCCTCAAGTGGGCTTAGTGAACATGATTTTGCCACAATCAAGTGGGCTTAAAACTCGCATTTCAATGAATTGTTCCAATTCAACTAATCTAACCTTCGCCCACAGGCATTTAGGCAGTTGAACACTTAAGCAGTTAGCCTCATGGCAAGCATGCTGTCATGTTAACACTCACACTCATGCAAGATGCTAAAGCCTAAAAGCTTACCTAGTACTCCGAGCCAAAACAATAGCTAGTTAGTAATCAATGCATGATCCTAGCTATGTTAAGATGCCTAATGCAACACATGCAAAAATGCAACTAAAATAGGCTCGGCTATTCTAAGATGGAATATGAGATGCAACTTGATAATCATGTATTGAAATCGGAATTGAAATACAATGCAGTTAGTATGATGCGCCGAGCCCGGTGCATGCAATACAGATGAATGATGCGAACATGCAAGCATAAGAATGCTAATTGAAACATGACCTAAAACTAACCATCGAAAGCAGGTAAGTAAAAGGGAGAAAGACGTGGGGTTGGAAGACATTCACACACTCACTTACACTTATTACAAAATTCACCCTCTCAACGGAGGGTCCGAAAGAATAATACAAATTACATAATTAACTAACTAACAAGCTACTTAATTATTACATAACACTTAACTAATTAAGAAAATCAATTAAGCTATGAAAACAGTAAAAACAGCCTCGGGAAGAGGGATGCATACGTGCTTGGACGGCTTCGCTTGGAAATCCATCGCCATGTCATATGTTGCCTTTGTTTACACTGCTCTGTACCTCTAAAAACTGTGCCAACTTCTGTGACACTTGTGAACCATCTTGGGGACTTTCTGCGAGTCCATCGGCCAAGAGATAGGGCCATCGGCCAAGGGAATGGTGCCATCGATCAATGATAAGGCTCTCGGCCAAATGTTTGTTGCCGATCGGCATTGAACATGGTCGATCGACCATGTCTTCCTGCAGAATGCTTCTGTTGCTGTAGCAGAGGACAAACAGAGCATGGCAATACATTTACAAGACTATGTATGCACAACCACCCTCCCTATCATGTCATGAACTCAATGGAGTATGGTTATCGACCCTCGGACCACCAATCACGCATTTCAATGCATGATGGCCAAATGAGACTAATGTGTAATTAATATCAAATGAAATGCACACCAAAACACATAAGGGGGCCCCATCCTCTATCATGCTTGATCTAGAGGCAAGGAATGCACATACAATGCTATGCAACCTAAGCATGCAAGCAAGCATGCAAGCAACTCAAGCATGATGCAAATCCAATTCAACATAAGCATGTTAATGACAATGCCATGCAAGGCTAATGGTGACAAGCATGCCAAATGCAATATAACCTAAACAAGTATGCAAGATGCAACATGAACATTCAAACATGCAAGGCACGCAAAGGTGGACAAGTATGCCACAACATACAAAATGACACAAGCATGTGACAACATGATAAAAGGATAAACATGCAACATATTAGCATGCAACAACATGCATGGTATTAAATATGCAGCAAGCGTGCGACAACATGCGAGGCAAGCATGCAACAACATGCAAAGGATGGACTTAAACCAAAATGGACAGCTCTCAAATAGGCCCAAATCAGTGGCCAAAATGATGAATTGATGACATAAAATGCACATACAAGCATGCACATGTAATGGTCCACCAACAAGGCATAAAGATAACAACTCTTAAGCATGAGCAATGAGTGAAAATCATGGATGTATGACAATACTACAGGCCCTAAAATTAAGCATGGAATGATACCAAGGCATGCAAACATCACAAGTATAGCATGGTAGGGACCTCAAAACTCAAGACTAGTCAAGGAATTTGCACTATAGCTATACAAAAAATGAGTCATATGGCCAATACAACCCAAAAAAATTCTAGAGCATGCCAAAACAATGACAAAACATCCATGGAGCAAAGCCAAAAGAAGCTAGCATGAAGGGTCAAAACATGGAGTATGCAAGGCCAATAAGGAGGTTTACACTGCACCTACCAAAGCCAAGTATGTGATGACTTAACCAACAAAAATTAGAGTTATGGAATGTCAAACTAACACCAAAAATGGGCTAATACCAAGTCAAAACATGCTAGAATAACAAGCTCACTCATTAGGCATGCAAGACTAGTAAAGAGGACTTACACTACAAGTGTAAGAAGCAAATGAGGGATGCTGTACCCAAGTAAAAACAGAGCTATATCATAGCAAAATAAGACCCAAAACACACTGAAATGGTGGTCCAAAAGCCTAGGCAAGATGGCATACGCATGGGCACCTTTTCAAGGCATAAAGCATGAACCCTTCAAAGCATTGAAGGAGTGAAACATGTGAGTGGATGGCAATGAAACATGCTCTGAAATATCATTCCAAATGATACTAAATCATGCAAATAGCCCAAGCAATGCATGCTAGTGGCTTGGAAACTCAAGGCTAATGAGCTAAAATGCACTATGGCTATACAAAGCATGGCATGCATGACCAAAATAACATAAATTAGACCTAGAGCATGCTAAAACATGACCAAAATCTTCTCAGAGTCAAGCCAAATCATGCTAGAATGATAGTCGAAAACATGATGCATGTTAGGCTAGTGTGCAAATTTACACTACAAGTGTGTGGAGCATGTAAGCAACAACCAAACCAGCTTAAAACAGAGTTAAGGAAGGTCCTAAAAGTCACAAAAAGTGCCTGAACTAAGCCTCAAAATGGTAGAAACACATGCTCATTTGATAGGCCAATAAGACATGCAAACAAGAGAAGAGGAGGGGGGACAACCCCTACCCATTTGGGACCTCAAAATAGGGTTTTTATCACTGAAAATACTCTAGATTTCAGGGGTTAAAAGGCCATGAAAATTTGTTTTGAAAGGCCTTAGAAGATGGCTCAAAAGCTATACAAGCTAAGGAACAAAAGGGGGAGACAACCCCCTAACACAAAATAGGCCTAAACCATCACTTTTAGGATTGAAAAATAGAGTTTTTCTCAGTTCAAAACCAAGCCAAAAATAGTTTACAAAGTTGGTAAAACAAGCATGCAATGCAAAGGTTTAAAGGAACAAGAGCTTACCCTTGAAGCACCTTGAAGGACAACAAAACCAGCCAAAATCTGAACCAAAATTAACCTTTTGGAGCTTCAAATGATCCTCAAAGAACCTCAGCCCAATGGTGGTTAAGTTTGGTTAAGGGTCTCTTTGCAAAAGTGTAGAGGATTCTAAGCTTAAGGCTCAAAACAAGAAGAGAAGGAGCTTCTAGGGAGAGAGGCTCAGATTTTGCTCACAAAATCTTGTAGAGAGAGAGGAGTTTTTTAGAGAGAGAGAGTCCCACAATTGCCAACCCCTCAACCCTTGAGATATGGCTCAATATATAGCAATATATGAGCATTGGTTCGGAAATATCTCAATTTAGAAATATCTAGGACAGCCTGGAACAGTTGGAGGAGAAATATCTGTCAATTCTGAGCTTTTTGGACACTTCTGGCCGACCGACCATCTTTGGTGCCGACCAGCCATCATTTTTGGCTGATAAGGTTCACTTTTGGCCGACTCATAGCTGCTGAGGTCAAATTGTGGCCGATGGACCTCCATAGAGGCCGATGGACAAAATCAGCCCTAGTCCCTGACTTGAAGCAAGCCTAATTCCTTCATTGGGACTCCTTTTCAGGTCATTCTTGAGCCTAAACTGTACCCCAGAAGTCTTCTTTCCAAATTTGGAAGCCTCACCTCAAAATTCTATCTGTGCTAAGAGATATCCCTCTTTTAGTGAAGGATGCTCAGTTTCGGTCTAACCAGAATGATGCCTAACTTCAATCAACCATATCTCCCCCATCCGGACTCAACTTTAGGAGATTCTTGAGTGAAAAATGAAGCCCCGAAAGTCTTCTTTCCAACAGTGGTGGCCTCATAGCTTAAATCCAAATATACAAAAGGATAGGCCCGATTTAGTGAGGGTTACCCGACTCTCTCTTAACGGTTCACGCCCATCTTTTTCCCCAACTTGGTTTCTTCCCTCTTCTCCTCTTTTCTTCAATTCGAAACCCCTAAAAAAGGTGTTTTGAAAGATTTTTCAAAGAGTTCATCTCTCTTTCAATCATTTCCACTTTGTCCTTGCTCGATTTACCGAAAAATGCAACATTTGACAAAATGCGAGCGTCGGAACATCGTAGGAACTTCATTTCAAAAATATTTTGAAAGAGAGGATTTTAAGGTCTAAAAAACATCCAAAATAGCTTTGGTCCAAAATGAGGTGTGAGGTTAGGATCTGACTCTCCTCTTGCTGAAGAAATTGAACCTTTTGCCCTGCACATCTTTCACTACCCGGTAAACCATCAGTAGCGCCCAAGTCTTAAGGGCGGTCAAAAATGGGGTGTCTACAGAGGCTATCAAACCAACTTAAAACAGAGTTATTGCATGGAAAAATAACACCAAATACTTGCTGAAATGGGGCCAAAACATGCTAAGCAAACATGCTACCAATATGAGCCATTTATACTAGCAAATGAGACACAAGGAGAGGGGGGTGTCCCTCTCCTATTCAAGACTCCAAAACCACCTTCTCACCACTAAAATCCAGAGGAGGGAAGGCAAAAACAAGGCCAAACAAGGTCCAAACAAGACGGTTCCAAAGCTCAAAAGGGAAGGCACAAAACAAGGCCAAACAAGGCCTAAGAGGGGGTAGACTATCCCCAACTCAAAAGTGACCTTAAATAAACATCACAAGCATGAAAAATCAGAACTTTTTATAGTAGAAAGTTAAGCTTAAATCAGCATGTAAATAGGTCTAAAAGCTTAAGCCAAAATGGGGGATTAAAAGGTGGTTTACTCACCCTTGAAGAACACCTTCAAGAACACAACTCTAGCAGCCTTTTCTGAACAAAACCAGTCCAAGAACACTAAAATCAACTCCTAAGGACCTCAGCAACCAAAGGATGGTGTTCTAGTAGGTGTTTGTGTGCAATAGTGTGAAGATATTACACTTTTGGGCACAAACAAGAGCAAATATGGAGAGAGAGAGGAAGTATATATATACACAGAGAGATATAGAACTTGTATATCAATTTCTTAGAACCTCTGGAAAGGGAGGGGAGGCTCCCTTCTTATAGAATTTCAATTCTCAAGCTTGTTGAACAAGCTTTAGTCTTGAATGAAGGGGGGGAAAAAAACTTTATATTCTAGGCAACAATTTAAAGCATGAATTTGATGAATAAACATAAATCAAAGCAAAGCAAAGCAAAGCAAAAGAGAAAGAAAAAAACTGCAATGTTTTGTTTGTTCTTAACCCTGACATATCCTTCTTCCCTTGCTTCAAGTTTGTTCTTACCATCATAAATTAAAAATTAAAACCATATAACCAAAACAAAAATATACAAATTCAAGCATTAATTAATAAAAAGAAATAGCTCGAAATATAGTGAAAATACAAACTTTTAAAAGATATATCACAATGTTTACTCGCCAAAAGTCAATCTTTAGTCGCAGAATTAGTCGGGAAAGAATTGTCGAGAAAGATCATTGGCCACTAAAATGCTTTTAGTCGCCAAATATGCTACATTACCGACTAAGTTTTTAGTCGCCAAAAGGTTTGAAATAAAATTAAATATCATATTTTCGATGACTAATTTTTTTTTGCTGCTAAACACTTCACTTATTTTTAACGATTAATCATTTAGTCACGGAAAAGATTTGTAGCTACTATATATATTAGTGACCTGAAGTAAGTAACAATGTTTTGGCTACCATGATTTTAGTTGTGGAAAGTCAAATTTTTTTGCCTACTAAAGATTTAGTTGCCTAAAGTCTTATGTTTTTGGCTACTAAGATTTTAGTCGGCAAAAATTGTGTGTTTTGGCTACTAAACATTTGGTCACCTAAAGTCTCACATTTTTTGCTACTAAAGTTTTAGTTGCCAAAAGTTTCTTTTATTCTTCAGTTTATTTTTTTAGCTATGACATATTTTAGTCGCCATTTGTTTGATTGTTTTTTGCTACAAAATATTTTAGTCACCAAATGTTTGATTTTTTTTTTTTTTTGGCTACTAAACTTTTAATAGCCAAAACTATTTTCCCAATTTTTTTTAGCTACTAACAATTTAGTCGCCAAAAACATGATCATATGTTTTATCGTAAAATTACAATTTCTTCACAACCTATCTATATTCCATGCAACCTGTAATACGTATATGAACAAAACAATACATACACTATCAATCATTCCATATCTGCATTCGTATACAAAAAATGAATAACTTTAAATGCCAAAATCCATACAAACCAACTATTGTCCAAACTGAAATAATAATTTCATAAAAAATATAGAATCATACAAAAATCAAGTCCTCCATATACAAAAAAAAGACATGTACTAGCATGTAAAATGGCCATTTGGCATGGTACAAATTACCTTCTTAATCTATACCACGACAAAAGGTGATCTATTGTGGCTCGCCCTTTTCCGTGCCTCACTTTTCAAAAAGGTATAAAAAGAAGGCCTCACAGTTCAGACTCCCGCGGTTTTGAATCTGGTCTGACAAGTACAATGTGAAACTGATAAACACCAAAGAGTCCAAATCCGACAAACCTTTTTGGAAAATCGATTTTAAATCAAATAACGCCAAAATTGGACTGCTTTGCCAAATATAGAGTCGCTACCTAAATATTTTATTCTTGGGAAAATTAGAAAACCCATGACTCGTGCCAAAGGCCACGTGTCCGTCATCACCAAAGTTACCTCGGCTTGGGTACTTAGGTACGAGGAGGGAATGTCATGAATTGAGCACCCCCGCTCGCCCGATCAAAGATCGGCCTCTACTAATCGTGATATGATTTTTTATAAACATTATAGGCTTGTTTGGTTTGTTTTTGGGAGAATTGTTTTTGAAATTTTTTCTCAAAATTTTGTTTGGTTTGTGGTTTTCTCAAAAAATTTCCAAAATCACTTTCTCTCTCTTACACATTAATCAATCATTTTTTTCTTTCTCCTCTCCCTTTCACAATCACTTTTTCTCTCACACACATCTACTCAATTACAACAAAATATCAAATCATCCCAAACTCCAAAACTATTTTCAAAATATACAACCAAACAAACCAAAAATATTTCTAAACTCTCTCCCCAATTTTTTTTTTTAAAAAAGCAACTCTCCCAAAAACAAACCGAACAAGCCCTATGTGTTTTTATTCCGATTATTAAACTATCTTTACTATGTGATGCGCACAAGCAAGTATAGACTAGTTTGCTCAATTTGGAACAATTCTACTCGTGTTTGTTTTTTGAAAATGGTTTGAATTTGCCACCTTAAGTGGGCTTAAAGATGTAGATTTGCCACTAAATATAGTGGGCTTAAAACATGATTTGCCACTCAACAAAGTGGACTTAAAATGCACATTCGTTGAATCGTTTCAATTCAAACAAGCCTTCATCCACAGACATTCATGATGTTTAGCAAGTAAGCACATAGCCTCCTGGGGAGCATGCTAATCATGGCAACATTCACACTTATGCAAGTATGCTAAAACATAAAAACTTACCTAGTACTCTGAGCCAAAATAGAAACTAGTTAGAAAGATGCATGATCCTAACTATACAAGATGCCTAATGCAGCACATGCAATATGCAATTAATAGGCTCGACTACTAATATGGCATATGGATCGATTTGATAACATGCGGTTAAACACGTATTCAAGAAGATATTGAAATGGCAATGCAGTTTGAATGATGTGCCGAGCCTCGGTGCATGCAATACAAATGAATGGATGCAAGCATGCGATATGCTAATTTGAAATATGTCCCTAATCTAACCATCAAAAGCGATTACATAAAAGGGAGAAAGACGTGGGGTTGGAAGAGATACACACACGCACACACACTTATTACAACATTATGCCCTCGTGAAGGAGGGTCCGAATGAATAAGCTAACCAACTAGCTACGCTAATTAAGCTAACTATAACAAACCAAAACTAATTAACTATTCTAGCTAATTAATTAAATGATTACATCACATCTAATTAACTACTTAGCTAATAAATGGATTACAAGTCAATTGCAAGTAAACTAAGTAATCAACTACTTAGCCCCAGGAAGTGATGGATATGCATGCGCATGCTCGATTCTACACCCGAAAAGCCACTACCTTGCTGCTGCAAGCCTTTGTTTGCACATTTGATCACTGAAAATTCTGCCAACTTCCAGAACACCTCCGGTTCATCTTACCATCACATTGTGAAAAAATCACTAATGGCCGGTCGGCTACCAATGGTGGCCAGTCAACTACCATTGGTGGCCGGTTGGCTACTAGTGGTGGTTGTCGGCCACTGTGGGTTTACACTTCCATGCTGCAATAGAGGGCAAAACAGAGCAAAACTGTGTATTCTCACAGGTTGTTTGTACTGTTTACCCTCCTTATCATCACACAAGCTCAAAGGAGAGAAACTCTTGGCCCTCTAACCATCAATCGAGCAATTTCCATGCATGATGACTAAGGGACCAAGTTTGTACAAGTTCAATAAATGCACAAACATGACCAAAATGACCACCACCCTATCATGCATGATCAAGGGTAATGGAGACCAAGGAAAGTGGCATATTTCATCACTTTTGAGTATGAAATGTCCCATTTTCCTTGTGTTCAAATTAACATCCGATTTGAACACATGCAATGCAACACAAAGAATACTTATCTTGCGCACTTTTATTTGCCAATTTTGTTTACTCATTTTAATTACCAAATCATTCCTTAATCAATTAGTCCATTGGTGAGTGTCTTCTAAAGTGAAAGAAGTGTCAACCAAGGGGTAGTTTAAGGCATGAGAGAAGCTTCATGCCGTTGATAATGAACCCTCAAAGGAGGATTAAACCATTAAGCATGAGCCTCAACCTCAAGCTTAAACTACCCTTAAAGCAAATGAAAAAGTGAACAAATGAGGGAGATTGCAGAGATTGTATGTACTGAAATTGAGTGATAAAAGCACTAAAACATGCAATCAACTCAAACCAATGATGCTTAAAGCCTTAAAACACCAACTATTACACTAGAGGCATGCAAAACAAGACTCAAAAAGTACTAAACAGCCAAAATAATGGCAAAATAGAGTGTAAAACATGATGGACCCAAGCTAAATTAGGCTAAAAAAACATGCTAACATGTGAAGCTAACTAGGCATGCAAACAAGACATGAGGAGGGGAGGCTAACCCCTCCAATTTTGGAATTCAAAATAAATTTTTGGCCAGTAAAAAGAAACTCTGAAATTCAATGGTTAGAAGGCCCAAAAGAGTTAATTTGAAAGTGATGAATAAAAGGCACAAAAGCTATACAAGCAAAGAAGCAAGAAGGGTAAGCCACCCCTGACTAAAAAAGGCTCAAACCACCACTTTTAAGTCACAAAATAGAGCTTCTTATAGTTCAAAACCAGGCCAAAAACAATTTAAATAGATGGAAAAACAAGTATCTTGAAGCAAAGTAAGTTTTATACCTTTGAAACAAAGCTCAATTTTAGGCACCAAACTAAGCTAAAACCACTTGCTAAAGCTCAAAGGGAGTCCCAAAGAAACTCAGCTCAAAGGTAAGGAGATTTGGTTTAGAAGGTATAGGCAAAAGCTAAGGATTTGTGAGCAAATGTATACAAAATTGTAAGAGAGAGAGAGAGAAATCTTGAGAGAGAGGGAGAATTTTGCTCCAAAATTGCTAACCTCCCAAAATGGGGGAGGAAGCCCCCTATATATATATACAAAAAACACTCCTTGAGCTTAGAAACATCCCACCATACAGGTGTAGGCAGATGCAGCTCATTGTGCTAACAGCTAGCACAACTGTCAACAAATATCTGGAAAAAGGTATTGGTAGCCGTCGGCCACCACTAGTAGCCGACCGGCCACACCCTTGGCCGAAAGCCATTATCCATGCCCCAAAGCCTATAGTGGTGGCTGACAGGTCACCAAAGGTTCCAGGTAAGAAATAACAAGGTTTTGGTCCAAAACAAGGCACGACACAGATAAGGTTAAAGGCTCAAAAGACAGGGCGCTCCGCCGAGGACTTTGAGCACTGAAAACGAGCACATGCAATCACAATCACCATATGCACAAGTGATGACGTCCAAGTCTTGAGGACGGTAAAAAATGGGGTGTCTACAATGTACCATGACAAATGGTGATATATGTACCACAGCAGAAGGTGATGTATGTACCACGGCAGGTATTACTAGTTGGTTTCCAAAAGTTTTCCATATCAGTAATAGTGAACTACACAAAAGTCGAGGATGACAAAAGTACTAGTTGTATACAAAAGTGTAATTTCTTCTCCATACACCAAAATGGATTATGTCATGCCCCCAAACTCACCCCTAAAAGTTTGGGCATGACCTATGGAGAAACGGACACTTAACCTGATGTACATAATATATGGGGCCTGAACGGAAGCATTTAATATTACAAAGTAACATAGAATAACATCCATTGAGCTAAAACTAACATGCCAGGATCACATACGTGAGAGCCATTTATCTATATACATACCCATACACATAATGCAGCGTATAACCGAACATTGGTAAAGAAAGGGGTCATATACATACATTTTAACCTTAGGTAAATAATTAAAGTGCAAGCCAAAATCTTAACAACACTCCACATAAATGCATGGGCTTGGTCTGGGAGCCTGAGCATACTGAGGTTGACAACTGAAAGGTGAGCTTTAAGGGTTAGGACGGATTCCCAAAACGATTACCTACAGAACGGACATAACACAAAGTGAGCGAAGCTCAATGAATAATAGTACATAACAATTCAATACTCAACGTGAATTATAAAACATTTCAATGCATACATAACTAAGAGGGCATAAGGTTAATTGATTCTGTACTAATTTCATAACGGCCTTAGGCCCAGTCTTGAAACATAACGGCTTGAAGCCTTTGAACAGAGTGGCATAAAGCCCTTGAATATAGTAGCATTAAACTTTTAAACATGTTGGCATATAGCCCTTGAACTTATGGCATGAAGCTCTTAAACATGTTGGCATATAGCCCTTGAACATATTCGTATGAATTCAAGAGGTGTCTCACACGGATTCTAGAGGTGACTCCCATCGTAGCACTTAGTTCCGTGTAGCAATTTGTTTCATATCATAACAACTTATACAGAATGGCCATAGGCCTCATAACTTTCACAACAGAATGACTTTTAGCCTCATAACTTTCACAGAATGGCTTCCAGCCTCATAACTTTCACAGAATGGCTTCCAGCCTCATAACTTTCACATATGTATGGACTCAAGAGGTGGCTTGCCTTGCAGCACTTTGTTCCATACTAGAAATACAGAATGGCCTCTGGCCTAATAGATCATACAGATTGGCTTTAAGCCTAGTTCATATATGTATGGACTCAAGAGGTGTCTCACATGGACTCTAGAGGTGGCTCACAATGTAGCACTTAGTTCCAAGTAGTACTTTGTTCCATACCAGTAATTAACTGGTTTTACGGACCAACCATACATATCATGTCATGTTATAAACGGAAACAAATTCATACATATGCATTATGCTTGAATCACATACAGAAATCAGAATTCATACTTAATTATACCTGTCACTTCAATAGCGCTAACAAGTCAATATATAGCATTCTTGTTAGTTCCATAAAGGAATTCCTCGGTACTAAGAACTTGTAACATACGTGAACCACGGTATTATTACCCCCGGGTAAGGGCCTTGTGCTAAGGATGCCTTGAATACCTTTATATAAATGAGCAATCATTCAGTGATTCAAAACGTAACATGTTAGAAAATAGGGCGTTTCTTGTCATATCATGTTATTATCGTACGCTTAACAAAGATAGAATCATTCACATTCTCATGAGGGTTATATAAAAATGTTAAACTTTTGCCCTTATGTCGTGGTTTCATAGCTTTCCAATTATTCTGATTTTTCGAAGGTGTCTACCCTTGACAACCTATAATTGTCTCATATTTACTCAAAATCCATTCTTCAAGAATGAATATAATTTCTCTTTATTCCTTAAGAAATGGCGTAGTTCACTTGATCTGTTAATCAGTAGCACATAGAAGCATACACCTTTGTTTGATCATTCGTATGTGTTAACATAGTTGACTTGTAATTAACAGAGTACTCATGGTAATCGTTACATCATTCACATGAGTTAACATAGTTAACTTAAGTCTAACAGGACATTCCTGACAATTATTAACAGAAGGTAAGCATGTTGTACAGATTGAATGATATCAGAGATATGTGAATACCATGGTTCCATAGTGCTTATACGTTCCCTTGGTTCGTCATGAATCACTATAGCTATCTTGCAAATAACATTAGTATTGTTTATCAACAGTAAATAAAATGTACTACGCAATAATGCCCTTAGATTTTCCAATCAACATACTGTTAACATCATTACATGCAAGGAACATGATGTTAACAATAAGAATCATTAACGATAATTGAACGTACGACTACCGTACTACTACTCACAATGCTACAACGAAGTGCTTGACCCTCCTGGAGTGTGCCCTGTACACATACATAACTTAGTCATTAGTTCTGTTTCTTTCTTAATTCAGTTCCTGCTTCATTTTACTTCGAATGAATTTACAGGCATCTTAGGGACACCAAACACCTATTTCAAAAATACTAGAGGGTTAAGCACGGGAAACGGAGCAAAACATTTTCCATCCCCATAAAAAAACCCCAATAAATCATCCTCTTGAGTTGAATGACTAAACAAGCCCACTAGGAATTTAATAAAATGATTTAAGATTAAACCCATTTTGGAAACTCTACATTTTAAATCACAAAAACCAAAATCAACATGATTCAACTCAACACCATTAAATATAACTTAAGAGGAATTCTTAAATCCCATTTCAACATTCCATAATCGAGTTTATGTCATCCACATCATTAATAAATCATTTCCCCCAATTTTCTTTCTCATTATAACATGATTTACAATGCTCATAACAAAGTTCATTTGCAAATTTTAAACATAATTTTCAAATATAACCAAATTCCAATTAAACTTGTACACATATAATTCAACCTACCGATTTCATGATTCTACTGTCAATTTGGGCTGAATCATTGATTATGACCATGAATCAACCTAGGGTTTCTTGAGAACCTAGAAATTTCAAGAAAAATTTTAAACTTCTTAACCCATTACTTCTTATTCCAACTTTCCCATTGATTATACACCTAGGGTTCATAATCCATCATTTTAACCCATCAATTGAACTTCCAAGCTCTCAAACTCTAAACCCCCAATTCTCATAATGTACACTATATGCTCAAAATGTGGGTTTTACATGTATATAATCAAAACACCACAGATTTATCTATTTATGGAAGTATTGAAAAAGAACTAGAACCCCTACCTCAAGAATCACACAAAAGAACGAAGCTTTGATGAGAATCCTTCACAAATCTGAGTTCCAATCGGTTGAAAATGTTGATCTTCTCTTGTTCTCCATCCTTAATGCAAGAACCATGGTGGATTGTTGCTAAAAGTGGAGGAAATCAAGGTTTTGGGGGCTAGGGTTTCGGACCTAGAATGAGAGGAAAGATGAGGGGAAAAGAAAATGTGAGAAATGATCTAAAAATCCCGTTTTTAAGCTACTGAACTCGCGACATCCGCTCGATCATCTCTATTCCCACTTGAGCGTACCTGTTTCCAGCACAGATTTCAAAACTTTGAACAGGTATAACTTTCCCATCCGGACTCCGTTCTAGGTCATTCTTGTGTCCAAATTGAAGCCCCCAAAATAATCTTTCCAATGATTGTAACCTCACATCCAAATTCAAAGTACGGAAAAAAAAAAGACAAATGAGTGGTGGCTGATCGCAGGATGATTATCTGAATTAAAGTTTTTAGTCCAATCTTACTTTACCATCATATTACCACCTCAATCAATACCCCAAAATAAATAAGGAGGTTCCAAATACACTAATAAAAAAATGCCACAAACGACCCACGTGCTTCAGAAATCCGCTCGAGCGTCTAACCTTGCGCTCGAGCTCTCAGACCAACAAAGTCGTCCGCTCGAGAAGCCACTTCTACGCTCGAGTGGGAATTTACAACTCTCAGAATCTCAGGTAGCCTGAAAAAAAAATACTAGGGGCCTCACAAGTTCGCTCGAGCGTCAACTCCCCCACTCGAGTGGAAGGAAAAATTTTGAGATCGTCACAATAAGCATATAAATACGCATAACGAGGGACAGAAATATACCGGGAACACATGCGAGGGTTGGGTTATTACAGATTATCCACAAGTCCACGTAAAAAACCATCTACAAAAAAAAAAAAATTACAATTGGTTACAAAATATCAATTGATCCACACAAAGAGAAAAGGTCGTAACATGCTTTTAAGGTAGAACAATCTATAAATGCCTTCTTCGAAATAAAAGCATATATATGGATCATGCAATATTTATTCCAACCAACCGCACAAAAAATCTTTTCTACAACTTCATTGTCCTATATATATACAAAGGCAATTATTAGAATCTGTGGATGTTATTTTCATAAAGTTGTCAGTCTTTAAACTAGAGTTGGTGAGGTTTTCTTTTTATCTACATGTCGTAGTTGTGGTTGTAAATATAGGTGTCAACGGTGTAATTTACCCTCATTATTTGTTGAAAATTGCACCTCTCAAAGTTTGATGAAAACAAACAAAAACTTAGGTGAGAACTGGGAGATTCTTTTATGCAACTATGAAAATCCCAAAATCGGCACTTAAATTTTAACAACTAAGGCTAATCATTAATGGGTAATGAATGTATGCTCATCTACAATTGAAAATACTTGGGTTTTTATCAGATTTTTCAGGGTGTGATATCAAACCTTCTCAAAATTTTGATAAGAACAAATAAAATTTAGGTATAGGACATGTTGACAAAACAGTTGTAAATTGTAGTGGCTGTAAACATGTGCTACATCAGACCTGCAACTTTCCATTGTCATACTATTTTGAGGTTTTCCTTCAAATCTTCATATTGTTGTTTTCATAGAGGACCAATGTCTCGAAGCTTCATATTGTTATTTTTATCTAACAGAAAACAAAAGAAATAATCTTTCTGAAATATGAAGATTATCTACGTTACAAAAGTCGAAGCCTTAGAGGCATACAACATGTAATTTTTTATGTTTGACTTTGAGAGGCCAATCATCATATCATGAGGTGAACTCCTATAATGAAACCAAAAGAAAAGTTAAACACGTAGCAACATAGTTTTGACTTAGCGCTCTTTTTCGTTTAAGTTTGAGGTGTTTTTGGCTCTAACTCCCAACCTACAAGTGAAAATTACATTCCCTCTATTGTCACAGGTCCTATTTGTCATGGAGAAGCTGGCCATGACATCCATAGAGTGGTTCAAAGGTTGTTTCGTAGTTTCGCCCCCTTAACGCCCTTTTTCGGTTTAGTTTGAGTTGTTTTTGGCTCTAACTCCTAACCTACAAGTGAAAATTACATTATGTCTATTGTCACAGGTCCTATTTTTCATGGAGAAGCTGGTCGTGACATCCATAGGGCGGTTCAGTGGCTGTTTCGCAGTTTCGCCCCCTTAACGCCCTTTTTCGGTTAAGTTTGACATGTTTTTGGCTCTAACTCCCAACCTACACGTGCGAATTACATTTCGTCTATTGCCACAAGTCCTATTTGTCATGGCGAAGCTGGTCGTGACATCTATACGGTGCTTCGGGGGCTGTTTCGCAGTTTCGCCCCCTTAACGCCCTTTTTCGGTTAAGTTTGAGATGTTTTTCGCTCTAACTACCAACCTACACGTGTAAATTACATTCTATATATTGTCATAGGTCCTATTTGTCACGAAAAAGCTTGCCGTGACATCCATACAGTGGTTCGAGGGCTATTTCGCAGTTTCTCCCCCTTAACCCCCTTTTCGGTTAAGTTTGAGGTGTTTTTAGCTCTAACTCGCAACCTACAGGAGCAAATTACATTTTGTCTATTTTCATAGGTCCTAGAAGTTGGCCGTGACATCCATACAGTGGTTCGAGGGCTATTTCACACTTTTAGCCCTCTTAACGCCCTTTTCCAGTTAAGTTTGAGGTGTTTTTGGCTCTAACTCCCAACCTACAAGTGCAAATTACATTCCGTTTATTGTTACAGGTCCTATTTGTCACGGCAAAGCTGGTCGTGACATCCATACAGTGCTTCAGGGGCTGTTTCACAGTTTCGTCCCCTTAACGCCCTTTTTCGGTTAAGTTTGAGGTGTTTTTTGCTCTAACTTCCAAGCTACAAGTGAAAATTACATTCCGCCTGTTGTCACAGCCCCTATTTGTCATGGAGAAGCTGGCCGTGACATCCATTTGGTGGTTCGGGGGTTGTTTCACAGTTTGCTCCCTTAACACTCATTTTTTGGTTAAGTTTGAGACGTTTTTTGCTCTAATTCCCAACCTACATGTGTGAATTGCATTCTGTCTGTTGTCATAGGTGCTATTTATCACGACAAAGCTGGCCGTGACATCCGTACAGTGATTCGGGGGTTGTTTCATAGTTTCTCCCCTTTAACGCCCTTTTTTCGGTTAATTTTGAGGTGTTTTTTGCTCTAATTCCCAACCTACACGTGTGAATTACATTCTGTATGTTGTCACAGGTCCAAGGCATTCTAATTAAGCTATTTTGCCACAGGTCCTATGTGTTTTTTTAAAAATTTTATCATTTAACGAAATTCCATTGTTGTGATAACATGAGAAATATGAATCATTAAATATTCTCTCTGCCCCTCTTCTTTTTTTTACATAATTAATTAAATAGGTGATGAATTAATGTGTTGTTGCTTTTCTCCTCTTATTTGTATAATGTCAAAACAATTCTGAGTGCTCCAAAACAATAATGTCAATGTGTGAAGCATTTGTGTAGCACCTATAGTATCACATAAATAAAGTTCTTCTTACCAAATAGGATGATGACCGTCTTAACTTAGCAACAAAGATATGAGTCGTAAAACCATGTTGTTCAAATGATTAAGTTGTTCTTGTTGTGCCTCCTTTGTTTTTTTTTTTTTCTTCTTCTACTTGTTTCATCATCTCCCCCCTTGTTTTTTTACCTTCTTCTACTTCTTTCATCAGCTCCTCTCTCTCCATCATCATCTCTTGACGATCTCTTTGGCGCTCTTCCTTCTCCTTTATCAACTCTTCGGGATCTCTTTGGCGTTCCTCACGAAGAACCTCCATCTCAGGTCTCATTGCCTCCATATGTTTGTCACGAGCTCGTGTCGCGGTATGATATGGCGAAGAGGGCCGTGGGCCAATCCCAAATCCACGCAAGTAATTCTTTCTCTGGCCAAGCACTTGCCGTGAAATGTCCTCATGTGTCAATGGCGTTCCCGCTTCTGTGGCTGCCACTTGTAGATTCACCATCTCATGTTGTCATTACAAAAAAAAAAAAGTAGACTATTCAACAAAAGCACAAAAAATAACTTGCAATTTTGTGCGACTAGAATCTAATTAATATTAAATACAATTGAAAAAATAGCTCAATACTTACATGAAGCTCACCACATTTGGGATGAATCCATTCGTTTGCCTTCTTCGACCTGTGTGATTTCAAATAAAATTTCCGAAAATCCAACTCTCCATTCTCATCTACCTGTTAATTTCAAATAAGAAAATTAATTCATCAAAGTAGTAACCATGACTTTTGGTTACATAAGTGATGACAAATATTTTTTAAATGAACAATTTCTCACCATGATCGACATTGCTATTGGAAATGACCGAGATCCACTTGTATGATTATATGGTAGCATACTCCTATTTGCTTTACCAGCTTTTGATCGTTTCTAAAAAAAGGAATTATTCAAGAATTATTACGTACCATCGCATAATACAATTTTAAAGCACTATAGTGTTTTATATTTGTTAGTTACCAAATGAGATTCATCTTTCCAAGCCACATCAATCATATGTTTCCAATCGTCCAAGCAAACTCCTATAGGTGGATGACTATAGGGGTTATCAACACCCTCTTCTTCAAGTTTTTCGAAGTGTTGCTTTAGGTTGTACCTCCAATCTTTGTACAAGAGATATGCCTTTCTATCAACTATCTCTTGAGCTTGTTCATCAGTATGAAAATCCTCACCAATTTCAAACTTCTCCTGCAAGCATAAATATCTGAAGTATTACATAAATTAATTGCAGCAATTGCAAATATATGTAATGAAGACTTTTAGTTAAAGCTTAATGTATATTACTAGCATAGCTTGTACAACGGCATCTTTGTTACTCTGATCAATTTTATTCCATGACTTCACTCCATTGAGAGGGCATAACTGTCTAATCTGCAGTCCCAACTCATTTGTTGCTGGGGTGGCATTCCCTTCAGTGAGTGCATTCAACAAGCGATTGACATAAACATGTAGTTTCTCTCCTTTTTTGCTTGCAATTTTCTTTTTTTTTTTGGCACTCCTTTGCCTAGTGTAGGGTCGCGTACACGAGTTTACCTACTACTTTCCCTGGTGAAGAAGGGCAGCAAGTCACATATGCAAATTACAAATAATGTCCCAAACGTATAATTAAGAATAATTAAGTACAAAGGTCTTACCTATGCCATGAGCCAGTGTCTCTTCCACAACTGTTTATGTGTCCTTCGGCAGCTGCGTCTCGTCAAAAAAAGCGATCGGGCTGGCAATGTCATTTGTAGATATTGCTGAGGCTGATGCTATGTTGTCAATTGTTGTTTTCTTACGCCAGCCCGTATTAACCATGCTGGTAGCTGCAATATATTTGCAAACGTAATATACATTAAGTAAAAACATAGGTTATTTGATGAAATTCTTATATTTGATTAGCAATCACACATTATAATCATAGGTTATTTGATAAAACCCATCAGTCAAATAGAAATCTAAAAACCCATCAATGTACAGAGAGAAAATGTAAACCCATCAATGAAATAAAAAAATGGAAATAAATATTGGCCAGGGAAAATAATAAAATGCATGAAAGAGGTAGGTCTTCAAGCAACCATAAAACTTTTTTTTTTACTTTGCATCTAAATTTGTATTGAAGCATACAGACTACAACAACAAATAGACTACAATGACAAATTATAAGCAACCATTTTACTACCAATATATGTCAAGGGGGAAAATTCAAAAAGAAAAAGAAACCACAACTACAAAATTTAAATTAATTAAGGTTTTGTATACATTTATGTTTAATTCTTATTGAAGTGTGTGGATCATAGATTTGGATAGGGATTTAGAAAGATAAAGGGAACCCCAAATTATTGTCCACATGACTGTTGCATGTTGTAAATATTTGACTGTTTGAGGCATCATATGTTTGCACACCATGCTCCCACAGATTCATTAACTCCTCCGTTAATGGTTGCAAGTAAACATTGATGTCTCTTCTAGGTGCGGATGGACCGGGAATAAGCAATGACATCATTATAAATGGCTTTTTCATACACTTCCACGGGAGAAGATTGTAAGGCATTAAGATACGGGCCACATGCTATACGATGTGCTCATATTTCCAAATAGATAGAAATCGTCTGTGGAAAGCCCTAACCTTACATTCCGAGGTTCCACATAAAACATAGGATGCTGCATATCAAAGTCTGTCCATGCTTGACCATCGGCTGGATGCCTTAATATTCCATCATCCACACGCTTATCTTTGTGCCATCTCATATCTGCGGCAGTTTTTTTCGACATGTATATTCTCTTCAACCTCAGTGTCAAAGGAAAGTACCTCAATATTTTGTGAGGAATCTTTTTACCACTCTCATTGTTCAACTTGTATCTAGACTCCTTACATATAGGGCAATTCTCCAGTTTTGCGTTGTCTTTCCAAAATATAATACAATCATTCTTGCATGCATGAATGGCCTCGTATTCCCAACTCAATGCATGGAAGAACTTTTTCGCTTCATAAAGGGTCCATGGAACAGTTTCATCACACTTTGGTAGAATGTCTTTGAAAACTTGCATAACCATATTGAAAGATTTGTTGCTCCATTTATTATACACCTTAATGTGAAGTATCTTAATAGCAAAGGACAACACGGAGAACTTTTCACACT
The DNA here is from genome assembly GCF_055761805.1 of Camellia sinensis. Lineage (NCBI taxonomy): Eukaryota > Viridiplantae > Streptophyta > Magnoliopsida > Ericales > Theaceae > Camellia > Camellia sinensis. The sequence continues at coordinate 95,285,104 of NC_138975.1, forward strand.
CCGGGTAAACTTTGTGTCAGGCATCATCAAACAACCTAATGAACTTCAATAAACCATCTCTCTCCAAGATATTAGGTTCTTCGTCGATCTGATCATCCATGAGGCCACTCATGTAAATCTTTTCCAGCAAAACAGGCAATTCGCCCAAATTATCGTCATTGTCAAAATTTTGCAACTCCATCTCTTTGACCATCATCATTTAACACACTCGGCTGAGCATGACACATTGGAACATGTTCCCTGTGGCACACCCAAGTTCTATAAGAACACATAATTCCTCTTTGAATCAAGTGCAACCATATAACTTGTCAACTATGTTTTGTGTCATTCAAGCAATCGACACACAAACAATGAATGTCATCATGTGGGCCTAAATTCTGCGTAGCAAAGTCAATAAATGATTTGACACCTTGTTGATACTCTTTACTTTTCAACCTATCTTTTATCATCATCCAACTCTTGTCCATCTTTTGAACCCTAGAAATCAAGCAAAGATTAAGGTAGGAATATGGAAAACAAATAAACAAAGTAGAAAATGGTGAAGAAGAAAAAGAGGAAAGTTGGTATGCAAGTTTCTTTAACAAGTATAAACGAAGAAATGGCACAAGGCCCTCCGCCACTTCGTGGAGAGGTGAAGAGACAAAATCCGACAAAGTAAGAAGTGGTGAAGGAAAAAGAAGGGAGAGATAATGTGCAAGTTTCAGTAACTGATATAAACTAAGATAGGGGGACAAGATCCTCCACCTCTTCTATATCTATTGTCTTTGAAATCCTCAAATCTTGTGAAATGAGAGATTTTGGTAATAGCAAATTCACTTCTAATGAAGAGTTGCCATGCGAAAAGAACGTTATAAATTATTCTCAAAAAATAATAAAGGGAGCTTGTCTGCAAGTGAGATGGTGGAGAAGGTTGATACCACTAATAATGGTGGGGAGGGGGGCTACTAAGGAGGGAAATAGAAGAAATCTAAAAGAGACATTTCAAAACCTGAATATATATATATATATATATATATGTTTGAATCCTTCTTTTATCAACTAACCTATGAAGTTGTGAGAGATTTATATTTCTTCACCCAAAAAAGGTGCCAAATAAGTATTAAAATATTTTAACCGAAAACCATAGTCAATAAATTGTGCTCCAAATTACACTCATATGTCAAAGTCCATTCTACATCACCAAAGCCAAATCTAGAAAAGAAACTAACGAAATAGCATTCCCATCATTCCAATTTTTGTAGTAGTCAACTAAGCAAAAATAAGAGTGTGATTGTTAAACGTGAAATATGAAGTTTGGTTGTGGAGGTGATGGACTATGAATCTGTTGCAAATTTATCAAAGAAAACCCAAGACTGAGAATGGTTGACACTATTATTCTTTTCTTTATTTTTTACTAAATACTACAAATACTTAAAACCACCCCTAAAAATACAAGTAAAGAAAAACAAAAGTCAATAGAATTAAAACCAATAGTAGATGCAATTAAGTTTCCCACAATAGATGCAATATTGTCTTCATGATAAAAGAACACAAAAAACAGGATAAAAACTAATAGTTAGTTAAAAAAATAAACAATGTGAGAAGGAATTTAGAAGGCATAATAAAATTACACAAGGAAGAAGATTAAGAGTAGCCCTTAATACAAAATAAATAAAAAAAATAACCTGCTATGTAGCAATCAAATTAATGCAAGGCAAAATTGGGAACATGAAATTGAGAAGAAAATCGACAATTCAAGGCTAGGAATTTCTACAATTTGAATAGTATCCATGGAAACCGAGCTTACATCAAATCTTTTGGTTGTATAGTTCTGATGGTTGCAAAATCCACTAATGTCATAATTCTAGGAAACGTTTAAAAGTTTCTAATTATTGTAAGATCGAGTCGAATTCATATTTTAGCAACTGGGTAAACACCAATCATACTATACAATTTTATGCAACAAAGCAACAGCAAGCATTTTATATCCAATGATCATAGTAGGGGCAACATCACATAAGTTAATAGTTATTTGCCATCACCAAACCCATAAAGAGCATAAAGAGATAATAAATAATATTGAAACAAAATATACCCACTTCATAAAAAATTTCACTATATGAACACGGTACCTTATGTAGTGTGGGTTAAATGATCTAGTTGTTGTTCAGTGGCAATAATTCTATTGATTGATTCTCCTGCATATGTAGACAGAGCATTATATATATATATACACACACACACAATAAGAAAATATATATATATATATATAATTATAGAAAAATCCATTGCATTTTCCTAAAAAAATGGAGTTGCTAAATTCACCACCTTTTATACATTTGATTATGTTAAGATCATAATATGATGAAAAACTAGTGTACTATACTTTCCCTTTTAATCATGAATTTTTGTAAACTAGTGTACTATACTTTCCCAAACCAGTTTAATCTGAAAAGCAATTTTTTAGCCTAATGTTATCTACATGACATAAATCAAAAGATCCTGATAAAAAGGTAGTGGTTTATGGTGTGAGAAAAGACATGCTGGTCAGAAAATATGCCAAATAAAAAACAGTTTTGGAAAATACATGTACTCATCACAATTCAAGGGAACTGAAACAAATATGGTAAAAGCAACGCATTTTAGTAAAATAATATAAATATGTGAGAGAAAACACTAGGAAGAACAATGTTGATCATCAATGGCAAAGAAATGTGATACTATCTCTTATTTCTAATTTGAACAAGTATCAGAGTAGGTGAAAAGTATACAATGGTATTAAAATATTTGAATTCCTAATGTAATATTGCAGAGGAGTATTTTTTTTCTTTCATTCTCGATGCATGGTGATAGGATGAAGAGGCATAGGGAGTTGGTTGGCCACTGCGGTGGTGGAGAAGGGAGAAGGACTGTTGCAGCAGCAACAGCAACATGGAGTTGCTTTGCTACGTAGTAGAAGAAAAAGAAATATAAGAAGGGAGAAAAAAAATAACGGACGAGAAGAAACAAAAACAAAAAAAGAGGAAACACAAGAGTTGTTGCATCAAGCAACTGTGGAAATCAATTAGGGAAAATGAAAGTCTGGGACTGCAATATTGGTGGCGTACAAAAGAAAATTATCATTATCCAAAATGAAAAAAAAAACTTATTAATATTCTAAACAAGCAAACTTTACACACAAAATTAAGGTGAAAAAGTTTCAAATGGGTCAAATCAATAACCAAACAAACTTTAAATACAATATAAGGTGAAAAAAATTCTAGTAAACAAGGTTCAAACATTTCACTTCTGCTTGTTCTTCTTTCTTTTCTTTCGGATCGGCAAAGAAAAGAATTTATTGAAGTTAGAAAAACCTGTGCAATGGAAAGAGCTACATCTTGAGAAGGAAACCAATACCATTAAGGGTAATAGAACTCCGGACAGCCAAATGTAAAATTAGAACAAAGAAACTAAAAAAAAGTTATCTACGTCAAACATTCCCCTCATGGGCATACATATCATTCTTCATTGAACCACCAAAATACAGCTAAATGACTCTCATTGAGATTGAGAGGGAGATATATGGTCTGGTTTGGGCCGTGGTAATGGCCGGGCAGATCTGGGCCGAACAAGTTTGGGCCGCGGTGAAACGAGCCTATCCTAAAAGGTTTTGCTCGGTTAAGGCAAGGCGTGGTCGGACCGAGCTATATGGCTTCATGGTATAGAAGTCGATCAAGTGAGATGTCCGGCACCAGGCAAGGCGTGGTCGGACCGAGCTGCATGGCTTCATGGTGTAGAAGCCAGTCAAGTGAGATGACCGGCGCCAGGCAAGGCGTGGATGTTCCACAGTTCATGAGTTAGCTCAGCAGGAAGGCCGGTGGCAAACTAGTGTGAGCTGTCCTAAGCTCAGCTATGCCGGGATGCAACCAAGCTCGGTCCTCAATGAACTTGGCTATTGGAACACTTAGGCTTGAAGTGCAGCATGGCCGTTGGCAGCGGAGATACTGCAATCCGGCTGCCGAGCTCCTAGTAGAGTGGGCTGGCAGTTGGGTTAGGTGATGTTCAGCAAGATTTGTGCTGACAGATGAGATAGCAGCACCACGTGTCGAGAGACTAATGGGAGTAGATTTGGGGTGCAGAAGGTATATAAGCGAGTCTGTGCCCCCTATACTAGATAGATGACATTTTGGTGAGATAAACACTAAACACAACTCAGTCCTCTCTCTCTCTCTCTATCCTTGTGTGTGTGTCTAACTTGATCGTCGAAGGGGTTTTCTGGCCATACACCGCCGGGTAGCCCACCGCCGTTGTGCTCGCAGGCCGATCGGATAGACAGGAACTTGGAAGAAAGGAGTGCGGGCTTGCCTGAATATTTGCTGCCCGCACAATTGGCGCCGTCTGTGAGAATTTTGCAGACAAAACCTTGTCTGCCAAGCTCATCTAATCGCCGTCCATGGCGAACAATGAAGAGATTTCGCTGTCCGCCTTCGACGGAGTTACCCCGGAGTCAGGCAGACGGAGAGAAGGACATCCCGTCATCCCTCCAATGGCAGACTTGGAGACATTCCCAAGAGGACAGTCAGGAGACGCGCGAGATAAGTGCGGAAGAAGTTATGATCATTCACAGAGTCCAGAAGGTCATCGGCGGTGGAGAGAATCGCACGCCAGACGTCTGGAACACAAGCTAAGGGACTAGGACGCCGTCATCCGGCGAATGGCGGCGGAGATGGAGGAGCTGAAGCGGCATGTCAAAGGGAAGGGTGCAGCTGGAGTGGGAGACCACAGTGAGCGCACCCAACCCCGTCGTTCAAGTAGTCAGAGTCAGCGGCACACTCCTTCCATTTCTATCACCAGAAGTTACAAGGTTGGAGATTACGACGTGCATGTAGAGAAATCCAGCGCGCAAGATAGCACTTACCAGCCCTCACATCCGGTGATGACGTCGAGGTACTCCTATTCCGCTCGTTCAGAGGATTTGCGGGCAGTCTTGATGGAATGGGCTCGCCGACGGGAGGCTCAGACGGTGCCGGCGTTCCAGCGGCTATCCTATGGGGTTCACGCCAGGGAGGAGGTCAGAATGCCTCCACCCCACCCAGCCGCGCCTCTCCTTGTAGACACAAACTTGGCGAGGCTGAGCGCCATTCCATTCTCCGTGGATATAGAGACGGCACCTCTTCCGGCGGGCTTCTACCAACCAAAGATCACGCTCTACGACGGAAAAACCGACCTGTATATGCATGTAAGTCATTTCCGACAGGTCATGGCTAGACATAGGCAGAATGACGCACTTATGTGCCTTATCTTCCCGTCAAGTTTAGGCGAACTGGGCTGGAAATGGTTTGATAGCTTGCCAGAGGGGAGTATAGAAAGGTGGCATCAGTTGGCCGAAGCCTTTGTGACGCGCTTCAAAACAAACACCAAAACACCGAAGGAAGTTGACCACCTACTGAGTGTCAAGATGGAACCGAGTGACACATTGAAGGCATACAACTCCAGATATTGGGAGACCTTCAACGAGATCTTGGATTGCCCGGTCAACCTTGCAATCACACAATACAAGCGTGGTCTCCCGGTCGGACATAGACTGCGGGACTCGCTTACCATGCACCAGCCGACATCCATGGGCTAGCTAATGCAGCGCATCAATGAGCACATCCGAGTGGAGGATGATGCGTCAGCATCTACCATGAAGGCAACTCCGGTAGCAACGGACACGAGGTTGGCTGGCAAAGTGCACGCGGTCGGACAAGAGTCCAGCCGTTCAAATGACCGCGCTGAGGAATCAGGCCGTGGCTCAAATCACAAAAACTGGGATAGGGGACGTCGGAATGACCGGGATGACTACCCCCGGGATGACGTAGCTGATGCAAACAGAAGGTTGAAGGCTAGGACGGGTATCACCACAGTCTTTAAGATTCCAATCTATCGCATACTTAGTGAAATCCGTGACGAGGAGTATGTCCGGTTTCCTGCTAAGTTGGGCGACGGACAAAAGGGCTTCAATCTGCGGTACCGTTGCACATTTCACCGGGAGCATGGCCATCGGACAGAGGACTGTTTGCCTTTGAGGCAACACTTGGAAGAGCTAGTCACAGCCAGACACCTGGACCTTTACATTGATGGAGGCGTGAAGGCAAATCAAGCTCGGGTTGATTTGTGAGGACCGGATGACCGGGATACGCCTCCACAAGGGGTTGTTAATGTCATCCACGGCATAGTGGAACCGGCGCGTGTATGCGAGCTCCACGGTATGATCAAGAAGGAAGAACACATGAGGGAAGTTTTGTCGGTTCAGCCTGCGATCAAGAGGGGGAAGACCGAAGAGAAAGATGTGATCAGTTTCTCCTCAAGGGACCTAGAGCGCATCCAGATGCCGCACAACGATGCCTTAGTGGTTGCACTCCGCGTCAAAGAATTTGAGGTGAAACAGATCTTAATCGATCAGGGAAGCTTGGTCAAGATCATGTATTACGACGCATTCAAACAGCTCAAGCTCCAAGATACAGATTTGGCTCTGGCAACTTCGCCACTGGTTGGTTTCAACTCACAACCGGAGTGGCCTTTGGGAAAGATTATCCTGCCGGTCAAAGCGGGATCCGTGGTTAAGCAGATAGAGTTCTGGGTGTTGTAGGTGCCATCTACTTATAACCTGATCCTTGGAAGATGATGGCTTCATGCCATGCAAGCCGTGGCGTCAACCTACCACCAGGTAATGAGATTCCTCTCGGCTATGGGGGCAATTGAGGAGATTTGGGGCGATCAAGTCATATCGAAGCAATGCTTCGTGGCAGTGAACGGGAGCCGGGTTGCCAAGGGCTTCGTCCAAATGATTGAAGGATCGGAAGATCGGAAGACCGTGGCAGTGAATGTGGGTACTAAGGCCAAGGACAAAGTCGTTGAGAAATTGGTGGAAGTGTGAATTGATACAGAGAATCTGGACAAGTTCTTCTTGCTCGGCTCAAGCCTTACCGCCCAAGAAAGAACCGAGATGGTTGAGTTTTTGATGGCTAATATCGAAGTCTTCGCATGGTCACCTTACGACATGCCCAGCCTCGATTCGAGTTTTATTTTCCATTACCTCAACATCTTCCCCGGAGCCAAGCCGATCATTCAGCGAACAAGGAGATCGGCGCTGCATCATGCCGAGGTAGTTGCAGAGGAAGTGAAGAACTTGCTTGAGGCACGCGCAATTCAGGAAGTGCACTACTCTCGATGGATTTCAAACACGGTCGTAGTGCCCAAGAAAAATGGGAAGTGGCGAGTCTGTGTGGATTACAAGACTGTCAACCGAGCCTGCCCAAAAGACAGCTTCCCTCTGCCCAGAATTGATCAGCTTGTGAATTTAACGGCTGGACATAACAGGCTCAGTTTCTTGGATGCCTACCGCGGCTACCATCAGATTGCCATGCATGGCCCGGACCGAGAGATCACCTCATTCACTACACCAAGGGGACTCTTCTGCTATCGAGTCATGCCTTTTGGTTTGAAGAACGCCGAGGCGACTTTCCAAAGAATGGTGACAAAGATGTTTGCTCCTTTGCTAGGCCGGACAATGGAGGCTTACATTGATGATATGGTGGTTGAAAGCCGGCATCAAGCAGACCACTTGTCTGACTTAGCCGAGATGTTCGCCATTCTCAAAAAACACAAGCTACGCCTGAATGTGTCTAAGTGTGCCTTTGGTGTGGGATCCGAAAAATTCTTAGGCTTCCTAGTCACGAACCGAGGCATCGAAGAAGACCCCACACAAATTAGAGCCGTACAAGAATTGAAGCAGCCTAGCTCGGCTAAGGACGTGCAGCATCTAGCCGGAATGGCCGTCGCGCTTAATCGATTTATAAGCCGGTCATCAGATCGCTACCGTCATTTCTTTCAAGCATTGAAGTCAAAGTTCTCGTGGGATGAAGAGTGTGATCGGGCTTTGGCTGAGCTCAAGGAGTATCTATCTTCGGCGCCACTGTTGGCAACCCCGAAGCCCGGCGAAGAACTTTACGTTTATCTAGTCGTTTCACAGCATGCAGTTAGTGCAGTGCTTGTCCGGTCGGAAGGAATCAAGCACCTCCCTATATTCTACGTCAGCAAAACCTTGTTACCGGCAGAGTTGAGATACTTGCCGCTGGAAAAACTTGCGTTTGCATTAATGATGGCCTCAAGGAAGTTGGCGCACTATTTCCATGCGCATACAATAATCGTTCTGACCGAGTTCCCCCTCAAAGCTTTATTCGAGCGGACGGACTTCTCCGGTCGAATTCTTAAGTGGGCGATTGAGTTGGGACAGTCTGACGTCAAGTTCCAGCCGCGCACTGCCATAAAAGCCCAGACTTTGGCCGACTTCGTTGTTGAATTCTCACCTGGAACTCATTCGGTTTGCCCGGTCGATATCGTCGCGGAAGATGAAGGGGTGAATGCAAGCCTGACCGAAATACCACAGCTTGGCGGTGTTGGCGACACGAAATTTGCGCGCCCCGCCGAAGCACCTTCAGTTGATACGATACTACAGCCCGGTGATGCGATGATGGAGTTGGGTGTCACCGACCAACTTGCTCTGTCCGGTACTGCATCACTGAGGGGGGAAGAAGTGGAACCGCTCAGCACAGAGCCTGCGGCCGGCATAATACCGCAACCTGGCGATTCGCCTACGGACTTGGGCATTATGGATCAACTGGCTGAGTCTGGCACTGAATCACCAAGGGGGGCTGAAGTGGAACCGCTCAGCACAGAACTTGAAGCCGAACAGCTGAGCGACCGTGGTATCATCAACCTTCAGGCCTCCCAGGGCCCATCAGAATGTTGGAAGCTCTTCATGGGGGAGATGTGGAAACTTTTTGTTGATAGGGCTTCTAACCGCCACGACGCCGGGCTGGGCATAGTTTTGATTTCGCCAGACGAACTGACTATTGAACATTCTATCACCCTTGGCTTCCCAGCATCCAATAATGAGGCCGAGTACGAGGCGCTCTTGGCCGAGCTCAAGAGCGCGCTGCAGATGCAAGCATCCGAGCTAAGGGTTTACAGTGATTCTCAGTTTGTGGTTAACCAAGTTTCTGGGGTTTACAAAGCAAAGGATGACCGAATGATAAAGTACCAAGCTCTGGTCAGGGACCACATCAAGCAATTTCAAGCGATCAGGGTCCAATAGATCGGCCGAGAAGAAAACGGCCGAGCAGATGAATTGGCCGGCCTTGCTTCTATGGTCGATAGCTCATCTCCCAACTCTCTTTTGATTGAATTCCTTCCGAGGCCCAGCATTGAGGAAACCAGGCAGACAGAAGTACTCTGCGCCGAGCTAGGTCTTTCTTGGATGGACCCAATCACCATTTTTCTCAAAGACCGGACCCTTCTAGCCAACAAGAAGGAAGCAAATAAAGTGCGGGTGAAGTCAGAGTGGTTTTGGCTCTCTCCATCTGGCGCTTTATACAAGAAGTCTTTCACCGGTCCCTACCTGACGTGTGTGCACCCGAGCAGCGTGGAAGCCTTCCTGTATGAAATTCACGAAGGCATCTGTGGCAGCCACATCGGGGGCAGATCTTTGGCCTACCGAGCTATTTCGCAGGGCTACTGGTGGCCGTGCATGCAAGCCGACGCACAGAAGTATGTTCGCAAGTGCGAGAAGTGCCAGAAGTTTGCCCACCAGATCCACCAGCCAGCCAGGGAACTTCTTTCTCTCACCAGCCCTTGGCCCTTTGCGATGTGGGGGCTAGATATAGTGGGGCCACTCCCAACCACACCAGGCAACCGGAAGTTCTTCATCGCGGCCACAGACTACTTCACCAAATGGGTTGAAGTAGAGCCTTTGGCAACAATCAAGGAGAAAGACGTCAAGCAATTTGTCTGGCAGAATGTGGTAACGCGGTATGGCATCCCCAAAATTCTGATCTCTGACAACGGCACCCAATTTGACAGACGCTTTTTTAGAGGATTTTGTGAAGACTTGAAGATAGAATTCTACAACTCCACCCCGGCTTACCCGCAGTCTAATGGTCAAGCCGAGGCATCAAACAAGACCATCCTTGGTGGGTTGAAGAAAAGACTGGAGAAGGCAAAGGGAAAGTAGGCTGAGGAACTCCCCAGCGTCCTTTGGGCATACCAAACAACCCCGCGGAGATCTATCGGGAAAACTCCTTTTGCTTTGGCATATGGCATGGAGGCGGTCATACCTTTGGAAGCTGGAATGCCCACTCTCAAAAGTGAAAGTTTTGAGCCCGAGCTGAACGCCGAAGCCATTGCCCTAGAATTGGACCTCGTGGACGAACGCCGAAAAAAGGCTCTCGTCCATGTGGCCGCCTACCAACAAGAGCTCTCAAGGAAATACAACAAAACGGTACACCCCAGACCGTTCAAAGTAGGTGATTGGGTCTTGAGGAAAGTCATGGGCAATACCCTGGTGCCAGGTGAAGGCAAACTAGGGGCAAATTGGGAAGGACCCTACAAGATAACCGGTCTGGCGGGCAAGGGGGCATACCACTTGGAAGACTTGGATGGTAGAGGAATACCCCGGCCATGGAATGCGGCCAACCTCAAACTGTATTATTTCTAGCTTTTGCTTTCTTTTCGCGCAAAAGAATTTTTTGCCTTACACTTCAGAATGTAATATTCTTTTTGTCAATATATAGAAGTGTCTCATCTTTGCCTTAGCATTCTGATTGTTGCTTTTTAATTGAGATTGCAACCGAGATGATTTATTCCGGTTGAACGAGTTGATGATTTGCTCAACTCTGAGATTGCAACCGAGATGATTTATTCCAGTTGAACAAGTTGATGATTTGCTCAACTCTGAGATTATAACCGAGATGATTTACTCCGGTTGAACGAGTTGATGATTTGCTCAACTCTGAGATTGCAACCGAGATGATTTATTCCGGTTGAACGAGTTGATGATTTGCTCAACTTTGAAAATTCTCAACCGAGATGATTTACTCCGGTTGAACGAGTTGATGATTTGCTTAACTTTGAAGATTCTCAACCAAGATGATTTACTCGGGTTGAACGAGTTGATGATTTGCTCAACTTTGAAGATTCTCAACCGAGATGATTTACTCCGGTTGAACGAGTTGATGATTTGCTCAACTTTGAAGATTCTCAACCGAGATGGTTTATTCCGGTTGAACGAGTTGATGTTTTGTTCAACTCTGAGATTGCAACCGAGATGATTTACTCCGGTTGACTATGCTGATTATTTATTCAAACCAAAATGTATTGTTTCCGTTGTAACAGTTAATGATTTATTCAATTATATGCTTGCAACCGAGATGTCTTTTTCGGTTACTTAAGTTGTGCAAGATGGTTAGTGTTGCTGAAGTATTTTGTCCGATTGAAGTTACTCAGCTTTAAGACCGTGCAAACAGTTGATGAAATTAGAGCTTTTTCATTGATGTGAAAATAAGTACAAAAGGTAGGGAACTTAGCCCGGTTACATGTTCAGACAAAAAGCAAGAAAAAGAAAACTACGCTAAGGGAGGAAAGGTTAGTGAATTCATCATCGGTTGCCTCCAAGTTGACCGTTGGTGATTGGTCTTGGACACCGATCTCAGCTTGGCCGGGTTGCTTCTCCTCTTGGCGGTCCTGTTCCTTAGCATTTGCCTCGGTTTCTCCTTCGAGTTCTTCCTCGACCTTAGCCTGCAAGGCGTTGAAGACATCGTTGCCATACGACACGAGATAGGTTGGTAGGAAGACAGCCAGCGGAGAGGCAAACACGTCTGTCCCAGGACCTTGGCCGAGCTGATCGCAAGCAGACTTTCAACCCGCTTTGAAGTATATATCTTGGGTGGCAGAGACTTGTTTTTTGTAGCTGTCCTCGGCCTCCTTGAAGCCGGTATTATTTGCGTCCTCCAGCTCCTTCTCCCTGGACTGTTTCAAGGCCTCTAGCTCGGCCTTCATTGCATCTCTTTCCTGCTCGGCGGCACCAAGCTGACCAAGCAATTTGGTGTTGTCAGCATTGGCAATTTGGAGTCAAGACTTGGCCCGACCGAGCTCGATTTCGAGGCTGGTAACTTGACCAGCAGTGTTGTTGGCCTTCTGCCACAGACGGTGAATGCGCTCCATGACCAAGTGTTGCTTCTGGATGGCCTGCAAGAAGAGAGTTTGATCAGAGAGGAAACCGTGCAAACACTTGTGAAAATTTGAATAAAAGATTGAGACTCTTACCCTGGTCATGGACTTCACGGCCGACTTCACCAACCGGGTGTCAGGCACGTGGTCGCTGCCGACCACGTCGCTCGGTAAGAGAAGGGCCTTGGAGAGGTCAAAGGCTAGAAGATGTTCTTTGTCACCCTTTATGGAAGCCGTTGTCGGGATCTCCTTGCCCAGGTGTTTGAGCTATGGCTTCCATGCCGGTGTTGGGTCGACGATGACGGCAGGCTGCTCGGTGGTGAGCTCGGCAACCAGTTCGGCAAAAGGATCTGCACGAGGTCTTTTGCCAGCCGGGCGAGTGTCTTGGCTTGCTTGCCCGACGGCGGGAGATTCCAACACCACCACGACACCGCTGGACTGACCGACAGCGGGGGAGCGGATTAGGATGCTCGGTATCTCGGTGGAAGTTACTGTGATGGGGTTCTTGATGCGGCTTCTCTTTGCCATCTCTTCCGCCTCGGTTAACCGGATTAGGGGCACGTCCTGTAGTGTTGGGTCTGGAGGAGGTGATGGAGCACAGAGGAAGTCAGTGACCTTACTCCAGTGTGGAGTAGAGTACCGGTATGTTGGAGTGTAGCCGAGCAGCTCGTTGCAATCCCGGTTGCGGTAACGGAGCGCGGTCTTGATGGCTTCTTCGTTGGGATAGTGGTAGTTGGCTTGTAAGGCTTGGATTGCTGCAAAGGAAGGAAGAAAAATGCTTAAGTACAAATTATTAAGGAAAGGCAATTAACCGAGCCAGTTAGCACGGCTTACATGTCTGGCCGAAATTCTTGCTAATGAACCAGCCCGGTACGTCAGCCGTTTCATAATTGCCGGACACCCGGAAGAAGTCGTCGTCGTGTAAGTCTTTGTCTGGGGTACCGGTCACTATTTTTTCTTTGCCCGGCCTAATCTTTAAGTAATAGGCGAGGCCATCGCCGGTGTGCCCAACGGTGTACTGTCGCAGTATCTCGGCTAAACCTAAGTTGGTCCCTAGCCGGTTATTTAGCTCATGGATGCCGTTGATTATTCGGTAGGTGTTGGTTGATACTTATGTGAGTGCTACCCCAGTACGGCGTAGGAATTCGGTCAGCAGAGGGTTGACCAGGAAGCAGAGGCCTCCTTCAATGATGGAAAGCACGGTGAAGGGGCACTGGTTTAATCTGCCTCAAGGGGTTGTCTCAATTTTGGCGAGCTCCAGGTGAACGTCTGCCGGGATACCGTAGTCTTCCTGGAACGCGGCCAAGGCAGCCGGAGTGTCAACAAGGAAGCAGAAGCGCCCCATGTGTAGCCGGCTGGATTAGCTCGGCTGAGGTGGTTTGGCATAGACTGGTGTCTTGATGGCTGCTCGGTCTTTGAGAGCCTCAATATTTGGTCAATGGTCCCCTTGGACTCTACAGGAAAAGGATGGCAATTGTAAGTGTGAGCACGGACGTGCAAAACGAGCTTGACTTTAGCTCGGTCATGATGAGTGCCAACAACCTCGGTCGTGAAAGGTGAACCAAGGAGCTCGATCGCTCAAGCGGACCAAATGTTAGCCCGATCGAGCGGCCAAGTTCCCTACCTATCTCGGTTTCTGCTAAAGGTTTTGATAAACTTGTAAATTGCTCGGTCTTATTGTATTTTGGGATCAAAAGGCGACCTGGAGCTCGGTTCACCCCAGTTCTCCATGTATTCATGTGTTCATCACTGGGATTGAAGAACAATAAAGAGAATAGGGGCGAATGTGGGTTTTGGGAGGGTTATGTCCTAAAACCTACGAATTTGGTGCCCTAAAAGGAGAAATATCAAATGAAATGACAATAAGAAGAGTTGAAGGACTTACCAGTTGAGGGAAGGGACTACTTCTTTGAGCACGAGTGCAAGAAAGGACAGGAGTGAAGCTTACTAGGGATGATTGAGCTCTGGAACGTTGAAGGTTTGAGGTGAGACAGTAAGAATGGAAGGAAATGAGATGGGGCATGTTTATAGGGGTGGAAAGGCCGCCCAAAATTTGAATTGAAGGGACGTGACTGTTGGCGGCTCAAGGCCAATCAGCGCACGACACGTGTCCCCATTAATGGCAGCGTCAGAGCTGAAGAGACAGGAAGGTCAGACGAGGCGTCGACCGAACAAGTCAAGACACGGGAAGGTCAGACGAGGCGTCGACCGAGCAAGACACGGAACCGAGTGCAGAAATTAGCTCGATCAACTTCTTTGTAAAACTGAGAACCGAGGAAGTGTTTACCCCGGTCATAACAGGTAATCCCAGTCACGCTTTGGCGGACGGAATTAAGGGGCAATTGAAAGGGAGATTTATGGTCCGGTTTGGGCCGTGGTAATGGCCGGGCAGATTTGGGCCGAAAAAGTTTGGGCCGCGGTGAAACGGGCTTATCCTGAAAGGTTTTGCTCGGTTAAGGCAAGGCGTGGTCGGACCGAGCTATTTGACTTCATGGTATAGAAGTCGGTCAAGCGAGATGTCCGGCGCCAGGCAAGGCGCGGTCAGACCGAGTGTAGAAGCCAGTCAAGTGAAATGACCGGCGCCAGGCAAGGCATTGATGTTCCACAGTTCATGAGTTAGCTCGACAGGAAGGCTGGTGGCAAACTAGTATGAGCTGTCCCAAGCTCGGTCCTCAATGAGGTTAGCTATTGGAACACCTGGGCTTGAAGTGCAGCATGGCCGTTGGCAGCCGAGATGCTGCAATCCGGCTGCCGAGCTCCCAGTAGAGTGGGCTGGCAGTTGGGTTAGGTGATGTTCAGCAAGATTTGTGCTGACAGATAGGATCGCAGCACCACATGTCGAGAGACTAATGGGAGTAGATTTGGGGCGCAGAAGCTATATAAGTGAGTCTGTGCCCCACATACTAGACAAATGACATTTTGGTGAGATAAACACTAAACACAACTCAGTCCTCTCTCTCTCTCTCTATCCCTGTGTGTGTGTCTAACTTGATCGTCGGAGGGGTTTTCCGGCCATACACCGCCGGGTAGCTCACCGCCGTTGTGCTTGCAGGTCGATCGGACAAACAGGAGCTTGGAAGAAAGGAGTGCGGGCTTACCTGAATATTTGCTTCCTACACATAGATCATCTTTTTTTTTTTTTTTTGGCTATAATGATCTGACACCATCAATTGCATTTAAAAATTCCTCTGTGAAAGAACACTCAGAATTCAACAAAATTAAGGCAAAAATTTTATCCAAAATGACATGATAGTAACTTTATCGAATTTATGAAGATAAATCTTTAGCTTTAGATGACCGAATCATAAAAATTTTTAAGATTTGTTCATATATTAAACATCATCATTGTAATTTTTAATAAATTATAGCTACATACATTAAATTTTGAAAAAGACCCTAAAGTAACAATGTTAGAAAATGGGCAAATAGAGAAAGGGAGGGAGAGCGACAGAGATAGACAGAGACTGTGAGTGGGAGAGGTTGAGCAAAAGAAAGAGAGAGAAGCTTGCAATTCATATACAAAGCATTATATATATAGAGACACACACATATTAAACATCATCTTCGAAATTTTTAATCAATTACAGCCACATATTTGAATGAACCCTACAGCAACAATGTCAGAAAATGGGGAAAAAGAGAAAGGAGAGAGAGAGAGAGAGACAGAGACAGACAGATAGTGTGAGATAGCGAGAGATGGACGCACAGACAGATCGAGAAGGATAGTGCGAAAGCGTGCGCACGCAAGAGAGAGAGTGAGAGAACTTGTGATGTGCGGCTGTGACGGTGGTGATTTGCATCGGTAGTAGTGGCGGTGGTCATTGCAATGTTGCCGGTACGGTAGGCTATGGTAAGGTGGGTGATTTCTGTGAGGTTTGGTGAGTTGTGTGTGTGATACACTGTTGTGACGTTGTGTTGCCTAACAGAGATCAATGCGCACGCAGCAATAGAAGAATTGGCGTGCATTGAAAATTCAACATTTAGCGACTAATTTGATTTTTGGTCAGGAAATGAATGAATTATGCCGGCTAACTGCTTTTGTAGCCAAATATCACTCAACAGCGATGAAAATATTCGTTGCCAAACGTCCTCTTTTGCAACTAATTTCTATTTTAGTCGGGAAAAAGAAATATTGCCTATTAAATTTATTTTTTGTAGCCTAAGATGTATACTAACGACGACTATATATATCCTGTTTAGTCTCTAAAAGTGGAATTTTTGCTGACTAAATTTGAATTTAATCGCCAATAATAAATATTTATCGACTAAAATATTTTAGTAGCTAGATCTTAACCAACGCCGACAAAATTAATTTTTAGTCACCAAAAATTGTACTTTTGGCGACTAAAAATCTTTTAGTTGCCAAAAGTAGTCGCCAAAGGTGCTTTTTGTCGTAGTGTATGTAATGGATAAGTGAGAGACAACAATTAATTAGGGCTAGGTATAGGGCTATCTGACCTGCAAAAACTACCCAATCAGAACCGCCCGTATCTATTTGGGCGGTTTCACATAATCGTTAGAGTCAGATATGGGTTAGGATTTTCCTGTTTTGCGGATTGCAATTTTTATCCGCACCCGCACTCACCTGCCCACATTTGTGTACTTTTTTTTTTTTTTTAAATTTGGACCGTCAGATTTTCTTGTCAGTTTTGTAAGTAATCGTAATCTTCTCTTCTCTCACTCACTTGCAAGTAAACAAATGTTTTGCAACTTGTTTTGCATTGCAAGTGTGGAAACCCAATAAATATTGGTAACTTGTAATAAAATGAGTAAAATGGCTTATTCATGGTTGTACTTCTTGTTTTTCACTAGTTAGTGAGTTCAGGAAACCCTAAAATCAATTTTTCAGAAGAGATGTTTGTTCCATTTTTATTAAAACAATTATAGGTTTTGTTTAGCTTGTACCTTTTCTACAAAGTGAATGTGAGTTAATTGACTGATCCTGACTTGTGCTTATGATCTGTTTCCTTTTGGAAGTAAATTGAATACATAAGCTGTAATTTATTTGGGATTTTGGGAAAAATCATTTGGAAAATAAAGATTTTATAATAAGAAATATGTGATTGTATAACCCAAAATAATATTTAAAAAATGGTAGGAAATGCCCAAAAAGAATATTTAAAAAATGGGAAAAACAAGCCCAAAAATAAATTTTTAAACCAAAAGGCCAATCTGCAAACTGCCCACACATGCACAAACCGTAACCCGCATTGGGAGCGATTGCGGGTTCAATTTTTTTCAAACCGTAAACATACGGGCAAGTCCAAACCACAAACCAAACTGTCAAAAATCGATCTGCGAACACCTTTACAGTTAATGGTTAGCAAACCATTCAAAATTCTAAGCTATATATCATTGGTAATTGAATAGTAAAACATAGCCTATAACCACAGTTAATAACTATTGCTACGAATAAAATTCAAAAAAATTCTATGGCTATAGCAACGGTGTAAAACTGATGGAATAGAGTCAAATATTGCATCAGTTGCCAAAACATCACAAAAGTGAAGGATTTAGCAATAGGTAACCCGTCACTATAAAGTTATCAAGCAATGGCTAAATTTAAGATACAACAATGTTTATAATCGTTGCTATATCAACCGTCGCAAGAAAAATATTTATACCAATAGTTGCGAAAACTGTCATAATAAACCTATGCCTACGGGTCTATTGCAGCGGTTTGGCTGTTGCTATTTGAACCACGGGTAAAGATCTTCTGGTCTTTAACGACACTTTTTTATACTTTTAGCGGCAATTTTGGCCACTATTGTAAGCGAAAATTTTTGTTGTGAGAAATAGAGATAGATGAGTAGTTTAAGTTGGAATCAATTAAGAAGCATAGGGTTTAATTTGAAAAAAAATAAAATAAAATTAGAGTTTAATTTGTTTCAATGGTGAAATCTCAAGGTTTATTTTGTAATTTCCTTTTTTCTTCTTTTAATGATTTTTCTTTGATGTCAAAAGTAACCTAGTTTATAAAAGAGAAGTTTCATTAATATAAGATCAATTTGGGGTATGAATTGACAGATTTCATGAATGAAAAGGAATTTGGGTATGAATTGACTGAGCAACGATAGCAAAAAGGAATTTGGATAGAAAATGACTGATCAAAGAATAAAAATAAAAAGTGTTCAAAAAAGAATAAAAATAAAAAATAAAAAGTGGTTACAAACTAAATTTATCAATTATATTATCTACCACACATATATAGATGTGGGTGATAATTTAATTTTTGTCTTCTATTTATTTATTTATTGAAAAATAATGAATAGTGGTTATGCTTTTCTTCTTCTTTTTTATCGACAAAAGAAAATAACTTTATTGATAAAAATAATATACAACACATGAAATTACATCAAAGAAGTGAGAACAAAGAGTATCATAGTGAATCTTCTTAATTTTGACTAGGTTGCCATCAAGAATAATACTCAATCATATGCTAGCTCAAGTCAAGATAATTGGTGAGAAATCAACAAGAAAAAAGAAAAGAGTAGCCCAATGTAATTATATCAAAAGTACAAGAATAACTATATTTTCTCTAAATCTCCAAAAATGTAAATATAATTTGTAAGAAAATATTTATAGATAGGCTACATAGATCAAATAATTATGTATTATATATTATCAAATAAAATATAAGTGATGTGGTTTTGTTTTATTTATTTATTTATTCTGACACCAAAACAGAATCCAAACAAGGTCACAATGTTCCCAGTCCAAATTGGCTTACAGTACTGTACGGAAGAGCTGTGTGCTGGAGAAGGAAGGCGGCGTTGAAGAAGAGGGTCGTGAAGGAGAAATTATAGAGATATCCTAACACAGAGACAGAGAGAGAGATAGAATGTAGCGTATGTAGTAAAGGCTACGTTTGTTTGGCGGATTAGGTTGGATAAGATTATGAGTACGATTGGATTGAGTGAGGAGATTAGTAATGTGGTGGTATTAAGTTAGAGATATAAAATAAAGGTCATGTTTGTTTGGGCGGACTGGATTAGCATTCCCAAGACTCATAGTCCTAAGACTACGAATCCGTTGGATTATGCATCCTATCTTAACTAATAGTCAAGTTTAAAATAATTAATCTGTACTTCAATTGTTTAACCAAACATCGCATTAATAATTTTATTAGACTATTAGTCCAATCACAAGCTCATGTCCACCCAAACAAACATGACCAAAGAGTATTTGTTTGTACGTCACTGGATTAGCAATATTATGGATAGTTTTAATATATAAAATTAATATTTTTTTAATTTTTAATATTATTATAATTATTTTTTTGTAATTTTTAAGCTCAATAATCTAAAAATACTTAAAAATAAATTAGTTATATTTTGTTTTGCTACTTAAGCATCAATCCCGTGGGATTGTTTTTCCAATCCCACGCTCCCAACAAGTGAGCTAGGCCGGCCACTGTAGTGGATTGTTGATCAGCTTGGAGTACTAATCCTCCCATGAATTTTCAAACCAAACGTTCCATAGCTGGACCCCACCTCATTCACAAGCCACTCCTACCACTCACGCGGCCAAACAAACGAGGCCAAAAGGTCAAGTCTTGACAACTTTAACAACGTCTCATTTGGGAAGGTTTTTTTTTGTGATTTTTTGATTTTTTGATTAAAATGTGATGTAAAAAAAAATTAATATGTTTGAGATGACTTTTTGACTTTTTACGAAAAGTTGTGTAAAAAATAAAAAGAAAAGGAAATATTTAATTTTTGATATAATTGTTGATTTTTTGATTTTTTTAATAATTTTTTGACTTTTTTTACTTGAAGGGGCAGTTGCCCAAACAAGGCCGAAGTCTTTCCAAACCGTGTTTTGTAAGTGCATCTCCCAACTATCCTCAATATTTTTATATTGGAATTTTTTTTATCTCTAATCAATTGTCTAGATTCATTTTCATTTAGGTGAGGGATGAGTTGATTTTTCATATTTAGAGAGACGATAAAAAATAGTGCAGTGATTGTTTGTTTTTTGTTTTTCAAAAAAACTTTTAAGAAAATTCTATTTTTTTATTTTTTATATTTTTTTATTTTTACTGAATTTTATTAATATTTTAAGTAATTTTTTTTTTAATTTTTAGACACACTTAACATAAATACACATAAAAAGTATAATTTTTGTGAAAAAAATCTTTTAAAAATTCACTAAATACCAAAAATATAAAAAAAATATGAGAATTCAGTATATTTTTCATATTTTTATGTATTTATTAATTTTTTAAAATATTTTTTCACAATTTTTTTATTTTTTAGATACATCTAAAGTAAAAAAAATGCTTAAAATTTTAAAAATATTCACTAAAAACAAAAAATATACGAAAAATAAAAAATTTAGTTTTCAAAAAACTTAATTTAAAAAACTCAAACCAAGCACATTTTTTAAAATACTAATTTTGTTCTCAATTTTTTTTTTACTTTATCTACCAATCATTTATTTATATATATTTTATTATATATTAAAATACAAATAACTTTTAATATGAATTTAATTTTTAAAAAATTAATATCGTTAAAAGGAGTGAAATCGTACCTTTAAAATGAATATAATGTTAAATGTATCTAACAAAAATTTAGAATTTTAATATTTATTATTCAACAAAAAATATTCATTTTTTGATAGAAATATTAGAGGGAAATTTTTAGAGAAAAAAATTGAAGACTTGTGGTTGGAATATGAGTTAATAGCTCTATATTCACTTTTTGAATAAAAAAAATTATTTTCAGTCTCTAGTTTAATGCGTTGAGTTTGGAGACGCTCCAATGTCTTTTTTTTATTGTTTGGAGCCCTTGAAGTTGGAGTTTTGTAATGTCTTTTTTAGATGTTATTTTTTTGCCTTTATTTTTTTAAACGAAATCAAAAATAAATAAATAAACAGAGACACAAGAAGAAAAATCAGTATACCATGTTAATGACGAATGTGATTAATGATAAACTAGCATATTACATGTGCTCTGTATGGTTATAAATAAATAATTAAAAATTAATTTTTAAATTTGAATAATAATATAAAATTTATTTAAAATATGTAATAAAAATGATTTATAATTAATTAAATTTTATTCATTTTTATCAAAGTTACACGTAAAAAAAAGTTTTTATCCTGACGTTAATAATTGTATATTCTAAATAATAAAAATACATGTCATCAAAGATTAGATTGGGATAGCTCATGGACTATGTTTTACCTTAAAAAATGCAATGGATCATAAAAATTTATCTCGAAAGTAAATGTATGATATGAATTTAAATTTAGTGAAATGTGGTTTTCACTCACAATAGATATAGTGTCTCTGGTTCATACTTGACCCATCGTATGTTTTGAATCCGAGTTTCATTGTCATATATAGTTATCCATGTCTTGTTCCCCTTTATATCTCTTTGAGTTTGACTTCTGGGACGTGTTGACTGCGTTTAGAATAGGTTGGTAGTTTGTTTTTTAAACTTTTGTTGTCTAGATTTTTGTTCCTTTGCTTGAGCGCCACTTCTTGCGCTCGAGCAATCTTTATGAACCTCTAGTATATTTGTAAGTCTGCAAAAATACTGGGAGTTTGTATTCTTTGCTCGAGCGAAGCTTCTTGTGCTCGAGTGACGACTTCTGTTTGCAAAACTACTGAGAGTTTATATTCTGCACTCGAGCAGTAAAACTTATTGTGTTTGGTCGCTTGAGCGACAAATCTTGAACTCGAGCGAACTGTGCATATATCAGTTCATAAACAGACCATTTTGAGTCACTTTTTAATTTTGCTCTCTCTTTGGACATTCCGAAAACCCTAGATCTAGACACACTCTCTTTGAAACTTACCTTTTCTCTACAAAAACACCAAGATCTAGTGATTTCTTCACCCTACTTCCTTTGTTAAAAATGTAGAACACTTCGTGGGCTCTCTTTTCATCTGAACAAAAGTGGATTTCGGCTTCTTTGACATTTCTCCAATCTCTCCTTGGTCTTCTAACTTCGACTTAGGGAATCTCCACACTCTAGTATAAGTTTTTCCCTTGCTATTTGCTATTTCAACGGATTATAGTGGTTTGGGGGTTTTGGCAAAAACCTGGGGTTTGAAAGCAAAATGTAAAAGAGGATTTTTTTCAAATGGTTTCTTGAAAAAGGTTGTGATTATGAATTTGGGATTAATATATGTTAAAATGAGATATTTCTTGTATTGAAATGGATTTTCAAAGAGAAAGGGGTTTCACCCTAAAATGTAAATATTGAGATTGTAAAAAGAAAATGGAATTGATATTAAAAATATTGAAATTGAAAAGATAATAATGATGGTGATGGAATTGAATATGTATTATCACTTCCATTTAAGATTTTGGAAAAGTGTATCTTTAATGAAAATTTATTTATCTGTTTAGAGATATCTGTTTTGGGCTATTGGTGGAGGATAACTATGATTGTTATAGAAATTGCATGAGGATTAAGTGAACTAAAAGAAAATAGGTGAATAAAACAGAGGGGAGAGAGAGAGAGAGAGAGAGAGAGAGAGAGAGATGGGGTGTGTTCCATCACAATGGAGAATTTTTTTTTCCTTTTATGTCTTCTACTGGACATGTGGTGAAACCATAGTTATGGGGCATGGAGAGGGGACAGAGAAATGAGACAGGATCCCAAGCCAAAAATTGGTATTTCGAGTAGAAAATTGTATTTGTTATATGGTGTCTCCTTGTATTTTCAAGAATTAAATTATTAATAATTTTCTTCTTTCTTTCTTCATTCAATTTTCTTTTCGCCTAGGAAAAAGGATTGCAAGTGGTAATTCTATTGGATATTTTAGATTTGAATGACTCTTTTAACGGGTTTGATTACCTTTTGGGAATTTGTGAATATATATATGTATGACTCTGTTGCTGTGAGGTTGATCATCAGCTAGGTTTCTTGTTGCTACTGTTGCGAAGATGATTTTTCTTTGCTACCTTTATTTGTTTGGCTTTTGTGATGCTTTACGATAGCTTAGGTGTTGTTGGGTTTGGCGTGTTTAGAGCAAACATGGAATGTAACGCCCTCAAAATAATATATATAAACCCACATTCTTGACATGCATAGATATAAGAGGAGTAAGCATATTTCCATTTATCATAGTATTAAGTACAAAAGCATTACATGTTGACATCAAAAGTAAATACCCTACGGGCTTACAACTTTCCAAGTTAACACTTGGTTACAAAAGAGAGTATTAACTCAAATACACATTAAGCCCTTGGCTTGAATTTACATGTAACACCAAAAGAGAACAACAAAGAGATCTATCTGCCTCAAAAGCCTCCCAAGCTACGTCCTTGGAGGTGGCATATCACCTGAACCTGAAAAATGATGTCCCATATAGGGTGAGCCAAAGCCTAGTAGAGATACACTAAACCAAATATGAGCAATAACTAAAACATTAGCATTTGATAAATGATTAACACTTATAAATCAACCTATAACACATTCCAGTTCCATGACAATTTCATCTGTGTTTCATTCCACTTTCCTTTACTTATCCAATTTACATTCATAAACATGGCTCAATATCTAGCCAAACAATTAAATGAGACTACAACTCATATTAAGACACTTCCATTATTCACAATTCACATGAGACTACAACTCATATTAAAACACTTCCATACTTCAATTATCTACGTTATGCAAACGTAATCAAGATTTCGGGACTTTCACCCTGGACACTCCGGCCAACTTAGTTATCAATGGAGTCCATCCCCTATCTCCTCCCAAACTGGTTTGAGAATACATCCCCTATCTCCTCCCAAACCATAGAGTACATCCCCTATCTCCTCCCAAACAATATACATATACAATGTATTTAAACGTTTATCATATACAATGATCAATCAATACACATTTTCGATGTATTATCCCAACCGTCATATTCAATGTCATATTCAATGTGATTAGTTTCAGTTTTTCCTAATCATCATACAATGTCTACAACAATTAAGACTATCCTCCACCGATAGTCCAAAGCAGTTATTTCTAAACACATAATAATTTTATCGAACAGATAAATAATCAACAATTTCATAAGTGGGTGATAAATTAATCCAACCACACCATTCTACCACAATTCCATCCAATTCCATGATTCTCAACCCAATTTCATATTTCCATATTTCCCAAATTAATTATACAAATTAATTGCTTAATTTCAATTAGGGCTTTAATCCCTCTATTCTCAAATATTGCCCCCAAGGCCAAATTTCACTCATATAACATAAACAACCCCAATTTCAAGTCTCTTATACAAATTTGACTCAAACATGGAAATACCCCTCTTTTGTAAATTACAAATCAAACCCTAACCTTCCCAAAATTACCATAAGTCACCATCAAATCCAAATGACCAAAATTTATGTCAAAACCCATAAGAAGGAGTAGGGTATCCCTACCTCAAATGAAGAGACCAAATGGAGAAGATAGAGAAAACTCACGATGCTCCAAACCCAAAGATTTTCGGATCAAAATGTAGTCCCCACCAAGTTCTACCTTTCTTACAAAGGAACTAGGATAGAAACACACTAGAACTAGGTGTATTTTTAGAGAGAAGGTGTATAGAGAGAGAAGAGCAGCCGGATCTAGGGCTTGTGTAAAAGAGATGATGAAAAGTAAAAAAGAAGCTACTGCTGCGAACTGATATATTCAAGGCTCGCTCGAGTAGACACAAAGAAATCTCGCTCGAGCGCAGAAAGCTTCACTCGAGCCAACAATATGAAGCTTTAGGTCTGCAACCCAGAAGTACGCTCGAGCGCAAGAATGCTCGCTCAAGCGAAGAAATCCAAAACATAGTCCTCGCTTGCTCGAGCGAAGGAAAGCTCGCTCGAGCCAAGAAATGCAAACTTTAGGTCCAAACTAGACGCAGATGCAAGCTCGATCGCAAAGACTTCTCGCTTGAGCCAACAGACACACCACTCAACTCTTGCTCGAGTGAAGGAACCCTGGCTCGAGCGAAGGAACGAAAACACAGAGCTCGCTCGAGCGACAAAATCCTCGTTCGAGCGAAGACATCAAAATCTGGGCAGAAACCATTTGTTTCAAAACACACCCAACCTGTAAGAAACCTGCCAAAACATCCTAAAGCTCAAATATAAGGAATTAAAGGATGGAAATGCAACATGTACAACAACAGACATCCACGGAACCTAGTCTGGAATACAATAACCAATGGAGGGAAAACCGGGATCGCTATATGGAACGCGGTGGCAGGGGTGGTGTGTAATTTTATTTATGGATTTTCAAATTGAAAATGATACTTATGCTCATTCAATTCTTTTTATTGCAAGAAATATAGGATAACATGAAAGCATCAAACAATGGATTTCGTTTCTCAACACTACAAGAATCTGCACTTTCAGCGAACACTTTATGCAACCAATATAAAAGTTGGTAGCTAAAAGTGACCTTTGGCAACCAAATATTAATTAGTCGCGAATGATCATTATTTTTGGCGACCAAATATGAGTTGGTCGTAGAAGGTCATATTTTGGCGACCAAAAAATGAGTTGGTTGCAAAAAGTGGTATGCTTTTGGCGACCAACTACAAATTTGGTCGCGAAAGGTCACATTTTGGCGACCAAAAAATAAGTTGGTTGTGGAAGATAAAAAATAAGTTGGTTATGGAATTGGCGACCAAAATTTTAGTCGCCAAAAACTTATTTTCCCCAACCAAAAATATTTTAGTTTGTCGTATATTGAGTTTTGGCTACTAAAACAATTTAGTCGCCGAATGGAAAATAAAAAATTATTTTTTTCTTTGGCGACCAAAAATTTAGTCGCGAAAAACTTATTTTCAACAACCAAAAAAAATTAGTAGCCAAATTAGTACTTTTAGCGACTAATATTTTAGTCGCCGTTGATTGAGATTTGGCGACTAAAAAAGGTTGTCGGCGAAAGTACCTTTTCTACAACTAATATGGTCTTTCGGTCGCCAAAAGTTTGGGGGGGAAATTTGAAATGTGGAGGGGGGAATTGCAATTTTTTTTGCGACAAAAAAAATTCATCGCCGATTTTAAAATGACGTCGTTTTGTACCAGGAAAACAGAAAAAAAAATTAAAAAAAGCCCTAATCTCCCGTCCCTAGCTCTCTCCCTGTGTCTCTCTATGTTGATCTACCCTCTCCCTCTCTGTGTGTTCTCTCTCTCAATTGGTGGCCACTCTCTCTAGCTCACCGAAGTCCCTCACCACCATTGCTCACGTCCGTCGCACATCGCCACCACCGTAAATCGCCATCGCCCTCTGTCTTTCTCTCACACAGATCCGCAGACCACACTGAACCGGCGACCCTCTCTCTCTCTCTCTCTGTTCAGTCTCTTCTTTGTATCTCTATCTTCTTGTCTCCCTCTGTGATTTGGGTTCAAGTGAGTGTTTGTCGCCTCTAAATCTGTAGAGGCAGAATGGTATCTGCAGAGGCAGCTCTCTAGCCTCTAAATCTCGCAGGGGCTTTCCGTCTCCCATCTCTCTGACAAAGAAAAATGAGTCGGTTGTTCAGACCCCCTTCGATCCTGGTACTCTCTCTCTATAATCTATCTATCTGTATATGTAATTGATCAGATCATATCTCTGTGTGAGTTAAATTACTCTTCCTCTGCCCTTTGTGTGGTGTGTTCATGTAATTTAGATTCAGAATCAAATTTGAAGAACTCTAATGGAAATTGTGTGTAGTGGGTATTTTCATTTGAAGCGATTGAACTCCAATTGAGTTACAAATTGAAAAGAATTCGATGGAAATTTGATATTCCCATAACTAAATTGAAAAAAATATTTGCGATTGTCAAACCATATTTTCTGATCAAATAAAGTTCTGTTTCTACGTTTCAAGTCTTAACAATTCCAGATTGAAAATTGCTTTGCTACTATTTCCTTATCTTAGCAGTTATTTCTTTATATCTGTCATTAGGCTAGGTTGAACGAGATCATAACTTCGGGAGCAAAGGACATTCATAGCAACAAATCGGCTGATGCACCTTGGACGGTCGATGGAGCTGGAATTCCTTCTAATGCTTTTGAGCTTCTACCCAAATTGGTAATTGGAGTTTGGCTGAATCAACTTCAGTAGCATATTTCAAATCTTATTTTTCAATTGGTTGATGAATTGGAATTTATTTAGAATCTGATAGGTTGATGAGAAATCTTAAATTCCTTTCTGACCCTGTAGTGTGGTTTTTGTTCTCATTCTGCTGAGTTATGCAATGAAAAAAAAAAAAAATCAGTGTAGATACTACTTTCACCACCCCAATTTACATCTTATTTTCCATCATGCCATTGGTTCACTTCAAATTCCTTGGTTCTGAAACCAAATATTCTTACGGATCACAAATTGAAAAGAATTCGATGGAAAAGAATTTTTTGGTTATAAGGAATAGGGGGTGAGTTATATGAGTTTTGATTCGATGTTTTGTGAATTCTTTTTTTTAAAAAAAGGTACGAAAGAATAGAAGATATGTTCTTTACATATAGTCAGACCGTTTCATATCAATGTGGAAAGCCTCCAGTAAAGATATGTTCTTTACATATGCATTTTTTATAATATATATTTATTGGTCTCATTTTTTATAAGATGCTCAACTGAATCACTTTGCAAAGCCTCCAGCAAATTTAGTTGTGCTTGAAGGTGATTGCTTAGATGTTACTGGTGATGGCAATGAATTAGAATCCTACCTGATCCCATTGATATGATTCTTATATGTTAATTGCGTGTTTAGGGTTTGTGAAATTGATTTTGTAATGCGTTAGTTCTAAATCACTGTTAAGTTCTTTTGTTTTTTTCATTATGCTTATGCACCTAACAAATTGCTAAGAAACATACAAAAAATTAGTAATTGATATTGGTACAAATGCAAAGACACATTCCAGGGACAAAATCATTGTGTTTGCATTTTATAATCTTTTTAGCGATCTAGATTTACTTCCTTCAAAGAGGTCTTTCTAGTAGCAATTTACTAGGGAGGAAAATAAAAATGAAAAAAGAGAACATGTAAACAGCATTGTTACCGGTGGGATATTTGTTGTAGAGTTCTAGGAATGCGCACATCTTGACTTTTATGAAGTTAGCTTCAAAGTGCGTACTTTAACATGATCGCATATTGTCTTACATACCCTGTCAAGAAAGTCTTACAAGTCTAAGTCTTGTTAAGCTCTGTGAGTTAGACACGAGAAGCATAAATAAAGAAAGAAAGGAGCAGAGAAGCAGCTTCATTGATTTCTCTGCTGCTTCTATAAAGCATACATTGCTCTACAAATGGAGATGAAAAGTGGCACAAGCACACATCTACCCCCATCTGCGCTCATTTTGACTCCAAGTTATTTAGCTATTATGAGGAACTTCATTAATTTTCATTGTTGTAGCATATACTAGTAACTGAGAAGATTGAATTCTATTTTGATTCATATATGTTGGAATGAAATCAGTAAAAGGGAATTATATTTTCATTCACACACAGGTTTGATTCTTAACGTTTTTATTTTATTTTTCCCTCCAAAATACTATGTATATTTCTTGAGAAAAGATTATCTGCTTGTTAAGAGATTGACATTGGACTGAATCTGTGTTTCTATTTTGTATTTGACAGGGTTGAATAGTCACCTACATGTTGCAGGTAAAGCTTCCATTTTTTCACTTTTGTTCCCTAGGATGCTTTTTTGTCTCACAGTTAGAACATGTAGATTTTATCAATTTAGGGTATAGCTAATGTTACCTGAAATTTAAAAAAAAAATGCCAAAGCCAGGGTGTTTTATTGGTTACGGGTAAAACAATGTATCCTTAGTTTGAGTACAGCAGAGAGAATCTAATCTAGTGTAATATCACACATATTATTATTTAAGTATTCATAGTTTCTTCCATATTAAAAAGATGAGAGAGGTCTGAGAGATATCCTTTGTGCATATATCCACTAACATCTATTAGTCAATTGAGACAATCTAATATATTACATCAGATTCCTTGTAGAAAACTATCATCACAAAACTGTACTACATATCATAAGTCACTGGTTTAGAAAAAGCTGCACATGGCCCAAATTTATTTTGTTGTTTTCTCTTGTAATGACTTGATCAAATGATAAACAGCTATTGATAGACATCTAGTTCGTTATTTATTTTGTTGTAGTGACTTTTGAAGCAACTTTAATCATTGCATGTTTTCTAATGGCCTAGTGTAACTTTGAGTTTTTATTTGTGAATTATGAAACTTGTGAATGGCACAAGAGTATCCATCTTCATCTTTGATGGATTGCAGAACATGGAGATTGATTAAAGCTATTAATGTGAAGCTAACAAAAACTAGGACTTGTCCTTCACATGGTTGGTTAGTTTGCCAACCAAGTGGATTGACCTTGGCCTCCCTCCTTGCAATAATGTATATTTTGTTTAGTATTTTGGATAAATCATTGTTAAGGACTAAATCTTTATACTTTTGGGTCCTATTGATTGTAAAACATATGTCCTGTTTGAATCAAGCTTGAATTCTGAAATTGCTTATGTCCTGTTTATTGCCAACCAAAGGGAAGGGGAATTTATGTCCTGTTTTTTTTCTTTCTTATGTTTGTTTGGTTATGGTATATTGAGTTACCAAAGAGTTTTGGGTCTTTATATATCTCAAGCTTGTCATTTTAACCTCTAGTAGAGCAACTAAAATTGACATGAAACAATTTTGTAATGGATAGCACATGCATGCCATCTACTTTTACCATCATTTAGCACTGCCTTATGTTATGACATTGACTTAAAATAAGTTGCCAGCATGTACTTGTTCCTATATATTAAGGTTCACCTAAAAAGTAAGAAATTTTTTTATCCAAGGTGGTAGGCACTGAAACATGTATTTTTCATACTCTTTTATTTGATATTTGTTGTTTGATTGTCAAGAAAATATTAGAAATTTGCACCATCTTGGAGACCGCGCAAAGCATTATCTAAACAAAGAAACAACAATATTTTAAGAATCAATAGGATGTAATTAAGAATGGCAAAGTGTAATTTCCAAGGAGTTTCCAAATTTCTATTTCAGAAGTGGTTAAGATGTGCATGTATACTATATTATTCCTGTTTTGCATTTTTACAATAAGGGAAGCTAAAAAGGGACCCTTTTGAGGGGATGAGGATGGGTGACCCTTGAGGGTTTCAAAATATGTGTATCTTTACATTTGATTTTGAATGTCAAGTTGTTGAATATATAATAAGCAAAAATAAAGAACATATAAATAACTAACTAGAAACATTCATGTACTCATGTAACTTGCTCCATCTTTTTTTATTTTCATGGTTTCTTAGCGATAAACATATCACTCATGACCATTGACCACTTGATGCCACTTCATAATTATTTTTATCATCGAACTCTGTATTTATTATGCATATGAGATCTCTCTTCTTTCTCAGACTAGTTTATGATAAACAGCTCGGACTTCAAGATTGAATTTCCAGTATGATTGTTCAGCATGGAAGAGATAAACAATTTGAATAGCAGGTCACAATCTATTTGATACCTAGGCAAAATATTTAATTTGTAAATAGAAAATACAAATTCATCATTTTCGCAGTGTAGAAAAACCAATGCTTAGATCAAATTATATAGTCTTCTACAAAACACATTTTGAAATTCACCAAAATACGACTATAAGCTAAATCAAAAACCATAAAGGAAGGTCCAATTGCTAAAAATATATAGAAATGAAATGATTTTAGTGCCCTTTATAAAGAGAAAATATGTCTTACCTGTTAGGTGGAATCATAGTCCCCTCTTGCTGGCAGGCTGTTTTCCATTGCCGGTTCATCTCACAGCATGTTGTGTACAAAATCATAACAATACCTGCAATTACCAATGGCATCATCAATATTCTCATTCTCTATTAAAATGTTCATAGAGATCATTTTCAATAAAACTGACTTTTGGTAAAGATGGTTGTTAGTAAAATAAAGAACATATTTCTTGAGAATATTGTCTTCTTATAACTTGTTCATTTCTTTTTTGTAGGATCTTAGCAATCCAATTTTGTTGAATGCCATCAAAGGTATGAAAACACTTTATAAATGTTAGAAACACTCTAAATAATTGCATTTTCTTGGCATTGAAAATAAGTTACAACTTTGATTGCATTGCAGTATTCTCTCCCTTGAAAATTAGATTGGGTGGTACTTTGCAAGACAAAGTCGTATATGAAAGTGTTGGCGTGCCATGTACACAAATTGTTTTAAATAGTGCAGAGATATTTGGCTTCACTCAATGATGCCTAATGTTTTATTTACAGTTGAGAAATTCACTTATTCATGAAGGACGTGAAACTTGTGAATCATTTTGTGATCCCAATGAAGAAAATGATCATGATAATGGAGGCTTTGATTTTGGTCCATTTGATTTTGATATGCCAGAGAATGCATACGAGTATGAAGAAGTACCTCTGCAGCCTGAAAAGGTTAGGCAGACCTCTAGTATATTCAGATATATTTACATCATGAAGCTGGCAATAACAAAATCGGCATTTATGTTGCATTGCTCATTTGTTGATATTTATGCAGCATGATGATGGTGGTGTTTGTTTTGAAACCAATGAACATGAAGATCCAAGTTCTCAAGCTAGCCTAGAAGATCTTTGTCGATCTCACCTAGTAATATTAGATTTCTCTGACATGTGATGTGATGAAAATTGATTGTTATATTGCATAATTTGTCTACTACCTTTTGCTTGATTATTATTGGAGCAGTAATTTGTTTGTAACCTGTGTTCCTGAATTTAGGATGCTCTCCTTGCTAGCATTGCTGAAACTGAGAAACAGACTGAGTTGGCTGCTCCTGTCTCAACATGGAAACAAAGAATTGAAAATAACTTGGAGGACCAAGCAAGTGCCATCATTTTTACTCTTTCCCCCCCCCCCCCTCACACATCCAAAACTTAACTATTTTGAATTTCAGTTTTGTGTTATGTTGGACTTCAAAGAGGATATAGCTTTTGAGAAGACATGTTTACTAAATTCAATTTGACTTGAATATACCATGTGTTGCACTACGGTTACATATTTTCATCTTTATTTTAAATGGAATTCAATTATTGTTTGATGATTTAGTGAAGTTACAAGAAAGAAAATTTGTTAATTATTGTTCCTAAGCTTTTTCTTTTTTAAATGTTATTGTTCCTTAATTGTGGTTGGGTTGAACGAATTTTGTTCGATTTTGAATTGAATGTTTATAAATAAAAATTGATTGTTCTAAGAAAAAAAAGAAGATTTGGCGACTAAAAAATTGGTCGGCAAATTCTACACTTTTGCAACTAAAATCATTAGTCGGCAATTCCTTACCTTTTGGCAACTAAATTGTTAGTCGTCAATTCCTCGACTTTTGGCGACTAATCTGTTTGGTCGTGGAATGTGACAATTGGCGACTAAGATATTTGGTCGGGAAAATAGCACTTTTGGTCGCGACAAAAATTTTGGTCACGAATTACTTTTGCTGACTCTCAATTGGCAACCAAAGTAGCGACCAAAAAAATTGGTCGCGGATAACTTTTGCCGACCAAAAATGGGCTTTTAGCGACCAATTTTTTGGTCGGCAAAGGTGTTATTTCTTGTAGTGCAATTTGAACATTTTTCGTGGAGGTCTTTATAAAATGGCTTCATGATGAGTAATATTTTTGAATACTTTTGTCATGTGCCAAGTTTATATCTTGTAACTTTTGGATTATGGTTTGGTGACAATTTTGCCAAAAACATTTGATCTATTTTGGTATGACAAGCTTATGTAAAATACCTTTTAATTAAGGTGTTTTGGACATTTTGGAATTTTCAAAATGCAAACACTTTTAGAATTATTGAGTATTGAATTGTTTAGAACAAAATAGTACTATTGGAAAATACCTGTCTTTTTTTTTTTTTTTTTTCTTTTTCTTCTTTATTTCTTTCCCCTCCATTCGAACACAGAGACGGAGAGGGAAGAGAAAAAGGTCGCCCAGCCCGTCGCCCGTCGCCCAGCCCGTCGCCGCCGATCGCCCAGCCGTCGCCCAGCCCGTCGCCGCCGATCTCCCAGCCCGTCGCCCAGCTCCGATCGTCGCAGTAGCCTCCTCCTCCTCTTCCTCCTCCGCCTCTGCCTCCGCCTTTGCCTCCGCCTCCGCCTCCTCCTCCTCCTCCCCCTCTGAGTATGCCCCCTCCAGTCCTCCTCCTTCCTCCTCCTCCTCCTCCCTCTCTTCTCCTTCTCTTCTCCACCCTTCTTCGAGCCACAGATTCGAGCTACGAATCGGAACCGTAGTACTATTATAGATATATAATGGTGATTATGTAATGGATAAGTGAGAGACAACAATTAATTAGGGCTAGGCATAAGGTTATCTGACTAGCAAGGGCCACCCAATCCGAACCGCCCGTACTTATTTTGTTGGTTTCGCATAATCGTTAGGATCGGATGCGGGTTAGGATTTTCCTGTTTTGTAGATGGCGGTTTTTACTTGCACTAGCACTCACCCGCCTACAATTGTATAAATTTTTTTTTTAATTTTTAAATTTGTACCGTTAGATTTCCTTGTAAGTTTTATAAGTATGTAATCCTAATTTTTTGTTCTCTCATTCACTTGCAAGTAGACAAATGTTTTACAACTTGTTTTGCATTGCAAGTGTGGAAACCCAATAAATACTGGTAACTTGTAATAAAAAGTGTAAAAGGGCTTATTCATGGTTATACTTCTTGTTTTTCACTAGCTAGTAAGTTTAGCAAACCCTAAAATCAATTTTTCAGAAGAGATGTTTGTTTCATTTTTATTAAAACAATTATGGGTTTTGTTTAGTTTATATCTTTTCTGCAAAGTGAATGTGAGTTAATTGACTGATCTTGACTTGTGCTTGTCTGTTTCCTTCTGGAAGTAAATTGGATAAATAGGCTATAATTTATTTGGGATTTTGGAAAAAATCGTTTGGAAAATAATGATTTCATGATAAGAAATATGGGGAAAAGGCCAAAAAGAATATTTAAAAAATGGGGAAAAACAAGCCCAAAAATAAATTTTTAAACGAAAAGTCCAATTCGCAAACCGCCCACAACAGGCCGCACATCTGTGAACCCTCTCCGTACAAATCGCAATCCGCACTACCGGCAGTTGCGGTTTTAATTTTTTCCAAACCGCAAACAAGCGGGGCAAGTCCAAACTGCAAACCGAATTGTAAAAAATCGATTCGCGAACACCCATACAATTAACGGTTAGCAAATCATTCAAAATTCTAAGCTATATATTATTGGTAATTGAACAATAAAACATAGCCTATAACTACGGTTAATAACTATAACTACAAATAAAATTCAAAAAAATTATATGTCTACAGCAACAGTGTAAAACTAATGAAATAGAGTCAAATATAGTAGCAGGTGCCAAAAAGTCACAAAAGCGAAGGATATAGCAACAGTTAACCCGTCACTATAAAATTATCAAGCAATAGGTAAATTTAAGATACATCAGTGTTTACAACTGTCGCAAGAAAAATATTTATACCAGCAATTGTGAAAACTGTCACAATAAACCTATGTCGACAGGTCTATTGCGGCGATTTGGCATTGGTATTTGAACTGCAGGTAAGGGTCTTGTAGTCTTTAGCAACGCTTTTTTGTACTTTCGATGACAATTTTGGGCACTGTTATAAGCGAAAAATTTTGTTGTGATAAATAGAGATAGATGAGTAGTTTAAGTTGGGATCAGTTGGGAAGTGTAGGGTTTAATTTGAAAAAAATAAAATAAAATTAGAGTTTAATTTGTTTCAATGGTGAAATGTCAAGATTTATTTTGTAATTTCCTTTCTTCTTTTTTTTTAATGATTTTTCTCTGATGTGAAAAGTAACCTAGTTTCTAAAAGAGAAGATTCATTAATATGAGACCTATTTGGGGTATGAATTGACAGATTAGATGAATGAAAAGGAATTTGGGTATGAATTGACTGATCAATGACAGCAAAAAGGAATTTGGATAGGAAATGTCTGATCAATGAATAAAAATAAAAAATTGATACAAAAATTTATCAATTATTTTATCTACCACACATATATAGATGTGGGTGATAATTTAATTTGTATCTTCTAATTATTTATTTAAATTTGTTTTTTTGAAAAATAATGAATCATTATTATTCTAGTTTTTTTTTTTTGATCGATAAAAGAAAATAATTTTATTGATGAAAATAATATGCATCACATATGAAATTATATCAAAGCACTGAAAACAAAAAATATCATAGTGAATCTTTTTAATTCCAATTAGGTTGTCACCAAGAACACCACTCAATTATATACTAACTCAAGCCAAGATGATTGGTGAGAAATCAACAAGAAAAAAAAAAAAAAAAAGAAAGAAAGAAAAAAAAAGAGTAACCCAATGTAATTATATCAAAAGTATAACAATAATTATATTTTCTCTGAACTTTAAAAAAGGTAAATATAATTTGTAAAAAAAAACATTTATAGATAGGCTACATAGATCAAATAATTATGTATTATACATTATCAAATAAAGTATAAGTGACATCATTCTGCTTTCTTTCTTTACTTATTTTTTTCTGCCACCAATACAGAATCCAAACAAGGTCTTAGGTCATCATGTTCTCGGGTCCACTCCAACCACTCTCTACTATCCTCCCTCCTTGCAATGGTCTAGATTTACTCAGGAGAGGATCCAACGGTTCAGATCACTCTATTAAAAAAAATAACTTTAAATTTTTTTATTTTTTTTAATAGAATGATTTGAATCATTGAATTCTCTTTAAAATAATTTAAACCATTGCAAGAAAAGAGGCGGGAGAGACCCTACAAGAAATGTCACTTTTGGCTACCAAAATATTGGTCGCCAAAAGTTCGAAATTTGGTCGGTGAAATGATTTTGCGACAAAAAATTTTTGTCACCAAGGTCGTCGCCTATACCCTGTTGGCGATAGTATTGGCGACTAAACCTTATTTGGTCACGGAATGTGTCACATTTGCCCACTACATTTCTTTTAGTCGGCAAATGTTAGCTTTGGGCCACTAAAACCATTAGTCGCCCAATGTGACTTTTGGCTACTACCATTCGTGTGGTCGGGGAAGGTGTTACTTTTTGCTACGAAAGAATTAGTCACCGAAACTTAACATTTGCCTACGAATTCGTAGTTAGTCGGCAAACGTGACATTTTGGCCACTAATTTTTTAGTCACTAAAAGTTCTAAATGGAAATTTTAAGCAACTATAGAAGACTAAATATTTTGGTCACCAATACAATACATATTTGTAGCAACCATGTCATTTCATCATGGTCATTTTTGCCAACTAAAATTGGACGTAGCCAAAAACTGTGAAGACTCACTTAATTACTTTTTGCCACCAAATGATTTAGTCGCCAAATGATACCCTTTTTTTCGTGACTAAAAAGTTTAGTGGCCAATAGTTTCTTTCTCTTATTCTCAATTGTTTTAGCTACTAACTATTTTGTCGGAAATAGTTGAGATGGTTATCTTTTTGCTACTAAATTATTAGTTGCCAAAAAATTCCGACTACGTATTTGGCTACCAAAATATTTGGTGGCCAAATATTTTCTATTTTTTTATTTTTTTTTCAAAAAAATACTACACAACTTATATCCATCTTTAATAGAACATGTATCCTGCATAACCAATATAATCCATCAACGGTAAATATATTATCAACCATTCAAGCATTCAACAACGTGCACACATTCTAGTTCCAACCATCCAAAACATTAAAAATAAACATCCAATTCTATATATAATACAAATTCCATATGAACCAAGTCTAATCCAGCGTCAATAATTTCATTTCATACATAATACAGGACTTACAAAATTAATTTCCAAAATGGACATATGTACCACAACATAAATTAGCATATATGTAAATTTCAACCATGCCAAATTAGCTGATATGTACCACACCAAAAAAGTTATTTGTACAAACCACTATATATACGGACAGACGTATAAAAATAATGCCCTTTCGTACTTGTCAACAAAAATCATATCCACATTTGTATGTCCAAAACCATCTGCAAATACAAAAAATGTGATTAGTTTGGTGCCTATAAAGGCAATTCTATTCGAATATAGCAACTCTATTAATTTCAAACCTGAAAACACAAGGATAGTAATAGCTATTAAGTAATGAAAGACACCCAAACATGGAATGGTCGACGAACATCGATTCTGTGAAAGAATGCCAAATGACAGGTTAATGGCAATTAAAGGAGCCACAGTCAACAAAAGCAGTAAACAATTTCACATAAATATAACCGTACACAAACTAATATATGAGAAGAGTTAAACAAACTATAGCGTAAGATGGTATTACCAAAATAGTTACCCCCAACATGGCCATTTCATGCTCTACCACATAAACACATTGTCGCCACCCAAACGCTTTTTTCGACTATTTGTTATGACATTTTCAACTCTAACTTCCAACGTAGGTGTCCTATTTATGTACCATCTATCCCTACATGTCACATTTCCCACCAGGAAGCTTACCGTTACGTTAAAACAGAGGTTCGGGGGCTGTTTTCCAATTTCGCTCCCCGAACACCCTTTTCCAATTACATTTATGACATTTTCAACTCTAACTCCCAACGTAGGTGTCCTATTTACATACCGTCTATCCCTACATGTCACCTTTGTCTCCGGGAAGCTTCCCGTTATGTGAAAACAGTGCATTGGGGGCTGTTTTGCATTTTCGGCCCCCCAACCCCTTTTTTGTCGACTAAATTTATGACATTTTCAACTCTAACTCCCAACGTAGGTGTTCTATTTATGTACCATCTATCCCTACATGTCACATTTGTCACTGGGAAGCTTCCCGTTACAAAAAAATAGTGGCTCGGGGGCTGTTTTGAATTTTCGCCCCCCAAACCCCTTTTTGTCGACTAAATTAATGACAGTTTCAACTCTAACTCCCAACGGAGGTGTCCTATTTACGTACCATCTGTCCCTACATGTCACATTTGGCACTGTGAAGCTCCCCGTTACGTTAAAACAGAGGTTCGGGGGCTGTTTTCCATTTTCGCCCCCCGAACCCCTTTTCTCGACAAATTTATGACATTTTCAACTCTAACTCCCAACGTATGTGTCCTATTTGCGTGCCGTCTATCCCTACAAGTCATATTTGTCACCGGGAAGCTTCCCGTTATGAAAAAACAATGGCTCGGGGGCTGTTTTGCATTTTCACCCCCCGGACCCTTTTTTGTCGACTAAATTCATGACATTTTCAACTCTAACTCCCAGCGTAGGTGTCCTATTTACGTACCGTCTATCCCTACATGTCACATTTGGCACCAGGAAGCTTCCCGTTATGTTAAAACAGAGATTCAGAGGCTGTTTTCCATTTTCGCCCCCCGAACCCCTTTTCTCGACTAAATTTATGACATTTTCAATTCTAACTCCCAACGTATGTGTCCTATTTGCGTGTCGTCTGTCCCTACAAGTCACATTTGTCACCGGGAAGCTTCCCGTTATGAAAAATCAATGGCTCGAGGGCTGTTTTTCATTTTCACACCCTGAACCCCTTTTTGTCGACTAAATTCATGACTCTTTCAACTCTAACTCCCACTGTGATCTCCAACTAAATCAAGCTCAAGTGTTCCACTTAGACGGGGTGGACCACATGAGTCTTTTTTTTGCTATTCTAAGATTCATTTTAGGATTATTGTTCATAAAGAATCTAATGGGGATTTTTACGTTTTGGTTGTTAGGCTAACCCTCCTATTACGGTTTTAGTTATTTGAATTTTATTATGAAAGGAGACTACAGTATAGTTCTCAATACAGGATGACATATTGGAGAGTTTTGAAGTCTCATCTATCCTTTATGAGCATTTCCTCTTTTTGGGTGGTTCTTCTAGTTAGATTCCATTTGCAGTTTTGTTTCCTAGGAAAGGATGTCTTGTCTTTTCACTTTTCCCTTGAACATATGCTTCCACTAGTAACTGTACACATACTGTCATGCTGGCAGACTCATATACATTCCTATTCCTTATGCTGTCTCTTGTAGTGATTATTGTCTTAATTATTTCTAATGTGTACAGGCATATTTCAGCGTTTTCGTTGGATTCTCCATGAAGGAGAAATTGACAAAAGAGTTCAATTTCTAATTGAAGGTTTATTTGCAATAAGAAAAGCCAAGTTTCAGGTGCGGACTTATTTGTGTTTGTAGATTATTAGTAGATTAGTTTCTGTGAGTATTTAGCAGTGAAGAATGGTCTTAACCTAAATTGCTTCATGTCTATGTGCATATGTAGGGATATCCAGCTGTTCGTCCAGAGTTGGATCTTGTTGAGCAAGAAGATCAGCTAACTCATGAAATCTCTCTTCAGGAAGAGGAAATAGACTCAGAGATTGCTTTACGTATATGTATATCCTTTAGACGTTTTAACTTTGGTTATATATCATTCTAATGCTTGTTATTGCCCACATCCAGATATTTTGGTTCCGGATCCACAGTTCTTGGAGAATGACAAGCGATATGAAGAAGTGAAAAATACCATACTCGGTGAGAAGTCTGAGGATGATGTAGTTGCAGATGCAGATTCAGATGCAGGAACAGATGATGAGGATGATGAAGAATCTGATGAAGAGGATGAAGAGAAGATGGAAATAAAATATGAGACAGACAAATCTTGTAAACCTTCGGAGGACAATTAATTGTCAAGGCATCTTAAATGTCTCCTAATTGTCACCAACGAAATTCTATTCCTTCACAACTTCTCATTTGAAGTATTCTTTTTTCTAGGTAAGAGTTCAATGAATGACGATCTTCAGTGGTAATGATACAATGTATTTCATAGTTGAAATCGCGAAGGTTTTTGTTGATGGTTCGTGGGCTGCACAGGGGTGGGTTTATGTCATATACAAGCATATGGTGGAGAATTGGAGAGAGAGAAGCATAGAAGAGTTATAGGTAAAGTAGGTGTATAAATTGGCCTTAGCTTATCTTCATATGTAGTAGTTCATTGTATTGATTAATCAAGATGAGATGCCAAAAAATGTATACATTATCAAAATGTGATATTTCATTGACTTGGCTAATAGGCATTCATTTGGGTGCTCCCTATATAAGTACAGATTTAAGGGACAGTTGCTGAGTACAAAGCCTTATATATGTGCTCACTTCATATACTGTGAACCATTCGCATTTTTATACATCAAGATTTCAGTGAGCCCTGATGATACGTCTTATTTGTTTCGAACATAATCTACCTTAACTAACAACAGTTCTCATAGTGTATGTTTCGTATTCATTTACAGTGGCCTCTAACAAGACTAAACTTTGCACCAATTAAGGAGGCAACATTCTACAAAGTACGAATGTTGTTGGCCAATAGAAATCTAGGAACGAGTACCACATAATCAGGTCAGAAACTTAAAAACATAAGTTAATGCGACATTTTCAACTCTTAATGCAAACATATTTAAACAAAGTAAGTGTGACATTAATGATATTGTTCTTACCAAAAAGCAAACGTCGGATGCCTAACTTAGATTCCCAAGAGTTGTGACAGTTTGGCGACTACATTATTAAGATGCTCGACCTTTGTATTTGTCTCTTCCCTTGGTTTTTGTCCCTCCTCCCGCTCTTTCAACATCTCATTGGCTAATTGAATACGCTCCTCTCTCTCTTTCAACATCCCATTGTAACATCTCTTACGCTCCTCTCGCTCTTTCATTAACTCACCATGATCTTTTTGTCGCTCCTCACGAAGTGTCTCCACCTCAGCGCGCATTGCCTCCATGTCCTTGTCGCGTGCTCGTGATGCAGCTATGGTAGAGGATTGTGGGCCACTCCCAAATCTAAGCAAGTACCTTTTCTTCTGTCCAAGCTCTTGCCTTGAAAGCTCTTCGTGTGTCAATGGCGTCCCCTACTCAATGGTAGTCGTTTGTACATTGACCATCTCTTGCTATCATTGCAAATACATAAGAGAAAGAAAGGTAACTAATATATACGTATTATTGGTCACTAAGTAAAGTCATATTGAATACAATTATTTCATTGTTACATACTTACATGCAGCTCACCGCATTTCGGATGGATCCAGTCATTCGTTTTCTTGGAAGTGTGGTTGTCCTCGTAGAACTTAGGAAAATCCAGCTCTCCAGTTTTTGCTACATGTTAACACATCAACGTATAACAGAATGACACTTCATGCACCAAATTTGAGCCATAAGATTTTTTGCAGACACTATGTCAATATGGGAAGAGTTGTTGTAGACAGATTTGTAGTTTATACAGAGTTTGAATTCAAGGAGATTATCATTAACAGATTTATATTTTTCAGACAGATCTTTTGCAGATTTTTTCACACACAATTGTACCAGAATTCAAACAGATTTTAAATTAAGATTTTTGCAAATTTGTTCCAACAGATTTTTGTGAACAAATTTTTTCAGATTTTGTCAAACAGATTCTGTCCAACAGATTTTTGCAAACAGATTTTCGCAGATTTTTCCAAACAGATTTTGTGAAACTGATTTTTGCATATTTTTTCACACATAATTCAAACATATTTTTTTCGATAGATTTTTACAAACAGTTTTTGAATTCAAACAGAGTATCATTAACAGATTTGTGGTTTAGACAGGTTTCAAATGCAAACATTTCGCATTCAAGATGCAGAACACCATAGTGGTAAGTTTCTGGTTTTTCTTTCAGTCCCGCATTTTACACTTTGGATTATTTTTACTCTTATACAAATTCATTTTTATTTTTTATAGACTATGCAGCACGCTTATACCTTTGCCTACAAAGTTGAATTAATGAAAAAGCTGCCTACCTCCTTCACCAACTTAACCAGGCTGAGGCGGCAAGGATGAGACTGCTGGACAAGCTCATCTTGGCGAGGAAGGGTGAACAACTTGTCGAGGCCGTGGCCAAGGCTTTTAGAGAAAAGGCTTGAGGCCCCGACTTCCAAGGATTCTAAGATCAAGGCTGCTGACGAGAAGGGCAGTGCTGAGGGCCAAGAAGACGTCAAAGAGCAATACAAGAAGCAAGTTAGTCAGGCCTGCAATCGAGGCTACTATATCTCGGCTGAGTTGTAGTCTTGAAGAAACTTTTTGTCCCTGAGAACTCACTCCTTTGGGATCTTAATCAACTTGACGTGCCCTTCCCCCCTCAGTTGTCCAATCTAAGGAGGAGGAAAGGGAAGAGAAAGACAAAGGCAACAGTGTCGCTGCTATTGGGACTAAGTCTCCAACACTGAATGATCAGGTCCTGGACTTGACTGAAGAAGATAAAGACGAGGTCTCCAAGAACACCTCTTCAAAGAAGGCTAACACTTCTGAGGTCGAAATTGTTGCCGCAAGTAAGAGCCTAGATAAGACTCTGAAGGAGATAGATGGGGAGATAACAGCCAACATAGAGACTGAGGAGGCTATCATACTATCCGCCAAGGCCGATGCACTGCCAACTGCTGAGGTGGATCAAACCGAGAACACTGCTCTAACATCCAGTAATTAGGATTTCTTTTTTTTAGTTGTAATTTTTCTTTCTTTTGTCTGCACTTTGAATGCTTTTCTTTTCTTTGCTAGGCCGAAGTGCCTTCTGATGTATTGGAACAAGTTCTTCGTTTATGAATTCCAAGTTTGTTTTTGACTAAGTGTTGGGCATTTGCTGTCTTTCATACTACTTTGTATATACTTATTGTCTTTATGCTCTGCCTCTTTCTAAGAATCTTCTAAGTATAATATCTTGGATAATCATCTCAGATATAATTGTTATAAAACACCGGATAACTTATAACAAATTTTCTAAAAAAATTTACAAGTTTCACATTCACTCGTTTTATTCATGCACTCTGTCCCCTAATGTGAATCTAAGTGTCACTTAGGTTCACATTAAGGATGCTTCATCTGAATCTTGCCTAAGTCTGACTTAGACATCTTTGACCAAAGTCATAATGTTTAGCTCGCCTAAACAAAAAACTTAAGGCTTAATCTTAGTGCACCGAGAGTACTATCTACCTTGGCTTTTCATACAAACTAGCCAGATCGTGGCTGGTTTCACCTTGTTTCTCAGTGAAACATCTCTTTAACTTAAATCAATTCTACCATCATGGCAAGTCTAAGTTAAACATCATGTTCATCCTTGGAACATCGACTTAAGACTTTTCAATTTTATTTAACAATTATGAATTTTAACAACATCTTATAAATAACAAAATTGGACTAGTATTTTATTAATACTTCGGTTAAAAACCATCTAGATTACATAAAAAAACTTGAAAAATTAATGATAGAAGAATTTCAAATTGCTAGTATTCTATGGTTTTGGCAATTCTTTGCCATCACTGTCTTCTAGCAAGTATGCGTCATTGCCGGCGACTGAGATGATTCTGTAAGGTCCTTCTCAGGTTAGGCCAAACTTACCCTCCATGGGATCTTTCTTGTTGCTGAAAACTTTCCTTAGGACGTATTTGGAACTCTTTCAGGTTCACCTTCTTATTGTTTGCCCTGGCAAGTCTCTGTTGGTATGCCCACAGCTGAATTGCTACTCTCTCCCTCCTTTCTTCAATGAAGTCTAGATACTGGGTAAGGAATGCCGCATTCATCCCATTCTCTACTTCTTGAGTTTTGATTCCAAGAATGCCGATCTCAAGTGGTATAATGGCCTTGGTGCCATAAGTCATGGCAAATGGTGATTCTTTAGTAGATTTTCTCGGCGCAGTACGATATGCCTATAGAAAATTAGGAAACTCCTCCACTCACTTGTCCTTCGCAGCTTCCAATCTCTTCTTTATTCCATCCAATATGATTTTATTGGAGGCATCGGCTTGGCCATT
Source organism: Camellia sinensis (assembly GCF_055761805.1). Taxonomy (NCBI): domain Eukaryota; kingdom Viridiplantae; phylum Streptophyta; class Magnoliopsida; order Ericales; family Theaceae; genus Camellia; species Camellia sinensis. Next base: position 95,328,880 of record NC_138975.1, read on the forward strand.
GCATTGAGGGAAGCTAGGAGTTGAGTAGTAGTTCTTGATCTTGTACTTCGTGTAGAAGTTCTTGATCAACTTGTTGTCAAACTGGGTCTCACTGTTTGCCACAATGGCTCTTGGAATGTCAAATCTGGTGATGATCTTCTTGCAGATAAAATTCCTCACATTAACTTCTCGGATTTTGGCCAGAGGTTTAGCCTCCACCTACTTCATGAAGCAGTTCGTGGCTACTAGTAAGAATTTTGTCTATCCAATTGCCTTGGGCAATTGCCTAATCAAATCCATGCCCCATTGGAAAATGGAAAAGGACTAGATACTAGATTTAGGTCTCCAGTTGGTTGATATATCAAGGGTGCAAACCGTTGACACTTCTCGTATTTCTTGACATAGGCTTCGACATCCTTTTGCATGTAGGGCCACCAATACCCTTGTGATATGACTCTGTGGGCAAGAGATATGCCTCCTACATGGCTTCCACAAACTCCTTCGTGGATCTTGTATAAGAAGTCTTTCACCTGGGAAGGATGCACACATCGCGATAAAGGTCTAGTGAAGGACCTTCTATACAAATGGCCTCCTGCCGATATGCAGAATCTAGCCGACTTGAGTCTGATCTTGTGTGCCTCCTATTTGTTTTTGGCAATTGGCCATCCCTGATAAACTTGGCTAAGGTGTTCATCCAGCTTGGGTCTAGCTCTATGCACATTGCCTCGTATTCTGTTATCATGGGTTCCATGCTGGGGCTTGATAGGTAGTCCACCATAATCGTTCTTGGCATGTTTGACTTTATGGCACTGACAACGTTAGCCAAGGCATCTGTATGACTGTTGTCTTCTCTGCAAACCTGCTGTAGCCGACAACTCTGGAATTGTGCTAACAACTTGATGACCTCTCTGACATAGGCCACCTTTCTTTCATCTTGGGCTATGTATTCTCATATTGCTTGGTTCACAATAAGTTGGGAGTCACAGTAGACTACCAACTCCTCGTCTTTGACTGCTACTGCTAATTTCAATTCGACAATCAGTGGCTCATACTTTGCTTCATTATTTCAGGTCTTGAACCCCAGTTGCATCGATTGCTCTATCATTTGTCTGTTTGGTGAGACTAGCACCTCTCCTACTCCCACTCATTGTCGGTTTGAGCTGCCATCGACAAAGAGGTGGAAGGACTCGCCGATGTAGATGTCACAAGGGTTTAGTTTCTCTTGATCTTTCTTCTGTCCTGCAGGTTGTGGTGCCAGCTGCGTTTCCTCTAGTTTCTCTGAGCATCCTACACCGAGGTTTATAAGCATTGGCTTCGGGCTTGCGCTCGGTGTGGACTCAGTAACAAAGTCGGCCAAAACCTGATCTTTGATTGCTGTCATTGGTCTGTATTCTATGTCGTATTGACCTAGAACTATGGGTCATCGTGCTATTCTACCTGTCAAGTCTCCATGTTGTAGTAGAGACTTTAGTGGGTGCTCCATGAGTACCACAATCTTGTGAGCTTGAAACTAATGGTTTAGTTTCTTTGATTCCATTACCAGTGCGAGTGCCAGTTTTTCCAGAGATAGTTACCTCATCTCTGTGCTTGCCAGGCTTTTGCTCACATAATACACTGTCTACTGCCCTCCTTCTTCTTCTCGGATAACCACGTTGTTGATAGCGTGGTTCGAGACTGCCAAATACAAAAATAGCTCTTCTCCTCGTACTGGATTTGACAATATTTGTGGGGTTATCAAATACCTCTTCAAGTCAGCTAAGGTGACTTCGCATTCATTCGTCCATACGAAATTTGTGGACTTTTTGAGCAGCAGGAAGAATGGCCTGCACTTGTCCAAACTTTTGCTGATGAATCTATTCAGTTCAATTGCTTTGCCGGTTAAAACTTGGACATCTTTTGCTGTCGTCGGGCTCTTCAAATCAAGGATGGCCTTGATCTGATCGAGACTTACTTCTATTTCTCTCCTGATCACCAGATATCTCAGGAACTTACCAAATCCTACTCCAAAAGTGTACTTGGAGGCATTCAGACATACCTAATATGCCTTCAAGATATTAAAAACCTATTTCAAATTGGCTAGATGATTGCAGGTTCTTTACTCTTTACGACCATGTCATCTATGTAAACTTCCACAGTCTTTTCAATCAGATATTTGAACATCTTTGTCACTAGCCTCTGGTACGTTGCCCCTGCATTCTTTAATCCGAAGGGCATCACCCTATAGTAATAAAGTCCCTTTGGAATAATGAATGTCGTTTTCTCTTCGTCTGATGTGTACATGGCTATTTGGTGATAGCTCCTCTATGTGTCAAGAAAACTCATCCTTCCATGCCCAGATGTAGCATCCATAAGCTGGTCTCTCTTTGGCAAAGAGAAACAATCCTTCGAGCATGCCTTATTCAAGCTTGTGAAGTCTACGCAAACCCTTCACTTTCCATTCTTCTTCTTATTCACTACCACTATGTTGGACAACCAAGTTAGGTAGTTCACTTTTCGGATTGCCTAGGTCTCCAACAGCTTCTCTACTTCCTCTTTGCTACTTGTACATGGACCAAGGTTAGTCACCTAGCTCTCAAGATCACAGGTTTGGCCAACCTATCCATGTTGAGTTTGTGGCAAGTGATCTCGGGACTGATCCCTGGCATCTCGTACGGTGTCCAAGCGAACACGTTTATGTTTTCTCTCGAGAAAGTCTCCAATTTTCTTTCTTCTTCTTCTTCTTCGGCCAAACCAGAGCTGAGGAGGTAGAATTAGTCTTCGTTCTCTTCCTGTACCAGAACCTTCTTCAAAGGCTCTTCACTCTTGTCGACGGCTTTTTTGCTGACATCATCCAAGACCTCCTGGTCTTCTCTAACATTGTAGGTGTAGCGACCCTAATTTTCTTAAGTCATTTATTTATTATTATGATTATTATTATCTTATTTTATTTTTGGCTTTATTAATTGTATGGTCACATGAAAATTTAATGTGATATTTAATGAATTTAATGTGGTGATTAATTAATTAAATTTGTTATTTAATTATATATAATTAATCCAAATATTTATATATTTATATTTGTTATAAAAAAAAGGAGGTGCTATATATATATATATATATATTTTATCTTATATTTATATTTATATATATTGTAATTATGTTATATTATATAACATAATATATTAAAATAGTTTACTAAGTTAGAATAGGATTAGGTTTTAATATAATATTATAAATAAATAAAAAACAAAAGAGAAACAAACAAAAGGGTGTTACATTATATAGTCAATTAGGTTAAATGATTAGAGGCTTAGTAAGAAAGAAAGAAAAAAAAAGGGGAGCCGCAGCAGAAAGCTTGGGAAGAGAAGTAAAAAAAAAGGGGAGAGACGACTCGGGACAGGAAGGAGAGGGAAAAAAAAAGAAAAGATTAGGGTTTTGTTTTGGTGGCTCTATTAGTTTTCAGATATTCTTTAATCTTCAATAAAATATTGTGAGTACAAAACCCACTTTCTTTGATTTATGTTTAATTCGTTGTTTTACTTATTTATTTATTTTTGTTTGTTTGATGTTAGTTTGATTTTGTTTTACATAAAGATGATAGATTAATTTTAATTATTTTGATTAGTTGTGGATATAAGATTTAGGGTTTATAGATGATAGATTAATTTTAATTATTTTGACTAGTAGTATATGTAAAGTTTAGGGTTCTTAGATAAGTGATTGATTTTAATTACTTTGATTAGTTGTGTAGGTAAACTTTAAGGATTTTTAGATGATTAATTGATTGTAATAATTTTAATTAGTTGGGTATGTAAGGTTTAGGATTTTTAGATGATTGATTAATTTTAATTACGTTGATTAGACGTATATGTAAGGTTTAGGATTTTCAGATGATTAATTGACTGTAATAATTTTAATTAGTTGGGTATGTAAGGTTTGGGATTTTTTTTAGATGATTGATTAATTTTAATTATGTTGATTAGACGTATATGTAAGGTTTAAGATTTTTAGATGATTAATTGATTGTAATAATTTTAAATAGTTGGGTATGTAAGGTTTGAGATTTTTTAGATGATTGATTAATTTTAATTATGTTGATTAGACGTATATGTAAGGTTTAGGATTTTTAGATGATTAATTGATTGTAATAATTTTAATTAGTTGGGTATGTAAGGTTTGGGATTTTTTTTAGATGATTGATTAATTTTAATTATGTTGATTAGACGTATATGTAAGGTTTAAGATTTTTAGATGATTAATTGATTGTAATAATTTTAATTAGCTGGGTATGTAAGGTTTGGGATTTTTTTTAGATGATTGGTTAATTTTAATTATGTTGATTAGACGTATATGTAAGGTTTAGGATTTTTAGATGATTAATTGATTGTAATAATTTTAATTAGTTTGGTAGGTAAGGTTTGGGATTTTTTTTAGATGATTGATTAATTTTAATTATGTTGATTAGATGTATATGTAAGGTTTATGATTTTTAGATGATTGATTAATTTTAATTATGTTGATTAGATGTATATGTAAGGTTTAAGATTTTAGATAATTAATTAATTGTAATTATTTTAATTAGTTGGATATGTAAGATTTAGAATTTTTAAACGATTGACTAATTTTTAATTATTTACATTAGACGAGTATGTAAGGTTTAGAGTTTTTTTTTTTTTGGATGATTGATTGATTTTAATTATTTGCATTAGTTGGGTATGCAAGGTTTAAGGTTTTATTTTGGGTGACTTTATTAATTCTTTGAGTGATTCTTTGATCTTCAAAAATAATTGTGAGTACAAAATCCGCTTCCCTTGATTTATATTTAATTCTTTGTTTTTATTTATTTATTTGATATTAGTTTGATTTTGTATTCACACGAAGATGATAGATTGATTTTAATTATTTTGACTAGTGGTGTACGTAAAGTTTAGGGTTTATAGATGATTGATTGATTTTAATTATTTTGATTGGTTGTTTATGTAAGGTTTAGGGTTTTTAGATGATTGATTGATTTTAATTATTTTGATTAGTTGCATGCAAGGTTTAGGATTTTTTTATATGGATTGATTTTATGATTGTAATCACACTCATGATTATATAAAATTAAAATAAACTTAGAATCCATAGATATTGGTTAGAGGATGGATTGATTCGTTGTTTTTATTTATTTATTTTTATTTGATGTTGGATTGATTTTGTATTCGCATGTAAATGAAGGATTGATTTTACTTATTTGGATTAGTTGTGTATGCCATGTTTATGATTTTTATATGGATTTATTTTATGGTTGTAATTACACTCATGGTCATATGAAATTAAAATTAATTATGAACCTATAGATAAATTCCTTATACTCCACCATGACTCCATGGATTGTTGTTTTATTTGAGTGATAGGGAGAAAGAGTGTATAAAAAAGTGAGGATTATGAGAGTTGTTTAATGCCTTATGCCCGACATTGTTATATTTGTCTCATGATGTTGATGAGATGTTATTTATATTGTTGCCTCGTTCTCATGTGTAGACGAGTGCTTTGATTTACGCGCGTACGTATATGCTAACCATCCAGGGAGTGTGAGTCAAACTCGGGACGATATCCCCGTGCAAGTTTGGCTTCGGAGTGGTGTTAGATATACGGGAGGCACATGGGATATATGTGTAGGCCAGAAGTGGAGCGCCGAAGTGGTGGAGTTAAGGAACAAAGAATTTAATTATGAATTTATTAGTATAGTGTGTATGGTATTGTTATGTACATGATAAAAAAAATAGTAAACGATCTTGATAAATTATGAAATTTGAGCAGAAGCATGTATACGTGATTTTGGACAACTCTTATGTTGTAGCTTTTTATTAAAAAGATCGATTAGAACTTATAATCGGATGACCTTGGTTATTGTCGGTTTGATTCACTTTGGTAATGCAGATTTTATAGGCTGTTTTAACCCATGAAACGAGTTCATTTTTATTGGTTTCGCGTAAACTGAAGTAAAACATTATTCTGCACACTTTTCATGTTTTGAACTTTTTTGGAAAAAATCATCTTATGGCAGTTTTTGTTCGTTTTCAGCTTCATATTTTTCGAATGAATTCCGTCTAGATTTTTAGATCAAGCCTTTCTCTTAACCTGTTCAGTTTCTGTTAAATTCGTTCACGTTGTCTTTTAGGAAATTTGATTATGTACAACTTTCATTCTTTGAGTTTTGATCAATTCGAATTGTTTAAGTATAAAACGGTGTAATTTTATATATATTTTTTTAATAAGTTACTTATGATTAAATTATACTAACTTTATTTGTTTTGCAGGATGGTGGGTCTTACTAACTTTTTATGCAGGGCTGACCCACCATATTTTTTATTTCTATTTTGTCTATTCTATAATCAATTTATATTTCGTTGTGTACGGACAAGAAACTAAATGCCATCGTATCTCGGGAAACTACCCATTCGTCTCGGTACGGTTGGAACTACTTGTCTTGTTCCGTAACAAGAAATAATGTACTTTTTGTTTGTGTCTGGTGGACACGTGGGTGTCAATTCTTGTACTCATACCAGTATACATGTATACTGACCCGTTTTGTCTCTTGACAACTCGGGTGCGTTCCGTTGAGCGCAGCTGAGCTTCCTTTGCAGGATTAGTTGAGGCTACGGTGGTGACGAGAAGTAACTAAAGTTTTGGGCATATCTCTTGGATTTCTTTTTGTTTTTTTTTTTTGAGCTTAGGCTTGTTAGTAGTTTATGTATTTATTATTATTATTATTATTATTATTATTATTATTATTATTATTTTTATTTTTATGACTTTAGTATTAGAATAATTTGGCATGGTTTGTAACCGTACTTTATTTAAGTTGGTTTAACTGCTTGTTGCTACCTTAATGTTGAGGTATTTGTTAGTTATGAATTTATGGTGGATGGTTTTGGTTATTGTAGTTTTTTTTGTTTCACTCCCAGAATTTGGATGATAGAATATCGATTGGGGTTTAGCACTAATTTAATATTTAATTGTCTGAATTTTGGGGCGTGACAGTAGGTGTACTTTCTTACTGCCGTGGAGAAATTTTTTGCCTACACTTGGTCTCCTCTCACCTCCTCAATCCGAAACTCTATTGGGAACCACAGTAGTTGGTGGAGGGAACTGCCCTCATAGCGTGCAGCCAATGTCTTCCTAAGATGACGTTGTATAGAGAATGGGTGTTTATCACAGTGAGCTCTGTCGTTACCGTCTTGGTTCCTGCTTGAATCTCCAGGTTCGTGGTTTCTAGTGGCCACGTCGGGGTCCCATTAAATCTAACCATGGGGCTATCAAATTGCTCTAGATCGTCCTTGTGAAGGCCAAGCTCCTTGTGACATACGACATACATGATGTTACACAAGCTTCCTTGATTGATCAATATACGCCTTACCTGACAGTCTCTAATATTCAGTGTCAGATGCTATACCATATCCAGGTCTTTTTCTATGAATGAGATCATCGGCCCCTGGTGTCCCTCCATCTGGGGCTTTTTTTATTTTGGACTTCGCAGACATGCTACAGATGCCTTACCCTTTGTGTCTCTCCTTGGATCTTGTTCATAATGACCTTCGTGTGGATTACGTTAATAACCCATAGTCCATTTGCATGTAGTGGCAAGGGTGGTGGTGGTGGTGCTACCGGTGCCTGGGCCAACTTCACTTGTTCCTCTTATATCTTTACTTTGTCTGTCAAGTCTCTCAGGTGTCCCTGCCTGACCAAATCCTCCAGGTGCTATTTCAAAGCTTGGCACCCTTGAGTCATGCGCTCGTTCTCATCATGATAGACACAGTTCTTCCCAAGGTCCCTGCCCATGTACTCCCTCGAGATCTTCTGTAATGCCCTGAAGTATGGCTGATTTCTTATCCTTTCCAAGACCTTGTGAATGGGAATCTTGAAAACTGTGCTTATGGCCTACATAGCCTTCAATCCTAGTTCTAGCTTGTCGGCGTCGATATTTCTTTGGCAACGTTTTGGTGAGCCGTTTCTTTTCTCCCGCTTCATTGTACTCGTGTTCTTTGCTTTCATGTTTTCCTTTGCCCTTTCCATACTTCTCAATCCTTGCCATAAGGTCCTTCATGTTCTTTGGGAGGGTCTTTGCAAGGAATTGTCAAAGTGGGCAATAACCCTCTAAGTCGTTCTTGAAAGATATGACTGCAAGTTCCTGGTTACAAGCCGGGATCCGGTTGTAAACCTTATAGTACCCTTTGGTGTAAGCCCTAAGGCTTTTGCCATCGTTAATCTTCAAAGCCAATATGGAATCTACCCTCAATGGCTGCAATCTATTCGTAACAAATCTGGCCACAAACATCTTGGCTAGGCCTTCCCAGCTCTTCACCTATCCCTTTTGCAATTTGTGGAACCAGTCCGATGCTATTTTCCTAAATGTCGACGGAAACATCTTATACAATAGCTGCTCGTTCCCACTCCACGAAGTGATTGCATTCAGAACTGAGAATAGTGTCCTCGGCTGGATGATGGATGTGCCCTTAGTGCCATGCCTCTTCCTTTAGAGGTAGTCTCTCAAATCGTCTTTCATCCGTCTAGGAGCTCGGCTATCGGTCGATTTTAGCCTCTTTGGCACGTTGTTGCCTCTGTTGGGATGCGCCCTTTTGGATTTCTCCATGTCTACTACGTTGTCAAAGTAGAGGCCCTGTTCATTGACTTGCCAATATCCCATGATCTGGGCTTCCTTAGTCCTTGGGGTTCTCTAGGACTCTTCCCGCCGTAACTCTGTCAGCTCAGTGTTCTGTGATGGCTGATGTGAATTTCTAGGCCTCTTCTCACGTTGTGGGATGGTTGGCATTACAGCCAGTCCTTTCTTCTAGGTGTAGGCATTTACTGCTGGAGTCGGCGTTTCTAGTAAAGGCAACGTCGGCTACATCACCTTTTTCTCCATTATGAAGTTCACCATGGTCTGCAAGTCCGTCAACTTGTTCGCTAAGTCTTTCACCTCGTCGTCTTTTCTCAGGCACCTTTCTTTCCACACCTGGAAGTCGCTCTGGTTGTAATATTCTTCTCAATTGCCTCTTCTCAGGCTATTACGGCCCATTGTAGCATTGTTCGCCTCAGGGTTTACTTTCTGCACTTCTTCGTCATTGTTTCTTCCTCCAGTATTTGGATCTATGTATTTCTCTTCCTCACTGTATATGTCATTCTCGACTCTCATCTCTTGTTCAGCGTTGGCCATCCATTCTTCACTAAGTTCCCATAGACGACGCTAAATTGTGCGTGTTGATTTTTGACCTCACAACCAAACAGGGAACTTAGCTGGAGAGCACGCGACAGAATAGATTAAACCAAGCACCTGCCAACAAGAAGATAAGAATACCACGGCGGCTCATCCACCCGAGGGCACTCCGATGATCAAGTCAATCACTTATCTCTCAAAAATATCAAATCAAGTGTTCAGTGCATAAGTGAAAGCATTCCTTAGACCCACAGAGGTACCTTACTTTTATAGCTAGTAGTGCCCTCGTCCCCTAGAAGTCTCACTTTATAAGGCTCAAGCACAATGTTTGTCTTGGACTCTTAGTCAGATATGGATGAACTCTACGAGAGCCACATCCCTATTCATACTAAGTGCCTCACTTATCTAGGACTCTTGTCCTCTATCCAAACACCTCGGATTCCGGTATTACCACACCATATCTCGACAATACCATAATCACCTCAGCAATTTGGTTTGTCCACGTGACACCTCGGCCAAAACCTTGGCCACGTGGCACGACCCTAAAATTATATCTCCACAAAGACATTATATTATTGTAATTTTATACAAGCATTGTTGGTTTTTGTTTTATTTTGTATTTTTTTTTGTATATTTGTTTATGTTTTTGTTTTTGTTTTGTTTTGTTTTGTTTTTTTTTTCCTGATTAAGTGCATGTGCTTTGTTGGTTTGGTTCAATGAATTTGTATTTTCCATGAGAAAAAAAGTCAAAAGGTCAAAAGTTAGTCTCTCTCTCTCTCTCTTTTTTTTTTATATATAAAAAGAGGGGGTTTTGTTATGTTGGTGATGGGGTATGGGTGGTCATTCACCGGATCGAGTCAGATTCCGGTTGGGTCGACATTATTTGATCAAGAATTTTGTGTCTACTAAAGTCTATCTAGTCTGGACATCGGGCCTATATAATCAATCCAAGCACAACCCTAAATCAATTATAATTATCAAACTCATTTATCGGGTCATATACATAAGCTATAAATAAAAAAAAATAAAAATCACATGGCCAAACTGTTAGTAGTACATCAAACTTAAGAAAAAAAAAAGAAAAAAAGAAAAGAAAAGAAACATCCATAATTTAAACTTCAAATTTCTTTAAACATTTTTTCGTGAATGTTTTCAGCAAAACAGTGACCACTTGAATATCTTACAAATCACATGGCCAAAAATAAAAGGGTATATATATTTTCAATATATTATATAAGTAAATTAAATAATTAAATATATAGCAGGCTGGGCCAAGAATATAATTCCCAAACCCAACTCATTAATCAATGGATTTGAAAATATCAACTCAACCCACCCCTATAGACAAAAATAATATTTCCAAATCCTAAAAAAATAGGGTTATACTAGGCAGGCTAACGGGCTGATACCCACCACTAATAATATTAAAAGCTTAGAATTTATTAAATTTTACTCGAAAACATCAAATATAATCAAGATTTATTTATGCATGACTCTCACAAGATACTATTTTAATCTCAACCACATGTCACAAAATTTTTTAATTTTTTTAGACATTAAATTATTGTAATTTTATATGAGCATTGGTTTTTGTTTTATTTTGTATATATATATATATATATATTGGTTCTGAATAAGTGCATGTGCTTTGTTGGTTCGTTCGATATAGTTGTATTTTTCATCAGAATAAAGGTCAAAATGTTAAAAGTTAGTTTTTTTTGGAACAAAATTATTTATAAGTCCTATTTGAAACACTTATTTAATGTGAAATCATATGAATATTCTTTCAGAGTCTGAAATCCTATTTAAATAGGAATGTGTTCCATAAGGTCCTATGAGTTGTAAATGAATCATATTAGTGTACTATTATACTGTAGACGCGCTCTCGGGAACTCTCCGATATCCGTGCTCGCGATGGCGCAGATCTCGTTTTGTTCTGAGCTACTACAGTTCAGACTCAAATGTCACGGTTCTGAATCTAATCTTACAATGTGCGATGTAAGATCGATAAATCACCAAAGAGTCCAAATCCGACAAATCGTTTTGGAAAACTGATTTTAATAAAGAAGTGCCAAACATGACTGCTTTTCCAGATACAGAGTCGCCACCTAAATATTTTATTTAAGGGGAATTTAGGAAACCCTGACTCGTGCCGAAGGCCACGTGTCCGTCATCACCAAAGTTGCCTCGGCTCGGGAACTTGGGTACGAGAGAGAAAGGTCATGCAATGAGCACCCCCGCTCGCCCGATCAAAGATCAGCCTGTACTAAGCATGATATTTTGTTTTTGAAAACACATGTGTTTTTATTCCGGTTAATTAGCTAATCTTACTATGTGATGCACACAACATACAAGTATAGACTATATCGCCTAATTTGGAACAAAACATTGCATGTTCGTTTGTGAAAATGGTTTGAAGTTTGCTACTCACAAGTAGGCTAAATTCGGGATTCAATGAATTGTTCCAATTCAAGTAATCCGACCTTCACCCACAGGCATTCAGGCAGTTAATCAAGTAAGCAGTTAGCCTCATGGCAAGCATGCTTTCATGCCAACATCAACACACATGCAGTATGCTAAAGCGTAAACACTCACAGTGTACTCCGAGCCAAAACAAAAGAACTAGTTAGAAATCATGCATGATCCTAGTTCATGTTAAGATGGCTAATGCAACACATGCGAAAATGTTCTTAAGATAGGCTCGGCTACCTAGAATGTCATGTGAAATACAACTCGATAACATGTTGTTGAACACGTATTCAAGTAAATGTATTGAAAATATAATGCAGTTAGTATGATGCACCGAGCCCGGTGCATGCAATACAGATGAATGGATGCACGCATGCAAAGCATAACGTATGCTAAATGAATATGCCCTAAAACTAACCATCGTAAGCGGTTAAGTAAAAAGGAGAAAAAAAATGAGAGTTGGAAGACATGCATCACACACACGCACGCTTATTACAACAATGTGCCCTCTTGACGGAGGGTCCGAATAAGAAGTTAACTAGCTAATCTAAGCTAATTAAACTAACTATTACATCACAACGAAGCTAATTAACTAATCCTAGTTAACTAACTATTTCAAAACAGATAAGCAGCTAAACGCATTAACTACTTAATTACAAAACCAAAGCATGAACTAGCCAAGCACATTAGCTAAGTAAAGCAGCTAAGGAAAGCAATAAAGAAATGTCCTCTGAGGGGGAAGAGTTCATGCATGTTCGTTCACCTCGTTCGGAAATCCAATGCGATGCCCCGATTTGCCTTTGTTTGCAATTGTTTCCAGAACGCTGCACAAAGCTCCAGAAAGCTGAAACTCCATCATGGGAACCTGTGGGAGGGCTGCTGACCAGTTGTTGAGGAAGGAGACCACCTGTCGATCACTTTCTGTGCTGAAAAACCAAAAAAGTGGTTGGCCAGCTAGTAATACTGGTCGGCCGGCCAGTTGTTGCTGCTGAATTCCAGTTTGCTGCAACAGAGAGCAAGAAAGGGCATGGCAATGTATTTGTAAGATATGTGTGCACAACCACCCTCCCTATCATGTCGTGAAGTCAAGGGGATGCGATTCTCGACCGTCGAGCCACCAATTGTACATTTCAATGCGTGATGGCCGAGAATTCAAATTGCACAATTCAATATAAAATGAATGCACAAGTAAACACATGAAGCCTAAAACTCTATCATGCTTGATCAAGAGCGTCGGCGACCGAGAATTGAGGCACATTTCATCACTTCAATTATGAAACGTTCCTCGTTTCTCGTGCTCGGATTAACACTTAATCCAAACAACAATGCAACTACATGGCATACACAATGCAAACAACAACATGGCATACTCAATGCAATATGACATGATCAACTTAACAAAGCTAATGACATGCGAACAATGCTAATGCATGCATGCACAACGCAATACTATAAGGGCAACTTAGCAATGTTAGGAACATGCATACTCAATGCAAATAAACAACTTGGCATACACAATGCAAATAACCACATGGCATGCACAATGCAATGTAAGATGGCATACTCAATGCAATGAACAATAAGCATGCGAACAACATGTAAATAAACATGCTAAATGGACTTAAACCAAAAGGGGGTAGACCTTAGTCATGCCCAAATCAGTGGCCATTAGTGATAAAATGAAGGTACATAAAGACCCGGTATGCATGCACATGCAATGGCCCATCAAAGAGGCCTAAGAGCACAACTCTCAAGAGTGCTCAAAGAGTGACCAAAGTGGAAGTGTAACAACACTAAGTGCACTGAAATAAGGTATGAAATGATGCCAAATCATTCAAACAACACAAGCATAGCATGCAAAGGTCCTAAAGCATGAAAGCTAACAATGAGGACTACAAGGGGGGGGGGCATGCAATACATGGCAAATATGCATGAACCAACCATGGACAGAGCTGAAATAGGTCAAAACAATGACCTAAACATGCTGAGATAAGGACTCAAAGACCTTGGCAAGAGGGCATACATGCTAGGCTATAAGTAAGGAAACAATGCACAACACCTAAAGGCATTCAAAACATAAAAAAAGTGGGAATATGGCAATGCTATAAGCTCTGAAATGAAGTATTAAATGATGCCAAATCATCTAAATAGCTCAAAGATAGCATGCATGAGTCAACAAAACACAAAGCGAGCAAGGCCAATTGTACTAAAGCTATACAAAGCATGAAGGATATGGCAAAGGCAACCCAAAATAGTCCTAGAACATGTCAAAATGTTACTAAAACATGCATGGAAGGAAGCCAAAACAAGCTATCACGAAGGGCATAAGGCATGATGCATACAAGGCAAATAAGGTGGATTACACTACACCTACCAAGACCAAGCATGGGATGACTTAACCAATAAAAATAAAAGTTATATCATGGCAAAATAACCCCAAATAAACACTGAAATGATAGCTCGCAAGCTTAGGCATGAAGGCATATGCAATGATTCATGTTAAGGCATAAAGGGGCAAACCCTCCAACGCATTGAATGGATGATAAATGCAAGTGCATGAGCATGAAACATGGATTGAAATCATATAATAAATGATGCCAAATCATTCAAATAGTTCAAGTAAAGCATGCTAGTGGACTTGACACACAAAGCTGACAAGCTAGAATGCACTATAGCTATACAAAGCAAGTCATGCATGGCCAAAACAACCAAAATAAGAGCTAGATCATGCTAAAACATGGACAAAAGCTTTTTAGAGTTAAGCCAAAATCATGCTAGAATGACATGTTAAAGCATGACACATGTTAGGCTAAATCAAGGAATTGCACTACAAGTGCATGGAGCATGCAAGAGGTGACCAAACCAAACCCTAACAGAGGTATGGCATGGAAAAAAAACACCAAGAACATGCTGAAATGGACTCAACACAAGCTAGAATGACATGCTACTTCATGAAGCATACAAGACTAGTGTGTGTGATTTACACTACAAGTGTATAAGACATGCAAGATCCAACTAAACCAACCAAAAACAGACCTAAGGTATGTTAAAACAACACCAAAAACCTACTGAGATGGCCCCAAAACAAGCTAGAAAGAGATGCTCAAACATGAGACACACAAAGCTAGTTTGTAAGATTTATACTACAAGTGTCTAAGGCATGCGTGGAATGACCAAACGAAGTCAAAACAGATCTGAGGCATGCTGAAATAACCCCAAATACATGCTAAGAACAAGCCAACACAAGCTTAATAAACATGCTCAAACATGAGGCATATGAAGCAAGTATACAAAACACAAGGAGAAGGGATAACCCTCTCCTTTTTGGGACCTCAAAACACCCTTCCCAGCATTGAAATTCATCTGGATTTCAGTGGTGAGAAGGCCAAAACAAGGTGGTCCCAAAGGCTTACAAGGAAGGCACAAAAACAAGGCCAAACAAGGCCTAAGAGGGGGTAACCAACCCAAAACACAAAAGTGACCTTAAACAAAGATCTTAAGCATACAAAATCAGAACTTTTTGTAGTTTAGAGTTAAGCTTAAAACAATATGCAAAAGGGTCTAAAAGCTTAAGCAAGAATGGGGGATTTAAGGGTTAGAAACTCACCCTTGAAGACCACCTTTAAGCTGCAACTTCAGCAGCTTCTTCAAGCTCAAACCAACCCAAGAACACCAAAAACAACTCCTAAGCACCTCACCAACTAAGGGATGGTGTTTGAGTGTGTGTTTGTGTGTTAAAGTAAGACAAAACTACACTTTTAGGCACAAAACAAGAGCAAACAAGGAAGAATAGATACAAATATATATATCTATCTCTCAAGCCTCAATTTTCTGAACCTAGTGGAGGGAGGAGGATGTTCTCTTATATAGAGAACAAAAGTGTAAGCTTCTTGAGGAAGTTAAGGGTCCAAGGCCATCCCTTCACACACGTGTATGGAGGATGGTTTCAGTGACTACCAGCTGTGCCAGCTAGAAGAAAATATCTTCAAAAAGGTGTTAAAAAGTTTCCGACCAGTTAAGTGCTCGGCCAGCTACTTTTACTGGTCGGCCAGCTACTTTTTCTGGTTTTCCAGGACAAAAAGTGGTCTCCCAGAAAGACAAGTGGTCAGCAAGTGGCTTCCAAGGCCAAAAGTGGTCGGCTAGGTGTCCAAATTGAAGCCCCAAAAGTTATATTTCCAATGGCGCCAGCCTTGCATCAAAATTCCAACTATGCAAAAAGTTATGTCTGTTTTGGTGAAGCCGCGCAGTTTCGATCCAACCGGATTGATGCCGAACTTCTCCCAAACTAGTTTTCTTCTCTCCTTTCTCATTTCTTCAAATGAAAACCCCTAAACAAGGTGTTTTGAAAGATTTTTCAAAGATTTCATCTATCTTTCATTCATTTCCACTTTGCCCTCGCCCGGTTTACCGAAAGACGCAACATTTAACAAAGTGCGAGCTTCGGAACATCGTAGGAACTTTGTTTCAAAAATGTTTTGAAAGAGAGGGTTTTAAGGTCTAAATATCATTCAAAATAGCTTTGGTCCAAAATGGGGTGTGAGGTTAGGATTTGACTCTTCTCTTGCCGAAGGAATCGAACCTTTGCACTGCACAACTTCAACACCAAGTAAACCATCAATAACGGCGCCCAAGTCTTAAGGGCGGTCAAAAATGGAGTGCGTACGTATACCGCTAATTTGTTTCCATATTGTACCTCATTTTCTCACTCATCATATCACATTTTGGAAAGCTTTTACGAAAGACAAGTCTATAGGCAATGACCGTGCGATTTTTTTCTTTTACCTTGATCACGGGATTCCAGTGCATGTTCAAAATGTTGATTAAATAGATATGGATATGGTCGATGATATGATGAAGTCTGAGGGTTGTGTGTTAATTCTTTCGACATATTTCAACTCCATTCAGTTGAGGGGAAGAGGTATTTTTTTTTTTTTTTAAGCGTGTTACTGTTTGTTAAAGTGTGGATTTTTCATCTTTAATAGGACATTGAAAATCTATTACACTCATTGATAGGCACACTTTGGCCAATATTTTGATTGAATGTGTGTATTTGACATTGTGATGGTTAATGCGTTTTGATATGTTCCATGTGTGGGGTGGTGTGTATGGGTTCAAGGGTTGGGTTGGGGGTATTTGGTTTTGGTTATTAATTGGATGTCGAATGTGAACCACATCATATGATGACAATTGCACATTGGGATCTAGATGATCGTGTTACGATGCATGTTACATTTAGTGTGTAATATTAATCCACATACACCATGTAGTAGATGACAGTTGTGTGTTTGTTTGGTGGTATATGTGTTTGAATATGTATCTTGTCTTTGTTGTAATCAGTGTTTACATACATGTCACAGTACGTTGCGCAAAATTATTGGGGATTTGGATTTGTAATTGAATGTGGATTGCATCCCATTGCTCGATGTTGAAATTATGCTAGATTGGGGGTGATGGTGGTTCAATACATGGGTTGGATTGGGATGTTACATGTTACATTTAAGAGGTTACATTATTCATAATTCAATAGTGCAGTATTGGAATGTCACGTTGGGTTTGGGATAAGAAGCATATGGGAATGTCACGGTGTGTTGGGGATGTTACATGTTACATTTACGTTAGATTTGGGATGAAAAGCATATGAGAATATCACGTTGGGTTTGGGAATGTTATGTTGGGTTTGGGATGTTATATGTTATATTTATGTTTTAAATTTCAAATTTCTAACTATATAGATATGATCACAATCTACGGTAATATTAGATTTTTCATATATGGTACTGCCATTAATCAAGTTATTTTGAATTTTAGAAGCATATGGGAATGTCACGTTGAGTTTGGAAATGTCACATTGGATTTGGGATGTTACATGTTACATTTACGTTTTGAATTTTAAATTTCCAATCGTATAGATATTATCACAATCTATGGTAACGTTAGATTTCCCACATATGGTATGGCCATTAATTATGTTATTTTGAATTTGAAATTTCTAACCATATAAATATGATCACAATCTATGGTAATATTATATTTCCTATATATGGTACTATCGTTAATTAAGTTATTAATTAATTAAGATTAAAGGTAGATGTGTCCATAAGAAAATCACATGACCTATTGAGTTGTAATTTTTTTTTATAGGATTATATATTATATAAGTCTTCTAAATATGACTTATAAATAATTTATCTATTTTTTTTAATAGAAAAAGAGGATATTATTTTGTTACAATAATGCTATAGGGCCAAATAAATGGCCGAAAGAATGGCCAAACATTTAATTGGACTGTCACTTTAAAAAAGTGGGTCCCATCAGTAAACAACTCTCGCTTCTCTCTCACGTGTTAGAAAGGTAATTTAAGAAATAAAAGAAGCACAAAAAAGGAGAGATAATTTAAGAAATAAAAGAAGAAAAAAAAAAAAAAAAGAAGAAAAAAAAAGCGCCAAACCTCAACTCATTTCAGTCCGTTGAGAGTGGAAAAGTAATTGCTTGCATTATGAAGAAGACGGTTGATCAGGTAAGTTCTTAATTTCTGCCATCTAGTTCTTTGTATGGTCTAACTTGTTAAAATTATAAATTTTAGTTTATTTTTAAAATTTTTGAAAAGTGTTTTTTTTTTCTTGCAAGGAATTATATATTTTTAGGTTTATTACTTTTGATTGAACAATGAATATTTTTATTGAAAAATTCATACTTTAACATTGTGTTTGGTTATAGATTTAGGTCAAATTTGAAAAAAGAAAATGTGTCCCAGCTTTTTATTTTTCATTTTCAAATCCCTAATGATTTGTTTGGTTCATAAATTTGAGTAAAGATTTATAAAAGAAAATCAAAAGATAGATGAAACATATTTGGAATGTATTTATGTTTCATGTATTTATTTATTTTTATTTTTCAAATTTTTACCTAAATTCATAAGCCAAACAAACTTAAATATTTGTTAAAAGTCTTAAAAAGAAAAGAAAAGGTTGAAAACAATGAACCGTATATTGTGTTGTGTTCTCTTATGAAAGTTTGTGGTGCCCTGCCTCAATTTTTTAATATTTTTTTCTATTTAAATATGTGGTGCTCGGCCTTAATATTTCTGCTTTACATAAATAAAATATTTATTTTAACTTTAATGTTTGTCAAAAGTCTTGGAAGATTATTTTTTGGTTCCAGATATTTGTACCAAATAATAATGCACTATTTTTGTTCAGCTTTGTGGGTTAAACATTTGCCAAATTTTAGAAGAGTAATGATTCATCCCCCCTTTTCCCCCACCCCTTTGACCCCCTCTCTCTCTCATTGGTTACCTTTTCTTTTTCTTTTTCTTTTTTTTCCTGCTCCTCCAATCACCCCCTGCCACGTGGCAAAGGGGGGTGAGGGGGTGACCCCCAAAAGGAGGTCCCAAGCATTATTCTTTTTAGAATGATGTTTATAATTCTTTGTTATATTTTAAAAGGATGGAAGACAGAGTAACAAGTGATTATAGCAACATAGAATGTAATGGGGAGGATATTGAGAATGAAATGGAGGAAGCAAGTGCTGAAGTGTTCATGTTACAACCTTCCCTACGGGTTTTAGTGTGATTGGAACACAAGTGGGTTTTACTTTAAATGTAACATATTTATTTATTTTAAATATAATGATGTCAATAGGATTAAAGTATAATGGATGCAATATTTTTAACAATGTAAGGGATTGAAATGCAATGATAACAATATATTGGTAGAGAGAGTTTTACCTTTAATAGAGGATCATTAATGTGGTCAAACATGTCTGCCCTTCCAAATTTTATTGCAATACATCCATGTTATGATCATCCAAGCATGCTATTAGATGGAAGATATACATTTCAATCAAATATAGGAGGATAAGGCTGCCTTGGCACGCACATGATTTTCTTCAGTGGTAGTGAATCCCAGGTATATAATACGTTCTCCATTTTATTTTATTTTATTTTTATACAGATTATTAGGTACAACTTCTTAAAATATGCATCTTATAATTTCTATCAGTAGTGTGCCTCGAATCATTTTATTATTATTATTTATTATTTATTTAGTTTTGCTATGTTGGTTTGGTTTTATTTTTTTTTTTTTTATTTTTTTGAGAAGGATGCTTATGTGTAGGGGTGTTCTAAAAAACTAGACATTTCATACCAACTCAACATGTGTGATTTGATAAGGTGAGTGAGTTGGGTTAGACTGATTTAGTGATAAAATTGACTGATCAGTTAGGATACTGGTTAAAATTTGTTACTTTCATACAGTTTTGTACGAGTCCTTACTAGATTTTTATTTCAAATTTGGAAAACTTAGAGGAAATTGAAATGGCTTTGATTTCAATTTCCTCTAAGTCTTCCTGATTTGAAATAAAAATATAGTATAAACTTGTACAAAACTATATAGAATTAACAAATTTTAACTAGCAACCTAACTAATCAGTCAATTTTATCACCCAACCAGTCCAACCCAACTCACTCACCTTATCAAACCACATAGATTGAGTTGGTGCGAGATGTTTAGTTTTTCAGCACAACCCTACACATAACCACCCTTAAAAAATATAAAAATAAAAAAAATAACAATTTCGAGGCATTCAAGCCTCGAAATTTCGAGGCCTCAATTATTTTTTAATTTCTATTATTTTTATTGTAAAGTGATTTTCATCTGTCATGAAAAGCATGTTATGATTTAGCTACTACTTTCATGCCTTAACCAGAAGAAGAGAAAGTTAAAGAGGGACCAAAGATTTGAAGTCAAAATTGAATGATGAAGGTCCAAAGATTAAAAGCATGTGATGATTTTGTATGGATGCTTATTTTTGTGCTACAATTTTTTTGAATGGATATGTTATATGATTACTATACAAGGAAACACTTTTCCAGTTTTTGTTTTTAATTTGATTCTTGGAACAATCACATTTAGAATATTAAATGAAGCTTGAGAATTTGACAGATTGTAATACGGAGGAGAAAAAATTGTTGTTCTTTCATTGGCTCATTTCATTGACAAGATTTGAAGAAATGCAGAATTATATGTCAATTTGACAAAACTGTCTAGAAAAGAAAGAATTGCAACAAAATTAACTTACAAAGTTATGTGTCCTTAAATTTGAATGAATTTTATAGTCTTAATTCATAATCTGAAATAGATTCTTAATCATTTGATCATCATTAAATTGGTGAGTGTTACTGTAGAAATTTCTTCAAGTTTTAGGATTGTTTAACCATAAATGTTGAACTTTTATGCAATGTTAAAAATATAAAATTTTGAAATTTTTTTACAATGCTAAACTTTTGAATCGACCACCATCAACCACAAATAATAAACCAGTAGCAACACAGACAAATTAACCACAGAAATAACACCAAAATTACACAACTTCATTACAAAAAAAAGACATAATCATTTGATCTTGTTTCACATTCGTAAGTTCATAAACGCTGCTATTGATTACATACATTTGTGTACATTTTAAAGATTAAAAAAATAATAATTTGTGTACACTTTCATATAATGCCAAGTAATATTCAAAAAGTAATTGTTTCATCTCCTAGAGTGAAGTCTCTGAACCATCATTCTTACTTCATTCATCGTCTTTAGCATCTACTAGACCAACACCTCTATTAGAACACCCAAATCAAAAAGTCAAAAAATTGCATCTTGCATCAGCACATGTTAAGTACAATCTATCAAGACTTTCCACAAAATCTGATATTTGAACTAGTGCTTGTCACCACCATTTTTCATTGTCTATTTCGAAACTTTAAGGCACTGACATTGCTTGATCTTATGCTACAAGATGGCATTTTTTCTTGTTATCAAAAAATAAAAAAGAAATTAGTTGAAGTGCTATTTAATAAACAAAGTCACTATTTCTCAAAGGACTTTCAACAAATACCTTGAAAGTGCCATTTTGAAGGTGCCACTTAATAAACAAAGCTACTATTTTTTAGTTGATTTTCAACAAACAAGTAGAATGCCTCAAAAGAAGAAGAAGAAGAAACAAAAAAATAAAAAATAAAAAATAAAAAATAAAAAAAATAAAAAATAAAACAAGATCCACAAATATATAACTAGAAATTATATGATGAACTCTAAAAATCAAAAACCCTAACCAAACATTCTTACAAAAAGGATGGAAATGCGGATGTATAGTTCACTACAAAAATTTAATTTTTTTGCGATAGCAAAATGCTGTCGCTAATGCTCTTAATGCTGTCTCAAAAAACTTTTAGCGACAACAAATGACTTTTAGCGACGGCAAAGGGGGGTCACAACAAAGGGCATTGTAAAAACGTTTGATGCCGTCACCTTTTTTTTGCGACGGCAAATGTTACCTTTTGTGATGGCATTTTACTATTGCCTATAATATGTAAAAAATTGAGACCTTTTGCGACGACACTATTGTACCGTTGCTAAAAGTGTTATTTAAGACTGCAAAAAATGTCGTCACGAAATGTTTTTTTCTTGCGATGGAATACGCGTTGTTGCCAATTTCTTTTGCGACGACATTGCCTATGTTGCAAAAAAAAAAAAAAAAAAACATTTTGGTTCTGACGTTTTTTTGCGACGGTGTGGTGCTGTCGCAAAAAAAAAAAAAAAAAAAAAAAACAACAACAACAACAATGAAATTATTAAAAATATTCAAATTACCTGTATTAAAATAAAAAAAAATTGAAAAAGAAATCAATAATTGCAAGACAATATAAAAATTCATGTATAGAGGTAAAAATTTCTTCACAATGAAAATATTCTTACATTCATAATTAGACATCAGCAAAATTACCCCACTACATAATATTGCATAATACATATATAATGTTTAAATACATAATGTTGTTCACAATTCAAAATAACATAAACCAAAAAAAAAAAAAAAATTCCTCATCATTCTTTGTGGCTAACAAAAACAAAAGTTAGTCGCATTTTTCATAGGCATTCATTCCACAAGAAGCAAACTCCTACTTGGGAAATATCTGAAAACAAAAAACAAAAATAATTAATGACAATATAATTATGTGTTAATATGTTAATTACAAAAAAAACTTTAAAATTTAATTACTAATTACAAAGATAATTAAGTAAATAATTTTGCCTAGACCGAAATCCGACTCTAACTCTCAAACCGGGAACTCGATTTGAGTTTCGTCTTCTCCCACAAGTCTCTCCTGCCTAGGTGGTCATGTGGGCCAAGTTTCATGCTAATCCGACGTCATTTGGTGATTTTGGGGCATCAACATCTCGAATTCTAAGTTTCTTAAGGAACTAGTTTGCCTAGACCGAAATCTGGCTTTAACTCCCAAACTGGAAACCCGATTCGAGTCCTGTCTTCTGCCACAAGTCTCTTGTGCCAAGGCGGTCATTTGTGCCAAGTTTCATGCTAATCTGACAACATTTGGTGATTTTGGGACGTCAACCGCTCGAATTCAAAATTTCTTAAGGAACTAATTTGCCTAGACCAAAATTCAGCTGTAACTCCAAAACTGGGAACCCGATTTGAGTCCCTTCTTCTCCCAAAAATCTCTCGTGCCTAGGCGGTCATGTGTGCCAAGTTTCGTGCTAATCCGATGTCGTTTGGTGATTTTGGGGCGTCAACACCTTGAATTCTAAGTTTCTTAAGGAACTAATTTGCTTAGAACGAAATTCGGCTCCAACTCCCAAACCGAGAACCCGATTCGAGTCTCGTCTTCTCCCACAAGTCTCTTGCGCCAAGTCAGTCGTGTGTGCCAATTTTGTGCTAATCCGACGTCGTTTGGTGATTTTGGGGCATCAAAATCTCAAATTCTAAGTTTCTTAAGGAACTAATTTTCCTAGACTGAAATCCGGCTCTAACTCCCAAACTAAGAACCCGATTCAAGTCCCGTCTTCTCCTATATGTCTCTTGTGCCTAGGCATTCATGTGTGCCAAGTTTCGTGCTAATCCGACGTTGTTTGGTGATTTTGGGGCATCAACATCTCGAATTTTAAGTTTTTTAAGGAACTAGTTTTCCTAGATCGAAATCTGGCTCTAACTCCCAAATCGGGAACCCAATTTGAGTCTTGTCTTCTGCCACAAGTCTCTCATGCCAAGGCGGCCGTGTGTGCCAAATTTCGTGCTAATTCGACAACGTTTGGTGATTTTGGGGTGTCAACACCTTGAATTCTAAGTTTCTTAAGGAACTAGTTTGCTTAGACCGAAATCTAGCTCCAACTCCAAAATCGAGAACCCAATTTGAGTCTCGTCTTCTCCCACATGTCTCTCGTGTCTATGCGGTCGCGTGTGCCAAGTTTCATGCTAACCTGATGCCGTTTGGTGATTTTGAGGTGTCAACTCCTCGAATCTAAGATTTAAGACTAGACTTAATGGCAAATTATCATGGAAGATTAGATTTCAGTAATTTTTAGCTGCTACATCATCTAGGCTGAAGTGTCATTTCACGAACATGTAAAGTATAATGAGATTTTGCAAATAAAAGGACCAATATGTTGACTATCGAAGACAACAGAAGCTCTATCATGTCAATGACCATGGTCATGAATGTAAATATTCATAAAGTATTTGAGGCATTAATGAATGTAAATACATGTATATCTCTACACAAAATAGTCATTCATGATTAAAATAATGAAGATAGAAGTAGACATTGATGCATTTATGTATATTTTCACTTATGCATACATGTACACAAAATTTTTAAACATCATCATCTTGGACTTACATTAAAGAATGTTGACAACTCTTGCACTATCCCAAAATCTTTGGTGACCATCAAAACTTGGCGTATAAGCAAGATTAACATCAACTATATAGCAAACTTTTGATTAATCTTCCACTACTCTAAATTTCTACTTTGCGCTCAAGACAAAAGGTTCATAAAATAGCTTTTTTAGAATACTTAAAACTCCAATTTCCTAATATTAGGAAGGCAAAACTAATAATAGTTGTCAAATTTTTCGTAGGTATTTGGGTTACGTATAATGATAGCCACAGAGCGGATGCGAGCAAGGCTACTGTTTGCAACACCATAATCATCATACTCTGATTGCAAGAACTGATGCTCAGTAGCAGTTAAAGCTAGGAAATGAGAATCCCGTAGATCAATATGTGGCCCCCATGGTTGCCTGAAGAAAATGGGAAAAAGAAAGAAAAGAGATGACTATAAATATTAAAAGCTCATAAATTAACCTGTGGTAAACTGACGAGCATATCTAATTGGGGAGGAAAAGTACAATGCGTTTGGAGAATGTATTTTGACCATTAAAAAATATGAGGGGGCAAATATCCACAAATTCTAGTTGATGTATTGTTAAACCTCATTTAGCATAAGAAGAGGGAGGAACAAGCTCTTAGTCTAATCTACATGGAAGCAATGTCCATAGGGACACATTGACATACTACGATGAACACCAATCTTCATCTCTTTCATGCCCCCACTAACTAAAATATGAAAAACTGGAGAGAGGGAGAGGCATTGTGAGAAAGAGAGAACCTTGAAGGATACTTTACATCCAATTGAAAGTAGCATTCCCCTTTGAGTGGCCAATTCATTGACTCATCAATTAGAAATACAATAATATCTATGAGAAGAGGCTAAAAACCTAGATTCCTCATCAACTCTTCACTCAACTAGAAACACTACCAAATTGAACACTCCGTTGAGAAAAACTATAAATAAAAATAAAAAACCCCTAATTCGGTAACAGCGGAGCTCATTAAACGGGAGAAAACTGGAAGTTGTCACTGTCGTAGAGGGAGATTATGAGAAAAGACCTGAGCTGACTTCGAATGGAAGGTAGTTGTTGGAATTTTCTATCACTTTCCCAAGAAATTTAATGAGGTCAGAATGCCGGCGAGAGAGAGATATATGGAGAGGAGGGAGGGGAGGTGGAGTAGTCTTGGGTTGGGGGGTGCTGAGTCAAAGGTTCGCCCTCTTTCTCTATGTCTGTGTCTCTGTCGCTGTCGTCGCTCGACGCCGTAGTCTGCCACTCTCGCCGGCGTTCGATGCCGTCGTCTATCGCTGCTCAATAGAGAGAGAGAGAGACGTAAGAAGAGACGGGTTGATTCAAAAGATTAGGGATTTTTGGTTGAGGGGGGAAAAACGAGCGCGAATCAGATTTTGGGTTTTTTTTTTTTTCGCGACGACAAGTTTCACTGTCACAAATGAAAATTTAAGGAAACGATTTGTAACATTTATGTTTACGAAAGTTATATAAACTGATTTTTGTTTATTTTTAGAAAAACAAAAACTACAAACGCATTAGGTTTGAACAAAATATTTGAAAAATTTTAAAAACATAAACTAAAAAATATGTTTGTTCAGGCCTAAAATATTTATATTTATTTTTTATTATTTATGACAATAGGGTCATACACATTATAATTGAAAAAAAGAATTACTTAAAAAAATTAACTGAAAAAAAAATTTTAATTGGAAAACAAATTATTTGAAAAAATTGAAAAAAAAAGTAATCGAAAAAAAAATATTTGAAAAAAAATTAATTGGAAAAAATAAAATTTGTTAGTCAAATTCCTAAATTTTTGTTTAAAAATCAACGTAAACTCATTTTTTGAGTTTACGTTTTTTCCTCAAATTTACAAACTGAGACAACCATTTATAAACCAAAAAAATTATCAAACATGTTTTTATGACAATTTTTAAAATTTTTGTAAATATAAACTGTAACAGAAAAAGAGAGAGAAACAAGAGATGATCAGCGAGAGAGAAAGAGAGAGAGAGAGAGAGAGAGCGAAAAGAGATGAATGAGAGATATATAGAGAGAGACACAAAAAGCGAGAGAAAAGAGATGAAAGAGATAAAGAAGAGATATAAGAGAGAGAGAGAAGAGATGAGCAAGAGACGCAGAGAGAAAAAGACAGACATACAAAGAGAGAGAGAGCCATTTTATTTTTTGACTTTTTCCTGTTTCAACAACAATGGGCTATAAAGAGTGTAATTGAGAGAAATGAGCGATTGAGAGAGAAGATAGATAAGTGAGAGAGACAGAGAGAAAGAAAAAAAAGAGAGAAAAAAGATGAGCGAGATAGACAAAGAGAGAGAGAAAGAAAGACAAAAGAGATGAACAAGAGATATAGATAGAGAGAGAGAGAAGAAAGATGAGTAGGAGAGATGGAGAGCGAAGAGAGGTGAGAGAGCCAGAGAGAAAAGTGATGAGTGAGAAAGAGAGAGCGAGATGAGAGATAAAGAGAGAGAGAGAGAGAGAGAGAGAGCGAGAGACACACAGAGAGAGAGAGAGAGAAACCCATTTCATTTTTTGACTTTTTCTCTTTCAACAAGTGATTAAAAGAAATGAGAGATGAGAGATTGAAAGAAAAGGGAAAGAAAAAAAAAGAGATCGATAAATCGAGAAGAGGGGATGGAGAAAGTGAACAACACGAACACAGCGTGGGGGAGAGAAAGAGAGAGAGAGAGACAGAGAGAGAGAGAGAGAAAGACACAGACATACAAACAAAGAGTGATAGAGAAAGAGAAAGAGAAGAGAGATAAGCGAGAGGGAGAGAGACGGAGAGACAGAGAGACAGGAAAATGAAAAAATTGGTGAAAAGAGAATGTTATATCAAAACAATATCATTTTTTTTTGTGACAACACCTATTACCATCGCAAAAAACTCACTTATTTGCGACTGCATTTCATGCCATCTCAAAAGCAGCTTTATTTGTGACAGCAACAGTTATCGTCGCAAAAAATGCGCATTATTTGCGACTGCAGTTGTTGCTGTCGCAAAAAGTAGTTTTTTTGTGATAGGAAGTGGTGCTGTTGCTAAAAACCCATTTATTGGCGACGGAAAGTGGTACCGTCACAAAAAATCACTTTTTACGACAGTAATAGGTATCGTCGCAAATGCTTCCGTGTTATATAGCCTCTTTTCTTGTAGTGGTTGAAATTAATGGATGAGATGTTGATTTTTGTTGCTCTGTAAAAAAATAAAATAAAATAAAATAAAATTGATTTGGAAGTTCTATTTATCTTCATAGAGAACACACTCTTTTGCTTTGTAAAAGTGGTCTTCAACTCTTTTTGCAGATCACGTGCTGTATCTGGTGAGAAAATGAGAGTTGTTTAGTGGTGGGACCTAGGGTTGAGCATGGTCCGGATTAGGGAAAAATTAGGACTCATCCGTTATTTACGGTTCCTGAAAAATTGGAACCAATCCAATCCGTTTAAATCGTGGAACCAATCCGAACCAATCCGTTTAAACACAGATTGGATCGGTTTAGAACCACAAATTCACATAATTAAATAACAACAAAATATAGAACATTTTAATTTCATAAAAACATAAACATAGCATCAAACAAAAGCAATAAACAAAAGCAATAAAACTAGATACACATTACACAAAGCAGAGTTCTACTCTGTATTAAAACTAAACATAGCATCAAACAAAAACAATAAGAAAACTGGTTTTAGGCAAACAAAAGTAACAAAACTCCATGAACCATGAACATAAGCCACAAGCAAACAAAAGCATAGCAGCAGCAGCAGCATGGAATAAGGGTTTAGCATTTATTTGGAATAAGAAATGATGTTATGTGAGAGGGTTTGTAGTATAAATATAGACTATTTGCATACGGTCCGGATCGATTCCAATCCAGAACCATAGGGTTCAATCCAAACTGATCCGTGGCCTACCGATTTTTAAATTTCCAATATGGAATCGAACCACGGATTCAAAAAACCAATCCAAACCTACCGGTTTAGACTCTACTGGATTGGATTAGGGATTATATGGATTTCTTGCTTTGTCCCACTTGTGTAAGGTTTCCTTGGAATGTGTAGCATTACTCTTTTTAGATGTTTGGTCATTTCAAAAATGATTGAGCGTTCTAATTTTGGAGTTTTAAGAGGACCTCTAATGGTGGAACTCATCGTATGATGTGATGTTTATGCTTGTTTGTTTGTGATTTTTTTTAATGTCGCATCACTAGATCTGAAATTAGAACTCTAATTTTAGAGCACTTAATCACTGCTTTGGTCATCTTGTCGATCATTTCCTTGGACATGTGTAGACACTCCATTTTTGAACGACCTTAAGACTCAGACGTTATCAATTGAGCGCTCGATGATTGTGCATGCTTGTGCTCGTTTCGAGTTTCCGTAGCCTTTGGCTGAGCGTCTTGTCTCGGGACCACTTAACTTTCTCCTTTTGGCATGGTTTTTGGACCATGCCTTGCTGCCTTTGCCTAGAGGGAGACAGAGGCCTGTAGGCCACTTTTTGTAGCCATAGGCTACCTTTCCCTCTTGTAGGCCACTCGTAGTGGCCCGTAGGCTAGTTTTCGGGGCATTCGGCTGAGTGCCAGCCACTTTTGGTGATCGGTCAGCTAGGATGGGTGGTCTGTGGACCACCTAAGGTGGCCAGCAACCTGCCACCACCTTCTACTCTCTCTGTAGACCCTCTTCCTCCCTTGCCGACCAGTTTTATTCCCTGTAGACCACTTTTGGTGGTCAGTTGACTAGGGGGAGTGGTCGGTCGACCACTTTAACTGGTCAGCAGCCTTTCTACACTTTCTGCAGAGATTTTCCTTACCAGTTGTGCCAGCTGTTAGGCATAGAAGGTATCCTCCATACACGTGTATGGAGGGATTGCACCAGGCCTCTAGCTTGTCTAACAAGCTTGAGGCATGAAATTCTATACAAGGGAGCTTCCTCCCTCTTGTTCAAGGTTCAGAAATTTGGGATTAGGGCTAAACATATATCTCTCTCTTTTGATTTCTCCATCTCTCTCTATATTCGTGTTATTTTGTGCCTTAAAGTGAGTTTTGTTCACACTTTCGCACTAAACACCTAGTGAAACACCTTCACTCTTGGGCTAAGGTTCTTGGAGGTTGCATTTGAGTGATTTTGGCTTGGTTTTGCCTCAGAAGTGGCTGTTCTTGTTGTTCTTCAAGGGTGAGTCATATTCCTCTTTTTAAAGCTTTCTTTTGATTGCATACTTAGCCACCTTTACATGCTTCTTTTGGCTTAACCTTCAACTGCAAAAACCTTTGTTTTAAAGTGTTTTAAAAGGTTGTTTAAGGCCTTGTTTGAGTTAGGGGTGTCTCTCACTCTCTTGTGCCTTATTTTGTTAACTTCTTGCTATCTTTTAAAGCTATTGGGACCACCTCATTTTGGCTTTATTACCACTGAAACTCAGAGGAATTTCAATGGTAGAAAGGTGGTTTTGAGGTCGCAAATAGGTGGGGGTTGTCCCCCCTCCTCTTCTCTTGTTTGCATGTGTTGGTGGCCCATCAAAAGAGCATCTGTATCTACTTCTTTGTAGCTTTGTTTAGGCTCATTTTTGTGAATTTTCAGACCTGCCATAACTCTATTTTTGGCTGTCTTGGTCACCTCTTGCATGCTTATTGCACTCGTAGTGTAATCCTACTTGTAGCCTCGCAAAGTAACATGTCTTTGTGCCTTGAATTTGCTTAGTTAAAGCATGTTTTTAGTCATTATTTTCCATGTTATAACTCTATTTCGGATTGGTTTTGTTGCTTCTTACATGCTTCATGTACTTGTAGTGCAATCCTCTTAGTTAGCCTAACATGCTCTTTGCTTTGGACCACCATTTTAGTATGTTTTTGGCTCCACTCCAGCAGTCTTTTGCTCATATTTTGGCATGCCTTAGCTTGGATTTTGGTCGACAAGGTCACCTCTTGCATGGTTTATGCACTTGTAGTGCAAACTTGTTCACTAGCCTAGCTTGCTTTGTGTTTTGACCTGTTGATCTAGCATGTGTATGCTTCACTCCAGTACATTTTTTGGCTTTGATTTAATATGTTTTAGGTCTGATTTGAGTGGTCTTGGTCATGCATGCTTGGCTTTGCATAGCTATAGTGCATTTGGCTTTGCTAGCCCTAAGCTTTGAGACCTCCAGCATGTCATATTTGAGCTTTCTGCATGGCATGACATCATTTGGCATGTTATTTCAGACCATATACCTCTGCCATATTCTTGAATTTATCATCCCTTTGTTGTGTTTGAGGGTTGAGCCTTATGCTTCACTTATGAGCCAATATATATGCATGCTTGCCTAAGCTTTTGGGGCTACCATCTCAGCATGTGTTTTGGTGTTATTTTACCATGTTACAACTCTAATTTTTGTTGGTGAAGTCACCTCATGTTTGGTTTTGGTATGTGTAGTGTAATCCCATTAATTGGCTTTGCATGCGTCATGCTTTATGCCTCCCATTCTAACAAGTGTTAGCTCTACTCTATGCATGTTTTGGCATTGTTTTGACCTGCCTTGGGACTATTTTGAGTCATCTTGGTCCTTTGGGGCTTGCTTGACATGGACATGGTGCAAGTACCTTAGCTAGTCTTGAGTTTTGAGCACCCTACTATGTTATATTTGTGATGGTTGCATGTTTGGGCATCGTTCAACATGTTATTTCAGAGCATGTACGTGTGTCATGTTCTCACTTCTTTTATTCCTTGAGAGCTTTTGAGAGTTGTGTCTTTGTGCATTGTTAATGAGCCATCAAATGAGCATGTTCTC
The DNA here is from genome assembly GCF_055761805.1 of Camellia sinensis. NCBI lineage: Eukaryota > Viridiplantae > Streptophyta > Magnoliopsida > Ericales > Theaceae > Camellia > Camellia sinensis. Next base: position 95,359,973 of record NC_138975.1, read on the forward strand.
TTTTTGTTATATGCCTTGATCTTAACATATTTCAGCCGCTGTCTTGGCATGTTTGACCTCTGTCCGGGGTTGGTTTGACCATTTAAAATTGATAGTGCATGCCTCATGTGTAATATGTTTCATTAGCTTTGATGCCTTAGCTTTTAAACATGCCATGCATGCATTGCTTACATGATAGAGTCTTGCGCATGACACTTTAGCATTGAAGGTTGATCATCTTGTTTGCGTTGCATGTGTTTGGATTGGAAGTTAATCCAAACACGAGGAATGTCACATGTTTCATACTCAAAGTGATGAAACGTGTAGCATTTCTCGGTTGCCGGCCCTCTTGATCAAGGATGATAGAGGTGGAGGCCCTTATGTGTTATTTGTGTGCATTCATTGACATCGACTTGTGCAAACTTGGCTTCTCGGCCATCATGCATTGCAATGCTCGGTTGGTGGCCCGAGAGTCAAGTATCACACTCTCTTGAGCTTCAAAAATGATAGGGAGGGTGTTTGTGCACACATATCTTGCAAATACACTGCTATGCCCCTTGTTGTTCTCTGTTGCAGCAAAACTGGAGTTTAGCAAATCAACTGGTCAGCCGACCAGTAGGGGTGGTCGGTCGACCACTTTTTCTGGTCTACAACCAATTTTTCTGGTTTATAGCCGCCTTTTCTGGTCGGCAGCCCACCAGGAGGTCCCCATGTTGGAGCAGAAGCAATCTGGAAGTTAGTGCACTTTTCAGAGATCAAATCAAATGCAAACATAGGCAACTCTGGGCATAGCAATGGATTTCTGAGCGAGGCGATCGAGCATGCATGCATCCCTCGCCTCGAGGACCTCTTTGAACTACTTTAGCTTCTTTACTTAGTTAGCTAATTCGTGGGTTTTGTACTTAATTGGTTAATGTGCTTAATTAATCGATTTGTTTTGTAATAATTAGTTAACAAGGAATAGTTAATTAGTTTTGGTTTGTAATAATTAGTTTAATTAGCGTAGCCTGTTAGCTAATTGTTCGGACCCTCCATCGAGAGGGAAAATGTTGCAATAAGGGTGTGTGTGTGTGTGCATGTCTTCCAACCCCCATTTCTTTCTTCCTTTTACTTAACTGCTTTCGATGGTTAGTTTAGGGCATATTTTATTTAGCATACCTTATGACTTGCATGCGTGTATCATTCATTCGTATTGCATGCACTGGGCTCGGCGCATCATTCGAACTGCATTGTATTTCAATAAACTTTCTTGAATACGTGTTTCGGAGCATATTATCAAGTGTTGCATTCATATGCCATTCTAGATAGCCGAGCCTATTTTAGTTGCATTTTTGCATGTGTTGCATTAGACATCTTAACATAGCTAGGATCATGCATGATTTCTAGCTAGCATCTATTTTGGCTCGGAGTACACTGTGAGTGTTTATGCTTTAGCATCTTGCATGTGTGTAAGTGCTGCCATGATAGCATGCTTGCTATGAGGCTATTTGCTTAATTACTATAACGGCATGAATGCCTGTGGATGAAGGCTTCATTACTTGAATTGGAACAATTCATCAAAATGTGAGTTTTAAGCCCACTTTGCGGAGTGGCAAAATCATGTTGTTTTCTAAGCCCACTTGAGGGTGGCAAATCCACGTCTTAGCCTACTTGCGAGTAGCACTTTCAAACCATTTTTGAAAAACAAACATGAGATGTTTTGTTCCAATTCTTGCGATTGAGTCTATACTTGTATGCTGTGCGCATCACATAGTAAGTTAGCCAATAAACCGGAATAAGAACGCATGTGTTTTCAAAAATAACATATCATGTTTAGTAGAGGCAGATCCTTTGATCGGGCGAGCGGGGGTGCTCATTACATGACCTTCCCCTCTCGTACCAAAGCTCCCGAGCCGAGGCAACTTTGGTGATGACGGACACGTGGCCTTAGGCACGAGTCAGGGTTTCCTAAATTTCCCAAAACAAAATATTTAGGTGGCGACTCCGAAATCTGGCAAAGCAGTCCATGTTTGGCGTTTTTTAATTAAAATCGATTTTTCGAAACCAATTGCCGGATTTGGACTCTTTGGTGATTTATCAGTCTTACATTGCACTTTGTGAGATTAGATTCAAAACCATGACAGGAGTCTGAATTGTAGTAGCTAGAACTACAATTCGCGCCCTCGCGCGCGGAGCGGAGTTTGGACGGTCTACAACATGTAGCATTACTGTTTTTGTTAGGTTGGTGATGGGGTAAGATATATGTAATCAAATTTGGAAGGTTTCTCCTTGAAGTAATGTTAGAAATTCTAAAAGTTTTATCAAATTTTCTATTAAATATCTCATATGGTGTGAAACTCATATGAAACCTATATGGTGTCGATTTCACACCCATATGCGACATTTAGTAAAATTTTTAGGTTCTCTAGTATTTTTCTTCTCCAGCCATTTGTTTACAGGTGTACAACTGCTGGAACAAACATTAATTAATTAATTATAATAATCTATACTATTATTAAGTAAAAGTCTAAATTAGTTTAGTAAAACCTTCTTCTTCTCATGCCACGTATTTATATATGCTAAAAAAAAAAAATTATTATAGACAACATTAGCATAATTTTGAACCTAAGGTCTTAGGTTTTATTAATAGCATACTTGTCACTTAAGCAACATACATATTCTGATATTAAATTCTTTATTTATTTATTTTTATTATTAGTTATCTTAATTGCACATGCATCGCGTGTGCCACCTGCTAGTAATAGATACAATTTCCAAAAAAATTTGTTGACCACGCCACCTTTATTGTTTGATTAAATTTCCGATAGAATCCACAAACTTTAGTCTTGATAATATTTATTGGGGAGTTGACCTTGAGACCTAAAGAGAGTATACTTTCAGACCTGAAACTACATCCACCCGGCCAATTTTTTTAGGGTTCATTAAACTCAATGTAAATGTATATAAAATATCCGAAATGTATTTTTTTTTTCATTGATTTTACTTAACAAAAAAAGTAAATTATAAGTATACCTCCTAAAATTCACTTAAAATATGAATTGCCCCTTGTAGTTCTGGATTATTAATTGAAATAAATTTTTGGCCTCATTAAAAACAGTTAATTGACTTAATGATTTATTAACAAAATGGGTCATTTGTGATGAAGCGGTTAGGAACCTTATTTTTTCAATTAATTATGTTAAATAAATTTTTTTACAATGGGTATTTGTAATTTTCCAAACTACAGTGAGCAATCCATATTTTAAGCAAATCTCAGGAGGCATATTTGTAACCATATGATTTAGATTGAAAACAAATTATAATATGCGAAATTTGTGAAAAATATATTTTAATGAGAGCATAAGACTTAGGTCCCACAGGTATTTTTTATTTTTTTTTATTTTGTTTTTATGAGAAGTACTCTCTTTGTAAAATATTGTGATGAGAATTACATTTTTGTTTCTAATTTTATCCCTTGATCTATCTGTTGAATTTTATTACCTATTTAAATTTTTTTGAACCTATATGTTCAAATTTGTATATATCTGTCAAAATTATTTTCAATTTTTTTAATCTATTTGTTGAAATTTTGATCTATTTGTTAAAATTTACTAAACTTATTTTTAATCTGATGTTCAAATTTTGATCCTATCTGCTTAATTTTTTTTGATCTTATCTGTCAAAGTCTTTTTTATCTGTTCGAATCTTTTTTTTATCTCAATTTTTCTTTACTATATGTTGAAATTTTTAGATAGATCAAGTCCATGAACACTTATTTGATTTAAACAGATCAAGTCCACAATAGAAACATATCTGTTGAAATTAGGGAGATGGGTTATTTTTTTTTATAAAGGATGAGAGAGAACCTCCCAATACATCCTCATCTCCATTAATTCTCACTTCATTTCTATCAAATGGTGACAATCTTCGCCGCTGCTACTATAATTATCAGGCTCATCGCCATCGCATCTCTACTAGTTTCAGTCTATGGCCTCAGTGACTCCACCTCCACCTCCACCTCCACCTCCACCTTCATCGTCGGCAACACAACATAACTAGCGAATGTTGGAAAAACAACCAAGTTATCGACATCATACCCAACATCTAATTCAACTATATCACCGGTGGCCGCAACAATTTCTACGGTATAAGGTCCGATGGCTTTAGCCTCATTTGCTGGAACCTTAGATTTGTCCCTAAAAGGGTTTACTACAACAATTTTGTGCTACTATAAGAGCGCATATTCAGGAAGGGTCAAATTTGTGCTTTGACCAACGGTACTCAAACGCACTGGCTAGGTCTTATGTGGACACAACCGATACCACTATAAAGGCGGAGCCGCAAGTGCCATCGCCGGAGGAAGCAGCGTCGACATGATCTCGTCAGAACCATGAGGTCCATCGTAACAGTCATTTTGTGCCCTAGTTAGGATTGTCAAGATGCACTAGAGAGATGGACTTGGGTTCTAAAGAGAGAGAGAGAGACGTTATAGCATTTCTAGTTTACACTCGACCCATTGTATGTTTCAGATCCTGGTTTTATTGTCTTATACAGTTGTTCATGTCTTGTTTCCCCTTATTTCTTTTTGAGTTTGGCTTTTGGGTTGTGTTGGTTGTGTTTGGAACAGGTTGGTAGCTTGTTTTTCAAACGGTTGTTGCCCAGAATTTTGTTCCTTCGCTCGATCGACACTTCTTGTGCTCAAGCGGTCTTTGTGAACCTCTAGTACTTTTGCATGTCTATAGAACTACTGGGAGTTTGCATTCTTCGCTCGAGCAATGGTCTTCTGTCTATAAAACTACTAGGAGTTTGTATTCTGCGCTCGAGCGAACCTTCCAGCGAACTCTGCGTATATCAGTTTGTCAAAACACTTTTCTGAGTCATTTTTTCACCTCACTCTCTATAAACATTTCAAAACCCTAATATCTCTCACTCCCTCTCTAAAACTCATCTATTCCCCTTGAATACACGTAGATCTGTCGGTCTTTTCACCCGTATCCCTTTGTTAAAAAGATAGAGCTTCACGAGGGCTTCGTTCTAATTGCAACAAAGTTGATTTTTTACATCTTTGAGTTTTCATCCCTCTTTCAATCATCTTCTAAACTTGAGGTAGGAATACTTTCCATACTTTTTATGAGTTTTAACTTATTTATTTGTTATTTCTACACCATATTGAGATTTTTGGAAAATTTGGAACACTCTAGGGTTTTGGGTAAAAATAAAAAGAGGGATTTTTCAAATGGATCCTTGAAAATGATTTTGTTATGGAAGATGATGTTGAGTTGGGAATAAATTGTTGATTTTGAATGTTGGGATTGATTTTGGAAAGAAAAAGGGATTTTTCCGTAAATGCCTCAAACGTTGATTTTATATAAACTATGAGATTTATATTGGAATTGTGAAATTTGATTAATGTTGATGAGGAAGGTTGAGTTAGATATGCATTATCACTTACCTCCTGAAAATTTGGAGAGTTTATCTTTATTGGTAATTGTTAATCTGTTTTGAAATATCTATTTTGGGCTATCGGTGGATGATAGTTATGAGTGTTATAGAAATTGCATGTGAATTAGGAGAATAGAAAATATTTTTCTCATTCATTTTCATTGAGCATTATCTCACATTTATACATTGGAAATGTTACTGTTTTGAGAAAATGGGTGAATCTGGGAAAGGAATTGTTATTACATCAAATAAGTTGGCTTGTGCGTCTAGGGTAAAAGTCTCGAAAACCGTGTGTATACACTTTTGCCAATCCCGCGAACAAAATTTATGTGAAATGGCAATAGTAGTGCTTGTATAGCCTATGTTTACATGGGTCCCAGCTTACAATTTCCTCTGGACAAAATTTCCAGAAAATGTTGTATTGTTTTGAAATTCTCAGAGTGTGATTCACTACCCTATTTTTTGTTGTAAAAGAAATGATTTATGAACCATGATATTAACTTGGCATTGCATGGTTTTGGAAGGAAATATAAAATGTCTTGGCACGAGCATTGCATATGCATTCACCTTATAATTTTGTTATGATTCATATATATTATGTTGGATTATTTCTACTAGGCTTTAGCTCACCCTATGTGGGAAAAATATTTTAGGTGCTGATAATATGCCTTTGCCAAGGCAATAGTTTGGGAGGACTTGGAGCGAGAGCTTCTTTTGTGTATTTACTGTATTTATTTTTGTATAAGCCAAGGGCTTAAACTATATTGGACTTAGGTCCACTTTTGTTATAACCATGCATTGTTTTGGAAAGATGTAAGCCTTTAGGATATTTCTTATTTGTATAACTTTTATCTTGTCTTTCTATTATATCACTCTTTTGTAAAGCTTAATTGTAAATCAATGAAATATAACTTCTTTATCATTGTGAGCACTTCTTGATATTGAGTATGGGTTACAGTAATTATTTCGGGGCATTACAACTTGGTATCAGAGCATATCGGGTGTGAATACTTTGGGTATGAGGGAAGTGGTTCTTACCACAATGGGTTTATCTCGCTTGATAGAGATGTTTGTATGTTTGCAATGCTATGTGATAACATGCTTTTGTGACTATATGGGTATGGGATTTAATTCCTAAGATATTGATTGGGTCTACAGGTTCCTAGAAGTCCTACTAGAAGAGCACTTGATCACTGCTGTTTCTAACTAGAACTCTGGCAATACTGTGGGATGATCATTATCTAGGAATAAAATTCGTATGTGTTTATGTGACTTTGTGCTTATGTGGAGTGAATTACTGTTGTCAATCGCATTTGGACGCAAGTGAGTTAGCTTCGGCACATTTGGTAGTCTTAGAAGTCATGAGCTGCCTTTATTGGATGAGATTCCAACACAAGAGGAAGGGGTTAGTTAGGCCAATGTGGCCAAACCAGTTGGTCAGCAGGCCATGGGCGCTTTGGCCCGTGAGATGGACGGAGCTTTCTAGGAATCTATAGACATTCTCTGGGTTAAGAATCAAGTCCAAGCCCAAGTTGTTGAAGCAAGGCTATCCTTCTTGAAGAGGGAATTCTTCTAGTCAAATCCGAACAAGTTTTTGGTAACCCTAAGGAGCCACTGAAGGCAAATGAGTGGTTAGAGTAGATGGTGAAGATGTTCAAGATGCTTGGCATAGAGTATGACGATTTGATAGTGACCTTGGCATCCTTCCAACTGAAGAAAGATGCTGGTCAATGATGGAAGTATGCACGTAAGTGTGTTTGGGGGGGGGGGAAGGGACTTCAGAGGGCTTTGTCAATGCCTTCCAAGATAAGTTTTTTCTTCCCACTGCTAGGGAGAAGTTGAGAGATCAATTTTTGAAGCTTAAGCAACTTAGCCTACCAGTAGCCGAGTTCAAGGCAGCTTTCACAAGCCTCTCTAGATTTGTGCCAGAACTCGTGATGACTGAGGAATGCCATTGTATTGAGTTTGAAAAGAGATTGAGGACTAGGCTTCTTTTTAAAGTAGCTAGGTTGATGATTAGAGACTACAGACACCTTGTGGAGGCAGCAGCTCATCTTAAGATCGTAGTTCAGGTAAAATAGGAGTGGATAAGGGGCTCCAGGAGGAGTCAGAAGGTTCTAGGGGAGAACTGGAACAGTAAGAGGGAAAGGGGTTCCACCCCACAACAGTTCCAGGTAGCACAGTCTAGGTCCACCTTTCTTGTGCCAATTTCGGGTTTAGGGAGAGGCAATCCAGAAGGTTTCTCTTGTTACAAGTGTGGCCAGTTTGGTCACAAGGCTCCAGCTTACCCACAGAGAGGAGGAGGGCAATAGTCTGCACCGTCTGTGGCTCATTCCCAGAGCTAGAGTCAGGGGAGAGGGCAGTCGTCTACTAGTTATCAGTGTGGGCAGTCAGAGCATATGAAGAGGTTTTGCCCTCAGTTGGGTAGCATATCTGGTGCGTCTGGTTCTAGGAAGACACAGAGCCACTAGCCTGAATAGTCAGTTCAGGCCTTGAGGGCCAATCAGGGGGCCTCTTCGTCCCAGTTAGTGTATCAGACTTATGCTCTGAGGGGTGAGCAGGTCGTGCAGAGACCTTCAGGGCGTGTGTATGCTGTTGCCACACTAGACTTAGTGCCAACGCCTACTATAATGCGAGGTAACTTCTTGTTGTGTAATTCTATTGCCAACGTGTTAATTGATACGAGTGCATCCCATTCATTCATCTTGTTTGCATTTGCATCGACATTGGGGTTAGAATTGGCCTCGGTTAACATCTACACTCGGTGTAGAGTCACTTATTGGTGGTGAGATTGTTTTGGAATAGGGGTGTCGGGGTTATGAGATAGAGGTTGCCGGTCGCTGATTTCCTTTTACTTTTGTGTTGATTGATATGCCGAGCTTTGACGCTATATTGAGTATGGGCTGGTTGTGATCGTATCGGGCTGTCATAGATTGTTAACATCAGAGGGTTACTGTATGTACCTTGAGTGGTGATTGTTTTTATTTCACGGGAGACAGAGCCGATAGAGCTTCATTGCCAATATGTAATCCGCGAGGTCAAAGTGGGCTTAGTCATCTTCTCGCAAACTTCTTAAGTGTTAAATGTGATGAAGTCCAAACTGAATTACCAAGGGTAGTTTGTGAATACCCAGAAGTTTTTCCTGAGGATCTCACTAGTTTGCCACATCACCGTGAGATTGAGTTCTCTATTGATTTAGTGCCTAGTACGACACCGATTTCTATGGCACCATATAGATTTGCACCTGCCAAATTGAGTGAGTTCAAGATTCAACTCCAGGAATTGTCAAATAAGGGTTTTATCCGCCCTAGTACTTTGCCTTGGGAAGCACCAGCTCTCTTTCCCAAGAAGAAAGACGGTGCATTATGACTTTGTATAGATTACCAAAAGTTGAATCGGATAACTATTAAGAACAAGTACCTAATGCCTCGTATAGATGACTTTCTTGATTAGTTAAAAGGGTTTTGTTATTTTTCCAAGATAAACCTGAGATCGGGCTATCACCAGTTGAGGGTAAGGGAGGAAGATATAAAGAAGACGGCATTCCGTACGCAGTATAACCATTATGAGTTCCTAGTGATGCCTTTTGGGCTAACCAATGCACCTGCCATGTTTATCGATTTGATGAATCGGATCTTTCGTGAATACCTAGACCATTTCATAGTTGTCTTCGTCGATGACATCTTGATTTACTCACCCTCTGAGGAGGAGCACGAGGAACACCTGCGTGTTGTACTTGAGTTGCTTAGAGCCCACAAACTATATGCTCAGTTCGGGGGGTGTGAATTCTGGTTGAGAGAAGTAAAGTTCTTAGGCTATGTGTTATCCAGGGAATGAGTGACTGTAGATTCATCCAAGATAGAAGTAGTACAAAATTGGGAACAACCTAAGAATACTTTTGAGATCCGTAGTTTCTTGGGATTGGCTGGGTATTATCATCAATTTGTGAAGGATTTCTATGGATTAACCTCACCATTGACCAGACTGACGAGGAATGGAATCAAATTTGTGTGGAGTGAGACTTGTGAGAAGTCATTTTAAGAACTTAAGGTTAGACATACCACTGCTCTAATGTTAATTATTCCAGAGATGGGTTTGTGCTATTCGATATATTGCGATGCCTCACGGGAAGGTTTGGGTTCTGTCTTAATACAAGATGGGAAGGTACTAGCCTATGGCTTACGTCAGTTGAACACACATTGTAGGAACTATCCTACCCATGATTTAGAACTAGCTGCTGTGATTTTTGCCCTGAAGATTTGGAGGCATTACCTTTATAATGAGAAGTTTGAGGTGTTTTCTGATCATAAGAGTTTGAACTATCTATTCTCGCAGAAGGACCTGAATTTGAGGCAAATGAGGTGGATGGAGTTTACGGGGATTACGATTTTGCTTTGCATTATCATCTGAGAAAGGCCAACGTACTAGCCGATGCCTTGTGTAGGATATCCATTAGCAGTGTAGCTAGTATTGCCATCCGTGAATGAGAGATGTTGGCTTCTATTGGTGAGTTTGACTTGAATCTTAGCGAGTCCGTTGAGTCGGTAATTTTGTTTTCAGTAGTTGCATAACCTACACTTTTGAGCTGAGTTATAGAAACACAGAAGGGTGACATTGAGGTAGAAACCCTCCGAGAGAAAATCTCTAGTGGAAAGATAGAGAAGGGCTTGAACGTGTATTCTGACTCGAGTGTTAGATACATTGACCGTTTTTTTATGTCGGAGTCTTGCTGAGAGGAAGTACTCCAAGAGTTTCACCATTCATGCCTTGCAGTGCACCCGGGAGGCATAAAGATGTATCACGACCTTAGTCGTTAGTTTTGCTGGAAAGGGATGAAGAAGGATATAGCCGTGTTTGTATCGAAGTGCCTTACTTGTCAACAAGTGAAGGCCGAAGATCAGAGGCCAACAGGGTTGTTGTAACCCTTGCCTATAGCAGAGTGGAAATGGGAACATATCATGATGGATTTTGATGTGGGTCTTCCAATGACTCAACGAGGTAATGACGCCATTTGGGTGGTGTTTGACCGATTGACCATGTCGGTGCACTTTGTACCTATGCGCACGAGTGACTCGATAGACTATCTAGCCGACCTTTATATTAGGGACATAGTTCAACTTCATGGGGTCTTTGTAACTATTGTTTCGAATAGAGATCTGCGTTTTATGGCTCGGTTGTGGTAGAGCCTATAGAATGCCTTGGGCACTAGGTTGACTTTTAGTACTGCCTACCATCCTCAGACTGACGGGCAGTCAGAGTGTACTATTCAAATCCTTAAAGATATGCTTCCAGGTTGTGTCATTGATCAGTGTTTGAGAACAGTTCTTTCAGCTTGTGATTATCAACTATGTGTTGTGTTTATTTAAGCCGAAATGCTGTCCGTTTTTCTGGTTGTTTGTTTCCTTATTTTATTTTATTTATCTTTTTGCAAGGTAGTATAGCATCATTGCTTCCGAAGAGGCAGTTTCCCCCAAAACACTCTGGGTTAGAGGTAGAAGGCTTTATCGATCTGAGGATCTAGTTGACGGACAAGCAATGTTCTTTTCATTACCCCTGGTTACAAGATGGAGGGCAGTTAGGCAGAGAGTATCGGTACAGCAATTGTTGGTTCAACAATCATTGTCCACCCCACCAGTGAGTAGTCGGGCTGAGGTTTCCGTTTCTCCCACAGAGAGAGATACACCTGTTCAGTTAAATCAACACTTTATAGCAAGTATGGAGGACATGATGCGTCAGCTCCAAGAGACCATGCAAGCCATGCAGCGGGATGCTGCCTGCCAGGAAGAGTTTGCCGCGCGTTAGGCAGAGGTTGTGACTCAACAGACAGAGCTGATTGCCAGACTTCAGCAATAGTAGCAACCACAACAAGCTGGAGCATCTGCTTCGCATCCACCCCCACTCCCGCCTAGAGTTCTAACACTAGGGGATACTGCAAATGTCCAGGAAGATACGGACGCTCCAACCGAGCCAGTCCCACCACCAGTTCTACCACAGACTTCAAACACACCGGCCTTCTCAACAGATACACCGTTTGAATCAGAGATGGACCCAACCGCTCTAAAGATGAGTAAGCTTGAAAAGCTGTTTAAACGGGCCCAGAGGATCAATTCCATTCCAGACATAGAGGATGGTTACACTGATTCAGCGGTAACATTGCCGGACAGATTCAAGATGCCCTACATAGACCGTTTTGACGGCTCGGGCGACCCTATGGTTCATCTGAGGCTGTTCTCGGATATTTTACGCCCGATGGGCTTGACGAGACTCCAAAAACTATCACTCTTCGGCCGGACCCTGTCGGGTATTGCGGCCATTTGGTACGCCAAGTTGGAGGACTCAATAAAAAGGAATTGAGAGGAGATGGCCGAAGCCATCATTGCACAATATTCAAACAACACCCAGATCGAGGTCACGACTCGTGATCATGAGGCGACCAGGCAAGAATCGAAAGAAGGCTTTTCTGACTTTGTCACTCAATGGATGGCCAAGGCCTCCATGATGACAACTCGGCCATTGGAGAAGGATCAGATAAGGTTGGTTATGCGCAACCTTCAACCCAAGCTGATGCAAAAAATGATCGTCTTACCCCTTCCCACCTTTGCGGATTTACACGAGATTGGGGTACAGATTGAGGACGCTATGAAGCAGGGTCTGATCGACCAAGACTGGGAACAGCCCAAGAGGACATTTACACGCAGTTCGAATGCAGGCATGAGTAGTGCTGCAGCTGCCAAAACTTCTGATGTGGGCAGGGTCACCACCACCCCCCCAAAAACAGCTACAGCTGTGCCCTTCACCGGTGCATCCAGTACCAGCTCACAAATAGCCAAATACCCACCCCGAGGCCAGAAGACTTTTAAACCGTTGTATATGCCTTTGTCCAAGGCTCTCGAGGTTCTAATTAGAAAGGGGCATCTAAAGCCTCTAGAACCGCACCCACTACCAAATAACCTCCCACCAACCCATAACCCAGCCAAATATTGTGCCTTTCACCAACAGCACGGTTACGACACTGACCAGTGCTTCAGATTGCGTCATGAGATTCAGGATCTCATTGACAACAAGGTGATTGCACCTCCCAACAAACCAAATGTCACCACCAACCCACTCTCACCACATAACCAAGCTCCACCACCCAAGCACATCAACCTGATCCAAACTGCGGCCATTCCATATGACCCAAGCATATACATCACGCCCTCCCACCTATCTAAGCCTGAGGTGTTCATCCTAGACAGCACGAACTTGTGCATGTTGAGCATCTCCCAAACCCAATTTGAACTGGTGGTGGTGATTGTCGAAGACAGAACTGGGATGACTTTGGAAGCAGATGGGAATGTTGATTCAGAGCTTGAGGGATCTGGGAGCTTTACTGAGTGAGCATACAACCCGAGTGGTTATATCGTATCGTCGGATCAGGTCAAGCCGAGGGTAGAGTTGCCAGCTGGGGCAGAGATCAGTGTGGTCCGAAAAGATGGACCAAGTTAGGGGTTAGATGACCTAGCAGAGCTGGAAGAGGATATTGCCAATCTGCAGTTCTTCAACGAGCAGGACTCAGGGGATGTGAACATCAACTGGTTCGACTTGAATGGATCGGCATAGAATACGGGGTGGCTCAATAACCAGCCAGATGTTGTTAAAGAATCTCAGCCAGAACAGGGACCGTCAGGAATGAGAACAACAACAGTGGCCGGAATGGCCGAGAATCAGGAAGAATCGCCGGAGAGCACTGGTGCGAAGAATTTTGCGTGGGATCTGGACAGTCTGAGTACAGTAGACACTGAACAAGAGGCTGCGTTAAAGCGACTTGAGCAAGAAAAGATCGAGGATCTTGAGAGGGCTAGGAAGACCAAGGACCCTACAAGGAGGAAATGTACTATGAGCACAAAAACAGTTACAACGGAGCCGGATAGCTGTCTGTCGGTTGCAGACGGGATGTGGTGGGAAGACGACGACTTACGTATTGCCTACACCGATGAGGACTGGGGGCAGAACCAACCAGATGACACTTGGTATGTTGAGTAGGTTGACCATATGACCAGGAGTGGGCAGTATTTCATGCCCCCACACTTGGACCAGCCGGAGGCGTCCGGGAAGGACAAAGAAACGGAGAGGTTGAAGGAAAAACTGCTGGTGGAGGAGCTTATACTGAAGCAACTTAAGAAAATCCAAGCAGACATCTCCATCTGAGGACTACTTATGGCCGCGAGGGTTCACAGAGAAGCTATCCTTTCTGCCATGGACAAGGTGAAACTTTCAATTGATACCACACCCGAACAATTGGCAGGGCTGGTTTTCCCGGGAGGAGCTTTCCCGACCTTGACCTTCACCGACAAAGAACTACCACCCGAGGGCTCAGACCATAACAAACCACTCTACATCTCTATGGAGTGTAGAGAGAAGTGGATACCGGTGGTCCTGGTCGACACGAGATCCGCAATCGATGTATGTCCGTCGAGAACGGCGTATGCTATCGGGTTGAAGCCTGCGGATTTCGTGCCTACGGCCCAGGTGATACGGGCCTATGATAATATCAGCCGAGAGGTGATGGGGACCATATGGATTAAGACTCAGGTTGGTCCGGGGTAACAGGACATTGAGTTTCATGTCTTGGATGTTCCTGCAACCTTCAATCTACTCCTTGGGCGGCCGTGGCTGCACTAGGTGAAAGTCGTCTCTTACACCTTACACCAAATGCTGAAGTACCTCCATGGGAAAGGGGTGGCGATCATTTTTGGGAATTCTTCAATACATCCACCGCCAGAGGTTTCTACACCAGTTCTAGAGATTGGGCACGGCGCGGAAGATGTATTTTTGTCAGGATTCACCCTAGCTGAGGCCCGGGTTGTACAGGATATGCTAGTTGTTGATGAGGGGCTATACGTCAGTGCATAGTCTGTCTACCTTATGAACAAGCTTCAACACATGCCTGGGATGGGATTACGGCGAAGTGACCAGAAGGGCATTGCAACATTGGCCGAAGTGCCGCATAACCCATATACCTTTGGATTAGGTTATCTGCCTACCAAAGAGGATTGGGTGAGGAAATAAAGAGAGATGGCCGGGAGAGCCAGGGCAAAGCAAGCCGGAAAGCATTATGAGTTGGTGCACAGGCCTATCTAGGGGACCCTGAACGGACGCTTTGTCCGGGAAGGGGAAGACTTTCCATTCTACGGGCTTTCGGAGCCCTGGATGAATTCAGAGAAGCGGCGTTTGCTCGGCTTCGAAATATTTTTTGATCTTTAGATGTCCGGGGATGAAGTTGCCGAAGAGCAGACAGACCCACCAGTTGAGGCTGAGCAGTGCAAAGAGGAGGATTCCGAGAGCACAGAAATTGAGATGGGGGTAGTACTGACTTGTCTCCTCTTAAATCCTCAGATCGTCCCAGAGTGTTTGGGGGATAACTTCTCAGTTTCCATGATCGGGAATGAAGCGGCTGTGTGCCTATCTTCAGGCATTCTCAATACATCCATCGCACCCTCCCTCATCTGGCATTACGAGGAGGGCTTTTTATCGAGCAGTTCTGGGTCAGGTAATGAGCCGGAATCTGATTCCACCAAGTCTGTGGAGTCAGAATCAGATTCCAGCTCTTCTGAGTCTGAGTCCGGTATTCTTGGGGGTGATAACCCGGATGCCACTGTCCTGTCCAGGTCGTCTTTTTCTTTTTCCTTTGAGTCTGTTGTAATAGTGGAATCAGGCGTACTGGATGTTATTAATGAGAATGGTACGACTGTGGCTTCTGAGTACTTTTCTGTGCCTTTAATTTATTGCATTAATCAAGACTTTTAAAATTTTGATGAAAACGATGAGGAAGAAATTCCTCCGATTTTGAAATATTTGCTTGATCAAGAGCAGGAGAGATTTGTAAAACCTTTGGTTGATGAAATCACCACAATTAATATTGGTACTGAGAAGGACCCGCGGCTGGTACAGATCGGGTCCACGTTGTCTTCAGAGGAGCGCGAGCGCTTAGTCGCTTTATTAAAAGATTTCAAAGATGTTTTCGCGTGGTCCTACGAAGACATGCCTGGAATCGATCCTGAGATTGTATAGCACCGGATCCCTCTTGACCCAGAGGCCCGACCTGTTAAGCAGAAGCTCTGAAGGATCTGCCTAGACTGGGCTTTGAAAATCAAAGAAGAGGTCACCAAGCAGATCGATGCAGGGTTTCTGTTAGTATCTGAGTATCCAACTTGGTTGGCCAATATAGTTCTGGTGCCAAAGAAGGATGGCAGAATTCGAGTATGTGTGGACTTCAGGGATTTAAACAAAGCCAGTCTGAAGGACGACTCTCCTCTGTCGCATATCGACGAATTAGTGGATTTCATTGCTGGGCATGCGTTGCTCTCGCTCATGGATGGTTTTTCAGGCTACAATCAGATTTTGATGGCACCCAAAGATGGGGAGAAGATTACTTTCACCACCCCATGGAGAACCTATTGTTATAGGGTGATGCCGTTCAGCTTGAAGAACACTGGGCTTACGTATCAACGGGCTGCGACCACGATTTTGCACGATATGATCCATAAAGTGGTTGAGGCGTATGTGGACGACATGATTGTCAAGTCCAAGGAAAGAGAGGGCCACTACACCGCCTTGCAGAAATTCTTCCAACAGATCAGAGAGTATCGGTTGCAGTTGAATCCTCAGAAATGTACATTTGGTGTTACAGCAAGGAAAATGCTGGGGTTCTTGGTCACACAAAGAGGTATCGAGGTCGATCCTTCCAAAATCAAGGCCATCTTAGAAATGCCACCACCGAGGACTGAAGAGGAGGTGCGAGACTTTCTAGGTAAAGTGCAATTCATAAGACGGTTTATTGCAAAATTAACCTTGACTTGTGAACCACTCTTTAGTCTCCTGAAGAAAGGAAAGAAGTTCCAATGGGACGACCGATGCCAAGTTGCTTTCGAGCAGATCAAGCAATATTTACAGAACCCACCTGTGATGTCACCGCTTGAGTTGGGGAAACCATTGATTCTGTACCTATCAGTGACCAAAACGACAATAGGCTGCATGCCTTTACAGGAGTTTGAGGACAAAGTGGAGAAGGCTATTTACTACCTGAGCAAGAAAATGCTGGATTACGAGACCCGTTACACTTCGCTGGAGAAGGCTTGTCTGGCCTTGGTATGTGCTACCAGGAAGTTGAGGCACTACCTGTTAGCTCACTCTATAATACTAGTTTCGAGATTAGATCCCATCAAATATCTCTTCGAGAAACCAGCACTTATGGGTAGGCTAGCCTGTTGGTTGCTTCTGCTTTTTGAATTTTATCTGAAGTACATGACGCGCAAGTCAGTGAAAGGGAGAGCGGTAGCGGAGTTCCTAGCCGACCACCCAGTTGAAGGGGATGAAGCAGTAGAATATCTGTTCCCAGACGAGGCCATTCTACATGTTGAAGAAGAGACTTGGACGAAGTACTTTGATAGAGCGTCAAGCCAATAAGGGTATGGGATAAGGGTGTTGCCGATAACACCCGACAATTCCCGTATACCTCTAGCATTCAAACTCCAGTTCAAAGTGTCAAGCAATGAGGCAGAATATGAGGCATGTATTGCTGGACTAGAAGCCGCCCTAGAACTAGGGGCAAAATGGTTGGATGTCATCGGAGACTCGAACCTTGTTGTGTCTCAGGCTAAACGAGATTGGAAAGTTAAAGAAGAAAAGATGAGATTCTATCACCAGACCTTGGATGTTCTGATTCTCGATTTGAGAAACTGAATTTCACTTATCTGTTAAGAGAGAACAATAGGTTTGCTGATTCATTAGCAACTCTATCTTCTATGATAGACATCCCTTTTGGAGTCCGGATGCGTCCGGTCATCATTGAACAGAAATTCGTGCTAGCCTACGAGCTGATTGCTGCCATAGATGAGGTCCAAGATCAAAACCCCTAGTATTACGACGTCTGGAACTTCTTGGAAAAGGAAGTGTATCCACCAAGGGCAAATGCCAAAGATAAGAGGGCAATTCAAAGAATGGCTGCTCAGTTCATCGTCTGCGGGGGTAAACTGTACAAGAGGGGTCATCTCGGGATGCATAGGCTATGAGTTGATGCTGAAGAATCCAAGCGCCTGATGGAGGCCATCCATGGAGGAGAGTGCGGAGCGCACATGAACGGGGTGATGCTAGCCCAAAAGATCCTCAGATAGGGTTATTACTGGTCCGCTATGGAGGAGGATTGTATTGGCTTTGTCCAGCGATGTCACAAATGCCAGATCCATGCAAACCACATGAACATTCCGCTGTTGAAGCTGTACAATATGACTTCGCCATGGCCTTTTCAGTCTGGGGGATTGATGTAATTGGGGCTGTCACTCCGAAGGGGTTCAACGGGCATGAGTACATTCTGGTAGCGATAGACTACTTCACGAAGTGGGTTTAGGCCCAATCTTACGTGGTGTTGAAGGCATCGCATGTTGCTAAGTTCATCAGAAACAACATTATTTGTCGCTACGGGGTCCCGAATGAGATTATTTCGGATAATGGTTCCCACTTCAAGAAGGAGGTGATCGACTTGTTGGAGAAGTACAACGTGGCTTTTCATAAGTCATCTACATATCGGCCGCAAACCAAAGGAGCAGTTGAGGCCGCCAACAAGAACATGAAGCACATTCTGCAAAAGATGGTGGAAACCTACAAAGACTAGCCAGATAAGCTACCATTTGCTCTTTGGGGCTACTGGACTTCAATTCGAACTTCTACTAGGGCAACTCCGTATTCCTTGGTTTATGGGATGGAGGCTGTTCTGCCTATCGAAGTTGAGGTTCCGTCATTATGGGTATTGGCTGAGTGTTAGATAGCTGAGGTAGATTGGCAGCAAAACAGGTTCGAAGAACTCATGCTCTTTGATGAAAGAAGGCTGAAGCACTGTATCACGTCCAGGGTTATCAACGAAGAATTGCTAGGGCTTTCAACAAGAAGGTTAAGTCCAGGAATTTGAAAGAGGGGGATCTAGTGCTCAAAGACAACCGAGCTCCTGTCCACAACCCTAGGGGCAAGTTCAGACCCAATTGGACTGGCCTTACAACATCAAGTCTATCTGGTCGGGTGGAGCTATCGTTCTGATGGATTTAGATGGCCTTGAGTTCTCCCAGCCAATCAACATGGACAAGTTGAAGAAATACTATCCCCGAGTGGCTCACTAGGCCGAAAACCCGAAAGGCCAACCTAGGCAAAAGTTAGAGCGTAAAAAATTTGAAATAATAAAAACTGAGCTCGCAAGGTTGAAAACCTGGAAAGGGCGGCCTTGGCAAAAGTTAGAGCGCAAAAGGAGAGTGTTAATACATGAGTGAACCTGAACCGAACTACGTAAGGTTTGATTCCCATCTTCGGGAGATGTAGACAACTTCATTCTGATGTCTAGCCACAAACACTTCCAAATCAACTTTGTCCATGTGATCATGTTGGTCATCTTTGTCTTTTCTGCAATGCTCGGTTGTGATCTCCAGTGCAGTGCTATTCAGACTAGGGGCAACTTTCCAGTTGTTGGGATTCGGGGTTGTGCATCTCAAGGATAGATCTCAGGTGTGTCCAGTTGTGATCCATAACGAAAATGGTTTTGAAAAGTTTTAATAAAAGTTGATTTTGTTCAAATTAATCTTTTTACAACTTAGACCATTTTTGGACCAAACGGAAAATTTTTAGTACCGACAACCTTCAATTTCATTAATTTCAGTATAGAGTTCTCTACTCTTGAATACAAATTGAAGTTACTTTTTATTACATTCATAAGGAAAACTTGAAAGTACAGGTTAAAGCAATAAACTCGGGGCATAGTCAAGTCAGGTGTTCCTGCGCCCCCTCCCAGAGCTTGTGGAAGCCTCTGATGCCAAAGTAGGCCCGGTCTGTGCCTCATCTGCAAGCCAAGTAATGCATTCATTAGAAAGGGTGCAACCGAAAGTGGGATTGGGGGCCAGAAGCTCTCTCGTCCTCCATGCTGTGGCATACCGAGCTAGCTATGCGCCTCGGGCTGGAAATACTGCAGAATATTCTATCCCTTCTTCTGGGCAGGTCTGATCATGGCCAAATTGGCACCGGAATCGGAACGAGAAGTAAAAGTCACAGTGTGTCAAGCCAATCAGCTGAATGCCCGGCTGGTGACACATGCTGTAACTCATCGCTGACAGATTGAGCCAGGGGCAGCGCCAAGCAATCTTTATAGCGGACAGACTGTACATCCGTTCGTGCCACCATCCCTCATCTGGGGCATCAACTAGTCACTACTGGAAGAAATAGCCGCGAGCTGAATATGCAGGGCATGAGTTCACCACTCTCAACTTATCCATCAACCATATCTGGGGAGGGATGAAAAATGAGAGATTAAAGAATAGAGAGGTGTACGTTGAGAGAAAAATGAGGAAAAGGTTTTGAGAAAAAAAGAGCCTGAGGGCCGAGTGATGTGAGGAATACACATGTGAGTAGGGAGGGAAACATTACCTACAGTAGTAGTGGACTCCCCGCGAATCTAGTCGTCTCTCGATGATGGAAAGCATCCAAACCCATCAATGTCTCAGCTAGTGTCATGGCAATGCAGCTCTTGCCCTCTTTTAAGCCTTGGGCAACCTCAATCAAACGGATGCTAGACCCACCGGAGCCTGGGGTAAACAAGAAATGAGACAACATGCACAAGCAGAGGGCATGTTGCTGGAAACCCTGGCAGTGATGATCGCCGCGGTCACCGACATCAGAAAACCGATGAATCAAGCTGGGGATGTCCAACTCTCCGTCGTGAATCAAAGACCGAGCGTCATGCAAAGTACGCCCGCACATCCGTCCTAGAGCTTGGATGTGGCCAAAACAGAGTTGGGGCAAGATCTCTTCATCGCACTGAGACTCCATCAAAGCTTGGAAGTCTTCGAAAGTGGGATATATCTCTTGTCCGCCAAAGCTAAAAACGTGCGTAATCGGATTCCAACACCTAGCCGCGGCATAAAGGAATGGAAGACGCAGCGGGGTGCGGCTCAGAGTGAATAGTGCATTTATTCCGAAACCCCAGAAGTTTAACTTTTCCGAGCCATCCAAGTTTGCAATCCAATTTGTGAGGTTTTGGACAATAAATGCTTCCATTTGGGGAAAAAATGGAGTTGAAATGAAAGAGTCACGAAGCTGGAACTCTTATAGAAGATAAGGCACTAGTGGAGGACAGGTGGCAAAATCTGAAGATCCCCTTGAGTAACTAGTCGACCGACCACATTTTCTGGTCGACCGACCACCTTTTTGGGTCGACCGACCACTTTTCTGGCCGACAGTCCATTAAACTAATCGGCAATGAGCATAAGTGGTCTACAACTACTTCTTGTCTCCAGCAGAGAGTCCCTAGCCTTCCTATGTGCTGAGAATGCTGAAGGTCTGAGTTTATTTCTGCTTCGGATGCGTCCTGTTAATTTGTTTGTCCAATATGCATTTGGTTATCGAGTTGTTACTCTTTGATTATCGAGTTGTTGCGATTTGCTTATCAAGTTGTGGCTCCTTGCTTATCAAGTTGTGGCTCCTTGCTGATCAAGTTGTTATAATTCATTTATTGAATTGTTTTTTTTAAAGTTGTTTTGTTTATTACGTTGGTTCACTACCTGACTTGGCAATACATGAATGTTCAATTTCCATAAATCTCATTTTCATGCTGTGTGATGCGATGCGATGTGATGCTCAGAATATAAAATGTAACACTTTTGAACCGAAAAGCTGTTTTCATTCCATCATGGTTTCTTTTTACAACAGGGTACAAGTTTTAAGGAAAATAAAATTGCCTAACGCTGTACAATGTGCTATAACTACTAGCAAAAAAGAAAACAAAGAAAAAAACATCTGAGTCGGTGCTATCTGGCTCAGGATCGAGAGGCCCTCTTCACCCTCTTTGGCTGAGCAGCCTCTACACCATCGCTGTCGGCACCCCCGTCTAAACCAGAGCCGCCATCCTCCGAATCCTCCTCGGCATCGTCCCCGCCCTCAGAACCTGAACCGATGTCACCACCTCCGCCCTCGGATGTCTCTAACTGAGGATTTGTTGGCTCCTTCTCCTCACTAGTCTCGTCATCACGTCTGGCATGCGCTCGACGTCTCCCTCGGCTGCGTGTTGGGATCCCTCTCCCTACTACTGGAGAAGGCCCAGATGGCCCGGGCTGTAGTGGTGTGACCTGAGAAGTCAGTTTGAATACATCAGCCAAGGTATGTATATAAGATGCAAGTATGGTGCATAGAGTGAGTGCATGCAGATATAGTATATGAATGTGATGTGTCAGATGTGATCTATACATGCAGTGAATCAGTGTAGTGAAATGTTCAGTTTTAATATATCAGCAAAAGTACGATAAATGCAAGGAAATCGAAAAGCACCGAGATACTGTAGGAGTGCAGCATCGTCTCTCTCCTTAAAACCATAAACTCGAGTGAGGCCATCGCCTCGAGCAACCCCTCAACATATCCTGTGGAAGGCTACAGATGCAAGTTCAAGTCATCAGTGAATGTCTAAATATCTGAATGATAGATGAAAGCTGTGAAGCATACTGATGCTAAGTCAGGGGCCCTAACATATCGATGATCTGGCAATGGAGGCTTAAGAGGAATCTGATAAGGCATCCCATACTGCCAGCCTGTCAGCTCGGTCGGAGGATCTGGCCACCCAGCACACTGCCAAGTGGGGGCATCCCCCGAGTCCTACCACTCGATGTGCTGGTCCTGCTAGTCGAGGGGATGTCTGTAACTCGGGCGCGGCTCGATGAAGGAATGTCAGTAGCTCTCCTCATGGGGGCACGAACACCTATCAGCGGAGGCATCAGGTATGTGTGGAGGTATGTCGTGTACTCCCCCTCCTCCAAGAAAAGGACTGTGTCAGTACCCTGCATAAGGTCGCAAACCGCCCAAGGAGAAAGACTCTCTGCGGTCCGCATGTCTAATGGAGGCGGTGAAGGGATCTCCCGAACGGGATGGCCCAGTGTCTGGCGCATGAAGCGCTCCCGGAGAAACCAGGCTCTGCCAACTGGTCCCTCAAACATAATCTGGTATCGGGAGGCGCCCATGGCCCAGCAAATTGGAACCGAGAAAACCCTGGCATTGCTACCCAAGGCTGCCAAGTGATCTGCGGATAGCAAGTGCGTTAATTGATTAGTAGTCATAGATATGCAAGATGAACCGAAGCTGAAAGCATGAAGAACTAAGAGTTCTGGATTACCTCGGTCGCCCGTACTGTGTTAAAATAATGCTTGAGATATGGCAAGGTCTCTCAGGGTTTGGGCCGGCATTGAACTTCAAATCTATGCGAGTACAGCACCTCAAGTGGTGCCTCAACCTCCGGATTAGGAGCAAGCGTCGGGAAATAGGCGCATACCCATAGCTGTGAAAGGCAAGACAGTGGAGTGTGCAGTGTACAGGTAATGTAGAGCATAAATGAAAATGAGAAGGGCGGAATGTACCTCCCAGGCTCTCCAATAGCCGCCTACTATGTTCCCGGACCTGCGGGAGGTCGAGCTCATATAACAATAAAGGGTAGCAAGGCCAGCGCCGCCCCAATCAAAGTGCCGACCCTGTGATAGGTCTACTTGAGCACTTAGAAGATGTAGCCTGACCGTGTTCCCCCTATGGGAGAACAATGTGGTCCCAAGAAGGAACATCAGGAATCCCCAGGTGTACTGCTCCGTGGCCTCAACAGTCTCGGGCACAGTCTCTCTTTACTACTCTGTGAACCAGCTGTATCTGACTGTGCCTAATGATCGGTAGATCAGCGGATGGGCTCTGAGTAGATAAGTCCAGGCTGCCTCCTACTCACCTATATCAGAGTCATATGGGATTGGCCCACCTCCCACATCGAGGCATGTCAGCATAGCAAAGTCGTATGGGGTCATCGTCATGTCCCCGGTAGTTAAAAAATGGAAGGAGTTGGTGGTGTCCCACCATCTCTCTACCAATGCACCCAGGAGGGTCCTACTCGCCACAAGACGCGATAACCCCATGCAAAATGGGCCGAACCCTGCCTCATCAATAATCTGTCGAACACCGTCTAGGAGCTCTATGTACCACTCCCTCGCTATAATCGACCGATATCTTCGGGTAGAATGGGAAGCTACCTGTGTTCAGAATGAGCAGAAATACAGTGTGAGCTGTGTTCAGAATTAGCAGAAATGTAGTGTGTGAGCTGTGTTCAGAGTGAGCAGAAATGCAGTGTGTGAGCTGTGTTTAGAATGAGCAGAAATGCAATGTGTGAGCTGTGTTCAGGATGAGTAGAAGTGCTGTGTACATAAATATGTTCAAAACGAGCAGATAAAATACAAAGCGAAAGCATGAAGTGTGCAAGAAATACCAAATACATCACAGAAAATGTAAGAGTGCAGTATGCACCTTGGGCGCGTAGTGAGACAGGCGAGACTTCGGCTTCCATAGTAGAAAGTCCGGGGGTGCTTGTCACGCAAAGTCTGTAAAATGATGAAAAGTGCTGGGTGGTAAGATGTGTTCCTCGGGACGGTATGTCGTAGGGTCGAAGGGCCAGATCCTAGGCGGCAGCAGAATGATGTCAGGCTCCCTCTCCATCCGCGGAGGACCATCGCCATATGGAGCATTGTCAGCCATCTGAAAAGAAGGTGCAAAATGAGCAAAAATGAGCTAAAATTGCCAAAAGTCAACAAAAGTCAACTCTCGGGAAGAGAAAAAGTCAAAGAAAGTCAAAACCTGAGAAAAGGTGCTAAACTTCGAGAGGAACATACGTCAAGTGGTGAAAATGGAGAAAGAAGCTCCGAAAACAAATTCTGATCGGTTCAGAGTGAAGGAAATCGGAAGATATTAGTGAGTCAACTTCGCGTGCGACGTTGGAAAACGCATGCAAAGCCCGGATCTAAGAGGGAAAAGGATATAGGAAGGAAGATGAGTGATTTTCGGCCTTGTGTGTGCGAGCATTTGTGTTTTGAAGTTGTGTATTTAAAGAGCCGAACCTTAAAAGACCAAACTGCCCCGAATTTTACTAAACTGGTCGACTGACCAGTTTTTCAGGTTGACTGACCACCAAGGTGGTCTACAGGTGGTTTTGGTGGTCGGTAGCTCTCCAGGGTGGTCTTCAGGGTCCCATTGTCCTCTCTGTGTGTTTTTATGCTGTTTGAAGTCCTTGGCTCTTGAGAAAGTGCAAGAAAAGTTCACTATTTTTGGCTCAAAATGTCCCCGCAGGAACTTCGATTCACGTCTTCGATGCACGGCTCATCATCACTCGTCAGGAGCAAGGTGTATCCTTTTAAGTACATTGTGACCCCTCCGAGAGGTAAATCGGAGGTTGCGTTTGAATTGGTCTCGTTAAGGTGTGTATTTCCTTATTCGACATTTTACTTCAAACATACTGTTGATGTTGCATTGAAAATGCATTGTTATTGTGCACAGAATGTGTATGCCGCGTGGCATTGCTACGCACTTTTCACTTGCATTGCTATGCACCTTTTCACTTGCATTGTATATGCACGCGTTTATCTCGTATTGGAATTGTATCTTGATGTAACGTTGAACATATGTTTCTACTATATTATACCTGTTGAGTTTCTTTCTTATGCAGGCACGATATTGTATCTACGGTTCATTTGAGGATGGTGCAACCAGGCGATATTGTATGTACGGTCCATTTGAAGCCGGTACAACCAGATGATGTTGTATGTGTTTCGGTCAGAGGAACTCCAGGTAAGATCATTCCTGTCCCCTCGAAACTCTCTCGTCGGTTAGAAGCATTCGGGTATGTTTGGTGCTTACACCGATACCTCGTTGGTTAGAGACATTCGGTAACACCCAATGTTTACACCGGCATCTGCCTTTCCCTCTCTTGCGTGTAATATGCTGAGAGGTGCTCCCTTTTCCTTTCTCGCATGTGATACGCAGAAAGGTGTACCTTTCCCTCTCTCGCGTGTGATACGCTGAGAGGTGTACCTTTTCCTCTCTTGCGTGTGATACGCTAAGAGGTGTTGCCTTTCCCTCTCTCACGTGTGATATGCTGAGATGTGTTTACCTTCCTTATCTCGCGTGTGATACGCTGAGAGCTGTCACCTTCCTTTTCTTGCGTGTGATACGCTGATAAGTGGTGTTTTTTCCTCTCTCGCGTGTGATACGCTAAGAGGTGTTGTCTTCCTTCCCTCTCTTGTGTGTGATACGTTGAGAGGTGTTGTTTTTCCTTCTCTTGCGTGTGATACGCTGAGAATTGGTTCTTTTCCCTCTCTCACGTGTGATACGCTGAGAGGTGTTGTCTTCTTTCCCTCTCTTGCGTGTGATACGTTGAGAGATGGTTTGTTTGAGACTCCAGGTATTCCCGGTAGTCGCTTTTAGCCTTCTCCACATGAGACGTAGTGAGAATTGTATAATTTTCTTACATCCTTTCTGCATGAGATATAGTTTGGTTCGTGTTTACTTATTTTCTTGTGTACGAGTTTGCTGTAGCATTTCTTTGCATAACATTCGCTTAAAATGTTGAATTTATTTTGCATAAATGATTCATTATAGTCTTCTTTGCATAATCATAAGTTATGTTCTACATTGTGCATGTCATTTGCATCTTGCCCCTGCCTACGGGTGCATTTCTTTGTTATCTTGCCTGTTTGTCTAAGTCTTTGGCCCTGTCAAAAATGGGTCGTCTCTGGGCTTTGACATTCACTCTCGTCATTTCTAGACTTTCGAGTTCTGCCAAAAAGGGGCAACTATAGAAACCCCATTTTTGACCGACCTTAAGCCTCAGACGTCATCGATTGAGAGCTCGATGATTGTGCATGTTTGTGCTCGTTTCGAGTTTCCGAAGCCTTTGGCTGAGCGCCTTGTTTCGGGACCTCTTAACTTTCTCCTTTTGGCCTGGTTTTTGGACCATGCCTTGCTGCCTTTTCCAAGAGGGAGATAGAGGCCTGTAGGCCACTTTTTGTAGCCGTAGGCTACCTTTCCCTCTTGTAGGCCACTCGTAATGGCCCGTAGACTAGTTTTCGAGGGCTTCCGGCTGAGTGCCTTGCCTTGCGGACTCTTGTCTTTCTTCCTTTTGGTTTGTTTTTGAACCAAACCTTGTTACCCTTTGCCTGGAGGGTGGAACAGGGGTGTAGACCAGGTTTCCCCCCTGTAGACCACTTTTCTTCCCTGCCAGCCACTTTTGGTGGTCGGTTAGCTAGGATGGGTGGTCTGTGGACCACCTAAGGTGGCCGGCAGCCTGCCACCACCTTCTACTCTCTCTATAGACCCTCTTCCTCCCTTACCGACCAATTTTATTCCCTGTAGACCACTTTTGGTGGTCGGTCGACTACGGGGAGTGGTTGGTCGACCACTTTAACTGGTCGGGGGCCTTTCTGCACTTTCTGTAGATATTTTCCTTGCCAGCTGTTAGGCGCAGAAGGCATCCTCCATACACGTGTATGGAGGGATTGCACCATGCCTCTAACTTGTCTAACAAGCTTGAGGCATGAAATTCTA
This sequence comes from Camellia sinensis, assembly GCF_055761805.1. Classification (NCBI taxonomy): domain Eukaryota; kingdom Viridiplantae; phylum Streptophyta; class Magnoliopsida; order Ericales; family Theaceae; genus Camellia; species Camellia sinensis. The sequence goes on from NC_138975.1 coordinate 95,386,778, forward strand.
TATAAGGGAGCTTCCTCCCTCCTGTTCAAGGTTCAGAAATTTGGGATTAGGGCTAAACATATCTCTCTCTCTTGATTTCTCCCTCTCTCTCTATATTTGTGCTATTTTGTGCCTTAAAGTGAGTTTTGTTCACACTTTTGCACTAAACACCTAGTGAAACACCTTCACTCTTGGGCTAAGGTTCTTGGAGGTTGCATTTGAGTGATTTTGGCTTGGTTTTGCCTCAGAAGTGGCTGTTCTTGTTGTTCTTCAAGGGTGAGTCCTATTCCTCCTTTTAAAGCTTTACTTTGATTGCATACTTAGCCACCTTCGCATGCTTCTTTTGGCTTAACCTTCAACTGCAAAAACCTTTGTTTTAAAGTGTTTTAGAAGGTTGTTTGAGGCCTTGTTTGAGTTAGGGGTGTCTCTCACTCTCTTGTGCCTAATTTTCTTAACTTCTTGCTATCTTTTAAAGCTATTGGAACCACCTCATTTTGGCTTTCTTACTGCTGAAACTTAGAGGAATTTCAATGGTAGAAAGGTGGTTTTGAGGTCCCAAATAGGTGGGGGTTGTCCCTCCTCCTCTTCTCTTGTTTGCATGTGTTGGTGGCCCATCAAAAGAGCATGTGTTTCTACTTCTTTGTGGGTTTGTTTAGGCTCATTTTTGTGACTTTTCAGACCTGCCATAACTCTATTTTTGGCTGTCTTGGTCACCTCTTGCATGCTTATTGCACTTGTAGTGTAATCCTACTTGTAGCCTCGCAAAGTAACATGTCTTTGTGCCTTGAATTTGCTTAGTTAAAGCTTGTTTTTAGTCATTATTTGCCATGTTATAACTCTATTTCAGGTTGGTTTTGTTGCTTCTTACATGCTTCATGTACTTATAGTGCAATCCTCTTAGTTAGCCTAACATGCTCTATGCTTTGGACCACCATTTTAGCATGTTTTTGGCTCCACTCCAGCAGTCTTTTCATCATATTTTGGCATGCCTTAGCTCTGATTTTGGTAGACAAGGTCACCTCTTGCATGGTTGATGCACTTGTAGTGCAAACTTGTTCACTAGCCTAGTTTGTTTGGTGTTTTGACCTACTGATCTAGCATGTGTATGCTTTACTCCAGTACATTTTTTGGCTTTGATTTAATATGCTTTAGGTCTGATTTGAGTGGTCTTGCTCATGCATGCTTGGCTTTGCATAGCTATAGTGCATTTGGCTTTGCTAGCCTTGAGCTTTGAGAGCTCAAGCATGTCATATTTGAGCTTTTTGCATGGCATGGCATCATTTGGCATGTTATTTCAGACCATATACCTCTGCCATATTCTTGCATTTATCATCCCTTTGTTGTGTTTGAGGGTTGAGCCTTATGCTTCATTTATGAGCCAATATATATGCATGATTGCCTAAGCTTTTGGGGCTACCATCTCAGCATGTGTTTTGGTGTTATTTTACCATGTTACAACTCTGATTTTTGTTGGTGAACCTCATGTTTGGTTTTGGTATGTGTAGTGTAATCCCATTCATTGGCTTTGCATGCGTCATGCTTTATGCCTCCCATTCTAACACGTGTTAGCTCAACTCCATGCATGTTTTGGCATTGTTTTGACCTGCCTTGGGACTATTTTGAGCCATCTTGGCCCCTTTGGGGCTTGCTTGACATGGCCATGGTGCAAGTACCTTAGCTAGTCTTGAGTTTTAAGCACCCTACTATGTTATATTTGTGATGGTTGCATGTTTGGGCATTGTTTAACATGTTATTTTAGAGCATGTACGTGTGTCATGTTCTCACTTCTTTCATTCCTTGAGAGCTTTTGAGAGTTGTGTCTTTGTGCATTGTTAATGAGCCATCAAATGAGCATGTTCTCCTTGTGTTATATGCCTTTATCTTAACATATTCCAGCCGCTGTTTTGCCATGTTTGACCTCTGTCCGGGGTTGGTTTGACCATCTGAGATTGATAGTGCATGCCTCATGTGTAATATGTTTCATTAGCTTTGATGCCTTAGCTTTTAAACATGGCATGCATGCATTGCTTACCTGATAGAGTCTTGCGCATGTCACTTTAGCATTAAAGGTTGATCATCTTGTTTGCGTTGCATGTGTTTGGATTGGAAGTTAATCCAAACACGAGGAATGTCGCACGTTTCATACTCAAAGTAATGAAACATGTAGCATTTTCAGTCGTCAACCCTCTTGGTCAATCATGATAGAGGTGGAGGCCCTTATGTGTTATTTGTGTGCATTCATTGACATTGACTTGTGCAAACTTGGCTTCTCGGCCATCGTGCATTGCAATGCTCGGTTGGTGGCCCGAGAGTCAAGTACCGCACTCCCTTGAGCTTGAGAAATGATAGGGAGGGTGGTTGTGCACACATATCTTGCAAATACACTGCTATGCCCCTTGTTGTTCTCTATTGCAGCAAAACTAGAGTTTGGGAAATCAACTGGTCGGCCGACTAGTAGGGGTGGTCGATCGACCACTTTTTCTAGTCTACAACAAGTTTTTTTGGTCTATAGCCCCATTTTCTGGTCGGCAGCCCACCAGGAGGTCCCCATGTTGGAGCAGAAGCAATCTGGAAGTTAGTGCACTTTTCAGAGATCAAATCAAATGCAAACATAGGCAATTCTGGGCATAGCAATCGATTTCTGAGCGAGGTGATTGAGCTTGCATGCACCCCTCACCCCGATGACCTCTTTTAACTACTTTAGCTTCTTTACTTACTTAGCTAATTCGTCGGTTTTGTACTTAATTAGTTACTGTGCTTAATTAATCGATTTGTTTTGTAATAATTAGTTAACTAGCAATAGTTAATTAGTTTTGGTTTATAATAATTAGTTTAATTAGCGCAGCTAGTTAGCTTATTATTCGGACCCTCCTTCGAGAGGGCAAATGTTGTAATAAGGGTGCGTGTGTGTGTGCATGTCTTCCAACCCCCATTTCTTTCTCCCTTTTACTTAACTGCTTTCGATGGTTAGTTTAGGGCATATTTCATTTAGAATACCTTATAACTTGCATGCGTGCATCATTCATTCGTATTGCATGCACCGGGCTCGGCACATCATTCAAACTGCATTGTATTTCAATACACTTTCTTGAATACGTGTTTCGGAACATGTTATCAAGTGTTGCATTCATATGCCATTCTAGATAGCCGAGCCTATTTTAGTTGCATTTTTGCATGTATTGCATTAGACATCTTAACATAGCTAGGATCATGTATGATTTCAAGCTAGCTTCTGTTTTGGCTCGAAGTACACTGTGAGTGCTTATGCTTTAGCATCTTGCATGTGTGTAAGTGCTGCCATGACAGCATGCTTGCCATGAGGCTATTTGCTTAATTGCTATAACGGAATGAATGCCTGTGGATGACGGCTTCATTACTTGAATTGGAACAATTCATCAAAATATGTGTTTTAAGCCCACTTTGCAGAGTGGCAAAATCATGCTGTTTTCTAAGCCCACTTGAGGGTGGCAAATCCACGTCCTAGCCTACTTCCGAGTGGCACTTTCAAACCATTTTCGAAAAACAAACATGAGATGTTTTGTTCCAATTCTTACGATTGAGTCTATACTTGTATGCTGTGCGCATCACATAGTAAGTTAGCTAATAAACCGGAATAAGAACGCATGTGCTTTCAAAAATAACATATCATGTTTAGTAGAGGCCGATCCTTTGATCGGGCGAGCGGGGGTGCTCATTTTATGACTTTCCCCACTCGCACCCAAATTCCCGAGCTGAGGCAACTTTGGTGATGACAGACACATGGCCTTAGGCACGAGTCAGGGTTTTCTAAATTTTCCAAAACAAAATTTTGAACCTAAGATCTTAGGTTTTATTAATAGCATACTTATCACTTACGTAACATACATACTATGATATTAAATTATTTATTTATTTATTTATTTTTATTATTAGTTATCTTAATTGCACACGCATCGCATGTGCCACCTGCTAGTAATAGATACAATATTCAAAAAAAATTGGTGACCACGCCTGCTTTATTGTTTGAGTAAATTTCCGATGGAATCCAAAAACTTTAGTCTTGACAATATTTATTGGGGAGTTGACTTTGAGACCTAAAGAGATCATACTTTCAGACCTGAAATTACATCCACCACTCCAATTTTTTTAGGGTTCATTAAACTCAATGTGGATGCATACAAAATATCCAAAATGTATTTTTTTTTTCCGTTGATTTTACTTAACAAAAAAAGTAAATTATAAGTATACCTTCTAAAATTCACTTAAAATATGAATTGCCCCTTGTAGTTCTGGAAATTATATCCTACTCTTTGAAATTTCTAATTTCATAACAAATGACCCATTTTGTTAATAAATCATTAAGTCAATTAACTATTTTTAATGATGCCAAAAATTTATTTCAATTAATAATCCAGATAACTTTATTATTGTATAAGAGAGCGGTTAGGAACTTTATTTTTTCAATTAATTATGTTAAATAAATTTTTTTACAAAGGATATTTGTAATTTTCCAAACTACAACAAGCAGTCCATATTTTAAGCAAATCTCAGGAGGTATATTTGTAACCATATGATTTAGATTGAAAACAAATTATAATATGCGAAATTTGTGAAAAATCTATTTTAAAGAGAGCGTAAGACTTAGGTCCCACAGGTGTTTTTTATTTTTTTTATTTTGTTTTTGTGAGAAGTACTCGTTTTGTAAATTATTGTGATGAGAATTACATTTTGTTTCTAATTTTATCCCTTGACCTATCTGTTGAATTTTATTACCTATTTAAAATTTTTTGAACCTATCTGTTCAAATTTGTATATATCTGTCAAAATTATTTTCAATTTTTTTAGTCTATTTGTTGAAATTTTGATCTATATGTTAAAATTTACCAAACTTATTTTTAATCTGTTGTTCAAATTTTGATCCTATCTGTTTAATTTTTTTTGATCTTATCTGTCAAAGTCTTTTTTATCTGTTCAAATCTTTTTTTTATCTCAATTTTTCTTTACTATATGTTGAAATTTTTAGATAGATCAAGTCCATGAACACTTATTTGATTTAAACAGATCAAGTCCACAATAGAAACATATCTGTTGAAATTAGGGAGATGGGTTATTTTTTTTTTATAAAGGATGAGAGAGAACCTCCCAACACATCCTCATCTCCATTAATTCTCACTTCATTTCTATCAAATGGTGACAATCTTCGCCGCTGCTACTATAATTATCAGGCTCATCGTCATCGCATCTCTATTAGTTCAAGTCTATGGCCTCAGTGGCTCCACCTCTACCTCCACCTCCACCTTCATCGTCGCCAAACAACATAACTAGCGAATGTTGGAAAAACAACCAAGTTATCGACATCTTACCCAACATCTAATTCAACTATATCGCCGGTGGCCACAACAATTTCTAACGGTATGAGGTCCGACGGCTTTAGCCTCATTTGCTGGAACCTTAGATTTGTCCCTAAAAGGGTCTACTACAACAATTTTGTGCTACTATAAGACCGCATATTCGGGGAGGGTCAAATTTGTGCTTTGACCAATGGTACTCGAACGCACTGGCTAGGTCTTATGTGGACACAAGCGATACCACTATAAAGACGGAGCCGCAAGTGCCGTCGCCGGAGGAAGCAGCGTCGACGTGATCTCGTCAGAAGGCATGAGGTCCATTGTAACAGTCATTTTGTGCCCTAGTTAGGATTGTCATGATGCGCTAGAGAGATGGACTTGGGTTCTAAAGAGAGAGAGACAGAGACGTTATAGCATTTCTGGTTTAGACTCGACCCATTGTATGTTTCAGATCCTGATTTTATTCTCTTATACAGTTGTTCATGTCTTGTTTCCCCTTATTTCTGTTTGAGTTTGGCTTTTGGGCTGTGTTAGTTGTGTTTCGAACAGGTTGGTAGCATGTTTTTCAAACGATTGTTGCCCAGAATTTTGTTCCTTCGCTCGAGCGACACTTCTTGTGCTCGAGCAGTCTTTGTGAACCTCTAGTACTTTTACATGTCTACAGAACTACTGGGAGTTTGCATTCTTCGCTTAAGCAATGGTCTTCTGTCTGTAAAACTACTAGGAGTTTGTATTCTGCGCTCAAGCGAACCTTCTTGCGCTCCAGCGAACTGTGCGTATATCAATTTGTCAAAACATTTTTCTGAGTCACTTTTTCACCTCACTCTCTCTAAACATTTCAAAACCCTAATATGTCTCACTCGCTCTCTAAAACTCATTTATTCCCCTTGAATACACGTAGATCTGTCGGTCTTTTTACCCGTGTCCCTTTGTTAAAAAGATAGAGCTTGACGAGGGCTTCGTTCTAATCGCAACAAAGTTGATTTTCGACATCTTTGAGTTTCCATCCCTCTTTCAATCATCTTCTAAACTGGAGGTAGGAATACTTTCCATACTTTTTATGAGTTTTAACTTAGTTATTTGTTATTTCTACACCATATTGAGATTTATGGAAAATTTGGAACAATCTAGGGTTTTAGGTAAAAATAAAAAGAGGGATTTTTCAAAGGATCCTTGAAAATGATTTTGTCATGGAAGATGATGTTGAGTTGGGAATAAATTGTTGATTTTGAATGTTTAGATTGATTTTGGAAAGAAAAGTGATTTTGCCCTAAATGCCTCAAACGTTGATTTTATATAAACTATGAGATTTATATTGGAACTGTGAAATTTGATTGATGTTGATGAGGAAGGTGGAGTTAGATATGCATTATCACTCACCTCTTGAAAATTTAGAGAGTTTATCTTTATTGGTAATTGTTAATCTGTTTTGAAATATCTATTTTGGGCTATCGATAGATGATAGTTATGAGTGTTGTAGAAATTGCATGTGAATTAGGAGAATATAAAATATTTTTCTCATTCATTTGCATTGAGCATTATCTCACATTTATACATTGGAAATGTTACTGTTTTGAGAAAATGGGTGAATCTGGGAAAGGAATTGTTGTTACATCAAATAAGTTGGCCTGTGCGTCTAGGGTGAAAGTCTCGAAAACCGCGTGTATACATGGTTGCCAATCCCGCGAACGAAATTTATGTGAAATGGCAATAGTAGTACTTGTATAGCCTATGTTTACACGGGTCCCAGCTTACGATTTCCTCTGGACGAAATTTCCGGAAAAGGTTGTATTGTTTTGAAATTCTCAGAGTGTGATTCACTACCCTATTTTCTGTTGTAAAAGAAATGATTTATGAACCATGATATTAACTTGGCATTGCATGGTTTTGGAAGGAAATATAAAATGTCTTGGCACGAGCATTGCATATGCATTCACCTTATAACTTTGTTATGATTCATATATACTATGTTGGATTATTTCTACTGGGCTTTAGCTTACTCTATGTGGGAAAAACATTTCAGGTGCTGGTGATATGCCTTTGCCAAGGCAATAGTTTGGGAGGACTTGGAGCGAGAGCTTCTTTTGTGTATTTACTGTATTTATTTTTGTATAAGCCAAGGGCTTAAACTATATTGGACGTACGTCCACTTTTGTTATAACCAAGCATCGTTTTGGAAAGATGTAAGCCTTTAGGATATTTCTTATTTGTCTAACTTTTATCTTGACTTTCTATTATATCACTCTTTTGTAAAGCTTAATTGTAAATCAATGAAAGATAATTTCTTTATCATTATGAGCACTTCTTGATATTGAGTATGGGTTACAGTAATTATTTCGGGGCATTACAACTTGGTATCAGCGCGTATCGGGTGTGAATACTTTGGGTATGGGGGAAGTGGTTCTTACCACAATGGGTTTATCTCGCTTGATAGAGATGTTTGTATGTTTGCAATGCTATGTGATAACATGCTTTTGTGACTATATGGGTATGGGATTTAATTCCTAAGATATTGATTGGGTCTATGGGTTCCTAGAAGTCCTATTAGAAGAGCACTTGATCACTGCTGTTTTTAATTAGAACTCTGGCAATACCGCAGGATGATCATTATCTAGGAATAAAATTCGTATGTGTTTATGTGACTTTGTGCTTATGTGGAGTGAATTACTGTTGTCAATCACATTTGGATGCAAGTGAGTTAGCTTCAACACATTTGTAAATGTGCTAATTTCTTTTGTTACCTTCATTAGGATATCAAGACGTGGACGTGGAGGTGGTAGGCATGGTAGTCCTATAAGTCATAAGCTACCTTTACTGGAAGAGATTCCAACGCAAGAGGAAGGGGTTAGTTAGGCCAATGTGGCCAAACCAGTTGGTCAGCAGGCCATGGGCACTTTCGCCCGTGAGATGGTCAAAGCTTTGCAGGAATCTATAGACATTCTCAAGGTTAAGAATCAAGTCCAAGCCCAAGTTGCTGAAGCAGGGCTGTCCTTCTTGAAGAGGGAATTCTTCTAGTCAAATCCGGACAAGTTTTTGGTAACCCTAAGGAGCCACTGAAGGCAAATGAGTGGTTAGAACAGATGGTGAAGATGTTCAAGATGCTTTGCATAGAGTACGACGATTTGACAGTGACCTTAGCATCCTTCCAACTGAAGAAATATGCCGGTCAATGATGGAAGTATGCACCTAAGTGCGTTGGGGGGGCGACTTCGGAGGGCTTTGTCAACGCCTTCCAGGATAAGTTTTTTCTTCCCACTACTAGGGAGAAGTTGAGAGATCAGTTTTTGAAGCTTAAGTAGCTTAGTCTACCAGTAGCCGAGTTCGAGGCAGCTTTCACAAGCCTCTCTAGATTTGTACCAGAACTCGTGATGACTGAGGAATGCCGTTGTATTGAGTTTGAAAAGAGATTGTGGATCAGGCTTCTTTTTAAAGTAGCTGGGTTGATGATTAGAGACTACAGACGCCTTGCGGAGGCAGCGGCTCATCTTAAGATCGTAGTTCAGGTAAAAGTTGAGTGGATAAGGGGTTCCAAGAGGAGTTAGAAGGTTCTGGGGGAGAACTGGAACAGTAAGAGGGAAAGGGGTTCCACCCCACAACAGTCCCAGGTAGCACAGTCTTGGTCCACCTTTCTTGTGTTGATTTTGGGTTCAGGGAGAGGTAATCCAGGAGGTTTCTCTTGTTACAAGTGTGGCCAGTTTGGTCAGAAGCCTTCAGCTTGCCCACAGAGCGGAGGAGGGCAATAGTTTGCATCGTCTGTGGCTCATTCCCAGAGCTAGATTCAGTGGAGAGGGTAGCCACCTACTTGTTATCTGTGTGGGCAGTCAGATCATATGAAAAGGTTTTGCCCTCAGTTGGGTAGCACACCTGGTGCGTCTGGTTCTAGGCAGACACAGAGCCACTAGCCTAAACAATCCATTCTGGCCTTGAGGCCCAATCAAGGGGCCTCTTCGCCCCAGTCAGTGTATTAGACTTATGCTCCGAGGGGTGAGCAGGTGGTGCAAAGACATTCAGGGCGTGTGTATGTTGTTACCATGCTAGACTTAGCGCCAGTGCCTTCTATAATGCGAGGTAACTTCTTGTTGTGTAATTCTATTGCCAATGTGTTAATTGATACACGTGCATCCCATTCATTCATCTTGTTTTCATTTGCATCGACATTGGGGTTAGAATTGGCCTCGGTTAACATCTCCACTCAGTGTAGAGTCACTTATTGGTGGTGAGATTGTTTTGGAATAGGGGTGTCGGGGTTGTGAGATAGAGGTTGCCGGTCGTTGATTTCCTTTTACTTTTGTGTTGATTGATATGTCGAGCTTTGATGCTATATTGAGTATGGACTGGTTGTCATCGTATCGGACTGTCATAGATTGTTAACATCAAAGGGTTACTATATGTACCTTGAGTGGTGATTGTTTTTATTTCATGGGAGACAGAGTCGATGGAGCTTCATTGCCAGTATGTAATCCCCGAGGTCGAAGTGGGCTTAGTCGTCTTCTTGCAAACTTCTTAAGTACTAAGTGTGATGAAGTCCAAACTGAATTTCCTAGGGTAGTTTGTGAATACCCAAAAGTTTTTCGTGAGGATCTCACTAGTTTGCCACCTCACCCTGAGATAGAATTCTCTATTGATTTAGTGCCTAGCACGACACCGATTTCTATGGCACCATATAGATTTGCACCTGCCAAATTGAGTGAGTTGAAGATTTAACTCTAGGAATTGTCAGATAATGGTTTTATCCGCCTTAGTACTTTGCCGTGGGGAGCACTGGCTCTCTTTGCCAAGAAGAAAGACGGTGTATTGCGACTTTGTAGAGATTACCAAAAGTTGAACCGGGTAAACTATTAAGAACAAGTACCTAATGCCTCGTATAGATGATTTTCTTGATTAGTTAAAAGGGTTTTGTTATTTTTCCCAAATAAACCTGAGATCGGGCTATCACCAGTTGAGGGTAAGGGAGGAAGATATAAAGAAGACAACATTCCGTACGCATTATAACCATTATGAGTTCCTAGTGATGCCTTTTGGGCTAACCAATGCACCTACCATGTTTATGGATTTGATGAATCAGATCTTTCATGAATACCTAGACCATTTCATAGTTGTCTTCGTTGATGACATCTTGATTTACTCACCCTCTAAGGGGGAGCACGAGGAACACCTGCATGTTGTACATCAGTTGCTTAGTGCCCACAAACTATATGCTAAGTTTGGGAGGTGTGAATTCTGGTTGAGAGAAGTAAAGTTCTTAGGCTATGTGCTATCCGGGGTATGAGTGACTGTAGATTCATCCAAGATAGAAGTAGTACAAAATTGGGAACAACCTAAGAATACTTTTGAGATCCGTAGTTTCTCGGGATTGGCTGGGTATTACCATCAGTTTGTGAAGGATTTCTCTAGATTAGCCTCACCATTGACTAGACAAACGAGGAATAGAATCAAATTTGTGTGGAGTGAGACTTGTGAGAAGTAATTTTAAGAATTTAAGGGTAGACATACCACTGCTCCAGTGTTAATTATTCCAGAGATGGGTTTGGGCTATTCGATATATTGCGATGCCTCACGGGAAGGTTTGGGTTTTGTCTTAATGCAAGAAGGGAAGGTACTAGCCTATGGCTTACGGGCCTATGCTAGTACCAGTTGAGAGGTGATGGGGACCGTATGGATTAAGACTCAGGTTGGTCCAGGGCAACAGGACATTGAGTTTCATGTCTTGGATGTTCTCGCAACCTTCAATCTACTCCTTGGGCGGCCGTGGCTGCACCAAGTGAAAGTCGTCTCTTCCACCTTACACTAAATGCTGAAGTACCCCCACGGGAAAGGGGTGGCGATCGTTTTTGGGAATTCTTCAATACATCCACCGCCTGAGGTTTCTACACCAGTTCTGGAGATTAAGCACGGTGCGAAAGATGTATTTTTGTCAAGATTCACCCTAGCTGAGGCCCGGGTTATACAGGATATGCTAGCTGTTGATGAGGGGCTATACATCAGTGTACAGTCTGTTTACCTTATGAACAAGCTTAAGCATATGCCCGGGATGGGATTAGGGCGAAGTGGTCGGAAGGGCGTTGCAGCATTGGCCGAAGTGCTGCATAACCCATATACCTTTGGATTAGGTTATCTACCTACCAAAGAGGATTGGGCGAGAAAATAAAGACAGATGGCCGGGAGAGCCAGGGCAAAGCAAGCTGGAAAGCATTATGAGTTGGTGCACAGGCCTATCCAGGGGACCCTGAATGGACGCTTTGCCTGGGAAGGGGAAGACTTTCCATTCTGCGGATTTTCGGAACCCTAGATGAATTCAGAGAAGCGGCGTTTGCCTGGCTTCGAAATCTTTTTTGATGTTTGGATGTCCGGGGATGAAGTTGCCGAAGAGCAGACAGACCCACCAGCTGAGGCGGAGCAGTGCAAGGAGGAGGATTCCGAGAGCACAGAAATTGAGATGGGGGTAGCACTGACTTGTCTCCTCTCTGATCCTCAGATCATACCAGAGTGCTTGGGGAATAACTTGTCAGTTTCCATGATCAGGGATGAAGCAGCTGTGGGCCCATCTTCAGGCATTCTAGATACATCCATCGCACCCTTCCTCGTCTGGCAATACGAGGAGGGCTTTTTATCAAGCAGTTCTGGGTCAGGTAGTGAGCCGGAATCTGATTCCACCAAGTCTGTGGAGTTGGAATCAGATTCCAGCTCATCTGAGTCTGAGTCCAGTATTCTTGGGGTTGATAACCCGGATGCCACTGTCCTGTCCAGGTCATCTTTTTCTTTTTCCTTTGAGTCTATTGTAATAGTGGAATCAGGCGTACTGGATGTTATTAATGAGAATGGTACGACTGTGGCTTTCGAGTACTTTTCTGTGCCTTTAATTTATTGCATTAATCAAGACTTTAAAAATTTTGATGAAAACGACGAGGAAGAAATTCCTCCGATTTTGAAATATTTGCTTGATCAAGAGCAGGAGAGGTTTGTAAAACCTTTGGTTGATGAAATCACCACAATTAATGTTGGTACTGAGAAGGACCCGCGACTGGTCCAGATCGGGTCTATGTTTTCTTAAGAGGAGTGCGAGCTCTTAGTCGCTTTATTAAAAGATTTCAAAGATGTTTTCGCGTGGTCCTACGAATACATGCCTGGAATCGATCCTGAGATTGTACAGCACCGGATCCCTCTTGACCCAGAGGCTCAACCTGTTAAGCAGAAGCTCTGAAGGATCCGCTCAGACTGGGCTCTGAAAATCAAAGAAGAGGTCACCAAGCAGATCGATGCAGGGTTTCTGTTAGTATCTGAGTATCCAACTTGGTTGGCCAATATAGTTCTGGTACTGAAGAAGGACGACAGAATTCGGGTATGTGTGGACTTCAGGGATTTGAACAAAGCCAGTCCGAAGGACGACTTTCCTCTGCCGCATATCGACGAATTAGTGGATTTCACTGCTGGGCATGCGTTGCTCTCGTTCGTGGATGGTTTTTCAGGCTACAATCAGATTTTGATGGCACCCAAAGATGGGGAGAAGATTACTTTCACCAGCCCGTGGTGAACCTATTGTTATAGGGTAATGTCGTTCAGCTTGAATAACGCTGGTGCTACATATCAACGGGTTGCGACCACGATTTTGCACGATATGATCCATAAAGTGGTTGAGGTGTACGTGGACGACATGATTGTCAAGTCCAAGGAAAGAGAGGGCCAGTACACCGCCTTGCAGAAATTCTTCGAACGGATTAGAGAGTATCGATTGCGGCTGAATCCTCAGAAATGTACATTTGGTGTTATAGCAGGGAAAATGCTGGGGTTTTTGATCACACAAAGGGGTATCGAGGTCGATCCTTCCAAAATCAAGGCCATCTTAGAAATGCCACCACCGAGGACTAAAAAGGAGGTGCGAGGCTTTCTGGGTAAAGTGTAATTCATAGGACGGTTTATTGCAAAATTAACCTTGACTTGTGAACCACTCTTTGGTCTCCTGAAGAAAGGAAAGATGTTCGAATGGGACGACCGATGCCAAGTTGCTTTCGAGCAGATCAAGCAATATTTACAAAACCCACCTGTGTTGTCACCTCTTGAGCTGGGGAAACCGTTGATTCTATACCTATCAGTGACCGAAACGACAATGGGATGCATGCTTTTACAGGAGTCTGAGGACAAAGTGGAGAAGGCTAACTACTACCTGAGCAAGAAAATGCTGGATTACAAGACCTGTTACACTCCGCTGGAGAAGGCTTGTCTGGCCTTGGTATGGGCTACCAAGAAGTTAAGGCACTACCTGTTAGTTCACTCTATAATATTGGTTTTGAGATTAGATGCCATCAAATATCTCTTCGAGAAACCAGCACTTACGAGTAGGCTAGCCCGTTGGTTGCTTTTGCTTTTCGAATTTGATCTAAAGTACATGACGCGCAAGTCAGTGAAAGGGAGAGCGGTAGCGGAGTTCCTTGCCGACCACCCAGTTGAAGGGGATGAAGCAGTAGAATATTTGTTCCCAGAAGAGGCCATTCTGCATGTCGAAGAAGAGACTTGGACGATGTACTTTGACGGAGCGTCAAACCAATACGGGTATGGGATAGGGGTGTTGCTGATAGCACCCGACAATTCCCGTATACCTCTAGCATTCAAACTCCGGTTCAAAGTGTCGAATGAGATTATTTCGGATAATGGTTCCCACTTCATGAAGGAGGTGATCGACTTGTTAGAGAAGTACAACGTGACTTTTCATAAGTCATCTACATATCGGCCGCAAGCCAACGGAGCAGTTGAGGCCGCCAACAAGAACATCAAGCACATTCTGCAAAAGTTGGTGGAAACCTACAAGGACTGGCCAGATAAACTGCCATTTGCTCTTTGGGGCTACCGGACTTCAATTCAAACTTCTACTGGGGTAACTCCGTATTCCTTGGTTTATGAGATGAAGGCTATTCTGCCTATCGAAGTTGAGGTTCCGTCATTACGGGTATTGGCTGAGTGTCAGATAGCTGAGGCAGATTGGCAGCAAAACAGGTTCGAAGAACTCATGCTCTTTGATGAAAGAAGGGTGAAACACTGTATCACATCCAGGGTTATCAACGAAGAATTGCCAGGGCTTTCAACAAGAAGGTTAAGTCCAGGAATTTGAAAGAGGGTGATCTAGTGCTCAAAGACAACCGAGCTCCCGTCCACGACCCTAGGGGCAAGTTCAGACCCAATTGGACTGGCCCTTACATCATCAAGTCTATCTGGTCGGGTGGAGTTGTCGATCTGATGGATTTAGATGGCCTTGAGTTCTCCAAGCCGGTCAACATGGACAAGTTGAAGAAATACTATCCCTGAGTGGCTTGCTAGCCCAAAAACCCGAACGGGAGACCTAGGAAAAAGTTAGAGCATAAAAAATTTAAAATAATAAAAACTGAGCTCGCAAGGTTGAAAACCCAGAAAGGGTGGCCTTGGCAAAAGTTAGAGCGCAAAAAGAGAGTGTTAATACACGAGTGAACCTGAACCGAACTACGTAAGGCTTGATTCCCATCTTCGGGATATGTAGGCAACCTCATTCTGAAGTCCAGCCATAAACACTTCCAAATCAACTTTGTCCATGTGATCATGTTCGTCATCTTTGTCTTTTCTGCATTCAAGAGCTCGGTTTTGATCTCCAGTGTAGTGCTGTTCAAACTAAGGGCAACTTTCCAGTTGTTGGGATTCGGGGTTGTGCATCTCAAGGATAGATCTCAGGTGTGTCCAGTTGTGATCCATATCGAAAATGGCTTTGAAAAGTTTTAATAAAAGTTGATTTTGTTCAAATTAATCTTTTTACAACTTAGACCATTTTTGGACCAAACGAAAAATTTTCAGTACCCACAACCTTCAATTTCATTGATTTCAGTACAGAGTTCCCCTACTGTTGAATACAAATTGAAGTTGCTTTTTATTACATTCATAAGAAAGACTTGAAAGTACAGGTTAAAGCAGTAAACTCGGGGCATAGTCAAGTCAGTTGTTCCTGTGCCCCCTCCCAGAGCTTGTGGAAGCCTCTGATGCCAAAGTAGGCCCAGTATATGCCTCATCTTCAAGCCAAGTAATGCATTCATTAGAAAGGGTGCAACCGAAAGTGGGAGCGGGGGCCAGAAGCTCTCTTGTTCTCCATGCTGTGGCATACCGAGCTAGCTGTGCGCCTCGGACTGGAAATACAGTAGGGTATTCTATCCCTTCTTCTGAGCGGGTCTGATCATGGCCAAATTGGCGCCGAAATCGGAACAAGAAGTAAAAGACACAGTGTGTCAGGCCAATCAGTTGAATGCCTGGCTAGTGACATATGCTGTAACTCATCACTGGCAGATTGAGCCAGGGGCAGCGCCAAGCAATATTGACAGCGGACAGACTGCACATCCATTCACACCACCATCCCTCATCTGGGGCATCAACTAGTCGCTGCTGGAAGAAATAGCCGCGAGCTGAATATGCGGGGCATGAGTTCACCGCTCTCAACTTATCCATTAACCATATCTGGGGACGGATGAAAAATGAGAGATTAAAGAATAGAGAGGTGTACGTTGAGAGAAAAGTGAGGAAAAGGTTTTGAGAAAAAAAGAGCCTGAGGGCCGAGTGATGTGAGGAATACACATGTGAGTAGGAAGGGAAACATTACCTACAGCAGTAGTGGACTCCCTACGAATCTAGTTGTCTCTCGGCGATGGAAAGCATCCAAACCCATCAATGTCTTAGCTAGTGTCATGGCAATGCAGCTCTTGCCCTCTTTTAAGCCTTGGGCAACCTCAATCAAATGGACGCTAGACCCACCGGAGCCTTGGGCAAGCAAGAAATGAGACAACATGCACAAGCAAAGGGCGTGTTGTGGGGAACCCTGCCAGTGATGATCGATGCGGTCACCGACATCAGAAAATCGATGAATCAAGCTGGAGATGTCCAACTGTCCGTCGTGAATCAAAGACCGAGCATCATGCAAAGTACGCCTGCACATCCGTCCTAGAGCTTGGATGTGGCCAAAACGGAGTTGTGGCAAGATCTCTTCATCGCGCTGAGACTCCATCAAAGCTTGGAAGTCTTCGAAAGTGGGACATATCTCTTGTCCGCCAAAGCTAAAAATGTGCATAATCGGATTCCAACACCTAGCCGTGGCATAAAGGAACGGAAGACGCAGCGGGGTGCGGCTAAGAGTGAATACTGCATTTGTTCCGAAACCCCGGAAGTTCAACTTTTCCGAGCCATCCAAGTTTGCAATCCAATTTGTGAGGTTTTGGACAAGAAATGCTTCCATTTGGGGCAAAAATGGAGTTGAAATGAAGGAGTCACGAAGCTGGAAATCTTATAGAAGATAAGGCACTAGTGGAGGACAGGTGGCAAAATCTGAAGATCCCCCTGAGTAACTAGTCGACCAACCACATTTTCTGGTCAACCGACCACCATTTTGGGTCGACCGACCACTTTTCTGGCCGACAGTCCATTAAACTGGTCGGCAATGAGCATAAGTGGTCTACAACTACTTCTTGTCTCCAGCAGAGAGTCCCTAGCCTTCCTATGTGCTGAGAATGCTGAAGGTTTGAGTTTATTTCTGCTTCGGATGCGTCCTGTTGTTTTGTTTGTCCAATATGCATTTGGTTATCGAGTTGTTGCTCTTTGATTATCGAGTTGTTGTGATTTGTTTATCAAGTTGTTGCTCCTTGCTTATCGAGTTGTTATAATTCATTTATCGAATTGTTTTTTTATTTAAGTTGTTTTGTTTGTTACATTGGTTCACTACCTGACTTGGCAATACACGAATGTTCAATTTCCATCAATCTCATTTTCATGTTATGTGATGCGATGCGATGCAATGAGATGCTCAGAATATAAAATGTAACACTTTTGAACCGAAAAGCTGTTTTCATTCCATCATGTTTCTTTTTACAATAGGGTACAAGTTTTAAGGAAAATAAAACTGCCTAACGCTGTACAATGTGCTATAACCACTAGCAAAAAAGAAAACAAAGCAAAAACATCTGAGTCGGTGCTATCTGGCTCAAGATCGAGAGGCCCACTTTACCCTCTTCGGCTCCATCGCCGTCGGCACCCCCGTCTAAACTAGAGCCACCATCCTCGGAATCCTCCTCGGCGTTGTCTCCACCCTCAGAACCTGAACCGATGTCATCACCTCCGCCCTCGGATGTCTCTGACTGAGGATTTGCTGGCTTCTCCTCCTCACTAGGCTTGTCATCACGTCTGGCATGCACTCGACGTCTCCCTCGGCTGCGTGTCGAGATCCCTCTCACCGCTACTGGAGAAGACCCGGATGGCCCGGGCTGTAGAGGTGTGACCTCAAAAGGAAGTTTGAATACATCAGCCAATGTATGTATATCAGATGCAAGTATAGTGCATAGAGTGAGTGCATGCAAATATAGTATATGAATGTGATGTGTCAGATGTGATCTATACATGCAGTGAATCAGTGCAGTGAAATGTTCAGTTTCGATATATCAGCAAAAGTAATGACAAATGCAAGGAAATCAAAAAGTACCGGGATACTGTAGGAGTGCAGCATCGTCTCTCTCCTTAAAACCATAAACTCGAGTGAGGCTATCGCCTCGAGCAACCCCTCAACATATCCTATGGAAGGCTACAGATACAAGTTCAAGTCATCAGTGAATGTCTAAATATCTGAATGATAGATGAAAGCTGTGAAGCATACTAATGCTAAGTCAGGGGCCCTGACATATCGATGATCTGGCAATGAAGGTTCAAGCACAATCTGATAAGGCGTCCCATACTGCCACCCTGTCAGCTCGGTCGAAGGATCTGGCCACCCAGCACACTACCAAGTGGGGGGCTTCCCCCTAGTCCTATCTCTTGATGTGCTGGCCCTGCTAGTCGAGGGGATGTCTGTAGCTCAGGCGCGGCTCGATGAAGGAATGTCAGCAGCTCTCCTCATGGGGGCACGAACACCTGCCAGCGGGGGCATCAGGCATGTGTGGAGGTATGTTGTGTACTCTTCCTTCTCCAGGAAAAGGACTACGTCAGCACCCTGCATAAGGTCGTAAATCGCCTGAGGAGAGAGACTCTCTGTGGTCCGCATGTCTAATGGTGGTGGTGAAGGGATCTCCTCAACGGGATGGCCCAGTGTTTGGCGCATGAAGCGCTCCCCGAGAAACCAGGCTCTGCCAACTGGTCCCTCAAACAGAATCTGGTATCGGGAGGTGCCCCATAGCCCAGCAAACTGGAACCGAGAAAACCTTGGCATCGCTACCCAAGACTGCCAGGTGATCTGCGGATAGCAAGTGCGTTAATTGATTTGTTGTCATAGATATGCAAGATGAACCGAAGCTGAAAGCATGAAGAACTGAGAGTTCTGGATTACCTTGGTCGCCCGTACTGTGTTAAAATAATGCCTGAGATATGGCAAGGTCTCTCGGGGTCTAGGTCGGCATCGAACTTCAAATCTATGCGAGTACAGCACCTCAAGCATCGGGAAATAGGTGCATACCCATAGCCGTGAAAGGCAAGACAGTGGCAATGAGAATACAGAATACACAGAAAATGCAGAATGCGAGGTGCAGAATGTGGAGTATAGGACGTAATGTGTGCAATGTGTGGAGTGTGCAGTGTACAGGTAATGTAGAGCAGAAATGAAAATCAGAAGGGCGGAATGTGCCTCCCAGGCTCTCCAATAGCCGCCTACTATGTTTTCGCACCTGCGGGAGGTCGAGCTCATATAACAATAAAGGGTAGCAAGGCCAGCGCTGCCCCAATCGAAGTGCCGACCCTGTGATAGGTCTACTAGAGCACTTAGAAGATGTAGCCCGACAGTGTTCCCCCTATCGGAGAACAATGTGGTCCCAATAAGGAACATCAGGAATCCCTGGGTGTACTGCTCCGTGGCCTCAACAATCTTAGGCACAGTCTCTCCGTACTGCTCTGTGAACCAGGTGTATTTGATTGTGCCTGATGATCGGTAGATCGGCGGATGGGCTCCGAGTAGATAAGTCCAGGCTGCCTTCCACTTACCCATATCAGAGTCATATGGGATCGGCCGACTTCCCATATCGAGGCCTGTCAGCATAGCAAAGTCGTATGGGGTCATTGTCATGTCCCCGGTAGCTGAAAAATGGAAGGAGTTGGTGGTATCCCACCATCTCTTTACCAGCGCACCTAGGAGGGTCCTACTCGCCGCCAGACGCGATAACCCCATGCAAAATGGGCTGAACCCTGCCTCATCAACAATCTATCGAACACCGTCTATGAGCTCTATGTACCACTCGCTCGCTATAATCGACCAATATCTCCGGGTAGAAGGAGAAGCTACCTGTGTTCAAAATGAGCAGAAATACAGTGTGAGCTGTGTTCAGAATGAGCAGAAATACAGTGTGTGAGCTGTGTTCAGAATGAGCAGAAATACAGTGTGAGTTGTGTTTAGAATGAGCAGAAATGCAGTGTGTGAGCTGTGTTTAGAATGAGTAGAAATGCAATGTGTGAGTTGTGTTTAGGATGAGCAGAAGTGCTATGTATGTAAATGTGTTCAGAACGAGCAGATAAAATATAGAGCGAAAGCTTTAAGTGTGTAAGAAATACAAAATACATCACAAAAAATGTAAGAGTGCAGTATACACGTTGGGCGCGTAGTGAGACAGGTGAGACTTCGGCTCCCATAGTAGCAAGTCTGCGGGTGCTCGTCACGTAAAGTCTGTAAAATGATGAAAAGTGCTGGGTGGTAAGATGTGTTCCTTGGGACGGTACGTCGTAGGGTCGAAGGGCCGTATCCTAGCCGGCAGTAGAATGATGTCAGGCTCCCTCTCCATCCCCAAAGGACCGTCGTCGTATGGAGCATCATCAGCCATCTGAAAAGAAGGTGCAAACTGAGCAAAAATGAGCGAAATGAGCTAAAATTGCCAAAAGTCAACAAAAGTCAACTCTCGGGAAGAGAAAAAGTAAAAGAAAGTCAAAACCTAGGAAAAGGTGCTAAACTTTGAGAGGAACATACCTCAAGTGGTGAAAATGAAGAAAAAAGCTCCGAAAACAAATTCTGATCGGTTCAAAGTGAAGGAAATCAGAAGATCTTAGTGAGTCAACTTTACGTGGGACGTTGGAAAACGCGTGCAAAGCCCGGATCTGAGAGGGAAAAGGGTCTAGGAAGGAAGGTGAGTGATTTTCGGCCTTGTGTGTGTGAGCATTTGTGTTTTGAAGTTGTGTATTTAAAAAACCGAACCTCAAAAGACCAAACTGCCCCAAATTTTACTAAATTGGCCAATTGACCAGTTTTTTAGGTCGACCGACCACCTAAGTGGTCTACAGGTGGTTTTGGTGGTTGGCAGCTCTCCAGGGTGGTCTTCAGGGTCCCATTGTCCTCTCTTTGTGTTTTTATGTCATGTGGAGTCCTTGGCTCTCGAGAAAGTGCAAGAAAAGTTCACTATTTTCGGCTCAAAATGTCCCCGTATGAACTTCGATTCACGTCTTCTATGCATGGCTCATTGTCACTCGTTAGGAGCAAGGTGTATCCTTTTTAAGTACATTGTGACCCCTCCGAGAGGTAAATCAGAGGTTGCGTTTGAATTGGTCTCGTTAAGGCGTGTATTTCCTTATTCGACATTTTACTTCAAACATGCTGTTGATGTTGCACTGAAAATGCATTGTTATTGTGCACAGAATGTGTATGTCGCGTGGCATGGCTACGCACTTTTCACTTGTATTGCTATGCACCTTTTCACTTGCATTGTATATGCACGCGTTTATCTCGTATTGGAATTGTATCTTGATGTAACGTTGAACATGTGTTTCTACTATATTGTACCTATTGAGTTTCTTTCTTATGCAGGCACGATATTGTATGTACGGTTCATTTGAGGCTGGTGCAACCAGACGATATTGTATGTGCGGTTCATTTGAAGCCGGTACAACCAGATGATGTTGTATGTGTTTCGGTCAGAGGAACTCCAGGTAAGATCATTTCTGTTCCCTCGAAACTCTCTCGTCGGTTAGAAGCATTCGGGTACGTCTGGTGCATACACCGATACCTCGTTGGTTAGAGACATTTGGTTACACCCAATGTTTACACCGGCCTCTGCCTTTCCCTCTCTTGCGTGTGATATGCTGAGAGGTGCTCCCTTTTCCTTTCTCGCGTGTGATACGCTGAGAGGTGTACCTTTCCCTCTCTCGCGTGTGATACGCTGTGAGGTGTACCTTTGCCTCTCTTGCGTGTAATACGCTGAGAGGTGTTGCCTTTCCCTCTCTCACGTATGATACGCTGAGATGTGTTTACCTCCCCTATCTCGCATGTGATATGCTGAAAAGTGTCGTCTTCCTTCTCTCGCGTGTGATACGCTGAGAGGTGTTGTCTTCCTTCCCTCTCTTGCGTGTGATACGTTGAGAGGTGTTATTTTTCCTTCTTTTGCGTGTGATACGCTGAGAATTGGTTCTTTTCCCTCTCTCGCGTGTGATACGCTGAGAGGTGTTGTCTTCTTTCCCTCTCTTGCATGTGATACGTTGAGAGATGCTTTGTTTGAGACTCTAGGTATTCCTGGTAGTTGCTTTTAGCCTTCTCCGCGTGAGACGCAGTGAGAATTGTATAATTTTCTTACATCCTTTCTGCATGAGATATAGTTTGGTTCGTGTTTACTTATTTGTTTGTGTACGAGTTTGCTGTAGCATTTCTTTGCATAACATTCGCTTAAAATGTTGAATTTATTTTGCATAAATGCTTCATTACAGTCCTCTTTGCATAATCATAAGTTATGTTCTGCATTGTGCATGTCATTTGCATCTTGCCCCTGCCTACGGGCACATCTCTTTGTTATCTTGCCTGTTTGTCTAAGGCTTCAGCCTTGTCAAAAATGGGTCGTCTCTGGGCTTTGACATTCACTCTCGTCATTTCTTGACTCCCGCGTTCTGTCAAAGAGGGGCAACTATAGACACCCCATTTTTGACCGACCTTAAGACTGAGACGTCATCAATTGAGAGCTCGATGATTGTGCATGTTTGTGCTCGTTTCGAGTTTCCGAAGCCTTTGGCTGAGCGCCTTGTCTCAAGACCTCTTAACTTTCTCCTTTTGGCCTGGTTTTTGGACCATGCCTTGCTGCCTTTGCCTAGAGGGAGACAGAGGCCTGTAGGCCATTTTTTGTAGCTGTAGGCTACCTTTCCCTCTTGTAGGCCACTCATAGTGGCCCGTAGACTAGTTTTCGGGGGCGTCTGGCTAAGTGCCTTGCCTTGCGGACTCTTGTCTTTCTTCCTTTTAGTTTCTTTTTGAACTAAACCTTGTTACCCTTTGCCAGGAGGGTGGACAGGGGTGTAGACCAGTTTTCCCCCCTATGGACCACTTTTCTTCCCTGCCAACCACTTTTGGTGGTCGGTTAGCTAGGATAGGTGGTCTGTGGACCACCTATGGTGGCCGGCAGCCTGCCATCACCTTCTACTCTCTCTGTAGACCCTCTTCCTCCCTTGCCGACCAGTTTTATTCCCTGTAGACCACTTTTGGTGGTCGGTCGACTAGGGGGAGTGGTCAGTCGACCACTTTAACTGGTCGGCGGCCTTTCTGCACTTTCTGCAGATATTTTCCTTGCCAGCTATGCCAGCTGTTAGGCGCAGAAGGCATCCTCCATACACGTGTATGGAGGGATTGCACCAAGCCTCTAGCTTGTCTAACAAGCTTGAGGCATGAAATTCTATATTAGGGAGCTTCCTCCCTCTTGTTCAAGGTTCAGAAATTTGGGATTAGGGCTAAACATATCTTTCCCTCTTGATTTCTCCCTCTCTCTCTCTCTCTCTCTCTCTCTCTATATATATATATATTAGTGCTGTTTTGTGCCTTAAAGTGAGTTTTGTTCACACTTTTGCACTAAACACCTAGTGAAACACCTTCACTCTTGGGAAATACCTTCACTCTTGGGATGAGGTTCTTGGTGGTTGCATTTGAGCGATTTTCGCTTGGTTTTGCCTCAGAAGTGGCTGTTCTTGTTGTTCTTCAAGGGTGAGTCCTATTCTCCCTATTAAAGCTTTGTTTTGATTGCATACTTAGCCACCTTTCCATGCTTCTTTTGGCTTAACCTTCAACTGCAAAAACCTTTGTTTTAAAGTGTTTTAAAAGGTTGTTTGAGGCCTTGTTTGAGTTAGGGGTGTCTCTCACTCTCTTGTGCCTTATTTGCTTAACTTCTTGCTATCTTTTAAAGCTATTGGGACCACCTCTTTTGCCTTTCTTACCACTGAAACTTAGAGGAATTTCAATGGTAGAAAGGTGGTTTTGAGGTCCCAAATAGGTGGGGGTTGTCCCACCTCTTCTTTTGTTTGCATGTATTGGTGGCCCATCAAAAGAGCATGTGTTTCTACTTCTTTATGGCTTTGTTTAGGCTCATTTTTGTGACTTTTCAGACCTTCCATAACTCTATTTTTGGCTCTCTTGGTCACCTCTTGCATGCTTATTGCACTTGTAGTGTAATCCTACTTGTGGCCTTGCAAAGTAACATGTCTTTGTGCCTTAAATTTGTTTAGTTAAAGCATGTTTTTGGTCACTATTTGCCATGTTATAACTCTGTTTTGGGTTGGTTTGGCTGCTTCTTACATGCTTCATGTACTTGTAATGCAATCCTCTTAGTTAGCCTAGCATGCTCTATGCTTTGGACCACCATTTTAGCATGTTTTTGGCTCCACTCCAGCAGACTTTTACTCATATTTTGGCATGCCTTAGCTTTGATTTTGGTCGACAAGGTCACCTCTTGCATGGTTTGTGCACTTGTAGTGCAAACTTGTTCACTAGCCTAGCTTGTTTGGTGTTTTGACCTATTGATCTAGCATGTGTATGCTTTACTCCAGTACATTTTTTGGCTTTGATTTAACATGCTTTAGGTCTGATTTGAGTGGTCTTGGTCATGCAACCTTGGCTTTGCATAGCTATAGTGCATTTGGCTTTGCTAGCCTTAAGCTTTGAGACCTCTAGCATGTCATATTTGAGCTTTTTGCATGGCATGGCATCATTTGGCATGTTATTTCAGACCATATACCTCTGCCATATTCTCGCATTTATCATCCCTTTATTGTGTTTGAGGGTTGAGCCTTATGCTTCACTTATGAGCCAATATATATGCATGCTTGCCTAAGCTTTTGGGGCTACCATATCAGCATGTTTTTGGTGTTATTTTACCATGTTACAACTCTGATTTTTGTTGGTGAAGTCACCTCATGTTTGGTTTTGGTATGTGTAGTGTAATCCCATTCATTGGCTTTGCATGCGTCATGCTTTATGCCTCCCATTCTAACATGTGTTAGCTCTACTCCATGCATGTGTTGGCATTGTTTTGACCTACCTTAGGACTGTTTTGAGTCATCTTGGCCCTTTGGGGCTTGTTTGACATGGCCATGGTGCAAGTACCTTAACTAGTCTTGAGTTTTGAGTACCCTACTATGTTATATTTGTGATGTTGCATGTTTGGACATCGTTTAACATGTTATTTCAGAGCATGTACGTGTGTCATGTTCTCACTTCTTTCATTCCTTGAGAGCTTTTGAGAGTTGTGTCTTTGTGCATTGTTAATGAGCTATCAAATGAGCATGTTCTCCTTGTGTTATATGCCTTGATCTTAACATATTTCAGCCATTGTTTTGGCATGTTTGACCTTTGTCCGGGGTTGGTTTGACCATTTGAGATTGATAGTGCATGCCTCATGTGTAATGTGTTTCATTACCTTTGATGCCTTAGCATTTAAACATGCCATGCATGCATTGCTTACATGATAGAGTCTTGCGCATGCCACTTTAGCATTGAATGTTGATTATCTTGTTTGCGTTGCATGTGTTTGGATTGGACGTTAATCCAAACACGAGGAATGTTGCACGTTTCACACTCAAAGTGATGAAACGTGTAGCATCTCTCGGTCACCGACCCTCTTGATCAAGCATGATAGAGGTGGAGGCCCTTATGTGTTATTTGTGGGCATTCATTGACATTGACCTGTGTAAACTTGGCTTCTCGGCCATCGTGCATTGCGATGCTCGGTTGGTGGCTCGAGAGTCGAGTACCGCGCTCCCTTGAGCTTGAGAAATGATAGGGAGGGTGGTTGTGCACACATATCTTGCAAATACACTGCTATGCCCCTTGTTGTTCTCTGTTGCAGCAAAACTGGAGTTTGGCAAATCAACTGGTCGGCCGACCAGTAGGGGTGGTCGACCGACCACTTTTTCTAGTCTACAGCCCCGTTTTCAGGTCGGTAGCCCACAAGGAGGTCCCCATGTTGGAGCAGAAGCAATCAGGAAGTTAGTGCACTTTTTAGAGATCAAATCAAATGCAAACAGAGGCAATTCTGGGCATAGCAATGGATTTCCGAGCGAGGCGATTGAGCATGCATTCACCCCTCGCCCCGACGACCTCTTTTAACTGCTTTAGCTTCTTTACTTAGTTAGCTAATTCGTCGATTTTGTACTTAATTAGTTAATGTGCTTGATTAATCATTTTGTTTTGTAATAATTAGTTAACTAGGAATAGTTAATTAGTTTTGGTTTGTAATAATTAGTTTAATTAGCATAGCTAGTTAGCTTATTATTTTGACCCTCCGTCGAGAGGGAAAATATTGTAATAAGGGTGCGTGTGTGTGTGCATGTCTTCCAACCCCCATTTCTTTCTCCCTTTTACTTAACTGCTTTCGATGGTTAGTTTAGGGCATATTTTATTTAGCATATCTTATGACTTGCATGTGTGCATCATTCAATCGTATTGCATGCACCGGGCTCGGTGCATCATTCAAACTGCATTGTATTCAATACACTTTCTTGAATACGTGTTTCAGAGCATGTTATCAAGTGTTGCATTCATATGCCATTCTAGATAGCCGAGCCTATTTTAGTTGTATTTTTGCATGTGTTGCATTAGACATCTTAACATAGCTAGGATCATGCATGATTTCTAACTAGCTTCTGTTTTGGCTCGGAGTACACTGTGAGTGTTTACGCTTTAGCATCTTGCATGTGTGTAAGTGCTGCCATGATAGCATGCTTGCCATGAGGCTATTTGCTTAATTGTTATAACTGCATGAATGCCTGTGGATGAAAGCTTCATTACTTGAATTAGAACAATTCATCAAAATGTACGTTTTAAGCCCATTTTGCGGAGTGGCAAAATCATGTTGTTTTCTGAGCCCACTTGAGGGTGGCAAATCCACGTCTTAGCTTACTTGCGAGTAGCACTTTCAAACCATTTTCGAAAAACAAACATGAGATGTTTTGTTCCAATTCTTGCGATTGAGTCTATACTTGTATGTTGTGCGCATCACATAGTAAGTTAGCCAATAAACCGGAATAAGAACGCATGTGTTTCAAAAATAACATATCATGTTTAGTAGAGGCCGATCCTTTGATCGGGCGAGCGGGGGTGCTCATTTCATGACATTCCCCTCTCGTACCCAAGTTCCTGAGCCGAGGCAACTTTGGTGATGACGGACACGTGGCCTTAGGCATGAATCAGGGTTTCCTAAACTTTCCAAAACAAAATATTTAGGTGGCGACTCTGAAATCTGGCAAAGCAGTCCATGTTCGGCGCTTTTTGATTAAAATCAATTTTTCGAAACCAATTGTCGGATTTGGACTCTTTGGTGATTTATCAGTCTTACATTGCACTTTGTGATATTAGATTCAGAACCGTGACAGGAGTTCGAACTGTAGTAGCTAGAACTACAATTCGCGCGCGGAGCGGAGTTCGGGCGGTCTACAACATGTAGCTTTACTATTTTTGTTAGGTTGGTGATGGGGTAAGATAGATGTAATCAAATTTGGAAGGTTTTTCCTTGGAGTAATGTTACAAATTCTAAAAGGTTTATCAAATTTTCTATTAAATATCTTATATAGTGTGAAACTCATATAAAACCTATATGGTGTCGATTTCACACCCATATGAGACATTTGGTAAAATTTTTAGGCTCTCTAGTATTTTTCTTCTCCTGCCGTTTGTTTACAGGTGTACAATTGCTGGAACAAACATTAATTAATTAATTAATTATAATAATCTATACTATTATTAAGTGAAAGTCTAAATTAGTTTAGTGAAACCTTCTTCTCCTCATGCCACGTAGCAACTTTATATATGCTAAAATAAAATAAAAAAATTATTATACACAGCATAAGCAAATTTTGAACCTAAGATCTTAGGTTTTATTAATAGCATACTTATCACTCAAGTAACATACATATTATGAGAAATTCTTTATTTATTATTATTATTAGTTATCTTAATTGAACATGCATCGCATGTGCCACCTGCTAGTAATAGATACAATTTTTAGACAAATTTGGTGACCACGCCACCTTTTTTGTTTGAGTAAATTTCAGATGGAATCCACAAACTTTAGTCTTGATAATATTTATTGGGGAGTTGACTTTGAGACCTAAAGAGAGCATACTTTTAGACCCGAAACTACATACACCAGGCCAATTTTTTTAGGGTTCATTAAACTCAATGTAGATGCATATAAAATATCCAAAATGTATTTTTTTTTCGTTGATTATACTTAACAAAAAAGGTAAATTATAAGTATACCTCCTAAAATTCACTTAAAATATGAATTGCCCCTTGTAGTTCTGGAAATTATATCCTACTCTTTGAAATTTCTAATTTCATAAAAAATGACCCATTTTGTTAATAAATCATTTTGTCAATTAACTATTTTTAATGATGCCAAAAATTTATTTCAATTAACAATCCAGATAACTTTATTATTGTATAAGAGAGCGGTTAGGAACTTTATTTTTTCAATTAATTATGTTAAATAAATTTTTTTACAAAGGGTATTTGTAATTTTCCAAACTACAGTGAGCAATCCATATTTTAAGCAAATCTCAGTAGGTATATTTGTAATCATATGATTTAGATTGAAAACAAATTATAATATGCGAAATTTGTGAAAAATCTATTTTAAAGAGGGTGTAAGACTTAGGTCCCACTGGTATTTTTTATTTTTTTTGTTTTGTTTCTGTGAGAAGTACTCACTTTGTAAAATATTGTGATGAGAATTACATTTTGTCTCTAATTTTATCCCTTGACCTATCTGTTGAATTTTATTACCTATTTAAATTTTTTTGAACCTATCTGTTCAAATTTGTATATATCTGTCAAAATTATTTTCAATTTTTTTAGTCTATTTGTTGAAATTTTGATCTATTTGTTAAAATTTACCATACTTATTTTTAATCTGTTGTTCAAATTTTGATCCTATCTGTTTAATTTTTTTTATCTTATCGGTCAAAATATTTTTTATCTCAATTTTTCTTTACTATCTGTTGAAATTTTTAGACAGATCAAGTCCATGAACACTTATTTGATTTAAACAGATCAAGTCCACAATAGCAACATATCTGTTGAAATTAGAGAGATGGATTTTTTTTTTTATAAAGGATGAGAGAGAACCTCCCAACACATCCTCATATCTATTAATTCTCACTTCATTTCTATCAAATGGTGACAATCTTCGCCACTGCTACTATAATTATCAGGCTCATCACCATCGCATCTCCACTAATTCCAGTCTATGGCCTCAGTGACTCCATCTCCACCTCCACCTTCATCGTTACCAAACAACATAACTAGCGAATGTTGGGAAAACAACCAAGTTATCAACATCGTACCCAACATCTAATTCAACTATATCGCCGGTGGCAGCAACAATTTCTACGGTATAAGGTCCGACGGCTTTAGCCTCATTTGCTGGAACCTTAGATTTGTCCCTAAAAGGGTTTACTACAACAATTTTGTGCTACTATAAGACCTCATATTCGGGGAGGGTCAAATTTGTGCTTTGACCAACGGTACGCGAACGTATTGGCTAGGTCTTATGTGGACACAAGCGATACCACTATAAAGGCGGGGCCATAAGTGCCGTGGCTGGAGGAAGCAGCGTCGACGTGATCTCATCAGAAGGTGTGAGGTCCATCGTTACAGTTATTTTGTGCCCTAGTTAGGATTGTCATGATGCACTAAAGAGATGGACTTGGGTTCTAAAGAGAGAGAGAGAGACGTTATAGCATTTCTGGTTTAGACTCGACCCATTGTATGTTTCAGATCCTGGCTTTATTGTCTTATACAGTTGTTCATGTCTTGTTTCTCTTATTTTTGTTTGAGTTTGGCTTTTGAGCTGTGTTGGTTGGGTTTGGAACAGGTTGGTAGCTTGTTTTGCAAACGGTTGTTGCCCAGAATTTTGTTCCTTCGCTCGAGTGACACTTCTTGTGCTCGAGCGGTCTTTGTGAACCTCCGGTACTTTTGCATGTCTATAGAACTACTGGGAGTTTGCATTCTTTGGTCGAGCAATGGTCTTCTGTCTGTAAAACTACTGGAGTTTGTATTCTGCGCTCGAACGAACCTTCTTACGCTCCAGTGAACTGTGCGTATATCAGTTTGTCAAAACACTTTTCTGAGTCACTTTTTCACCTCACTCTCTCTAAACATTTCAAAACCCTAATATCTCTCACTCACTCTCTAAAACTCATCTATTCCCCTTGAATACACGTAGATCTATCAGTCTTTTTACCCGTGTCCCTTTGTTAAAAAGATGGAGCTTGACGAGGGCTTCGTTCTAATCGCACCAAAGTTGATTTTCGACATCTTTGAGTTTCCATCCCTCTTTCAATCATCTTCTAAACTTGAGGTAGGAATACTTTCCATACTTGTTATGAGTTTTAACTTAGTTATTTGTTATTTCTACACCATATTGAGATTTTTGAAAAATTTGGAACAATCTAGGGTTTTGGGTAAAAATAAAAAGAGGGATTTTTCAAACGGATCCTTGGAAATGATTTTGTTATGGAAGATGATGTTGAGTTGGGAATAAATTGTTGATTTTGAATGTTAGGATTGATTTTGGAAAGAAAAAGGATTTTGCCCTAAATGCCTCAAATGTTGATTTTATATAAACTATGAGATTTATATTGAAATTGTGAAATTTGATGGATGTTGATGAGGAAGGTGGAGTTAGATATGCATTATCACTCATCTTTTGAAAATTTGGAGAGTTTATCTTTATTGGTAATTGTTAATCTGTTTTGAAATATCTATTTTGGGCTATCGGTGGATGATAGTTATAAGTGTTATAGAAATTGCATGTGAATTAGGAGAATAGAAAATATTTTTCTCATTCATTTGCATTGAGCATTATCTCACATTTATACATTGGAAATGTTACTGTTTTGAGAAAATGGGTGAATCTGGCAAAGGAATTGTTGTTACATCAAATAAGTTGGCCTGTGCGTCTAGAGTGAAAGTCTCGAAAACCGCGCGTATACATGGTTGCCAATCCCGCAAACGAAATTTATGAGAAATGGCAATAGTAGTGCTTGTATAGCCTATGTTTACACAGGTCCCAGCTTACGATTTCCTCTGGACGAAATTTCCGGAAAAGGTTGTATGGTTTTGAAATTCTCAGAGTGTGATTCACTTCCCTATTTTCTGTTGTAAAAGAAATGATTTATGAACCATGATATTAACTTGGCATTGCATGGTTTTGAAAAGAAATATAAAATGTCTTGGCACGAGCATTGCATATGCATTCACCTTATAACTTTGCTATGATTCATATATACTATGTTGGATTATTTCTACTGGGCTTTAGCTCAACCTATGTGGGAAAAACATTTCAGGTGCTGATGATATGCCTTTGCCAAGGCAATAGTTTGGGAGGACTTTGAGCGAGAGCTTCTTTTGTGTATTTAATGTATTTATTTTTGTATAAGCCAAGGGCTTAAACTATATTGGACTTAGGTCCACTTTTGTTATAACTAAGCATCGTTTTGGAAAGATGTAAGCCTTTAGGATATTTCTTATTTGTCTAACTTTTATCTTGTCTTTCTATTATATCGCTCTTTTGTAAAGCTTAATTGTAAATCAATGAAAGATAACTTCTTTATCATTGTGAGCACTTCTTGATATTGAGTATGGGTTATAGTAATTATTTCAGTGCATTACAACTTGGTATCAGAGCATATCGGGTGTGAATACTTTGGGTATGGGGGAAGTGGTTCTTACCACAATGCGTTTATCTCGCTTGATAGAGATGTTTGTATGTTTGCAATGCTCTGTGATAACATGCTTTTGTGACTATATGGGTATGGGATTTAATTCCTAAGATATTGATTGGGCCTACGGGTTCCTAGAAGGCCTATTAGAAGAGCACTTGATCACTGTTGTTTCTAATTAGAACTCTGGCAATACAGCGAGATGATCATTATCTAGGAATAAAATTCGTATGTGTTTATGTGACTTTGTGCTGATGTGGAGTGAATCACTGTTGTCAATCGCATTTGGACGCAAGTGAGTTAGCTTCGGCACATTTGTAAACGTGCTAATTTCTTTTGTTACCTTCATTAGGATATCCGGACGTGGACGTGGTGGTGGTAGGCGTGGTAGTCCTAGAAGTCATGAGCTGCCTTTACTTTATGAGATTCCAACGCAAGAAGAAGGGGTTAGTTAGGCCAATGTGGCCAAACCAGTTGGTCAGTAGGCCATGGGCACTTTGGCCCGTGAGATGGACGGAGCTTTGCAGGAATCTATAGACATTCTCAGGGTTAAGAATCAAGTCCAAGCCCAAGTTACTGAAGCAGGGTTGTCCTTCTTGAAGAGGGAATTCTTCTAGTCAAATCCAGACAAGTTTTTGGTAACCTTAATGAGCCACTGAAGGCAAATGAGTGGTTAGAATAGATGGTGATGATGTTCGAGATGCTTGGCATAGAGTACGACGGTTTGACAGTGACCTTGGCATCCTTCCAACTGAAGAAAGATGCCGGTCAGTGATGGAAGTATGCACGTAAGCGCGTTGGGGAGTGGACTTCGGAGGGCTTTGTCAATGCCTTCCAGGATAAGTTTTTTCTTCTCACTGCTAGGGAGAAGTTGAGAGATCAGTTTTTGAGGCTTAAGCAGCTTAGCCTACTAGTAGCCGAGTTCGAGGCAGCTTTCACAAGCCTCTCTAGATTTGCACTAGAACTCGTGACGACTAAGAAATGCCGTTGTATTGAGTTTGAAAAGAGATTGAGGACCAGGATTCTTTTTAAAGTAGCTGGGCTGATGATTAGAGACTACAGACGCCTTGTGGAGGCAGCGACTCATCTTAAGATCGAAGTTTAGGTAAAAGAGAAGCGGATAAGGGGCTCCAGGAGGAGTCAAAAGGTTCTGGGGAAGAACTGGAATAGTAAGAGAGAAAGGGGTTCCACTCCACAACAGTCCCAGGTAGCACAGTCTAGGTCCACTTTTCTTGTGCCGATTTTGGGTTCAGGGAGAGGTAATCTAGGAGGTTTCTCTTGTTACAAGTGTGGCCAGTTTGGTCAGAATCCTTCAGCTTGCCCACAGAGAGGAGGAGGGCAATAGTCTGCACCGTCTGTGGCTCATTCCCAGAGCTAGAGTCAGGGGAGAGGGCAGCCGGCTACTTGTTATCAGTGTGGGAAGTCAGAGCATATGAAGAGGTTTTGCCCTCAGTTGGGTAGCACACCTGGTGCGTCTGGTTCTAGGCAGACACAGAGCCACTAGCCTGAACAGTCAGCTCAGGCCTTAAGGCCCAATCAGGGGGCCTCTTCGCCCCAGTCAGTGTATCAGACTTATGCTCCAAGGGGTGAGAAGGTGGTGCAAAGACATTCAGGGTGTGTGTATGCTGTTACCATGCTAGACTTAGTGCCAGCACCTTCTATAATGCGAGGTAACTTCTTGTTGTGTAATTCTATTGCCAATGTGTTAATTGATACAAGTGTATCCCATTCGTTCATCTTGCTTGCATTTGCATCGACATTGAGGTTAGAATTGGCCTCAGTTAACATCTCCACTCGGTGTAGAGTCACTTATTGGTGGTGAGATTGTTTTGGAATAGGGGTGTCGGGGTTGTGAGATAGAGGTTGCCGGTCGCTGATTTCCTTTAACTTTTGTGTTGATTGATATGTCGAGCTTTGACGCTATATTGAGTATGGACTGGTTGTCATCGTATCGGGCTGTCATAGATTGTTAACATCAGAGGGTTACTGTATGTACCTTGAGTGGTGATTTTTTTTTATTTCATGGGAGACAGAGCCAATAGAGCTTCATTGCCAATATGTAATCCGCGAGGTCGAAGTGGTCTTAGTCGTCTTCTTGCAAACTTCTTAAGTACTGAGTGTGATGAAGTCCAAACTGAATTACCAAGGGTAGCTTGTGAAAACCCAGAAGTTTTTCCTGAGGATCTCACTAGTTTGCCACATCACCGGGAGATTGAATTCTCTATTGATTTAGTATTTGGCACGACACCGATTTCTATGGCACCATATAGATTTGCACCTGCCAAATTGAGTGAGTTGAAGATTCAACTCCAGGAATTGTCAGATAAGAGTTTTATCCGCCCTAGTACTTTGCCTTGGGGAGCACCGGCTCTCTTTACCAAGAAGAAAGACAATGCATTGCGACTTTGTATAACTTACCAAAAGTTGAACCGGGTAACTATTAAGAACAAGTACCTAATGCCTCGTATAGATGATTTTCTTGATTAGTTAAAAGGGTTTTGTTATTTTTCCAAGATAAACCTGAGATCGGGCTATCACCCGTTGAGGGTAAGGGAGGAAGATATAATGAAGACGGCATTCCGTATGCAGTATAACCATTATGAGTTCCTAGTGATGCATTTTGGGCTAACTAATGCACCTGCCATGTTTATGGATTTGATGAATCGGATCTTTCGTGAATGCCTAGACCATTTCATAGTTGTATTCGTTGATGACATCTTGATTTACTCACCCTCTGAGGAGGAGCATGGGGAACACCTGCGTGTTGTACTTGAGTTGCTTAGAGCCCACAAACTATATGTTAAGTTCAGGAGGTGTGAATTCTGGTTGAGAGAAGTAAAGTTCTTAGGTTATGTGCTATCCGGGGAATGAGTGACTGTAGATTCATCCAAGATAGAAGTAGTACAAAATTGGGAACAACCTAAGAATACATTTGAGATCCGTAGTTTCTTGGGATTGGCTGGGTATTACCATGAGTTTGTGAAGGATTTCTCTAGATTAGCCTCACCATTGACTAAAATGACGAGGAATGGAATCAAATTTGTGTGGAGTGAGACTTGTGAGAAATCATTTTAAGAACTTAAGGTTAGACATACCACTGCTCCAGTGTTAATTATTCCAGAGATGGGTTAGGGCTATTCTGTATATTGCGATGCCTCACGGGAAGGTTTGGGTTTTGTCTTAATGCAAGAAGGGAAGGTACTAGCCTATGGCTTACGTCAGTTCAAAACACATTGTAGGAACTATGCTACCCATGATTTAGAACTAGAAACTGTGATTTTTGCCCTGAAGATTTGGAGGCATTACCTTTACGGTGAGAAGTTTGAGGTGTTTTCTGATCATAAGAGTTTGAACTATCTATTCTCGCAGAAGGACCTGAATTTGAGGCAAATGAGGTGGATGGAGTTTATAGGGATTACGATTTTGCTTTGCATTATCATCTGAGAAAGGCCAACGTACTGGCCGATGCCTTGAGTAGGAAATCCATTAGCAGTGTAGCTAATATTGCCATCCATGAATGGGAGATGTTGGCTTCTGTTGGTGAGTTTGACTTGAATCTTAGCGAGTCCGTTGAGTCGGTAACTTTGTTTTCAGTAGTTCCATAACCTACACTTGTGAGTTGAGTTATAGAAACACAGAGGGGTGACCTTGAGGTAGAATCCCTCCGGGAGAAAATCTCTAGTGGAAAGGTAGAGAAGGGCTTGAACGTGTATTTCGACTTGAGTGTTAGATACATTGACCGTTTTTTTATGCCGGAGTCTTGCTGAGAGGAAGTACTCCAAGAGTTTCACCATTCACGCCTAGCAGTGCACCCGGGAGGCATAAAGATGCATCACGACCTTAGTCGTCAGTTTTGGTGGAAAGGGATGAAGAAGGATATAGCCATGTTTGTATCGTAGTGCCTTACTTGTCAACAAGTGAAGGCCGAAGATCAGAGGCCAGCAGGGTTGTTGTAACCCTTGCCTATAGTAGAGTGGAAATGGGAACATATCATGACGGATTTTGTTATGGGTCTTCCGATGACTCAACGAGGTAATGACGCCATTTGGGTGGTGTTTGACCGATTGACCAAGTCGGTGCACTTTGTACCTGTGCGCACGAGTGACTCGGTAGACTATCTAGCCGACCTTTATATTAGGGACATAGTTCGACTTCATGGGGTCTTTCTAACTATTGTTTCGAATAGAGATCCACGTTTTATGGCTCGGTTGTGGTAGAGCCTATAGAATGCCTTGGGCACTAGGTTGACTTTTAGTACTTCCTATCATCCTCAGACTGATGGGCAGTCAGAGTGTACTATTTAGATCCTTAAGGATATGCTTCGAGGTTGTGTCATTGACTTTAAGGGGTCGTAGGAGAGGCACTTGGCCTTAGTGGAGTTTCCCATACCAATAGCTTCCAGTCGAGTATTGGTATGGCACCGTTTGTGGCCTTGTATGGCTGACCGTGTAGATCCCCTCTGTGTTGGGCCAAGGTGGGTGATGTACCAATGTTGTGTCCAGAGTTAGTTCGAGAGACGACGAAGAAGATTACACTTATCTGTAAGAGGTTGGTTAAGGCTCAGAGTTGGCAGAAGAGCTATGCTGACCGCAGGAGGAAACCATTATCATTTGAGATGGGAGATCACGTCTTCTTAAAGATATCACCTAAGGTTTGGAAAGAGTGAAAAGTTGTCTCCTAGGTTTATTGGGCCTTTTGAGATCCTAGGGCAGATTGGGGAGGTAACTTATCGCTTGGCATTGACGCTACAGCTTTATGGGGTTCATGACATGTTTCATATTTGTATGCTCTAGAAGTATGAGCCGGATCCATCACACGTGTTGGATTGGACGGAGTTAGAGGTAGACGAGGATGCCTCATATGAGGAAAAACTTGTTAGAGTTTAGATACTCGAGACCAAGTCTTGCGAGGCAAGACAATTCCATTAGTAAAAGTGTTGTGGCGACACCACGGGGTTGAAGAGGCCACTTGGGAGCGTGAGGCGGTAGTCCGTGAGAAATAACCAGACTTATTTATTGATGTTTTAAGATGTATTGAAAACTTTGTTATGTTAATGAAATATAAACATTGTATATGTTTTGAAAATATGAATTGTATATTCAATATCAAGAACTCGTTTATTATGTTGATGAGAATAGATGACGGATGGATGGGTCAGGGTGACGAATCTAAATAACTGTCATTGTTGTAATTGGTTTAAACTTGGTTTTAATGTTTGGATTAAATTTCGGGGACGAAATTCCTTAACGAAGAAGGTTATAGCGTTTTTGGTTTAGACCTGACCCATTGTATGTTTCGGATCCAGGTTTCATTGTCTTATACAATTGTTCTTGTCTTGTTTCCCCTTATTTCTCTTTGAGTTTGGCTTTTGGGATTTGTTAGTTGTGTTTGGAACAGGTTGGGAACTTGTTTTTCAAATATTTGTTGCCCAGAATTTTATTCCTTTGCGCAAGCAACACTTCTTGCACTTGAGCAGTCTTTATGAACCTCCAGTACTTTTACAAATGTGTAGAACTACTGGCAGTTTGCATTCTTCACTCTAGTGAAGCTTCTTGCACTTGAGCGATGACTTTTTATTTGTAAAACTACTGGAGTTTACATTCTGCGCTCAAGCGGAATAACTTATTGTGTTTAGTCTCTTGAGCGACACATCTTATGCTCGAGCAAACTGCGCATATATCAGTTCCTAAAAACACTTTTCTAAGTCACTTTTTCTCATCTCTCTCTCTCTCTAAACATTTCAAAACCCTAATATCTCTCACTCTTTCTCATTTATTCCCTTTGAATACATGTAGATCCGTCAATCTTTTCACCCGTGTCCCTTTGTTAAAAAGGTAGAGCATGACAAAGGCTTCATTCTAATCAGAGCAAAGTTGATTTTTAACATCTTTGAGTTTCCATCCCTCCTTCAATCATCTTCTAAACTTGAGGTAGGAATACTTTCCATACTTTTTATGAGTTTTAACTTAGTTATTTGTTATTTCTAAACCATATTTAGATTTTTGGAAGATTTGGAACAATCTAGGGTCTTGGGTAAAAATTAAAAGAGGGGATTTTCAAATGGATCCTTCAAAATGATTTTGCTATGGAAGATGTTGTTGAGTTAGGAATAAATTGTTGATTTTGAATGTTGGGATTGATTTTGGGAAGAAAATGGATTTTGCCCTAAATCCCTCAAATGTTGATTTTATATAAATTATGAGATTTATATTGGAATTGTGAAATTGCATTGATGTTGACGAGGAAGATGGAGTTAGATATGATTATCACTCACCTCTTGAAAATTTGGAGAGTATATCTTTATTCGTAATTGTTTATCTGTTTAGAAATATCTGTTTTGGGCTATCGGTGGAGGATAGCTATGAGTGTTGTAGAAATTGCATGTGAATTAGGAGAATTGAAACTATTTTTCTCATTCATATGCATTGAGCATTATCTCACACTTATACATTGGAAATGTTGTTGTTTTGAGAAAATGATTGAATCTAGGAAAGGAATTGTTGTTACATCAAATAAGTTGACTTGTGTGTCTATGATGAAAGTCCCGAAAACTGTGTGTATACATAAGTGTCGATCCTGCGGATGAAATTTCCGTGAAATGGCAATAGTAGTGCTTGTATAGCCTATGTTTACACGGGTCCCGGCTTACGATTTCCTTCGGACGAAATTTCTGGGAAAGGTTGTATTGTTTTGAAATTCTCAGAGTGTGATTCACTATCCTATTTTCTATTGTAAAGGACATGATTTATGAACCATGATATTAACTTGGCATTGCATGGTTTTTGAAGGAAATATAAAATGTTTTGGCACGAGCGTTGCATATGCCTTCACCTTATAGCTTTGTTAAGATTCACATACTGTGTTGGATTATTTCTAGTGGGCTTTGGCTCACCCTATATGGGAAAAACATTTCATGTGCTGATGATATGCCTCCGCTAAGGCAATAGCCTGAAGGACTTGGAGCGAGAGCTTCTTCTGTATATTTACTGTATTTTTTTTTTTTGTACAAGCCAAGGCTTTGTAGCGACCCTAATTTTTCTCAAATCATTATTTATTATTATTACTTTATTTTATTTGTTGGCTTTATTAATTGCGTGGATACATGAGAATTTAATGTATTATTTAATTATATATAATTAATTCATATATATATATATACATTTATATACTTTTTATTAAAAAAAAAAGGTCTTTTACATATTGATAAAATATATATCATATTGATGTATGTTGTATTTATCTAGTATTTGTAAAATAAAATACAAAAATAAATGGCAATTACGTTATAAGGATTCGAGAGGTGTTGGAAAAAAAAAAAAAGAAAAAAAAAAGAGAGAGAAGGTAGAGAGAGAGAGAGAGGGGGCAAAGAGAGAGAGAGAGAGAGAGAGAGAGAGAGACGGTGGAAGAGAGAGGTATTGAAAAAAACGGGCTAGGATTTTATTTTGGTGACATCATTAATTCTTCAAGTACTCTTTGATCTTTGAAAAATAATCGTGAATACAAAACCCACTTTCCTTGATTTATGTTTATTTTGTTATTATTATATATTTATTTTTATTTATTTGATGTTGGTTTGATATTGTATTTACATGAAGATGATGAATTGATTTTAATTATTTTGATTAGTGGTGTACGTAAGGTTTAGGGTTTTTATATGTATTTATTTTATGGTCGTAATCACACTCATGGATATATGAAATTAAAATAAACTTGGAACCCATATATAAATTCTAAATACTCCACCATGACTCTATGAATTGTTGTTTTATTTGAGTGTTGATGAAAAAAAGTGTATAGAAAAAAAAAAGGTGAGGATTATGAGATTTATTTGAATGCCTTAGGCTTGGCATTGTTATATTTGTTCTCATGAGTAGATGATGAATTGTGTATATATATATATATTGTTGCCTTGTTCTGAAGAATATACTAGTGCTTTGATGTACGCGCGTACGTGTATGCTAACTATCCGGGAAGTGTAGGTCAAACTCAGGACGATATCCCCGTGCAAGTTTGGCTTCAGAGTGGTGTTAGGTATACGGGAGGCACATGGGATATATGTGTAGACTGAAAGTGAAGGGCTGAAGTGGTGGTGTTAAGGTAGAAAGAATTAAATATGAACTTATTGGTATAGTTTGAATTGTTTTGATTTGTACATCTTGAAAAATAGTAAACAACCTCGTTAAATTATGAAATTTGGGCAGAGGCATTTATACATAATTCTAGACTACTTTTGTATTTTAACTTTTTACTAAAAAGATCGATTAGAACTTGTAATCGGATGATCTTGGTTATAATAGTTTTTATTCATTTTAGCAATGTAGATTTTAGATGCTGTTTTAGATCACGAAATGAGCTCATTTTTATTGATTTCATGCAAACTAAAATAAAACATTATTCTGAACACTTTTCGTGTTTTGAACTTTTTCGAAAAAAATTATCTTAGGGTAATTTCTTTTCGTTTTCAGCTTCAGATTTTTCGATTGAATTCCGTCTAGGTTTTTCTATCAAGTTTTTCTCTCAACTTATTCAGTGTCTACTAAATTTGTTTGCATAGCCCTTTAGGAAATTTGATTCTGTATAATTTTTGTTCTTTCAGTTTTGGTCAACTCGAATTATTTAAGCATGAAACGGTGCATTTGTGTACTTCTTCGGCAAGTTACTTATGCTTAAATTATACTAACTTTATTTTTTTGCAAAATGGTGGGTCTTACTAACTTTTTTATGCAGTGCTGAGCCACTATATTTTTATTTTTATTTTGTTTGTTTTATACTCAATTTATATTTAGCTATGTACGGGCAAGAAATTAAATGCCACCGTATCTCAAGAAACTACCCCTTCGTCTTGGTGCGGGAGGAACTATTTGTCTTGTCCTGTAACAAGAATTAAATGTACTTTTGTTTGTGTCTGGTGGGCACGTGGTGCCAAATCTTGTACTCATACCAATATATTTGTCTACTGACCCATTTTGTCTCTTGGCATCTCGGGTGCATTCTGTTTGAGTGCAGTCGAGCTACCTTTGTAGGATTAGTTGGGACTACGGTGGTGACAAGAAATAACTACGATCATAGGACATGTCTTTCAGACTTCTTTTGTTTTCTGGACTTTAGGATTGATATTAGTTTATCTATTTTTTTTTATTTTTTTTATTATTATTTTTTTTTTTTGACATTAGTATTTTGACAATTTGGCACTGTAGGTTATTTTTCAACTTACATTATTTTAGTTGTTTTGACTAGTTGTTGCTACTTTAATGTTGAAGGTTTGGATAGTTATGAATCTAGGATGGATAGTTTGGTTGGCATTTACTAATTTTTTTTATCGCTTATATTTATTTTTTTTTTTTTTTTTTGGAGCTTTGAAATTTACTTAAACCTTATGGTGACGAAAACATTTAGATTTTGTTTCACCCTTAGGATTTGGATGATGGAATATTGATTGGGTTTTAGTTTTAATTTAATATTTAATTGTCCAAATTTTGAGACGTGACAGTTTGGTATTAGAGCTCTAGGTTACCCTAGAGTTGTGAGAGTTTAGGTGATCCTCAGATTGTAGAAACATGGGTTAGATGGTTTAGTTTGGTGGTTGAATTTATTCTATGTATTTATGAATGAATTTTTGTGTGTTTAACTTGAAGATGATGGCTGGAAGGTATCTTTAATCTTTTTTAGGAACCCATTAGAGTACTTTGTGATATTGGTGCCTCTCATTCTTTCATATCTAAACAGTTTGTAGAAAGAGAACACCTTGTAACTACCTCCTTATCTAGACCTATTCGTGTTGAGACCCCTTTAGGAGGGGCTATTACTCTTTATGAGATATGTAAAGATTTTGAGATTGACTTTGGGGGCAGCGTCTTATATGCGAACCTAATTGTTTTAGGGTTTGAGGGGTTTGTAATTATTTTGGGTATGGATTGGCTGTGAAATCACTTTGTGACTTTAGATTTTGATGTAAAGACTGTGAATATAGATATTCCAGGTATGCCACGGCTTACCCACACTTATAGAGAAGGAGGAAAGTCAATGATGATGATTTTTTTGTGCTCGGTGGAAATCCCTAAGCAGGATATTAGTGAGGTAGATGTGGTACGTGAGTTTGAGGATGTATATGAGGAGATACCTAGACTTCCACTTCGACGGGTAGTAGAATTTTGCATTGACTTAGTGTCGGGAACTGTACTAATTTCAAAGGTGGCATATAAAATGGTGCCTAAAGAGCTTGTGGAGATGAAAAAACAGCTAGAAGAGATGCTTCAGAAAGGGTTCATTCGTTCAAGTAACTCCTCGTGGGGAGCACCAGCGATCTTTGTCTCCAAGAAAGATGACACTCTCCACATGTACATAGATTATAGAGAGCTGAACAAGATGACTATAAAAAATAAGCATCTGCTACCGAGAATTGATGCCTTGTTTGATCCATTGAAGGGGATAGCCATGTTCTCTTAGTTTGATCTCAGAAAGGGTTACCATTCGATGGGTGTCAGAGGTAAGTAAACTGCTTACTGCTTTTTGGACCCGGTATGGGTTGTACGAATTTTCTGTAATCCCTTTTGGTTTGACAAATGCTCCTGCCTATTTCATGGACTTGATGAACAGAATTTTTCAACCGTATCTAGATAAGTTTGTGATTATCTTCACAGATGATATAACGGTGTCTTTTAAGAATGAAGAAGAGCACAAAGAATACTTGAAAGTCGTATTACAGACTTTGAGAGAGCAACAGTTATATGCTAAGTTCAGTAAGTGTCACTTTTTGGAGAAAGAAGTTCGATTTTTGGGACATGTTGTGTCCAATCTGCGGATAGTGGTAGATCTTGGGAAAGTTGTTGCTGTCAAAGAATGGAAGGAACCCACAAACCCTTCAGAGGTGAGGAGTTTTTTAAGAGTAGCCGATTATTACCGGAGATTTATAGAGTAGTTTTCCACTATTGCAACACCCATGACCAAGTTGGCCAGCAAGAATTTGAAGTTCTTATGGACAGATGACTGTGAAAGAGCTTTCCAGGAGTTAAAGCAGTTGTTGACTATAGCTCCAGTGTTAACTATGCCAGTACAAGGGGAAAAGTTAATAGTGTTTACTGATGCGAGTGGAACTAGTTTGGCATGTATGTTGATGTAGCATCAGAAGGTTGTATCTTATGCCTCACGGCAGCTAAAACCTTATGAGAGATGATACCCTACTCACGACTTAGAGCTGGCAACAGTTGTTTTTGTGTTTAACGTGTGGAGACACTACTTGTTTAGGGAGCACTTTGAGTTATACATAGATCACATTTAATATCTTTTTTCCCCAAAAAAGTTGAATATGCAGCAATAGAAGTGGGTTGAATTCATTAATAGTTATGATTCCGAGATCCTTTACCACTTGGGGAAAGGAAATGTGGTTGCAGATGCACTTTGTCGACAACATGGGATTATAGCTTCTTTGATGATTTAGGAATAGAATTCCTTGGAATTAGTTTCGATGCATGATGTTTGACCAATAGAGAGTGTCGAGAGGGCATAAATTGGTAGTTTGACGGTGCAGTCGACGTTACTGAGTAAAGTTTGTCAGATTCAATATTTAGATAGGATCCTTGTCAGCAAGCTCAATGACTTTGTAGTGGATTTGATCGATGATTGTCCTACTGAGTGATCAATGGACTCAGATGGGAGATTGCGCTTCAGGGGTAGGTTGTGTGTACCTAACAATGTTGAATTGAGGAGAGAGATTATGGATGATGCCCATGGCTCCCGATATACCATTCACCCTAGTTGAACTAAGATGTGTCATGGCCTGAAGAGGACATTTTGGTGGGAAGGTATAAAGAAGGACGTAGGAGAGTATGTTTCTGGATGTTATGTCTGTCGACAGGTTGAGGCAGAACACCAACGACCGTTTAGACTTTTGCAGCCTCTCGAGATCCCTACTTGGAAATGGGAGTACATCTCTATGGACTTCATGGGATGGATTGCCACGATTTAAGTGAGGCAATGAATCTATTTGGGTGATAGTGGATCGACTCACCAAGTCTTCTCATTTTATTCCTATTAGTGTTCACCGAACTACAGATAAACTGGCTAGGTTATATATTCGGGAGATGGTGCGACTTCATGGCGCATCAGTTTCTATAGTTTCAGATTGTGTTCCATTGTTTGTGGCGGAGTTTTGGGGGAGT
This sequence comes from Camellia sinensis, assembly GCF_055761805.1. NCBI lineage: Eukaryota > Viridiplantae > Streptophyta > Magnoliopsida > Ericales > Theaceae > Camellia > Camellia sinensis. Next base: position 95,430,162 of record NC_138975.1, read on the forward strand.
TTTCAGCATGCTTTGGGTGCTAGGTTAGACTTGAACACGGCTTATCATCCTCAGACAGATGGGCAAACAGAGCAAGTAAATCAGATCTTGGAGGATATGTTGAGAGCTTGTGTCCTTGATCTTGGTGGTAGTTGGGAGGAACACCTGCCATTGGTGGAGTTTGATTATAATAATACTTATTACTCCAGTATTGGGATGGCACCTTTTGAGGCTTTGTATGAGAGGCCATGTCGATCACCTGCTTGTTGGATGAAGGTAGAAGATGCACCGTTGTTAGGGCCAGACTTAGTGATAGAGACCATAGAGAGTGTGAACATTATTCGGGAATGTATTAAGACTACACAAATTTATCAAAAGAGTTACGCTAATATAAAACATAAGGGGGTTAAGTTGAATGTTGGAGATTTTATGTTTTTGAAGGTCTCGCCGATGAAGGGTATCATGCGGTTCGGAAAGAAGGGAAAGTTGACACCTAGATTTGTGGAACCATACGAGATCACTGAGAGGATTGGTAATGTGGCTTACAAATTAGCCTTACCACCTGCTTTAGCCATGATTCACAATGTGTTACATGTATCTTTATTGCAGAAGTGTGTGTAAGACCCTTTCCAAGTAGTATCACCAGAAGTGTTGGAGATTAGCGACGATCTCACATATGTGATGCGACCAGTTACTATTCTAGATCGGGATGTAAAGAAGTTGCGGTGCAAGAAAGTGAACTTGGTGAAAGTGCAATGGAGGGAGGATGAGAATGATATCACTTGGGAATTGGAAGAGAAAGTTCGACGTATGCACCCAGAGCTTTTTGTTTAGTACTATCTCCTATCAAATCTCGGGATGAGATTCTTTTGAGATGTGTATATTGTAGCGACCCTAATTTTTCTCAATTCATTATTTATTATTACTTATTTTATTTTTGGCTTTTTTAATTGCGTGGATACATGATAATTTAATGTGTTATTTAATTATATACAATTAATTCGAATATTTATACATATTTGTATTTTTTTTTTAAAAGGTGTTTTATATGTTGATAAAATATATATCATATTTATGTATGTTGTATTTATGTAGTATTTGTAAAATATAATTGTAGCTTGCTTTTCGTGCTTATTTCGGATACGATAGCCCTACAGTTCGGACTCCCGTGGTTCTGAATCTGATTTCACAAGTGCAATGTGAAATAGATAAACACAAATGAGTCCAAATTGCAATTCTTTTGGAAAATCGATTTTGAATAAAAAAATGCCAAAAAGGGACTGCATTGTCAGATTACAGAGTCATCAACAAAATATTTTTGAGAAATTTAGGAAAACCCATGACTTGTGCCAAAGTCTACGTGTCCGTCATCACTAAAGTGTCTCGGCTCGAGAACTTAGGTATGAGAGGGGAAGGTCATCAATTGAGCACCCCACTCACCCGATGAAAGACCGGCTTCAACTAATCATGATGTGATTCTTATTTACAATATATGCTCTTGTTCCGATTATTAGGCTACCTTTACTAGTTGACTCACACAAGTATAGATTACTTCGCCCGCTTTGGAATGTTTTGATTTCATTCTTGTTTAAAAAAGAGTTTTGAATATGTGTTACTTGAAAAAGTAAGCTCATATATGCATTAATCAAATCATCCAAATTTAAGCAAATTATCCTTCATTCATAAGCATTCAAACAAACAAGAACTTAGCCTCATGGATATGCTAGATATGGCAACAATCACATGCACGCGATATGCTAAAGCAAAACTGCTCACCTAGTACTCCAAGGCAAGCCAAAGAAAATAAAATAATTAGAAGAGATGCATGCTAGTGACTAATACAACACAAGCAAAGACGCAACTACTAAGCTCGGCTACTAGCATGGCATGTGCAGTAATTTGATAGCATGCAGTTAGGCACATATTCAAATGAAGAATGTGAAATAACCAGAAAGTTAGAATGATGCGCCGAACCCAATGCATGCAAGACAAATGGATGCAGATCATGGAAAATGCCAATTCAAAACATGATGCTCCATGCTATCCATCATAAGTGAGTAAATAAAATGGAGAAGGAAATGGTATTGGAAGATATACACACATTATTACAATTTTCCCTCATACAAGAGGGTCCGAATAAATGTCCTAGCTAATTACCGAATTTACTAACGATTACAATACCAAAATGATTTAACTACACTAGCTAATTATTACATAATTTAGAAATGAACTAACTAATTAGGTACAACATGAAATTACTTAACTAAGTAACTAGCTATTAATTACAACACACTAATTTAATCTAAGAGCTGTGTAAAATAATTAAAATGAGTGAAGGATCGAAGGATCATCCATGCATGAATGCGAATTTCCACCCGAAATACCCTCTGTTTGGTTGCTAGAATGGTTTTGTTTTACAGCCCAAAAATTGAACTGTTTTGACCATAACCTCTGCTCTGTTCTGCCATGAAAATGGCATTGCTTATCTAAAATGAGGTGGCCAACCGGCCAGTAAAAGTGGTCGGCTGTACAGAGTGATGGCCGGCCGGCCACTGATTTTTGCCATTGCCCTACTGCAACAGACACGAAATAGAGTACAAATAGAGGATTTTTAGTGGATGTTTGTCTATAAAAGGAGGAGTAGGCTTACTTCGCAAACTATCAATCGACGCAAACTTATTGCATGATGGTGTATGAATCAAGGGACACAAGCTCAATAAATGATAATACAAGACCAACAAAACCTCCTCCTTATCATGGAATTGATCAAGGGAAGTGGTAGAACTTTAATCTTGAGCCATTATCATCACTAAAGAGTATGAAACGGTTCCAGACTCAATGAGTTCAACTAACGTTTGATTGAACCCAAACTTGGTTTTATTTTCTTGCACCATTTTAGTCCAAGTTTGTTGCCTCTTTTAATTACCTTTCCATTCCTTAGTCATTTTAGTCCAAGGCTGATAGTTAAGTCCACTAAATGGAGCGGAGTGTCAAACAAAAAGTTGTTTTGGGCTTGAAAGAGATGTAATGCCTTGGTAATGAACCTTCGAAGAGATTAAACCATTAAGCATGGAATGGTCTCTTTCTCAAGCTTAAATAACACTCAATTGAAACAACTCTCAAAGAAATAAAATGCCAAGAAATGAGGAAGGTTGCAGAGGTGATTGTATGTGAACACAAATATGAAAAGCATGAAATAAATGCTATCAACTCAAATAGGTTGGTATCTAATGCCTAAACCACAAAACCTATGAGGACCACTACACTACAAGCCTACTATACAAAGAATAAATGAAATGAACAACCTAAAACAACCCTAAAATAGCAAGAAATAGTGCTGAAATTCTCATGGAAAAGCTTAAAAAAGATAGCTACAATAATAAGGAAATGAAGCTAGTAAACAAGCATAAGGAGGGGTGGCTAATCCCTCCATTTCTGGGACATTAAAACAACATTTTCAGCCTCTGAAAAACATTTGAAAACCAATTGTAAAAAGTTGAGAAAATGATGGGAAACACAAGGGCAAAAGCTTGAGAAATAAGGTTCAGAGAAGGGTGATTAACCCACTACAACAAAAAAGGTCTATGGTGACGAAAATGCGTGACGAAAAAATATTTCGTCTCCAAGTATGCATGTTTTAGTGATGAAAATAAGATTTCGCCTCCAATTATACTATTTTCAGATACGAAAACCAAATTTCGTCACCAAATGCTTAAAATCAAATAAAACAATAGGTGACGAAAATTTTATTCGTTTCTAAATTTTATTTTTCGTCACAAAACAATTTCCCGCCCTTGGAAAATTTGGTGGAAGTTTTGGCGCCATTTTGGAGACGAAATTTGTCGTCACCATTGTAAAAAATTTTAGAGAGGAAATAATTTCGTCTCCAAATGTATTATTTTTAGAGAGGAAAACCAAATTTCATCACCAAATGCTTAAAATCAATAAAAAAATACAAGAAATCTAGGCAATTGTGACAAAATTTGGTGACGAAATTTTTTTTGTCTTAAAATTTAACCCAAAGATTACGAAATATTAATTTTGTCGTTTGTTTTAATTTTTCTCAAAAATATAGGAGACGAAAACAAAATTTTGTGTGCAAAAATGAGGCGTCAATTTCATTTGCATTGGCACGAATTATTTTAGCTCATTGGAGACAAACATTTTTGTCACAAAATATAATTTTTTTTGTGACGAACATAATTCGTCGCCAATAAATTCCATACCTATTAAACGATGTCATTGCATATTTCCATTTATTAGGCGACAAATATATTTTTGTCTGTGAAGGATAAGTTATGGAAGACGAAAATATTTCGTCACCAATAAACACTCCATCATGCAGACAATGTCATTTCATCTTTCTATTAAATAGGCGACAAATATATTTTTGTTTCAGAAGAATAAGTTGTGGGAGACAAAAATATTTCATCACTAATAAATTCTAATTGATTACGTGACGAATATATTTTTCGTCTCATAAGGTTAAGTTGTGAAAGACAAAAATATTTCATCACCAATAATAAATTCTTTGTTCTGGTATTAAAGGATACAAAAATATTTTATCACTAATCATTTCTCTTTATTAAAATGCCGTGGTTTTGTGTTTCAAAGCATTGGAACTGTGACCCCAAGAGATACACTCTGATGCTTATCACTCATTTTCATGTACACGGACCTTGAAGTCGCGACCCAAGAAAACACTTTCTACAAACCCTCATTTCTCTCTCGCACTTGAGTCTACTCCTCTCTCACAAGTATTGAAATCGTGACTCAAGAAGACACTCTGTAAACCATTTCTTCTATTTCGCGCTAAAGCCTATTTCTTCTGTCTCACACTTAAGCCCTTCGTGCATGTCAGCATTGAAGCTATTATCCAAGAAGGCACCCTATGCAAACCCACTATTCTTTCTCATAGTGAAGGCCCCTCTTGCACGCAAGCACTTTTTCTCATTGTCTGAACCAACTCTACCCTTTCCGTCTAGAACACCCATTTCAGAAAAATCGAAGGTCAAAACCTCTCTCCAACAAAAAAAAAAAAAAGATAATTAATGTAGCTATTTTTTTTGTGAGAAAAAATACAGAGAAACAACTAATAAAAAATTTGTAATTTTCAAAATTAATAGAAAACATTACCTTGTTTAGTATGGAGTTTTCAATAATTAAATTTTAAAATTTGGTGATAAAATTTATTTTCATTGTAGAATGTAACCCAAACATGACCAAATATTACTTTTGTCGTTTCTTTTAATTGTTTTCAAAACTATAGAAGACGAAAAAATAAATTTGTCAGAAAAAAAAGAGGCGCCAATTTTTTTTCTTGTTGGCGCCAATTATTTTAGCTCATTGGAGACGAACATTTTTGTCACAAAATTTAAAGTTTTTTGCGACAAAAGGAATTCGTCACCAATAAATTCCAAACTTATTAGACGATGTCGTTTCATTTTTTTATTTATTTGGTGACAAATATATTTTTTGTCTGGGAAGGATAAGTTATGGAAGATGAAAATATTTCATCACCAATAAACCCTTCATGCTTGTTTTATCTTTCTGTTAATTATGCGACAAATATATTTTTGTCTCGGAAGGATATGTTTTGGGAGACGAAAATATTTCGTCACTAATAAATTCTCCATGTGTCGTGTTGCATTTTGATTGATTGTGCGACGAATATATTTTCGTCTCATAAGGTTAAGTTGAAGGAGACGAAAATATTTCATCACCAATAAATTCTCCATCCCCACACAACATTGTTTTTGTATTTTTGTTTATTAGGCAACGAACATATGAGTTTGGGATGAAAATATTTTCTCACTAATTATTTCTCTTTATTAAAATGTCGTCAGAAACTAAGAGACGCTGTTACCTTAATCACTTACTTTCACACACACACAAATACTAAAGTCATGACCCGAAAAGACGCCCTCTACAAATCCTCATTTCTCTCTCGCACTTGAGTCTCCTCTCTCACAAGTATTGAAGCTGTGACTCGAGAAAACAATCTCTATAAACCATCTCTTCTATTTCGCACTGAAGTTTCTCTATTCTCTCAGACATTTAAGCCGTTTGTGCATGCAAACATTGTTATCCAAGAAGACATTTTGTGCAAAGCTACTATTCTTTCTCACAGTAAACCCCTCTCCACAAAAAAAAAAAATAATAATAATAATTAAACAAGGAAACAAAATACAAGAAATATAGGCTATCGTGACAAAATTTGGTGACAAAAATTTTTTTGTCTTAAAATTTAACCCAAAGATGACAAAATATTAATTTTGTCGTTTGTTTTAATTTTTCTCAAACGTATAGGAGACGAAAAAAAATTTCGTCTGCAAAATTCAGGCGCCAATTTCATTTGCATTGGCACGAATTATTTTAGCTCATTGGAGACGAACATTTTTGTCACAAAATATATATATTTTTGCGACGAACGTAATTCGTCACCAATAAATTCCCTACCTATTAAATAATGTCGTTGCATATTTCCATTTATTAGGCGACAAATATATTTTTGTCTAGAAATGATAAGTTATGGAAGACGAAAATATTTCATCACCAATAAACACTTCATCATGCAAACGATGCCGTTTCATCTTTCTATTAAATGGGCGACAAATATATTTTTTTCTTGGAAAAATAAGTTGTGGGAGATGAAAATATTTCGTCACTAATAAATTCTGATTGATTGCGCGATGAATATATTTTTCGTCTCATAAGGTTATGTTGTGGAAGACAAAAATATTTCGTCACCAATAATAAATTCTCTGTTCTTGTATTTAAGGAGATAAAAATATTTTATCACTAATTATTTCTTTTTATTAAAATGCTATGGTTTTGTGTTTCAGAGCACTGAAACCGTCACCCCAAGAGACACACTCTGACCCTTATCACTCATTTTCATGTGCACGAACACTCAAGTCGTGACCCAAGAAGACACTTCCTAGAAACCCTCATTTCTCTCTCACACTTGAGCCTACTCTTCTCTCACAAGTATTGAAGTCGTGAAGCAAGAAGACACTCTGTAAACCATTTCTTTTATTTTCGCACTAAAGCCTCTCTCATATGTCTCACACTTAAGCCCTTCATGCATGCCAGTATTGAAGCTATTATCCAAGAAGGCACCCTATGCAAAACCGACTATTCTTTCTCATAGTGAAGGCGCCCCTTGCATAAGCACTTTTTCTCATTGTCTGAACCAACTCTACCATTTCCGTCTAGAACACTCATTTTAGAAAAATCGTAGGTCAAAACCCCTCTCCACAAAAAAAAAGAAAAAAAAAAAAGCTTTTTTTCTTTTGTGAGAAAAAAACAGAGGAAAAATTAATAATAATTTTTTAATTTTCAAAATTAATAGAAAACATTACCTTGTTTAGTATGGAGTTTTCAATAATTAATTTTTAATTTTTAATCTATATTTTTTTAGTGAACATTTTTTAATATTATAATTTTTTTTTTTTACTTTTTAAATCCCTTTAATTTAGATGAGGACAAATTGCAGCAATTGTCCCGGTACTTTGGTCCTTGTGTCATATAAATGGTGTGTGCCATATCTCTATCTATCTATCTATTTATATGTCTATATCTATCTATCTATCCTATATATTAAGCAAAAGGAGGTTTTTAACCCAAAGCCATGTGGGAGCTCCAATCTCCCAATCTAAATTTCCTGATTTTTTTTATTTTAAAAAAAAAAAAAAACCTTAGCATCTATTAACTTCTCCCAACCCCCAAGTCTTACCCTTATAATAACACCTTAATGCATTAAGAACAAATATAAAAAATTCTTTGAAATCCAACACATGAATTCCTTGAAAAGTCTCAACACATATGATTATTATCCCTTATAATAGCACTTTAATGCATTAAGAACAAACATTAAAAAAATTTCTTAAAAAGTTCAACACATATGATTATTCTCAAAATATTAAACTTTAATATAATATAATAATAAAAAAAAGACATTTAATTCCTTGAAAAGTCTAACACATATGATTATTGTCAAAATATTAAACTTTAATATAATATAAAAAAGGAAAAAAAGAAGACATTTAAAAAAAAAGAAAAAAAAAGACATTTAAAAATCGCAATTCACATATATAGATAATTGTAAACACAATCCGTGCATAGCATGAGTGATATGCTAGTATTATATAAGGAAAATGGAGTTTTTAACTTACAAGCCCTGTGGGAGCTCTAATATCTCAATCTTAATTTTTTAAAATTTTGATTTTAAAAAAAAAAAGAACTCAGCATTTATTGACTTCTCCCAACCCACTTTTTGACTTCTCTCATACCTACTCCTACACCCTTTTCAACTTCTCCCATACACTATGGCTAGTGATGAGATTGTTAAATTATTTTTATAAAAAACATTAAAAAATAATTTGTATATTAAAAAAAATATCTAAAACAAATATAAATTCTTATTAAATCTATATATATATATATATATATTATATAAATAAAATGGGGTTTCTAACCACAAGTCTTGTGGCAGCTTCAATATCTCAAACTAAAATTTCTAATTTTTTGATTTTAAATAATTAAAAAAATCCTCTATAGCTTTCATTCAAGCAAAATTACACCCTTTTCAACTTCTCCTATACACTATGGTTATTAATGAGATTGTTAAATTATTTTTATAAACCAATCTTAATTTTTTAAATTTTTTATTTTCAAAAAAAAAACCTCAACATTTGTTGACTTCTCCCAACCCACAAACCTTTTTGACTTCTCTCATACCTACGCCTACACCCTTTTTAATTTCTCTCATACGCTATGGTTATTGATGGGATTGTTAAATTATTTTTATAAAAAAAATTTAAAAAATAATGTGTATATTAAAAAAATATCTAAAACAAATATAAATTCTTATTAAATCTATCTATCTATATATATATTACATAAGTAAAATGGGGTTTGTAACCACAAGTCTTGTGGGAGTTTCAATATTTCAAACCAAAATTTCTAATTTTTTGATTTTAAATAATTAAAAAAATCCTCTATAGCTTTCATTCAAGAAAAATAAATAAATGATAATATTAATTAATTAATTAATTAATTAATATCTCTTAATTTATGACTTTCAAATGGAAAGTATAATATATAAAATAAAAAATAGAAAGCACACCAATCCATTTCAAAATTCAAATTTGAGGGCCACTAAATATGGAAAGTATTTTATTAATTTAAATTTAAAATTATAATCATTTATCCCACAATACATAAGTTTTAAATAATGATATATTCCATGATTTATCTATATACTATTATAATTTCAAAATATTGTCATTTCATTAAGGTTGAAAGTTGTAATTCTTTTTTTTCATTTTTTTTCATTTTGTTTAATTTTTTGTTAATACGTGCTAAAATATGATTGGTTTATAAATTAATTTTATATTCTGAAAATTAAATTTCAAATTTGAATTTTTACTTAAATTATGTTACTATAATTGGAATGAGATCAATATTCATTCCTTAAATTTTGAATCCTTTATTAAATTATAAAATAAAATTTCAAATGTGAATTCTTCTTCAAATTATATTACTACCATTAGAATGAGTTCAATATTTACATGTGTCATAATATTATTGGTCTAAATATAATTTGTGTTAAATACATGTGTTCAAATTATTAATCGCTATTATTTTTCTAAAAAAATTTATAAAAAAAAATTATATCCTTCTAAACTATAAGGACTTGAACAATAATATTTTTTAATATAATTTTTTTTTAAAAAAAAGAACAAAACATACATTTTTTAGTATTTACCAAACATGGTGGATTTTATTAATTTTTTTTATTTATCTCAATTGTCAATTAAAGAAATTAAAATAAAGAATAAAGATATATTTGGCTCAAAGTGTTAAAAAGTTATTTTTGTTAAAATAAATTAGAAGGAAACCTTAATTTTTCTTTTTTATTAAAAGCAATAGTTCGTTAAAATAGAGTTTTGAAAAGAGTTTGGTTTTAAGTTTTGAAAAGAGTTTTGAGTTGTGTGTTTGCTTATGAATTTTGAAAAGAGTTTTGAATTTTTTTTGATTGGAATTATAATTCCAAAAGAGAACCAAATGCAACCTATTTTTTTCTCTAGAAATTTGATATATACACTAGCGGTGGGTGCAAAACACAATGTGCTTGCAATTTTACATTTAAATTTTTGGGCAATTTCGTGAATGAGGGAAACATTAAGTTTGGGTGGATTGATGAATGAGAAAAATTCATAAAAAAAGTGGCAATTATCGGATGTGGAGGGCATTTTTTGAAGCGAAAAAAAAACGTGACGACATTTGCACCAAATGGGGAGTGAATTCCTTTTTTTAAAGCCAAGACTGAATATTGTATGTATTGCTAATGAAGGAGTTCCCTTTTGCATAATCAGGCTTGTTGAGTGTGAGTCTTGGAACAAAAAACACTCTAAGAGGATATGTGAGGAACACAAGGAGGAGGAAGATGGCACTAGATGTGGACCTCAATGTACCACCTAGTGAGAACCTGGATCAGGAGGGCACTTCGGCTCAAGCCAACTCTCAAGATGTGCAATTTGGCCAACAAGGACCATCTGTACTGCCTGCACCAATTGATGTTGAGGCATTTGATGATGATGTTGTTATATCCTCCCGTATGGCTTTTGCAGAAGTACGCTTATTTTTATTTTCTAAAATTCTCTTTGTATTATTTTGTCAATATTTTTGTACGGGTTAAATAAGGCCTTACTCATCTTTTTATTTACTTATTTATTTTTATTTTTATTTTTTTCAATCTCATGTCAGGCTAAAATAAATTCTGGGAGAGGAAGAAATCGTGGAAATACTGTTGTAGTTGATGTAGATTCAGGTAATTCTTGTTTTTGTGTACAGTCTGTGTGTGATTTTGTGTGTTGGTTGTCATATAATTCTCCCTCTCATGATGTTATGATGTGCATAACCTATATCATCATGTTGTTGATTTTCTTCATGCTTTTTGGAGCTCATATTGAAGAAGCTTCATTTTATTTTGGATAGGCTTTTTAACTCATTGGATGAAATAATGTGCATTTTCAACCTTAGATTGATATTGAAAATTTTAAATCTCATGCCAGTTTTAAGCTGGCCACCCGAGTCTCTTATTTCTTGGGTAGATGACCTTTCTAGATAAAGAGGCACCTACTTGATCAAATACTTCCAATGAAAAAAATTAAGTTTACAAACTTGGCATCCCATTAGGATTGATTCCCAGTTCAAAGGAAAATGTAAAAATGATACGACTTTGGTCTTATCTTGAAAGAAGGCAATATAAATTTTGCTTTTGCTGTTCATTCTACAACATATACTAATATTGAGCATAATGAACACATGTTGCCAACTCTGACCTTGATAAAACAGTTCATTTTGGGGTCCTTATTGCTCTTTAATGCAAAAAAAAAGTTGGTGGTTTTGTAAGGTAGATGGTTAATGAGCATTTAGTGTGGACATATCTACAGATTCCTATAATTTTGAACTCATTGCACTGCCTTCTGTCTGAGTAGAGACTGCCATCATGGTGTCATTTTTTGGGGAGACTTGGGCATTATTTGATTCTGAGTTAGGGCTTGGTTGTGGAAATTATGTTTCATGGACTTGGGCATGAGTATCAGGTGTAGCTGTGTGCAGACATCAGAAAGACCCAAACTAAGAATAGTTTAAGGGCATTTTAGAAGTTAAATTTAGCCAATGTGGAATAATGCTAATTCAAAGAAATATATGAATCAAAATTAGATAAGAAAATTGGGTAAATTTACCCTTTGTGGTTTGTGAATTGAAATGTACCGCGAGACATCAATCCAAGTTAATAGAAAGTGTGAAATGTGTGCCAAGACATAAGGGGGTTATGTGCTCATTTCCAAATGCTAAGGTAAACTGCACATTATGGAGTAAAGCACATGGGGTTATTATGATGATAATGTCCATGGTTTGCAAAATGTAGTTATTTATGTACTAGGGTACTTTAATCTTTTTGCTTAGGCTGTTAATGAGCCTGATGGTGCACTTTAGTCCACTAACTACGTGGAGATTATGTGATTATCCATGAAGCACAAACATCTCTTCGGAAGCCACCTACAAGAGTTGGACAAGGACACGTGCCAGACACTTGGGGACATGCCAAATATTTTATTTATTTTTTACTAAAATAGCATACTGAGAAATATGACACAAATAAATATATAAAATTATATTTTGCACGTGTCCCCAACATGTTGTGTCCTACATTTTTTGAAATATTGCTTGTTTGTGTTTTTGTGTCCTGTAGGTGCTTATTTTCAAATGATAGAGAGCTATATGCACATGGGTCAAACTATGAGGGTGCAAAGTGAAATTTGCTCAAGCAAATATTGTTTGGGCTTATTATGAATATTGAAAAAAAGTAGGGACCATTTGTAGGGTTTAAAGTAAACATTGTGTTCGAGATTTCTGTGTTTTTCTTAATTGAGAATATTCATCAAAAACCTAGATCTATGTTGTAGCCATGGCTTTGTCTTCAAGGTGGACGTGCTCCAACACTGACTATAGAAGATGTGACAGGTGTCAGACACGGACGTGCGTTAGACACGTGTCGGACTTGCTAAATATTTTAATGTTTTTTTACTAAAATAGCATACTAAGGTTGATGAATTTGATGAACTTAAATATTTGACAAAAGAAGTATAAAATATTTAAAAATATGGCATATAATAAATCTATAAAATTATATGTTTTGCACGGGTTCCCAATGTATCGTGTCTTGCATTTTTTTTGAAAATTTGGGTGTTTGCATTTTTGTGTCGTGTATGTGCGATTAGGTGCTTATTTTCAAATGATGGAGGGTTATGTGCACATGGGTCAAATTACAAGGGGGCAAAGTGAAGTTTGCTCTAAAAAATATTGTTTGGGCTTATTATGAATATTGGAAAAAAGTAGGGACCATTTGTGGGTTTAAAAGTAGACACTGTGCTCGAGATCAATATTTTAAAAGGCTCTAGGCACACCGAGGCAATAAGGTCTCCTATATCCTAAGCGCGAGGCCCTAGGCGCACGCCTCACCAAAACGAAGCGCAAGTAGTAGAAGAAAAACAAATTTAGAAAATTAGCAAACTGTTTACATAACAAATATATATATAATTCCAAAAATCATACCCATTTCAGATAATTTTTAAATATAACATTCAGTCTTCTACAAATTAGAAATATAATATCCAACAAAAGATATGAAGTATAACATTCAATCTTTTATCACTTTCTGTTCTCTTTTGACCACGCTTAGTCGTTTTATATTGAAGTTTTGATTCCCTATGGGTATGCGCACAAAAAAGCACTTAATCAATAGTTGGAGTAGAAAAATAAGTAAAGCCCATGAAGTCCACGCCTCGTTCCTCGAAAAAAAAGCCCTCGCCTCAGCGCCTCGCTCCTCTTCCTCTAAATCGCATACTGATACATTTCAAGTAATTCCCATTATTATCAAGCATTAAATTTGTTTTACTAGTGATACATTTCATTGTTATATTGGTTCATTATTCCTTACAGGAACAATCAAAAGCCAACATATTTGTCTTACTAATGATACATTTCATTGTTAAATTGGTCATTCTTCCTTATAGGAACAATCAAAGGCCAACATCGCGAACAGAGAAAGGATGTATAGAAAACGTAGGTGTAGTTCTAGGTCAATCCCTGTTAGAGTAGAAAAACTGGTACGTATCCTTGCACTTTCAGAATTATATTAGATTCTTAGCTTTATTTATTGAATATTTGGTCTATCGAATTAGGCACAAGAAAAGAAGATGCTACCTGATCTAGTAGAGTTGTACAAGGAAACTCACTATAATGAGAAAACACATGAGTGGATCTCATCTCAAGCTCAGTGTAATTATGTGAGTATATATTGCAATTTTTATTAACAAAATTTTAGAATACTATTTGTCATAATCTTATTTAATTTTCTAATAATTATTTAATTTTTTTTATATTTGATAGGAAAATATGATACAGACACAGGCTGATCACCTCTCACAGTCGAGATCAACCCCTTTGACTGCAGAAGAGCTATCAATCAAAGTCCTAAAGCCAAGGTCTGGCTATGTGAAGGGACTTGGCATGAGATCTTCATCATCTATTAGGAGAGCCACTACCATATATGCTGAAACAAATGATTATGTGAAGCGCCTTGAGATGCAAATAGAGACACAGAAGGAACAAATACAAATGCAGAACAATAAAATAGAAGATCTTGAAGAGGGTAAGAAGAAGCAAGGGGAGATAATGGCTAATGTTGTCAACTTTTTGAGGACCAAAGGATTCACTGGACACTTTGTAAGTGGAGGGGACTCATCCACAAGTGGACATACTTCTTAGTAAAGTATATTAACTTTAATATAACAAATTTTATAAAAGAATACATGTTTGAAGAATTAGGAAGTAATGGAAACATGCATATGACATCCAATTTGTACAGGTGCACATGATGTATAAATTGTGAATTAGTCTAAAAAATATATTTTTTTCTCTATACTTAAAGCTTGAAAAAAGGCCGTCGAAATGCTAAATTATCACACAACTACAGATTTGTACAGAAACCAATAGAAACACCTTAGGAGGGACCAATATAAGTTGTATGAACTTACGGCACATTAATGGGATGCACCATTTGTGAATTAGCCTTAAAATTAATTTTTTGTTCTCATAATCTCAAAAAAAAGTCTGTTACAGGGATAAATTGTATAATTGATCTAATTGTAAATTGATGAGTGTAGACACCCCATTTTTGACCGACCTTGAGACTCAGACATCACCAGTTGAGCACTTGGTGATATTGCATAATGTGCTCATTCAGAAGTTTCAGAGTCTTGGCTGCGAGCCCTGCCTCCGGACTTCCGAACCCTCTTCTGTGCCTTGCCTCGGTTTGTGAACCAGACTCGGTTTTCTCTATTTCTTTTCCTGAGGGGAGGGAGAGGTCCCATGGACCATCTCTCAGTGGCCGTGGGCTATATTTTGTGGCCGCAGGCCATTTTGCCCATTTCGGAGTCCAGTTCCCGGTTTTCGGAATCGTTGGCCATGTGCCTCGATTCGGGACCGCTTAACCATCTCCATTTGCTCTGAATTTTGGCATACATCCTATCTTCTCCCTTTTGAGGGACACTGGGGTCTGAGAAACCCACTTCGTGGCCGAATGCCACTTTCGGTGCTTAGCAGCCCATTTTCAAGACCCCGAACTGAGTGTTTTGGCCCCCGAGCATTTGTTTTGCATCGGTTTTTGTTCGTTTTTGGTAGGAACCTCTGTTTTATCACCAGGAAGACCGTAGAAGGGTGGGAGGCCAGCAATTGTCTCAACAACCAGTTTTTACTTCTCCGACGCCTCCGATGCCCGTTTTTCACACTTCCGGGCTAATGTTGAACACCTTAGAGCCATTTTCTTCAAACCCAAACCACATATTTGTGATGTACACACATGGGAGGACCCTAAAAGTTCATGGCCGGCCACTAATGTTTCTTGACCCTTTTGAACCCCTCCTTCCGAGCCAATGTTGAACACCCTTGGGCCACTTTCTTGAACTTTGAACCACATATTTGTGATGTACACACATGGGAGGACCCTAAAATTTTATGGCCGGCCATTAATTCCATTTGAACCTTTTGAACCCCTCCTAAAATTCGCTTGTTCTCTCTCCTGTTTTAGAGTTTCCAAATTCGAACCACAGGGTTATGAAGAGGAGACCTGGGAGGCCACCAATATGTGGTGGCCGGCCACTATTTCTACTTGGCCTTTTTGACCCCTAGCCGGCCGGCTAGGGGGGGTGGCCGACCGGCCACTTCCAAGTCCAATAATGGGCCGGCCATGTTCCTTGTGTGATACACTTTACAGCTAAAAGATCTGTATCCGGGGGATATTTTGTGGGGGAAAGGCTTGGTCCTTTTCCCCCACCCTTTCCTTCCATGCTCCTCCTCCTTTTGGTCCATATAACCAGCAGGTGGCATTGGGGATAGGGGTTGGAAAAATTCATCTTCAAACTTGCATACAAAAATCTCTCTCTATCCCTCTCTTTCAAGCAAGAAACTCCAAGCCCTACACCACCATTTCTTCTACAACACCAAGCTCCACCACCACCACTCCATTTCCAGCAGCAAGGAGGTGTTCTCCAAGGCCTAAGGGAACCACAAACTCAAGCCAAGAGGCAACCAAAGTCAAGCCTTCAAGGGTAAGTAGTGTTCTTCCTTTTTTGAGCTTATTTTGGTATCTTTCCTTAGCCATACATGCTTATTGATTTGAGCTCCGACCAAAACTGAAAAGGCCATTTTTTTTAGCTCATTTTCTTGTTTCATTAAGGGCTCAACCCTGTTTGAGCCCCCCATATTGCACTTGCTTCAATATCCCTCCTTGGTCCCCTTTTCTTGCATGCTTTGGCAGCCTATCATGCTTCTGTTTTTGGTCTTTTTACAGGCCTAGAAATAGTCTTATTTTGACCTTATTAACATGTTTCATTAAGGGTCTTTGGCTGTTTGGTGAATGCTTTGCATACTTTGTGTTATAGCCACTTTTTGAGCCTCATTTTGCATTGCATTTTTAGCATGTTTGTATACTGTTTTGGAGTTTTTACAGTTCTGTAAATATGCTTATTTTTGGTCCCTCTTCAATGTTGTAGAAGGGAATTTTTCAGTTTGGGCTGTGCATATACCACTTGCCTCTTTGGCCACCTTTTGGCCCTTTTTCTTGCATAAGAGCGTAGCTATATCTATGTTTGTTTTTAGGGTTTTTACAGTTCTGTAAAGTGGCTTATTTTTGGCCCCTCTTCAATGTTGTTGAAGGGTCCTAACCTATTTGGAGTTAGCAGCTGTGAGTTGCTTCATAACCTCATGTTTAGAGCCATTTTTGCATGCCATTGTTGCCCTATCTCTGCTTGCTGTTTGGCCATGATTTGTACTGGTAAAATGCTTATTTTGAGGCTTCCTTGCTTCTGTCTTTTCATTCCATGTACCAATTATGCATGCTTTGTATAGCTGTAGTTCATTCTATGTGCCTAATTTGCATTTCGGGAGAGATTCCATGCATCGGGTGTGTTTTCGCCTCATTTCGGGGCTGTTTTCCCCCACATTTCATTGCTGAAAATCCATTAGCATGCTTGCATATCATTTTCCATACCATTGCATTGCATATGCCATTGCCTTGGTTTGCGTGCCCGTGTGCACGCATTTCGAGGCACTTCATTTTCATCCACCGGCCTCTTGTGTGAGTGTGGCTGAGGCTCTCTCATGTTAGTATAAGTCCATGTTGCATTCTATATGCCATTTCCATGCCATTGCATTGCATATACCATTGCCTCGGTTTACGTGCCCGTGTGCACGCAATTCGAGGCATCTCATTTTCATAGCATTGTGCATGCTAGGCTATATCTTAGTTGCATTCATGCATGTCATGCATATTGCATCGTGTTCGGGATAGGAGTTAGCCCGGGCCCGGGAAACGAGGTACGTTTCGTACTCCGAGTGACGGAACGTGTCTCAATTCCCAGTCACCGACACTCCGGATTACCCATGATGGAGTTAGGTTCTTGTTGCGTTTACACGTGCATTCATTCTATATTAAGTTGCACATTTCGACTCCTCTGCCATCATGCCTCGATATGCGTGATTGGTGGCACGAGGATCGAGGCATGCATATATTTGTGAAAATACATTGCTATGCCCCTTTCCTGCTCTCTGTTGCAGCAAATCAAGAATCAGCGGTCTTCCGAGGTTTGGCACGCATTTCAAGAACAGGTACAAACATAGGCTAATTGGGGCATCGTCATGGATTTCCGCGCAAAGCAGCCTAGACATGCATCATTCATCAGAAGCAAGGCAGTCCCTGGCTTGCACGCCAGTTTTACAACTTTCTTAGTTAATTTGTTAAATTAATTAGGAGTTTGTATATTATTTGGACTGTAATATTCTTTTATTCGGAACTGTATATTTATTCGGACCCTCTGCGCGAGGGCATAACTGTAATAAGTGTGCGTGTGTGTGTTGTAGGTCTTCCAACCCCACGTCTTTCTTCCCTTTTATTTATCCGCTTATGATGGTTAGATTAGGGCATATCTCAATTAGCATACAGTATGACAGCATGTTTGCATCATTCATCTGTTTTGCATGCACCGGGCTCGGCGCATCATACTAACTGCATTTGTATTTCAATTCCAAATTGAATACATGTTAGTTGTAGCATTTCATATGCCATGTTTAGAATAGCCGAGCCTGCTATAGTTTGCATTTTTGCATGTGTTGCATTAGACATCTCCGTATACTTAAGGATCATGCATGATTTCTAATATAGTTTATGTTTTGGCTTGGAGTACTTGGTGAGTTTTATGCTTTAGCATCCTTGCATGCGTGTGAGTGAATGCCATGAATAGCATGCTTACCATGAGGCTATATGCTTATGTGATATAACTGCCTGAATGCCAGTGGGTGAAGGTTGGGTTATTTGGATTGGAACAATTCATTCACTGTGTGTTTTAAGCCCACTAGATAGTGGCAAAATCATCTTTTCTAAGCCCACCTGAGGGTGGCAAAATCTGCATTTTCAGCCTACCTGCGGGTAGCACCATCAAACCATTTTCAAATAAACAAGCATGAAATGTTTTGTTCCAATTCGGGCGACCCAGTCTATACTTATATGCTGTGTGCATCACATAGTAACCTAGGCTAATAACCGGAATAAGAACACACAAAGTTTTCAAAATAGATATCATGGTTAGTAGAGGCCGGTCTCTGACCGGGCGAGCGAGGGTGCTCACGAAGTGACCTTCCCCAATCGTACCCAAGTTCCCGAGCCGAGGCAACTTTGGTGATGACGGACACGTGGCCTTAGGCAAACGAGTCAGGGTTTCCTAAATTTCCCATTAAAAAACATTTAGGTGGCGACTCTGTATCTGGCAAAGCAGTCCATGTTTGGCACTTCTTTCAAAAATCTGTTTTTTCTCAAAACGATTTGCCGGATTTGGACTCTTTGGTTCAGACTTAGAACCGTGACAAATTTGAGAGTCCTGAGCTGTAGTGACCCCAAAATGAACAAAATGGGAGCTCGTTCCTCCCGGGGCGTTCGGGGACGTCTACAATGAGTTACTAATGTTTTTAATCTTTTGTATAATTGATTAATTACTAAAACTTTTAATTTATTTTTTTGCAGATTAGATTGGGGTGGCATTTTTGACGTGCAACAATGATGTAATTTGTTTGAATGTTCATTTTTGTTTGATAAGGATACACATACTTTTTAGAGTTACACTAGTTATTGTTGGTTTTTTGGTGGAATTGAACAAGTTATAACTTTTGGATATTTTGTGGATATTTCACTATTTTATTATATCATGATGAAATTATTTGTAGGTTAAGTTGTGATGGAATTGTTATATTCAACAGGTTTCAACATGAACAATGTCATATTTGTTGAACTAAAATTTAGATTTTGATAAAATAGGTATATAATGTGGAAAAAAATATTATGAAATTATTGACAAAATTTTCCATCACAAAGAAGGTTTTTTTGTCTCTTATTTGGCTTAGGTGGATGATTAATTTTGTCATAAATTCTTTATTTCGTCGCTAAATGAATTTGTCATGACAAAAAATATTGTCACATTTTGTCACTATTACCCTCAATGTGTGACGAATTTTTTTTGACATTATTTCATCATTTTTAATGATGAATTTGTTTTGTCTCTATTGGTAGCTTCTTTGACAAAAATTTTTTGTCTTCGTTTATATTAAACGTGACAAAATTATTTTGTCTCCATTTCTTATATTTATGACAAAATACTTTTGTCTCTAATTTCTCCTTTAATGACAAAATATTTTGTCGCTAATTACTTATAAGTATGTTCCCAACAGAGTGTATTGGAGACAAAAAAAATCGTCACAAATTTATCATTTTTAATGATGAATTTGTTTTTGTCTCTATTGGTAGCTTCTTTGACAAATTTTTTTTGTCTTCGTTTATATTAAACGTGACAAAATTATTTCGTCTCTATTTCTTATATTTATGACAAAATACTTTTGTCTCTAATTTCTTCCTTTAATGACAAAATATTTTGTCGCTAATTACTTGCAAGTATGTTCCCAACAGTGTATTGGAGACAAAAAAAATCGTCACAAATTTATCATTTTTAATGATGAATTTTTTTTTGTCTCTATTGGTAGCTTCTTTGACAAAAAATTTTCGTCTTCGTTTATATTAAACGTGACAAAATTATTTCGTCTCTATTTCTTATATTTATGACGAAATACTTTTGTCTCTAATTTCTTCTTTAATGACAAAATATTTTGTCGCTAATTACTTACAAGTATGTTCCCAACAAAGTGTATTGGAGACAAAAAAATTCGTCACAAATTTATCATTTTCAATGACGAATTTTTTTTTTCGTCTCTAAGAACCTTTAGCGACGACCCTTTGGCGACAAAACGGGTGACGAAAAATGTTCGTCGTAATTAGTTTGGGTGACGAAATATATACATTTTGGGAAAAATTTGTTTCATCTTTAAATCCCAAATTTGTTGTAGTGACCCCTCTACCTTTGATATTAACCCCTCTACCTTTGATAGCTTTAAGCCACAAGTTTCAGCCCATAAAATCAATGGAAAAACAGTCCAAATACAACAAGAAAAGAGAAAAAAGAAATAGTGTAGAGAATCTAGAAGTTATACCTCTTGAAGAGAAGTAATACTTTGATTCACAAACCCACAATTTCTCACCCTGAATAGCTGAAATTCAAGCTCAAGAACCTCAGCAAGGAGCCCTAAAAATTAGGTTTAAGGAGTATAGATAGAGTGTATATAGGTTGTAAGATAGAAAGAAATATTTTCAAGAATTTGCACTTTATAATTTTTTTCTAACCTAATTTCTAAGGGGTGGTCAAGTATATATAGAAAAATATGTTACTATAATGGAAATATCAGTATAGAGATAGTTAATGTAGTGCATGCACCTGTGGGGATAGCTGGCACAGCTGGCAGCAAAATATCTATTTTACCGAAACATGTAACCGGCCAGCCACCAGGGGGACGGCCGTCCACTTTTTCCTGGCCAGCCGGCCACTAGTTGCTCTGCAGGCCTCTAGGTGGTCAGGCTTGGAAAAGTACTGTTTTGGTCCAAAAGTGGTGCAAGGTTTGTAAGCTTCTGAGACTCCAAACTGTGGCTTCTTGCTGAGGAAATCGAGCGTTTGTACATCATAAATTTCATCATTGGATGAGCAATCTAAGGTGCCCAAGTCTTAAGGCTGTCAAAAATGAGATGTCTATAATTGCCCGTCTTTGATAGAGCTCAAAGTCATTGAATGACGTGAGTGAATGTCAAAGTCCGAAGACGACCTATTTTGACAAGGCAGTAAGACTTGGGCAAACAAACAAAATGCAGATGCAGTTGGTTGAACCTGAGGGTTACCTACGTATCCCTTTGAAAGAAATTAAACCAGCGTAGTTCACGGGCAAGATGAAAATGATATACACAAAGAATATACTTTTGAAGACTGGAGTTACACGCTTTGCGAAGCTGGTTATTTTGAAAATCCATGATCATGCAAGACAATGCAATAAGCAATAACAAGATAACAACATTTTGAATGAGCTTCAAGCGTGAATCAAAATAGGTCCAACTGTGTTTCACATGAAAAAAGGAGAAACACACTCTAACCATGTTGAAAATGTGAGAAGATGAAGAGAAAAACCGCTCAGGGTCGTGCTTTTGCACACCCTGAGATACTCTAATCACGCTGAAAACATGAGAATATGAAAAGAAAAACCACTCACGATCGTGCTTCTACACACCCTAAGATGCTCTAATCACGCTGAAAACATGAGAAGAGAAAGAGAAAAACCACTCACGGTCGTGCTTTCACACACCCTTAGATACTCTAATCACGCTAAAAACATGAGAAGAGGAAAAGAAAAACCGCTCACGATCATGCTTCCGCACACCCTGAGATGAATTCCAAGTACACTAAAATCTTATGAGGAAAAGAACACTCTAACCATGCTGAAATCGTGAGAAGAGGTCCTGAGATGATGTGATGGATACAAAGAGTATGATGAGATTGTGCGATAGATGCACATGAATGGTATGATGAGCTTGCGCGATAGATGCACGATGTATTGTATGATCGTATGATAGATGCACGATGTAATATGATCGTGCGATAGATGCACGATGTGGTATGTGTGACAAGTGATGCAATGGATGATGCTTAGATAATGCAGTAAACTAGTAAAGCGGCCCGTTTAGAAAGCACCTCAAAGGGTGAGTGGCGATGAACCGCTCTACTCTGACAGGTATCTCTCCTTTGTGTTTCTTAAACTTCTACCTTCAACTCACAGTTTAAAGGTCCACAAATGCTACCAAAAGATTAAATCTGCACACAGAAACCACGGATGCCACTTTTCTCCCTGATCATACTTATAACTTTCCATATTCTCCAACGAGGTGACAGACTAGGTTGATTCAGTATCCAGAATTGAGGCGCATACAAGCTACCTCAACCTATGGGGATGCCATATAGATTTCAAGCCGAGGATACACCCTTGGGTATTTAAACCAAACTTTAGTCTCAAAAATTCCAAACCTTTGTGTTCTAGGCATCACCATTCGAACTCTAGTTTACACCATCGCGGTTGGTCTCCTGGGAACTCATTGCAAACACTGCCAAGATGCCTCTAGTGGGAAAATGGTGTTCGGGAAGAACACTTTTAATTGCCACTCTGGCTTGAAGCAGGCTTGAGCTTGAGGTTGAGGTACACTCATACTTTAGAGAAATGACAAGGCTTGAGAAGGTGCATCTGAAATGCAATCTCGGAATTTTTTGAAGTTCAAACACACTCAGATGCTCCAAATTTTCCTTTTCTCTTTTGCTTTGCAGTCCAGAACCTATGTAGCTTCAGATAGGTCCTTGTTTAGTTGCTTTCTCTTTCGATCGGCGTTGAACACTGCAATTTATGAAAGAAAGAATTTTGTTTTGCACATCATGTTGGGAATAGCATGGCACGACACTCTGAGCACAAAAATGATTTATTTTTTTAACCAGTTATTGAGCCCACGAGTGACCAAAGTACAAAATATGACTCAACAAAGAAAGAACAAAGTAAAAACAACCTAAATGCATCTATTTACACCTATAGAAATCAAAATGGATCAAAACAAGACTCAAACAAACAAAAACCACAAACACAACACTTGGATGTTTGCCACTGGCGAGAGACCTCACAATTCACGGGGAGCCCATTGCTTCTCCAGTTATTGTTTCCCACCATTTTCTTATTTATGATTCTCATATCACTTTGGCATTCAACCTCTATTTCTCAAAAAAGCCATTTCCTGACTTTTTCTCTCAGCGCACATCTCTCTATTCTTTAATTTCTCTTATTTTTTATCCCTTCCTAGGTGTGGTAGATGGATATGCTGAAAGTTGTGGACCCTTACCTCTAGTACTATGCTAGATTCTCCTTCTTTCGCTCACAACTAGTGAGCTTTCCTACAGAGGGGCTGTGATGCAACTGGATGTGCAGTAGATCTACAACTGACATCGGTTGACGATGCCCTTGGCCAGTTTGGACGTGATCACACCCATCCAGATGTGGGGGTGGAATACTCTGCTCCATTTCTAGTTCGCGCTTCGCACTTGACTCGATACTTCACTACTTAGGGGATAAGAGAGCGCTTGGCCTCCTGCTGCTAACTTCAGTTATGCCCTTTTTGGTGAGTGTGCTGACAACAGGGAAAAGACAGAAAACCTGACTCAACTATGCCCCTAGTTCATCATTTTGACCAATTTTTTTTTTTTTTTTGGCTTTTTGCTAAAATAATTTTGACTAACATGAGGGTTTAGATTAACATGCTTGTTCGACTTTCTGTTTCGAAATCATGTAAGTCAGGCTATGAGCACTAAAAAGTTTCCTTTTTTGGGTCCAAGAAATGGTCCGGTTTTGGAAAAATGGAATAATTTTCAAGAAAATTAAACAACTTCACTAAAAACCCTCAGAACTATTTTTGCAAAATGGCCACTACTTAACCAACATGGAATTAACTCTTGAGATGCACAACGTCAAATCTGAACTTGATTTGTCTTGCAGCCGAATCTTTTAACGAAATAAGCCAATCGAATTTGAACGAAGATGAGCCAATTGGACATGGATAAGATAGTTGAGTCAAACAAGCCAATCAACATGGATGAGACCAGCAAGCTGAAAATGGTTAGGGCCGAACTTTAGGATGAAGTTGCCTATGTATCCCAATGATGGGAATCAGGCCTTACGTAGTTCCCGGGTAAGGTGCACTCGGGTATTAACACTCTCCTTTTGCACTCTAACTTTTGCCAAAGCCAGCCATTCAGGTTTTCAACCTTGCGAGCTCTATTTTTCTTTTTTTTCATTTCTTTTTCTTTTTTCTTTTTTTTTTCTTCTTTTCTTTTTTCTTGCTCTATTGCCTCGGTCACCTTTCTGGGTTCTCGGCCAAGCAAGCCACTCAAGGATAGAAAAGTTTAACTTGTCCATATTGATTGGTTGTGAGATCTCTAAGCCATCTAAATCCATGAGAATGACTATTGTTCCTGAGCAAATAGTCTTTGATGATGCAAAGGCCCATCCAATTGGGTCTGAATTTGCCCCTAGTGTTATAGACGAGAACTCAATTGTTCTTTAGCAATAAATTTTCTTCTTTCAGATTTATGGGATTTGGCTTTCTTGTTAGCATTTGCTGGCTTAAGAAATGACATAGTTTTGAATCTTCAATTGCGTCTGAATTTTTTTGGCCCCTAGATCAATGGCTAATTCATCCAGCTGTGAAAGCTTCATTCGATCACATTCGATCTTATTGCCCATAGTTCAAGGGCTACTTCAAATCTGGCCATGCAAGCCTCATATTGTTGTTGATCATTGAACATTCTAAATCAAGATTCAAGGTTTGAAAGCAAAGGGGTCGAGTCTTGAAAGTGATCCTATGTTGTACGAGCTCAAGATCAAGTCCAGGCATGTCTTCGCAGGACCACACACAAAAAAAAAAAAAAAAACATTTTTAAAATCTTTTAACAAAGCGACTAGTTGCTCGTGCCCCTCTGAAGACAATGTAAAACCAATATGGACCAAGCCAAGATCTTTCTCAGTACCCATGTTAACAAACATGATCTTATTCATTAAGGGCTTAGCACACCTCTTTTCCTCTCAGTCGATCAAATTTTGCAAATCCTGAGAAATTCCTCCCTCTTTGTTTTCATCATAGTGTTAGAAAAGTTTTGAAAAACTTTGGTCAATGCAATGATTTAAAGGCAAAGAGAAGTAGGTGAAAAAAACTGTCATTTCATTCAGATCTTTTGGCTTAACTGGCTCAATCATAGAAACAGACTCAAAAAGAAAGAGTGAAAAAGACAAACAAAACAAAGAAGGAAGTGATGTCCAAGTTAACATGCCAGAAATCACCTAACCGACTCAATACAACCCAACACCCAGTTCAAAAAGTAAAATAAACAACATTTTCAAATTGCTAAACTCAGTACATGCCATCCACCAGGCCCGGAGTAACATGAATGCCATCAGCAGGTGGTTCATCCTCAATCACAGCTCGAGTTACATTATCTCCCAAATTCAATGATCTAGCGCCGATAGACTTCGAAGGACCTGGTGAGACGATGACCTTGTTGTCAATCAGATCTTGAACTTCATGGCGAAGGCAAAAACAACAGTCAGTGTCATGGCTACTTTATTGATGGAAGGCGCAGTACTTGGCAGCATTATACTTGGCTGAAAGAGGATCAGAGAGAGGCCGAGGGTCAAGGGGTTTGAAATGGTCTTGTCCTATGAGGATATGAGGTGCTTTGGATAAGGTCATTAAAAGAGGATTATAGGTGCGGCTACCAATCTAGGAAGGATTGGCAGGTGTTGACTGGGTTTGAGGCATCCATTTTTATAGTTTAGCCCTGAATTTAAAATGCCCTCAACCTGAGTAATAAAAGTGTCATCTACAGTTTTTGTAGCAACTGCAAGCACTTGCTGCTTGTTCAGCCCTTTGAACTTGAAAGCGTCTATAGCCCACCTGAGATGTGCATCAAGATCGATACTTGCCCTGGCCTTATTCTTACCACTTACTTCAGCTTTGCCAAGGGATTGGGCGGCTATGTCGGAGCGAGACCTATTTGTTGTTGCCATGTCATCACTCAAGCTCAAGATAGCTTCGAGTTTGCCCTTTCCAATGGTAGTTTGCCCCAAGATTGGGGAGCTTTTTGATATGAAATTTCTGGCATGTGATGTAGTTGATGATGGAGCCAAGATCCCAAAGGCTAAATCTGCCACAGTCATATGAAGATCTTCAATGATGCTCAATAGCTGAGAAGTAATGGGCTTGACCATTGGTGCCTACGGTGTATTTGATGAGGTTTGAGATGATTGGGGTTCAAGTGCATCCATCATACACAAGTTCGTGCTTTCTAGAATTAACACCTCAGGCTTGGGTAAATGGGCTGGGGTAATATATATGTTGGGGTTGTAGGTGGATAGCAGTGTATGGATTAGGTTGAGGTGTGGAGGCAATGGGTTAGTGTTAGCCTGAGGTCTTTTTGGTGGAGTTATGATCTCTTCATCAATGAGATCCTGAATCTTATGACAGAGGCGGATGCAACGGTTTGTATCATGACAGCGTTGTTGATGATAGGCACAGTATTTAGCGGGGTCATGTCTTGGTAGAAGAGGATTTGGAAGGGGTCGGGGTTCTAGGAGCTCTAGGTGCCCTTTTTCTAGCTTCACATTCAAGGCTTGAGAAAGATTCACGTAACGAGGATGGAAATTTCGGCCTTGGGGCCGAGTTGAAGTGGTTGGTCTTTGGTTATTATCAGGAAGAGGGTTTTTGATGGGAGTGGTGATAGGGTTTACTTTTGAGCATTTTGCAGTTGTGTTAACATTGGTAGTCGCATTGGAACTGTGATCAACATTCTTCCTCATAGGCTCATTACCTTTCACAATGATCCCTTGTCTGATGGCATCCTTAATTTGAACCCCAATTTCATAGAGGTCCTTAAAGTTGAATATTATGTTCTGTAATATCTCAGCTTGCCTAGCCATATCTTGCTAGAGCAAATCTACTAATTGTTGAAAATGGATCAGTAAATTCTCTAGATTTGTCGGAGGCTGAGCCATGATTGGGGTAGATGGTTATGCTCTGAACAGAGGTGATCTAACTAGTAAATGTCGGAATAGTGGAATTAGTGAATCCTGTCTGGCCCTTCTTCGCCTTGCCACCGACGAAGCAAACATTGTTTGCCTTTGAACTAAATCTTCAACCTGAAAAAGTCTATCAACACGAGTCTAGAATATCCGGGGGATATCACAGCCTTCTGAAGTTATGGTTCGAAGACTACCTTGCAAAAGAGAAAACAGACAGCTCAACCCAATTTCACTATAACATATATGATCATAGTTGAGTGACTATACTCCCCACTTGGAACCATTGATATGAAGCATCCCCGTACAATTATACTATGAAGCACATTCCAGGAAGAGAGAGCCAAAACACCCCTATGAGGGGGTAGGGTTACTATGTCTTAGTTTTGACATGATCTAGGGTTTTACTAATTCAACCAAGTAGTTTCACAAAATCTTGCATATGGGTAAGTATCCTGTCCTATGTTGGAACAATCATTACGGCTTTACTATATACAGCTAGGCCGATTGGTCAAAAGGATACCTCGGGAAGACAACCTAATATACCTCTCTCACCTAACACCGAGAAGTGAAAGAAGGACCAAGCGCTATAGTGGTAATCCAGATCCAAGGGTTGTGTTTCGAACATGGCAGAGCCCACGACCAGCCAGCCTTTTGGCAAGCTTTTTAGGCAAGCCTCCAACAAGCCGTCGAAGAATAGAAGATGGAAAATACAATGACTTAAAGCACCAATGCAAATGCAATGCAAAGAACATATATATGTAGATAAAACGTCACATCATGAAGTTTAAGTCAAGTTCTCCAAATCCCTAGCAGAGTTGCCAGAAACTATAGCTTGCTTTTGGTGCTTCTTTCGGATACGATAGCACTATAGCTCAGACTCTCGTGGTTCTGTATCTAATTTCACAAGTGTAATGTGAAATAGATAAACACAAATGAGTCCAAATCCGGCAATTCTTTTGGAAAATCAATTTTGAATAAAAAATGCCAAAATGGATTGCATTGTCAGAATACAGAGTCGCCACCAAAATATTTTTGGAAAATTTAGGAAACCTATGACTTGTGCCAAAGGCCACGTGTCCATCATCACCAATGAGCCTCGGCTCGGGAACTTAGGTATGGGAAGGGAAGGTCATCAATTGAGCATCTCACTCACTCAATCAAAGATCGGCATCTACTAATCATGATGTGATTTTTATTTACATTACATGCTCTTGTTCCAATTATTAGGCTACCTTTACTAGGTGACGTACACAAGTATAGACTACTTCGTCTGCTTTGGGATGTTTTGATTTCATATTTGTTTGCAAAAGAGTTTTGAATATGTTTTACTTGAAAAAGTAAGCTCATATATGCATTAACCAAATCATCCCAATTTAAGCAAATTAGCTTTCATCCACAAGCATTCAAACAAATAGGCACTTAGCCTAATGGATATGCTAGATATGGCAACAATCACATGCATGCGATATGCTTAAAAAAAACTGCTCACCTAGTACTCCAAGGCATGCTAAAGAAGATAAAACAATTGGAAGAGATGCATGCTCCAATATGCAAGTGACTAATGCAACACATGCTAAGATGCAACTACTAGGCTCGGCTACTAGCATGGACTAATTTGATAGCATGCAGTTAAGCATGTATTCAAATGAAGAATGTGAAATAACCAGAAAGTTAGAATGATGTGCTGAACCCAATACATGCAAGATAAATGAATGTAGATCATAGAAAATGCTAATTCAAAACATGATGCTCTATGATATCCATCATAAACAAGTGAATAAAAGGGGCAAAGAAATGGGGTTGGAAGATATGCATACATTATTACAATTTGCCCTCATATGAGAGGGTCCGAATAAATGTCCTAGCTGATTACCGAATTAACTAACGATTACAATACCAAAATGAATTAACTACACTAGCTAATTATTACACAATTTAGAATTGAACTAACTAATTAGGTACAACATGAAATTACTTAACTAAGAAACTAGCTATTGATTACAAAACACTAATTTAATCTAAGAGCTGTGTAAATTAATTAAAATGAGTGAGGGATCAAAGGATCATCCATGCATAAATGCGAATTTCCACCCGAAATACCTTCTGTTTGGCTACTGCCAGAATGGTTCTATTTTGTAGTCAGAAAATTGAACTGTTTTGACCACAACCTTTGCTCTGTTCTTCCATGAAAATGACACTGCTGATCTAAAATGAGGTAGCCGGTCGGCCAGTAAAAGTGGCCGGCCGTACAGAGAGGTGGCCGGCTGGCTACTGGTTTTTTCCAATGCCCTGCTACAACAGACACAAAGCAGAGCACAAACAGAGTATTTTCAGGGGATGTTTGTCCATCCAGCCTCTCCTTATCATCCAACATATCAAAGGAGGGGTAGGCTTGCTTTGTAAACCATGAATCGACGTAAACTCATTGCATGATGGTACATGAATCAACGGACACAAGTTCAATAAATGATAATAAAAGACCAACAAAACGTCCTTCCTATCATGGAATTGATCAAGGGAAGTGGTAGACCTTAAATCTTGAGCCATTATCATCACTAAACAGTATGAAACGGTTTAAGACTCAATGGGTTCAACTAAAGCCCGATTGAACCCAAACTTGATTTTATTATCTTGCACCATTTTAGCTCAAGTTTATTGCCCCTTTTAATTACCTTTCCATTCATTAGTCATTTTAGTCCAAGACTGATAGTTAAGTTCATTAAATGGAGAGGAGTGTCAAACAAGAAGTTGTTTTGGGCATGAGAGAAATATAATGCCTTGGTAATGAACCTTCAAAGAGATTAAACCATTAGGCATGGAATGATCTCTTTCTTAAGCTTAAGCAACACTCGGTTAAAATAACTCTCAAAGAAATAAAATGCCAAGAAAGGAAGGAGGTTGCAGAGGTGATTGTATGTGAACACAAATATGAAAAGTATGAAATAAATACTATCAACTCAAATAGGTTGGTGTCTAATGCCTAAACCACAAAACCTGTGAGAACCACTACACTACAAGCCTACTATACAAAGTATAAATGAATGAACAACCTAAAACAATCCTAAAATAGCTAAAAACAGTGCTGAAATTTTCATGGACAAGCTTAAAAAAGTTAGCTGCAATAATAAGGAAATGAAGCTAGTAAACAAGCATAAGAAGGGGTGGCTAACCGTTTCATTTCTAGGACCTCAAAACAACATTTTTAGCCTTTGAAAACTAGTGGAAAAAAGTTGAGAAAAGATGGGAAACACAAAGGCAAAAGCTTGAGAAATAAGGTTCAAAGAAGGGTGATTAACCCCTCTACCTTTGATAGCATTGTGCCACAAGTTTCAGCCCATAAAATCAGTGGAAAAACAGTCTAAATACAACAAGAAAAGAGAGAAAAGAAATAGTGTAGAGAAGCTAGAAGTTATACCTCTTGAAGAGGAGTAACACTTCAACACTTTGATTCACAAACCCATAATTTCTCACCCTCAAGAGCTGAAATTCTAGCTCAAGAACATCAGCAAGGAGCCCTAAAAATTAGGTTTAGGGAGTATAGATAGAGTGTATATAAGTTGCAAGATAGAGAGAGAAATATTTTATAGAATTTTCACTTCACAAATTTTTTCTAACCTAATTTCTAGAGGGATGGTCAAGTATATATAGAAAAATATGTTACTATCTCAAAAATATCAGTATAGAGACAGCTGGTGCAGTGCATGCATCTGTGGGGACAGTTTGGATAGCTGGCAGCAAAATATATGTTTTATCGGAACACATGGTCGACCAGCCACTAAAGGGATGGCCGTTCACTTCTTCCTGGCCAGCCGGCCACTAGTTGGCCTGCAGGCCTCTGGGTGGTCAGGCTTGGAAAAATGTTGTTTTGGTCCAAAAGTAGTGCAAGGTTTGTAAGCTTCTGAGACTCCAAACTAAGGCTTCTTGCTGAGGAAATCGAACATTTGTACAACATAATTTTCATCATTGGGTGAGCAATCTGAAGTGCCTAAGTCTTAAGGGCGTTCAAAAATTGGGTGTCTACAATAATAATAATAAATGTCAATTAGGTTATAAGCATTAGAGAGGTGTTGGAAAAAAAACAAAAGAAAGAAAGAGAGATGGTAGAGAGAGAGAGAGAGGCAAAGAGAGAGGGATTAATAAAAAAAACAGAGAGTACAGGAGAGAGAGAGAGAGAGAGAGAGAGGGAGAGAGAGGTATTGAAAAAAAGTGTTTGGGTTTTATTTTTGTGGCTACATTAATTCTTTAAGTAATTCTTTGATCTTCGGGAAAAAATTGTGAGTGTAAAACCACTTTCCTTGATTTATGGTTATTTTGTTGTTATTATTTATTTATTTTTATTTATTTGATGTTGGTTTGATATTGTATTTACATGAAGATGATGGATTGATTTTAATTATTTTGGTTAGTAGTGTATGCAAGGTTTAAGGTTTTTATATGTATTTATTTTATGGTCGTAATCACACTCATGGATATATGAAATTAAAATAAACTTGGAACTCATAAATAAATTCCGAATAGTCCATCATGACTCCATAAATTGTTATTTTATATGAATGGTGGTGAGAAAGAGTATATAAAAAAAATGTGAGGATTATGAAATTTATTTAAATGCCTTAGGCTTAGCATTGTTATGTTTGTTCTCATGAGTAGATGAGGGATTGTGTATATATATTGTTGCCTTGTTCTCAAGAGTGGACGAGTGTTTTAATTTACACACGTACATATATGCTAACCCTCCAAGGAGTGTGGGTCAAACTTGAGACGATATCGCCGTGCAAGTTTGGCTTCGGAGCGGTGTTAGGTATATGGGAGGCACATGGGATATATGTGTAGGCCAGAAGTGAAGAGCTGAAGTGGTGGAGTTAAGGTACAAAGAATTAAATATGAACTTATTGGTATAGTTTGAATTGCTTTGATTTGTATATCTTGAAAAATAGTAAACGATCTCGTTAAATTATGAAATTTGGGCAGAGGCATGTATACGTAATTCTAGACAACTTTTGTATTTTAACGTTTTACTAAAAAGATCGATTACAACTTATAATTGGATGATCTTGGTTACAATAGTTTTTATTCATTTTAGCAATTCAGATTTTAGACGTTGTTTTAACCCATGAAACGAGCTCATTTTTATTGATTTCGCGCAAATTGAAGTAAAACATTATTCTGAACACTTTTCGTGTTTTGAATGTTTTTGAAAAAAATCATCGTAGGGCAGTTTTAGATTTTTCGATTGAATTCCGTCTAGGTTCTTCTATCACGTTTTTCTCTCAACCTATTCTATTTTTATTAAATTCGTTTTTGTTGCGTTTTTGGAAATTTGATTCTGTACAACTTTTGTTCTTTGAGTTTTGGTCAATTCAAATTATTTAAGCATGAAACGGTACATTTTTATACTTCTTCAGCAAGTTACTTATAATTAAATTATACTAACTTTATTTTTTGCAGAATGGTGGGTCTTACTAACTTTTTTATGCATGGCTGACCCGACATATTTTTATTTTTATTTTTTTTATTTTATACTTAATTTATATTTAATTGTGTACGGGTTAGAAACTAAATGCCACCGTATCTTGAGAAACTACCCTTTCGTCTCAGTGTAGGTGAGACTACTTGTCTTGTCTTGTAACAAGAATTAAATGTACTTTTGTTTGTGTCTGGTGGACACGTGGGTGTCAAATTTTGTACTCATACCAATATACTTGTATACTAATCTGTTTGTCTCTTGGTATCTCGGGTGCGTTCTATTTGAGCGCAGTCGAGCTCCCTTTGCCAGATTAGTTCGGACTACGGTGGTGATGAGAAGTAATTACGATCGTAGGACATGTCTTTCAGACTTCTTTTGTTTTCTGGAGTTTAGGATTGATATTAGTTTATCTATTTATTTATTTACTTTTTTACGAATAGAGTATTTTGACAAGTTGGCACTATGGGTTATTTTTCAACTTTACATTATTTAAATTGTTTTGACTAGTTGTTGTTACTTTAATGTTAGAGGTATTGGATAATTATGAATCTATGATGAATAGTTTGGTTAACATTTTTTTTTTCGCTTGTATTTATTTATTTTGAGCTTTGGAATTTACTTAAACCTTATGGAGATAAGAACATTTAGATTTTGTTTCACTCCTAGGATTTGAATGATGGAATATTGATTGAGATTTAGTCTTAATTTAATATTTAATTCTCCAAGTTTTGGGGCGTGATAGGCTTAAACTGTATTGGACTTAAGTCTACTTTTGCTGTAATCATGCATCGTTTTGGAAGATGTAAGCCTTTAAGACATTTTTTATTTGTTTAACTTTTATCTTGTCTTTCTATTATATCACTCTTTTGTAAAGCTTAATTGTGAAACAATGAAAGATAACTTATTTATCATTGTGAGCACTTCTTGATATTAAGTATGAGTTATAGTAATTATTTCGAGGTGTTATAGAGACCGATAGAGAGAGAAAAAGATTGCAAGAGGAGAGATGGGGGGTTGAGGGCCGAGAGAGACAGAGAGGGAGAGAATACAAATCTAAATTGGTTAAACAGATAGACACTCCTTGTCTAGGAAGTGTGTGTGCATAGGAATGAGTATTTTGCTCATTTCGCATGAGTTTGTCTTTATGAACTTAATATTTGAGCACAACCTTTGGATAAAGAAAATTTGAATTTAAATTTATCGCCCGAATGCCCATAAAAGATTATGATTTAAATTGATAAAATTAAAAATTTATTTTGTTAAAAGGGTTAATTTTTTATTTTTGATTTTATTTTTTTTCTTTTTTAAATCTACATTAGTATTTCTTCACCTCGGGTGTGGCTTGGGGGGTTGATTTTTTTTTTTTTTTCACTTTTGTTTTGTAGTGATTTTTTATTTTAATTATTTTGACTTTTTTATGAAGTGCAAAAATTAATATTCTGTTTGAGAATTATTAATTTTTTTTTATTTCTATAAAAAAAAAAACTTAAATGACTTACGTGTATAACTTGCTTTTAGACTTTTACAATTTGTTAGTACTTTTTAATTGTTTTGACATTTGTTTAGCTTTATTTTGTGGCTAAAAGCTAACCTCCCAAGCTGAATTAAACATTTGACTCTCAATTGAATTATTAAAAATATTGGCAGGGCTTTTTTTTTTTTTTTTTTTCTTCTCCTATATTAAAAAAGAAAGGGGACTCAAATTCTTGAGTGGATAGTGAGGTACACCAGTTCTGATTATTAGAAATATCAAAAAATTGATTAATACTATAAATTTTAATTTGATTGAGTATTTCTCCAAACTTCTAATCCACTTAAATGTAATATCAGTAATGTACATACAAATGTGATGATCCCCACTTCTTATGAAAAATAAATAAATAAGTTCAACACCGACAGCCAAAAGCTTCGTCTTAAGTAAATGGGAATGTCTCTGTTTAAATGGGACTGTCTTTCTAGTCAACTTGCTTAACATGATGCACCCAAAAAAGAAAATTTTCAAACACGAAAACATACACCCAAAGAAGAAAATTTTCAAACCGTAGAATATATGTACCAAAAGGTCGCCAAAAGGCACGTGAGTAAATTGTAAAGAAAAAATTGTAAATAAGTGAAAATATTTCAAAAAAATTGTAGAATTATAAAAAAAAAATTAACACTTTAATTATGAAAAGATTATTTTTTGTAGTGAATACCAGTTATTAGTTTAATGGTATGGTGTGCACCCCTTTTGGTGGATATCATACGCATCATATTATAAAATATATAATTTTATCACAAAATTTTATAATATTAATTATAAAATATGTAACCTCGTCGCAAATTGTTATAATAAAAAAATGTCATAACCAAGTCACAAGCTTTTTCAGTGTCAACAACAAAATTTTGGACATCTTGTTACAGCAATTTGTGATGATGTTACACATTTTATGATTGATGTTATAAAAAATTACAGAAAAATTATATATTTTTGTAGTAAGATGCATATAATATGCACTTCTAAAGTGGTGCACTCCATAGGATTTTGCTTTTTTGAGAATTAAAATTGTGTGACATTGTTTATACCAAGTGAATTGTGTGTTTCATGTAATAGTGTACATATATATATCATCAAGCATTAGGTCTCGTTTGAGAATATATTATTTTAATATTTTTTTGACTTTTTAATTAAAATATGAGATAAAAAAATTAAAATGTTTGCGATAACTTTTTTTATTTTTTTTATGAAAAGATATGTAAAAAGTATAGAGAAAAAAAAAAACCTCGGTAACGTTTGGTTTAATTTTCAACACTCAATTCTGTTCTTAAATCATGATTTGAATCAAAATTTATAATCAAACAAATTTTTAAAATACAATACAAAATTTATTTCAAAATTCTTTTCTTCCCTCTTTTTCTTTTTTAATTATTATTATTATTATTATTATTATTATTATTATTATTATTCAATCAATCAATCATACATCAATCAATCAAAAAAAAATAATCATTCCAAAATTATTTTCAAAAGTCATAATCAAACAAATTTTCTCTTTTCAAATTATAATTTAAAAACTCAAAATTCAAAATAGAACTCCATATTCAAATCATAATTTTAAAACTAAACCAAACGGACTTTTAACTTTTTGGTATAAGTTTTTGATTTTTTTTACTTTTACACTAAATTATTAAGTTGCTAAACGAGGCGAAGATGTTGAAACACCTTAGAAAGAAAGAAAAAAGAAAAAGAAAAGAACAAATAATTGTCAAATAAAAGAATAAGAAGAAGAGGGTAGTTTGATAGTTCAGAGAGGTATACCCATTATATAAATTACGAAAATCTAAAACTTCTAGAATTATGTCTTATCATCTATTAGTACATTAATTGATATACTAATTGGTGTCTATAGTATTATTCATAAGAAAATTACATAATATTTACTACAAAAATATATAATATGTACCCAAAAAAAATGTGTAATAAAGAGCATAAGGGTTCCATAGAACAACACGTATGTCTTGAAAAATTAGCATAGTTACAACCTGTTAATCTTCAGATCTAAGAGCATCTATAATGGATTAGGTAAATGTTATATGATAAAAATGATAAAAGTGGAGCCCAATTTTGTGTGTTAAATTTTTTATTAGTGTAGAGAATTAATAGATGGGTTAAAGTATGTGTCAGGATTAGTCATGGCTTCCCTTAAAATCAATACTTGAGTTATCAAAAAAAAAAAGTACGTGGGAAGTAAATGTAGGGTTCACTTAATTGTAAAATATGGAGAAGAAAATATTTTAAAAAGAAAATATTTGAGATAACTAATTTATTATTCTTAATGATATTTTTGATAAATGTCAAAATTTGATTTATCAAACATTCAAACACATAGAGTTTAACTTCAATACTACTACATCATTATATAGGAATAATAAATTAGAAAAATATAACATTATTGTCTTAAAAACATGCAAAGCCTTCTTTTATTTATTTATTTAGTATTTTTTTTTTCCCTCTCTTTCTTAGCTGTTCAGGACAAATTGCATATTTTAATAGCTTATTTGGTGTACTGTGGCTATCTAAAAATAGGGCCTCAAATAATTTTAGTTCGTATGTTATGTTTGGTTCATTAAAATGTAGTCAAATAATTATTCTATTATAATGCCAATTTTTATATTTGATTGATTAAAAAAATAATAAAAAATATATTACAAATGAAATTATCATTTTCTAGTTTTGAACGAATAGTCATTCTATAGATAGACAAAAGAATGCCCATTATATTCCATTCAATTTTATTTTACTGAACCAAACATTGCGTAATAATATTAATAGTTTAGAAATAAAATTTACTATGTTTCTTTTAAAAATAATTGAAGTGGTGAATTATTTAAAAATAATAAATGGTTGTCTATTAAATATTGTTGGAACAATCTTCTGTGTAAATAAAATAACTTGAAATAAATTCAAACAAAATAAATAAATAACATACCAGATTTATTTATCGAACCGAATAAAAATTAAGACCAAGTCGAGTGTGTGACACTCTGTCCTAAAGACAGATTCGCCCCGCTACGGTGCTTACGGTTGAGTGGCGTCTATCTCCCAAGATACAATGATCTTCACAAATTTGTAGAAGCACTTCAAATAAATTTGTTCGGCGAACCAAACCTGTGTTCTAATACTCTCTTTATTTAATTCTAAAAACTAGAATGTAGAATAATGCAAACAAAAATAGTTTGGACAGCAAGACATTAATTTCAGGCTGTTTTCGGATAGGAAATTCCCTTTTCCAAACTGCTGGAATTGATTATATATATAAGCAAAAAACTGTGGTCCGAACAGGTTCGTAAATTGAAAGAACAAATGCAACTGTTGAATTTCAAGCAAAGTTTTTGACCGTTGCAGTTTTGAATATATTATTCAAACAATGAAAAGTGATCCAATAATGGACCAAGTCAAACCCGTTAGAACTCAATAAACCTGTTGAAGCATTATTTATTTAAACTATCTCAAATGTATATATATATATATATATTAAACTAATTGAATATATATATATTAAACTATTGAAATAGTTAAATAAATAAATAAAGAGGTACAAACTTTAGGAAACCACTTAGGAACCCAAAATTTGAATTTAGAATTAAATTAAATTCCCACAATTACAAACTTTAGGAAACCACTTAGGAACCCAAAATTTAAATTTAGAATTAAATTAAATTCCCACAATAATTTTTATTGAAAAAATTCAAAAGAATTTTTATCTAAAAAATTAATGTAAACCCGAAAACGACGTCAACTTTCCATTCACTCATAAATGGTTTTGACGTTCCGTCTTCACCGTGTGACTTGCCACGCAATAAGGAACACGTCACCTCTTCAGACCCATCCCAAAAGACGTTTGGGGCCCACTCAAATTGAGCTAAAAAATATGCCTATATTAAACCATTTTTCCAACAATCCCCCACATGAATGGAATTTGACGGAGAGAAAATGCAACAACATGATCTAAAACAAAGAGTACAGAAATCGGAAATATTCTACAAAGGATAGGTAGCTTTTGGCTTTGAACCTTCCCTTGTGAGACACTATCGGATTTACTAGCTAACCAGTGAACATGATGTCTTGAACTGTTCAGCCGTTTGTGTAAACCAAGACAATAGAACTCATACAGTATATCTCCAGACACAGTTTAGTTCTCACTATTGTGTTCATTTTGGCCCTGAACAACCTGGTCTTTCATGAGTGCTCTAAAGACTTGTAGCCCTTCACAAATCTTATAGAACCGGCCCAGTTCACACTCACATAGGTGATTCT
Organism: Camellia sinensis; assembly: GCF_055761805.1. Lineage (NCBI taxonomy): Eukaryota > Viridiplantae > Streptophyta > Magnoliopsida > Ericales > Theaceae > Camellia > Camellia sinensis. The sequence continues at coordinate 95,468,564 of NC_138975.1, forward strand.
TATGAAAAGTATCCTGCCATACTCCACTAGGTTTACCTAGATATAAGAATCATTTAAAGTTTTACTTAACCTAAAACGCTGCAGACATCACTATTTCATCATAGAAATGGGTATGAGTTAGACTCCCCAGTGATCCTTCTGGGTCAATCACAACTCGGTTGTCCCTTTGAACCTAGATCTTGGGATCTCCAGTCAACTAGGTTGAGTTGCCATTGTGGTAACTCTTATTTAATAGGCTTGAGTCCCATTCCCCTCGATGAATTCTCAACTAACTCTCTTGCTAACCCTTTGGTTAGTGGATCCGCTATGTTGTCTTTAGACTTAACATATTTTATGGAAATAATTCCATTAGAGAGTAGTTGTCTCACGGTGTTATGTCGTTATTACTACCTATGATGAGCATATCATCTACATAAAAACATACAATGACATAACCTTTGTCCGTGTTTTTAATATCAACAATGATAGAGACCACTAATTTTGGAGCTCTAAAAAGACCACTAATGACATGACACTCAATAAAAAAAGAAAAAAAAATACAACACCAAGGTCAAAACATCAAATCATTCATGGTGGAGCCCACTGCCACATCATTAGTGATAGCACTAATTAGTGCTCTCACTCATTTTCCTTTTAATATAAACACATTTGTCACACTCATTAATTTTAAATCCATTTGACATCATTGCCTTGTCAAATTTCTCATGCCATTGCTTTGGCGCTTGTTTTAAACCATATAATGATTTAACCAATTTACACACTTTCTTTTCTTTTCCTGGAAGAGAAAACCCTTCTGGTTGTTCCATGTAAATTTCTTCATTGAACTCACCATTTAAGAAAGCGGTTTTTACATTCATTTGATGAATTTCTAAATCGTATAGAGATGCAATGGCAATTAGCATTCTAATGGATGTTATTCTAGTAACCGGTGAGTATGCGTCAAAGTAATCAAGACCTTTTTTTTGTCTAAACCCTTTGACCACAAGTCTTGCCTTGTATTTGTCAATTGATCCATCCGCTTTCAATTTTATTTTGAAAATCCATTTGTACCCAAGAGGTTTACAACCTGGTGGCAAGTCCACTAATTCCCAAGTGTGATTTTGCAAGAAGGATTCAACTTCACTATTGACAGCTTCTTTCCATAAAGGAGCTTCAGGACTGGACATAGCCTCCTTAAGAGTTAAAGGCTCATTTTCTAACAAATATGTTAGAAAATCTGGACCAAAAGATTTTGAGATTCTAGTACGTTTACTACGTCTAAGTTTCTCTTCCTCATTTTGATCTAACTCTTGTTCTTGATCATGTTCGTGATCCGGACTAGTAATAGCATCAAAAGATCTTTTATTAGTACTAGTCTCTTGTCCAGTATTCTTTGGAAATACATGTTCAAAGAATGATGCATTCTGAGACTCAATAATAGTATTTACATGCATTTCGGTATGTTCTGATTTATGAATCAAAAACCGATATGCACTACTATTCTTAGCATAACCAATGAAAATGCAATCAATGGTCTTAGGACCTATCTTAGTCTTTTTAGGACTAGGAATAGCTACTTTAGCCAAACACCCCCATACTTTTAAGTATTTGTAGGATGGTACTCTTCCATGCCACAATTCATATGGTGTTTGATTCACTTTCTTTCGGGGTACTTTATTAAGTATATAATTAGCAGAAAGTTTGCTTCCCCCCACAAGTTCTGAGGTAATCCAGAACTTATTAACATGGCATTCATCATTTCTTTTAAAGTCCTATTTTTTCTTTCAGCAATTCCATTTTGCTGAGGTGAGTAAGGAGCGGTGGTTTGATGAATTATTCCATGTTCTTTACAAAACTCACCAAAAGGTGATTCATATTCACCACCTCTATCACTTCTAAGTTTCTTGATTTTCTTACCAAGTTGATTTTCAACTTCATTCTTATATTGAATGAAAGTTTCTAAAGCTTCATCCTTGGTTCGAATTAAATAAACATAACTATATCTAGTATAGTCATCTATAAAAGTGATAAAATACTTTTTCCCACCTCTAGTTTGAATTGATTTAAAATCACAAATGTCACTATGAATTAATTCAAGTGATTCCGCACTTCTTTCAATTGAATGAAAAGGAGTTTTAGATAATTTTGCCTCAACGCAAACTTCACATTTATGATTTGAATCAATGTTAAATTTAGGTAAACATTCCATATTAATTAATCTACGCAAAGATCCATAATTAACATGTCCTAGTCTCCCATGCCATAAATTTGAAGACTCAAGCAAGTAAGAAGAAGATGTAGTATTATTAATAACTGAGGATACAACGGTCATTACATTTAACTTGAAAAGGCCATCAGACATGTAACGTTTTCCTACATACATCCCGTTTTTGGTAAGTACAAACTTGTCACTTTCAAAAACTAGCCTAAACCCATTCTTACTCAACAAAGATCCGGAAACTAAATTCTTGCGAATGTCCGGTACATGCAACACATTGTTGAGAGTGAGTTCCTTTCCAGATGTCATCTTGAGTACAATCTTTCCTTATCCTTCAACTTTGGAAGTTGAGGAGTTGCCCATAAAAAGTTGTTCACCATTGTCCACTGAAGAATAAGATGTGAACATCTTTTTGTCGGCACAAACATGGCGAGTAGCACCAGTGTCCACCCACCATTCTTTAGGATTTCCGACAAGATTTGCCTCGGAAACAACTGCAGAAAGATTTATGACATCTACACCATTGGAAATTATATCCATTTTGGTTATATCGGCTTTAGTAACCTTCTTACTTGTTCTTCCTTTGCCTTTGCAAAAATTAGTTCTTAAGAACTTCTCTGGCACAGTCCCAACATAAGGAGAGGTTGGCGTAATGGCAAACACCATACCAGTACTGGTTTGAACATTAGTTTGACCAATTTTAGTAGTCATAAATTCTAAATTATAAAATAAAATTATAATTAGAATTTTATACTACATAGAAAATTAAACCAAATTCACAAAATTAAATTCTGTAAAAATAAAAGAAACAAGAATGTAACTTTTATTTTCCAATTAATTTGAAAATAAAATAAAATTTTATTTAAACAAATTAATTCCACACAGAAAATTAAATTCTGTAAAATAAAAGAAATAAAAACTATAACTTTTATTTTTCAATTAATTTGGAAATAAAATAAAATTTTATTTAACCAAATTAATTCCACACAAGAAATTAAATTCTGTAAAATAAAAGAAATAAGAAAATAACTTTTATTTTTCAATTAATTTGGAAATAAAATAAAATTTTATTTAACCAAATTAATTCCACACATAAAATTAATTTCAATAACACTTCAATAATTAAAATACTGAAAACAGAATTTTAATTAATGAAAACTCAGAAAATAATTTCTAAAACCCAAAATTAATTTCTGAAAAAATTCCACAAAAATATATTCTGAATTGTTAATGACACCAGTATCGTACTACTAGTTGTTGTCAAAGAAAAGAGACAGTATATTACTACTATCTGTCAAATAGCATATAATCACTATTTGTTTTTCCAACCAGAATATTATTTTGTAAATTCACAGAAAATAATTTTCTTCCAAAATTATTTACGAAGAATGAAAAAAGGGAAACAAACGAAAAATTCTGTAAACAGAATAATTCGAATCTGTCTTAAGATTGTTGGAACAATCTTCTGTGTAAATAAAATAACTTGAAATAAATTCAAACAAAATAAATAAATAACATATCAGATTTATTTATCGAACCGAATAAAAATTAAGACCAAGTCGAGTGTGTGGCACTCTGTCCTTAAGACAGATTCGCCCCGCTACGGTGCTTACGGTTGAGTGGCGTCTATCTCCCAAGATACAATGATCTTCACAAATTTGTAGAAGCACTTCAAATAAATTTGTTCGGCGAACCAAACCTGTGTTCTAATACTCTCTTTATTTAATTCTAAAAACTAGAATGTAGAATAATGCAAACAAAAATAGTTTGGACAGCAAGACATTAATTTCAGACTATTTTCGGATAGGAAATTCCCTTTTCCAAACTGCTGGAATTGATTATATATATAAGCAAAAAACTGTGGTCCGAACAGGTTCGTAAATTGAAAGAACAAATGCAACTGTTGAATTTCAAGCAAAGTTTTTGACCGTTGCACTTTTGAAACAATGAAAAGTGATCCAATAATGGACCAAGTCAAACCCGTTAGAACTCAATAAACCTGTTGAAGCATTATTTATTTAAACTATCTCAAATGTATATATATATATATATATTAAACTAATTGAATATATATATATTAAACTATTGAAATAGTTAAATAAATAAATAAAGAGGTACAAACTTTAGGAAACCACTTAGGAACCCAAAATTTGAATTTAGAATTAAATTAAATTCCCACAATTACAAACTTTAGGAAACCACTTAGGAACCCAAAATTTAAATTTAGAATTAAATTAAATTCCCACAATAATTTTTATTGAAAAAATTCAAAAGAATTTTTATCTAAAAAATTAATGTTAAACCCGAAAACGACGTCAACTTTCCATTCACTCATAAATGGTTTTGACGTTCCGTCTTCACTGTGTGACTTGCCACGCAGCAAGGAACACGTCACCTGTTCAGACCCACCCCAAAAGACGTTTGGGGCCCACTCAAATTGAGCTAAAAAATATGCCTATATTAAACTATTTTTCCAACAAATATATGAATTGTTTATAAAATATTATTAACTATACTAGTTACAACGGTGTCTTGAATGTTTTTTTTTTTTTTCAAGTTTAAATTGATCAAATTTTACATTAATCAGTTACGCAAAAAATCAAAATCTAAATAAATTATTAATGTTATCCTATCGAAAATGTTTAAAATTTATCTCAATAATTATAACGTCGGCTATAAAAATCATATGAAATTTCTCAAAAAATATAATAATAATTATTGTGAAAAACAAATTATAATTGATTCATTCAATTTATAATATTTGCAAATTAGATTTATCATCTAATATTTACGTATTTTTGTGCATAGCATAGATAAAAATATAGCAATTTAGTGTTTATATAAGGAAGTAAACTCTGTGTAGGTACAAGGCACCCCACCGAACCCCCCCCCCCCCCCCCCCCCGCCAAAAAAAAAAAAAGTTTACTATTTTCGAACAAATTGTTTCCTTTTGGCAAAGCTTGTGCCTTGCCACAGCTCCAATTTTTTGTTTTTCGGGAGTTTTCTGCTGTAAAATGTTTGTTTCTTTGGAGTAATAAATTATTTTTACCGATAAATTTTTTTTTTTATATCTGCTAGCTACAAGTTCTAGCATAGTGGACTAACCAAAAATATTTGTTTAAATTAATTATATGATAAAATGTGGTGAAATTGAATCAAATTTCATGTGTTTAAGATTTGTCAATTTAGTGAGTGTTTGATTGTTACAATAGAAACGTTAAATTATGTGTTAATTAAGTGTTGGTTCCCTGAGTATGTATAAATGTGCATATATAAAGCGAGGGATAAGTTCCTTTTCATATCTAATCTTTCTATATTTTTTTATACTTTTTTTTTTGTTATTTTTAAATTTTAATTTGGATTCACGTTGATATTTCGAATAGTCTATTTCGCAAATCCGGTAATGAAGGTCATCTATATAAAAAATTAATTTCATCGGATAACTATAAACTTGGGAACAAATATCATTTTGTTTTATAAAATACTGGTTTAAATTTAATTATATTTACCATTTATTTTATAAAACAAAATACTATTTATTTTTATATTTATAGTTTTTTAATAAAATTAATTTTTTTACATGGATAACCTTTATTATGGATTCTATGAGATAGACGGTTCAGAACATTGATACACGTCCCGATTAAAACCTATAAAAAGAGTATGAAAATATATGGAGATATGAGATATGGAAGGAGCTTTATCCCGGAGCAAGGGATGTCTTCTGTTTCAATCTGCACTGATTGTCAAATTTTGCTACACAATACGGAAGGAAAAATGGCGACGGATTGGGATGTATTAAACTTAATCGAGGATATTACTATCATTAGTAGATCTTTTAATTTATTTTCTATCAGGGATGTATTAAACTTAATCGAGGATATTACTATCATTAGTAGATCTTTTAATTTATTTTCTATCAGGAAAGTGAATCACAATCAGCTTGTTTGGTTTCATTTTTCTGAAAATAGTTTTCAGAAAATTCTACTTTCTTATTTTTCATAGTTTTTTGTTTTTACTGAATTTTTAAAAATATTTTAATCAATATTTTTTAATTTTTAGACACACTTAACATAAATATACCTAAAAAGTATAATTTTCGAGAAAAAATCTTTTAAAAATTCAATAAATACTAAAAATACAAAAAAAAAAACTGAAAATTTAGTTTATTTTTTGTATTTTTATGTATTTGTTAATTTTTTTACAATTTTTTTACTTTTTAGATACATCTACGTAAAGTACATCTAAAAAAGTAAAAAAAAATGCTTCAAATTTAAAAAATATTCACTAAAAATAAAAAAAATACAAAAAAATAAGAAATTCAATTTTCAAAAAACTTAATCAAAAAAATTCAAACCAAACACACTGAATGTAATTAAGTTAGTCCATGAACTGGCAAGATATGTTAATGGTTTTCTTACTAAGTAATATATGCTGACTTTCAATTATTCAAAAAAAAAACAAAAAAAACAAAAAAAAAAAAAACTCTCCTCCTGTCTCTCCGGCAGGCTGACTAAAGATACCGTTATTGCAACTTTGCCAATATCTAAACACTTCAACAGTTGTAAAAGTAAAATTATTGGCTAGTCTGACTAACGGTTGGCACTAGCCATCTCCTAAAAGAAACCTGCATTACGAAAGGATTTGCACTTGCATAGGTCTAGTGAGTTCAGTGGTATTTGATGATTTATGTTTCACTTAAAAATTTGATGATGACTGCCTAAGAGCATCTCTAACGGTTCAGCATTATTTTTTTATTAAATTTGAGTAAAAAATGACTTATTTTTTCAATTTGATATCAGTTGTTTTAACGGTGCATCAAAAAAGAAGAATCATCCCATAGGTCAACCGGTTGGTCGACTGGTAAGGCAGTTTTTTTTTTTTTTAAACCTTTTTGAACTGTTTAAACCTACCTAACCGTTAGTTCAAATTTTTTTTGAACCGTTCGAACTAGTAATTTGAACCAGTTTGCAGGCCAATTTTTGAACCATTTGCATGAGCTGGTCGACTGGTTGGTCAACCGGGTGGCCGACCACCATGTGTAAAATTCTCAAGCTTTTCTACTTTAACGGTCACGCACAGTAATTTGGTAAAACCTATATTCTGTTCTCAGTTTGTTGATTTTTTGTTCAATTCTCATTTTGATACTAATTTGTTGAAACCGTTGGAACTCCAAAAAGTGACTTTTTCACCAAAATTCAAATCTGATGCCAAGTTTGATGAAGCGTTCGAGATGGTCTAATAGAGCTGCCTAGTACGACCCATGTTGGGTGCAAGGAAAATCTAGTACAACCCATTAGGCCTCATTTTGCAATATGACCTATAAATTATGTATTAGTTTATTAGCTCATTTCTATTATAATAAATAAAAAAATCAACTTATAAGTCATACTCAAAACGATCCAAATTAACCTAGTTAGAATTGTCAATTCGTCATGAGCTGTTTGCTAATAAATGAAATTGCTTAATAATTATATAAACTTATATACATGGGTAGAGCCAAAACTTTATCATAAGGAGTCATAAGAAAGGTTTGGTGTGTGCTGTGCTGGTTATAAATTTTGTTTGATGTAGTTTATATAGATTGTTTATAAAATAAAAATAAAATAAAATAATTATTTCAATAGTGTATGAAAATATCTGTTATAATTTTTGCTTACAACTTATGAAATTAAAAAAGTCTGTTTTTTCATTATTAATATTATACAAAATTATACCAAATAGGCTTTAATTATTAAAATTATTATTTAATCTAGCTCAATTGGACCATTTAAAAAATGGAGAGCATCAATGATTGAAATCCCGATTAATTATTTCTGATTTTTTTATTTAATTTTTTGATGTAAGATTGTTAGTTTTTTAAAGCAACATTATTTTGATTAATTTTTTAAAAGCTTTTATTTTATTTTTTTCTATAATTTCTTACTCTATAGCAGCTCGGGTAAAGAGCCAACTTTTTTATATTTTTTTGATTTAGGATCCGGTAATCATTGTTGTTGTTTATACTAATTATCTTGTTGTTAATTGGGATTGGTTGTTTGGAGGTTTTGGATTTTGTTTTTAATAGGTTGGGAGTTACTGTTTCAAAGGAATTTCTGTCTGTTTGTTATTGAGTTCACTCGAGCGGTCTTTCGTTTCTTCTAGAATTTGTATTTGCAAGTCTGAACTTCTGGTGGTGGGTGTTCTTCACTTGAGCGGTCTCTTTGCAGGTTTGAATTTTGTTAGGGGGTCATTTTTCGCTCAAGCAATGGTTAGCTCACTCGAGCGATGTACTTTACAGGGTTAAGGTTCTAGGAATTTGATTTCTTCACTTGAATCATGATTTGGTTACTCGAGCGGCGTTATGTGTTTGACACTCAAACGGTATTTTGGTTGCTCGAGCAGTCTGTGTGTATAAAGGTATAGGAAAAATATATTTTCTTTCACTCTTTGATCTCTCTATCGCTAAAAGGTTCCATATCAAATTTCTTCACCCTCTATCCCTAGTTCTTGCTTAAATATCCCTATACACTCAAATTTGCTACTCTTGCCACCTTGTGTTTTGGTATAAAATAGAGAGCACGGGGAGGTGTAGACACCCCATTTTTTATCGCCCTTAAGACTTGGGCGGCTCAGGTTAATCACTCGATGATGAAAGTTATGCTGTACAATTATTCGATTTCTTCAACAAGAAGAACTTTTAAATCCCAACCTTACACCCCATTTTTGACCAAAAATATTTTAGACCTTAAAACCCTCTGTTTCAAAATATTTTTTGAAAATGTTTCTACGATGTTCCGAGGCTCACATTTCATTAAATACTGCACTTTTCGGTAAACCGAGCAAAGACAAAGTGGAAATAAATGAAAGGGAGATGAACTCTTTGAAAAAATCTTTAAAACATCTTATTTAAATGTTTGGAGTTAAAGAAAATTGGAGGAAAGGGAAGAAAACTAGTTGGGGAAATGGTTAAGCTTGAAACCGTTAAGGGAGAACTGAGCAGCCTTCACTAAATCAGGTCTATCTCTTTGTACACTTAGACTTTAGTTGTGAGGCTAATTCCATTAGAAAGTAGACTTCTGGGGCTTCAATTTAGACTTAAGAATGACTTAAAACCGAGCCCAAATGAGGGAGCTATACCCGTTTGAAATCGGCCCTAGAAGTAGATTTTCTAGTCGGCAACCCACTATTTGTGGATGGCTGTCCACTATTAGTGGCCGGCCGGCCACTACTTCTGGCCTGTCGGCCACTTGTGTCAAACCCAGATATTTTAGGCCAACTGTCCTCCAAAAGCTCCAGCTGTTCCTATATAGATATTTTCAACTTAAGAGGTTGTTTTTCTATATATACCAGGCCAACTCTCATGTTTTGAGGTTACAAAAATTTCCAAAAGTCCCAATTCTTGAAATTGTCTCTCTATCTCTATCTTGCAACACATGCACCTTACCCAAACACTTCCTAAACCAATATTGGAGCTCTCCTTGCTGAGATTATTGAGTCCAAATTTCAGCCCTTCAGATTCTAAGCTTTGTGGTTTGTGAACAAAAGAGTTACCTTGTTTCAAGAGGTATAATTTTGAGCATCCCTACACTACTTGTTTTCTATCTTTTCTTGCTGTTTTTGAACTATGTTTGGACTATTTTTATGGAATGAAACTTGTGGTTTAAAGCTACCAAAGGTGGAGTGGTTAATCACCCTTCTTTGAACCTTGCTCTGTAAGCTTTTGCCATTGTGTTTCCTATTCTTTTCTCAACTGTTTTTTTGAGCTTTTTAGAGGTCAAAAATCATGTTTTGAGGTCCCAAAAATGGAGGGGTTAGCCACCCCTCCTTTGGCGTGTTTACTAGCTTAAATTTTCCATTATTTTAGCTTAGTTTATTAGCTATTTTTACGTAAATTTCAGCATTGTTTTTGCTTACTTTAGGACTGTTTTGAGGTGTTTATTTCATTCATGCTTTGTATAGTATGCTTATAGTGTAATAGTCCTCATAGGTTTGGTGGTTTAGGCTTTAGTCACCAACTTCTTTGAGTTGATAGTGTTTATTACTTGCTTTCCATACTTGTATTCATATTTAATCACGTCTGCAACCTCCCTCATTTCTTGGTTTTTTCTTGGCTTTGGAAGTTTTTTCAAGCCACTTGCTTGTTTGAGCTTGAGATTGAGGTGTTGTGCTTAATGGTTTAATCCTTTTGGGGGTTCATTACCAACGGCATGCCACTTCTTTCACGCCTAAAACAACACTTGGTTTGGTACTCCTTTCCATTAGAGGACTTAAAGCTCACTTTTGGACTCAATAGATTACTGAATGGATGGTAATTAAAATGAAGTAATAAAATTGGAACTAAAAGTGATACAAGATAATAAAATCAACTTGGGTTCAATCGGACGTTAATTGAACCTGTTGAATCTTGAGTCGTTTCATACTTGCTAGTAATGTAAACGATTCAAGAGTTCAGGTCAACCAGTTCCTTTGATCAATCCATGATAAGGAGGCGGTTTTGAGAGCCTTTAAATTATGCATTTATTGAATTATGTCCCTTGATTCATAAGTCATCACGCAATAAAATTGTGCCAATTGATGATTTGTGAATCAAGCCTACTCCTCCTTTGACCTGTTTGATGATAAGGAGAGATAGTGTGGACAAACATACTGTTCTGCTGCCCTGGTCTGAGTAGTTAGAGTAGTTAGCTTAGCTACTATTTCTTTTGGATCGTATTCATGTTGTAATTAATTAGTTAATTCTAAATTGTAATTAATTAATTAGTGTAATTAATTAGTTAGTTCATAGAATAGTTAATTAATTAATTGGTTTTGTAATAACTAGCTTGCATAGTTAGTTTATTCGGTTTGTAATAGTTACTAATTAGTTAATTAGCTAGGTTATCTATTCGGACCCTCATGCGTGAGGGCAAACTTGTAATAATGTATATGTCTTCCAACCCCACATCTTTCTCCTTTTTATTTACTTGCTTATGATGGGTAGTTTAAAACAACATGTTTCTTGTAGCATACTCCATGATTTGAATCCATTGTCTTGCATGCATTAAGCTCAGTGTATCATTCTAACTTCCATTGTTAGTTGAACATTCTTTGAATATGTGCTTAGACCGCATGCTATCAAATCAATTCATATGTCATATTAGTAGCCAAGCCTATTAAATTGCATATTGCATGCGTTGCATTAGTCATATCGCATAGTTAGGATCCTGCATTATTCTCACTTTGTTATCTTTTTTGGCTTGGAGTACTAGGTGTGCTTTTATTTGTTTTAGCATATTGCATAAGTGTGGCTGTTACCATGTCTAACATGCTTGCCATGAGGCTAATTGCACAATTGCTAAACCGTTTGAATGCCTATGGATGAAGGCTAATTGCTTGAATTGGAATAATTTGAGTAATGTTCATATACGATCACTTTTTCAAGTGGTACATATTCGAAACAATTTTTAAAACAAAAATGAAATCATATGTTCCAATTTTTGCAAATTAGTCTATACTTGTGTGCATCACATAGTTAGCTTAATAAACCGGAACAAGAGCATATAATGTAAATAAGAATCACATCATGATTACTAGAGGCCGATATTTGATCAGGCGAGCGGGGGTGCTCAATTCATGACCTTCACTTCTCGTACCTAAGTTCCCGAGCTGAGACAATCTTGGTGATGAAAGACACTTGGCCTTTGGCACGAGTCATGGGTTCCCTAAATTTCTCAAAAATATTTAGGTGTCGACTCTGTATTTGGCAAAGTAGTCCATTTTTGAAAATTTGATTCAAAATCGATTTTTCAAAAGATTTGCCGGATTTGGACTCTTTGGTGTTTATCTATTTCACATTGCACCTCTAAGATCAGATTCAGAATCGCGGGAGTCCAATATTGCTTATTCATCTTCAGAAAGGAGCGCGAAAAGTCAAGCTACAGTTGCTGGCGATTGTGCTAGAGATTTAGAGAACTTGACGCCAAATTTATGATGTGAAATTTTATCTACACTTATATGTTCTTTGCATTGCATTTGCTTTGGTGCGTTTAAGTCACTGTGTTTGCCATATGCTATTCCTAGAGGGTTTGCCGAATGCTTGCCAAAAAGCTGACCGGTCGTGGGCTCTGCCATATTGGGAATACAACCCTTGGATCTGGACTACCGTTGTACCGTTTGATCCTCCTTTCACTTCTTGGTGTTAGGTGTGAGAGGTATATTAGGTAGTCTTGCTGAGGTACCCCCTTTGACCATTTGGCCTAGCTGCATATAGTGAAGCCATAGTGACTGTTCCAAATTAGGACAGGATGCTTACCTGAATGTAGGATTGCATGAAACCACTTGATTGAAGCAGTGAAACCTTAGATCATGCCAAAGCTAGGACAGGGTAACCCTATCCCTCTCATAGGGTTGTTTTGGCTCTCTTTACCTGGTATGTGCTTTGTAGTGAAACTGTACAGGGGTACTTCATATCAGTGGTACAGTTGGTATTAGTTTGTGGGGCGGAAATCAGCAGGGCGTACATTCATTCAGTTGTGATCGTATCTGTTCTATGAAATTAGGCTGAGGTGCAGTCTGTTTTCTCTTCTGCTAGGTAGTCCTGGAACCACAGCTTCAGAAGGCTCTGATATCCCCCAAGTACTCTAGACTCATGTCGATAGACTTTGTCGGATCATAAATTTAGTTCAAGGGCAACCAGTGTTTCGTTCACCGGTGGCAAGGCAAAGAAGGGCCAGACAGGACTCACCAATTCCACTATTTCGGCATTTACTAGCTAGATCACCTCTGTTCAGAGCACGACCATCTACCCCTATCATGGCTCAGCCTCCGACAAATCTAGAGGATTTACTGATCCGTCTTCAGTAATCAGTAGGTTCGCTGCAACAAGATATGGCTAAGCAAGCTAAGATACTATAGAAAATGATATTCAACTTTAAAGGCCTCCATGAAATTGGGGTTCAAATCAAGGACGCCATCAGACAAGGGCTCATTGTGGAAGACAATGAGCCTATGAGGAAGAATATTATTCGTAGTTCCAATGTTACCACTAGTGGTAGCACAGTTATGAAATGCTCAAAAGTAAAGACTGCCACTATGCCTATCAAAAACCCTCTTCCTAAAAATAGCCAAAGGCCAACCACTTCAACTCGGCCCCAAGCCTGAACTTTCCATCCTTTTTTCATGAATCTCTCTCAAGCTTTGAAAATACTGCGGGAAAAAGAATGCCTAGAGCTTCTAGGACCCCTCCCAAATCCTCTTCCATCAAGACATGATCTAGCTAAATACTGTGCCTATCATTAACATCACGGTCATGATACAAACCGATGCATCCGCCTTCGTTATAAGATTCAAGATCTTATTGACGAAGAGATCATAGCTCCACTAAAAGGACCTCACCACTAACCCATTACCTTCACACCTCAACCTAATCTATACATTACCATCCACCTATAGCCCCAGCATATACATCACCCTAACCCATTTACCCAAGCCTGAGGTGTTCATTTCAGAAAGCACAGACTTATGTATGATGAATACACTTGAACCCCAATCATCTTAAACCCATGAACCCATTACTTTTGAGTTAATGAACATGATTGAAGATTTGTAGAGAATTGTGGTAGATTTAACCTTTGGAATTTTGGCTCCCTCATCGACCACATCACATGCTAGGAATTTCACGTCAAAACGCTCGCCAATCTTAGGGCGAGCTGTAATTGAAAAGGGCCAACCTGAAGCTATCTCAGGTTTGGGTGATCACATGTCAACAAGAAATGGGCATCACTTCGATATAGTCACCCAATCCTTTGGCAATGCTGACACAAGTGGCAAGAACAAGGCCGAGGCAAGTATCGATCCTGGTGTATATCTCCGGTGGGCTATAGAGGCTTTCGTGGTCGAAGGGCTGAACAAACAGCAAGTGCTTGCAATTGTTGCAAAAATCGTGGATGACACTTTTGTTGCTCAGGTTGGGAGCATTCTGAATCAAGGGACAAGCCAAGAAAAGGGATGTTGTATCAGAAATATCCATTTCAGCTCCAATCCTACACTCGTAAGAGATTATCAAACCCAGTCAACACCTGCAAATCCTTGCAGGACTGGTAACCGCACCCATAATCCCATTTACATGACCCTATCCAAAGCTCTCCAAATCTTTGTACGACAAGGCCATCTTATACCCCTTGACCCTCGGCCTCTACCTAATCCCCTTCCAGCCAAGTATAATGCTACCAAGTACTGCGCCTTCTATCAACAAACCAGCCATGACATTGACCATTGTTTTCACCTTTGCCATGAAGTTCAAGAATTGATTGACAATAAGGTCATCACTCCACCGGGTCCTACAAAGTCTATCGGCACTAGATCGATGAACTTGGGAGATAATGTGACTATGTGATCGGGGATGAACCACCTACTAATGGTGCTCATTTTACTCTAGATGTGGTGGATGACATGCACTATTTTAGCACTTTGAAAATGTTTATTGTACTTTCAGACTTGGGTATTGAGTTAGTCTTTTTTGTGCTGTATTGAGTCAGTGTTGTTCTATCGAGTCAGTCTTGTTGTGCCAGAGGTTGGTGATTTCGGGGGTGTTAACTCAGACATCACTTCCCTATTTGTTTTTGTTTGTCTTTTCACTCTTTCTTTTGCATCTGTTTCTATCATGGAGCCAATTGAGACAGCAGATCTGAATGAATTGCAGTTATTTTCATCTATTTTTCTGTGCTTTTAAATCATTGCATTGACCAAAGTTCTTCAAAACTTTTCTACCATTGTGATGTAACACAAAGATGAAGGAATTCCTTGGGATTTGCAAAATTTAATCGACTGAGAGGAAGAGAGGCCTGTTGAGCCCTTAATGAATGAGATCATGTCTGTTAATGTGAGTACTGAGAAGGATCCTGGCTTGATCCAGAATGGTTTTACATTGTCTTCAAAGGAGCCTGAGTGACTAGCCGCTTATTAAAAGATTTTAAAAAATGTTTTGTGTGGTCCTATGAAGACATGCTTGGAATTGATCTTGAGATTAAACATCATAGGATCGCTCTCGGCCTCGAGACTCGACCCCTTTGCTTTCAAACCTCAAACTTTGATTCAGAATGATCAACGGTCAACCAACATATGAGGCTTACATGGCCGAATTGGAAGCAACCCTTGAACTAGGGGGCAAGAAGGTCAGATGTCATCAAAGAAAGGTTGCATAGCTAGAAGAGAAGCAGCCCTTAAACTAAGGGCAAAAAAGGTTAGATGTGCTCTAAGATTCAAAATTGGGTCATTTCTCAAGCTGATGGAGGTTGACAAGAAAGCCAAATCCCATAAATAGAGAGAAGAAATTTTTTGCTAAATGAGAATCGAGTTCCTATCTGCGACACTAGGGGCAAATTCAAACCCAATTGGATTGGCCCTTACATCATCAGCGAACAACAGCCATTCTCGTGGATTCAGATGGCTTAGAGATCCTATGGCCAATCAACATGGTCAAGTTAAACTTTTCTATCCTTGAGAGGCTCGCTGGGTCGAAAACTCGAAAGGGCGACCAAGGCAAAAGTTAGAGTAAGAAAAAGAATAAGAAAAAAAGAAAAGAACAAAAATGAAAAAAGAAGAAAAAATGGAAACAAGGCAAAAAACAAAGAAAAAGAAGAAGAAAGAAAAATGAAAAATGAAAAGAAAAAAAAATATATAGCTCGCAAGGTTGAAAACTTGAAAGGGCGGCCTTGGCAAAAGTTAGAGCACAAAAAGAAAGTATTAATACCTAAGTGCACCTTACCCGGGAACTACGTACGGCTTGATTCTCATCTTTGGAATACGTAGGCAACTTTATCCTAAAGTTCGGCTCCAACCATTTTCAGCCTGCTTGTCTCATCCGTGTTGATTGGCTTATTCAAACTCGGCTATCCTATCCATGTGCAAATTGACTCATCTTCGTTCAAAATCGGTTGTCATATTTTGTTAGAAAATTCGTTTGCAAGACAAAACAAGTTCAGATCTGAGGTTGTGCATCTCAAGAGTTAATTTCCATTGGTCAGGTAATGGCCATTTGCAAAAAATAGTTTTGAGGATTTTTAATGAGGTTGACTAATTTTCTCAAAAATTATTCAATTTTTCCAAAATCGGACAATTTCTTGGACCCAAAAAAGGAAAATTTTCAGTGCTCACAGCTTAACTGACATAATTTCAAAGTAGAAAGTTGAATAGGCATGTTAATCTAACTCTCATGTTGGTCAAAATTGTTTTAGTAGAAAACCAAAAACAAAAATGGTCAAAATGATGAACTAGGGGCATTGTCGAGTCAGGTTTTCTGTCTTTTCCCTGTTGTCAGTGCACTCACCAAGAAGAGCACAACTAAAGCTAGCCGCAGGTGCCAAAAACTCTCTCATCCTTTAAGTAGTGAGGTATCAAACCAAGTGTGAAGCACGAACTGGAAATAGAGCTGGATATTCGACCCTCCTCATAAGGTTCACAACTTTCAGCTTATCCATCGACCACACCTGGAAAGGGATAAAAAAATAAGAGAGATTAAAGAATAGAGAGATGTGCGCTGAAAGAAAAAGTGAGGAAAGGCCTTTTCAGAGAAAAAGAGATTGAGGGCCAAAGTGATGTGAGAACCACAAATAAGAAAAGGGTGGGAAACAATACTTGGAGAAACAGTGGGCTTCCCGTGAACCGAGAGATTTTTTGCTGGTGGAAAGCAAACATCTAAGTGTTGTATTTGTTGTTTTTGTTTTGAGTCATTTGTTTAAGTAGTTTTGACTTTGGTCAGTCGTAGGCTCAATACCTGATTAAAAACTCATTCTCAGTTCCAATTTTAAGAAATAAATCGTTTTGTGTTCAGAGTGTCGTGCCATTCTCAACATATGTGCAAAACAGGATTCTTTCTTTCATAAACTGCAGGGTTCAACCTAGGTCAAGAGAGAGAGCAATTGCACCAGGATCTATCTGAAGTTACATGGGTTCCGGACTGCAAAGCAAAAGATAAGAGGGAAAATTTGGAGCACCTTAGTGTGTTTCATCTTCAGCAAATTCTGAGACTGCATTCCAGGTGCACCTTTCCAGGCCTCGCCATTTCTCTGGAGTATGAGTGTACCTCGACCCCGAGTTCAAGCTTGTTTCAAGTCAGAATGGCGATCAAAGCGCCATTTGCGGTTTCTACATGCAGATGTTACCCTTTGTTAGCATTTGAGGGCCTTTGAACTGTGAGTTAAAGGTAAGAATTTTGAAGAACACAAAGGGGAGATCTCCATCAGAGTAGAGGGGTTCTTTGACATTTGCCCCATGAGGTGCTTTCTAAAGCCCCGCTTTGGTGGCTTACTGCATTCCCTTAACATCATTCATTACATTGTTTGTCACACATATCTGCATCGTGCATCTATCGCACGATCCTACCACATCTTGCATCCATCGCACAATCATTCTGCGCATCTATCGCACAATCTATCATTACACTGTGCATCTATTGCACAATAATCTCACTTCGTGCATTTATCGCACAATCTCACCCTGTATCACACTATCTTAGACACCCTATATCGCACTATCTTGTGCACCCCATATCGCATTATCTTGTGCACCCTGTATCGCACTATATTGTGCACCATGTATCGCACTATCTTGTACACCCCGTATCGCACTATCTTGTGCACCCCGTATCGTACTATATTGTACACCTTGTATCACACTATCATGTGCACCTTGTATCGCATTATCTTGTGCACCCTGTATCACACTATCTTGTGCATCCCGTATCGCACTATCTTGTGCACCCCGTATCGCACTATCTTGTGTGTCACGTATCGCATTATCTTGTGCATCCCCGTATCGTACTATCTTGTGCACTTTGTAATCTTCTGCACTTTGAATCATACTATCTTGTGTACCTTGTATCGCACTATCTTGTGCACCTGCGTTGTACTATCTCGTGCACCCAGACTCGCATTGTTTTGTGCATTCATTCACCTCGCACTATTTTGCGCACCTCACTCGCACTGTCTTGTGCGCTCACTGTGTCTAGGAGAGCTTAAATCCTTTAAAGGTACAATTCCTTTGGTGTTTGTCGTGCTCGAACGGCTTTCGATGGTCTGGTATAGCCACCTGCCTGTGTTTGTAGTGAATTCCTAGGAGACCAACTAAAACGGTAAAAACTAGAGTTCAAATGGCTAAGGCTTAGAACGTAAAGGTTCGGAATTTTAGAGACTAAGTCTGGTTTAAATACCTAGGGCTATATCCTCGACTTGAAATATGTATAGCAGCCCCATAGGTTGAGGTAGCTTGTATGCACCTGTAGACGTCCCCGAACGTCCCGGGAGGGAATCCCCCCCCCCGGTTTTGTTCATTGGGTTCACTACAGTTCAGGACTCAATGTCACGGTCCTGTATCTAATCTCGCAGAGTGCAATGTAAGACCGATGAATCATCAAAGAGTCCAAATCCGGCAAATCGTTTTTGAAAACAGATTTTTTGAAAGAAGTGCCAAACATGGATTGCTTTGCCAAATACAGAGTCGCTACCTAAATGTTTTGTTTTATGAAATTTAGGAAACCCTGACTTGTTGCCTAAGGCCATGTGTCCGTCATCACCAAAGTTGCCTCGACTCGGGAACTTGGGTACGATTGGGGAAGGTCATTTCGTGAGCACCCCCGCTCGCCCGATCAAAAATCGGCCTCTACTAACCATGATATCTAATTTTGAAAACATTATGTGTTCTTATTCCGGTTATTAGCCTAGATTTACTATGTGATGCGCACAACATACAAATATAGACCGGATTGCCTGAATTGGAACAAAACATTTCATGTTTGTTTATTTCAAAATAGTTTGATGGTGCTACTCGCAAGTAGGCTAAGACGTGGATTTGCCACCCTCAGGTGGGCTTTAGAAAACAAGATGATTTTGCCACAATCTAGTGGGCTTAAAACTCACAATTGATGCATTATTCCAATTCAGATAATCCAACCTTCACCCACAGGCATTCAAGCAGGTATATCACATAAGCAAATAGCCTCATGGTAAGCATGCTATCATGGCAGTCACTCACACGCATGCAAGGATGCTAAAGCATAAAACTTACCGAGTACTCCAAGCCAAAACAAAAAGCTATGTTAGAGATCCATGCATGATCCTAACTATGTTGGAATGCCTAATGCAACACATGCAAAATGCTACTACAATAGGCTCGGCTATTCTAAGATGGCATATGGTGATGCTACAGCTAACATGTATTCAACTTGGAATTGAAATACAAATGCAGTTAGTATGGTGCACCGAGCCCGGTGCGTGCAAGACAGATGAATGAATGCAAACATGCTATCATACTGTATGCCAATTGAAACATGCCCTAATCTAACCATCATAAGCTGGTAAATAAAAGAGAGAAAGACGTGGGGTTGGAAGACATACATCACACACATGCACACTTATTACAATTGTTCCCTCACTCGGAGGGTCCGAATAAACAATATACAGTCCGATATGAATAATTAAATATTACAAAAACCTAATTAATTAACAAATTAACTAGGAAAGCGATAAATCGGCACGCAAATCTATGGACCGCCTCAGCTCTGTTCCAAATGACGAATGATGCATGCTTGAGTTGCCTTGGTCGGGAAATTCCTTGCGATGCCCCGATTCGCCTCTGTTTACAATTAATGCCGGAATGCTGTGCAAGGCTTTAGAAAGCTGCTGATTTCTGATTTACTGCAACAGAGACCAACAAAGGGGCATGGCAAAGTATTTTCACATATGTATGCATGACTACTCTTCAGGGAGTGTAGTCCTCGATCCTCGTGCCACCAATCACACATATCGATGCATGATGGCCGAGGAGTCAAATTGCACGACTCAATATGAAATGAATGCACATGAAAACATAACAAGACCTAAACTCCATCATGGGTAATTCGGAGTGTCGGCGACAGGGAATTGAGACACGTTCCGTCACTCAGTGTACGAAACGTACCTCGTTTCCCGTGCTTGGGCTAACTCCTATCCCAAACACAATGCAAATGAGATGGCATACACAATGCGACTAACATACAACCTAGCATACGCAATGCTATGAGATGGCATACACAATGCACTAACACGCAACCTAGCATACGCAATGCTATGAATTGAAATGGCATACACAATGCACGATGGACTTACACCAACATGAGTGGACCTCAGCCACACTCACATCAGTAGCCATCAGATGAAAATGAGATGACCGAAATGTGTGCACACATGCACGCAAATCGAGGACCGAACCTAAGGCATTAAATGCCACTCTACCAAAACATGGCAAGGATGAAGCATGGCATTCAAACATGTAATTTTCAGCATTGAAACATAATGCTAAATGGTCCCGAATCATGCAAACATGGCACCCGATGCATGGAATAAGCCCCAGAACTCAAAACTAGTCCAAAGGTATACAAAGCAAGCATTATTTGATCATGAAGTCTAAAGACAGAGCCAAGGAAGTCCTAAAACATGCACATTTCTGGTTTAGAGCATGGCCAAAAGATGCTAACATGATGGACTAAAATAGCATGCAACATTGGCTAGCAAGCACGGTTTACATGGCATGTATATGAAGCAAATGAGAACTCATCTAACCAGCCAAAAACAGTGAATAAAACATGCCAAAATATGCCTAAATAATCACTGAAATGCAGCCAATGCATGTAAAAATGAGGGGCTTCTTTGGAAGGCCATTCAAGGGGTTGTTAAGCACTTATAAGATAGACACTTAGCATGACCAAACCAACTCTGGAAATGAGTTATGATAGCCCTAAAACTCACAAAATTGGCCCTGAAATCAGTCTAGGAAACATGCAATGAAAGGCCTCCTCAAAAGGCCTTGAATGGAATTGTTCTACACATGCATTGTAGACATACAATATGATCAAAAGGGCCCCGGACAGACCTAAGGCAGACCCCAAAACTCACAAAATTGGACCCAAAAAGTGACTTCAATGCATGCAAAATAGGGTCCCTTTGGAAGGCCCAAAAGATCTCCAAACAAAACAAGGAGAGAGGGGGTCACCCCCCTCTAATTTTGGCCCTCAAAAATGTATCCAAGCCACTAAAAATCCACTGGATTTCAGTGGCTAAGAGGCCAAACCATGGCCAATGCAAGTGCTCTAATGCATAGCCTTAATCATGAAGAGATGAAGCATGCATAGGGGGAAGATTACCCCAAATAGAAATAGGACCTGAACAAAAATTGAAGAGGAGCTCAGAACAAGACTTTTTCCAGTTCATAACAAATCTCAAAAATGTTCACAAGTAAGGCTAAAGTATGATGCAAAAATAGCCCTAAAAGAGAGATTGAACAAACAAGGAAGTAGATGACCTCAAACAGAAAAGTGTTCTGAAACAAACGTGAAGAAGAGCTCAAAATAAGACTATCTTCAGTTTACACCAATGCTCGAAAATGCTTGCAAATGGAGCTAAGGTATAGGGCAAAATAATGCAAAAATAGGGGAAATGAGGACTTACCCTTGAAGAGCCGACCTCCAGTAGCTTTTGGACCAAGTTGATGAGCTTCCAACCTCTGCAAATGGCTTCCAAGGTGCTAGAATGGATGATAGAGGTGTGGTGCTAAGGGTTGTAGTGTAAATGGACCAAGAAAGTTAGGGTTTTGGAGCTTGGAATAGTAGCAATGGAGGTGGGAGGTTATGTGCCTTGGCCAAAAATGTCTAACTAGCAAATATGAAGAGGAGGGCCTCTCTTATAGAGAAGAGAGGCCAAAGCTTCTCTTGGAAACTTTAAAGATCCTCCATACACGTGTATGGAGGATGCACCAAATGATCTCCAGCTGGCACAGCTGGATTACACTCAAAGAGAGGAAAAGCAATAAGCAGGCCGGCCAGTTCAAGTGGCCGGCCGGCCACTCCCCCTGGTCGGCCGACCAGGGGTCAAAAGGTTCTAGAATAATTGCTGGTCGGCCTACCCAGAAAGGTGGCCTCCCAGATGAGCAGAACACAGCCCTGTGGAGAAAAACCAGAAAATGTGACCTAGGAAAGAGAAAAGCTAGCTTTTTAACAAGGTTCAAAAGGGTCAAGAAGAAATACTGGTCGGCCTACCCATATTGGTGGCGTCCCAGATGAGTAGATCACCATGGTGGTATGAAAAGCCAGAAAATGTGGCTCAAAAGTGAGAAAAACTAGCTTTCTGTCAGAAAAACCGGCTTTTGGAGAGAGAAAATGAGAAAATTGGCTTTTCAGGGGAAAAGGTGGCCGGCCACCATCCTACCACCTTCCTAACAATGAAAATAGGGTCCCCACCAAAAATGGACCAAAACGGATGCAAAACGAAGGTTCGGGGGCCAAAACCCGCGGTTCGGGGCCTCGAAAACAGGCTGTTTGGCACCGGAAGTGGCGTATGACCACGAAGGTGGTCTCCCGGGCCCCAGTGTCCCTCTAAAGGGAGGAAATAATGTGTGTGCCAAAAACCAAAGCAAACGGAGTTAGCTAAGCGGTCCCGAACCGAGGCACACGGCCGACGGCTCTAAAAACCGGAAACCGGGCTCCAAATGGGAAAAATGTCCTACGATCACGAAGCGTAGCCTACAGCCACTGAGAGATGGTCTACAAGACCTCTCCCTCCCTTCAGGAAGAGAAAACGGAGAAAATAGGACTCGGTTCGCAAATCGCGGCAAGGCACAAAAAGAGCCCCAAAGTCTGGAGGCAAGGCTCGCAGCCGAGACTCTGAAACCTCAGAACGAGCAAAACATGCAACATCACCGAGTGCTCAACTGGTGACGTCTAAGTCTTAAGGTCGGTCAAAAATGGGGTGTCTACAGTTGCCCCTCTTTGACAGAACTCGGAAGTCACACGTGACGGGAGTGAATGTCAAAGCTCAGAGACGACCCATTTTTGACGAGGCCAAAGACTTAGACAAACAAACAAGATAACAAAGATGTGCCCGCAGGCAGGGGCAAAATGCAAAATGATATGCACAAAGCCGGATATAACTCATGATCATGCAAAGCAGCAAGCTGTAATGAAGCGCACACACAACAGTTTTAAGCAAGAATGCAAAGCAACAACTACATTTCATGTAGTTTAAGAATGCGGAGAATTGTTCGATTCTCGCCACGTCTCACACGAAGAAGATACAATACCTGCGCGATTCGTCTGGTCGCACCAGCTTCAAATGAACCGTACATACAATATCGTGCCTGAAAGAGGAAGAAACTTGACAAGTACAACATAGTTAGCAACACATGTTCAACGCTACATCGAATGCAGACGAATAGGGTGCCGATGGGAAAGTGCATCGCAATGCGAGAGATACACGTGTAACAACACAAGCTAAGCGTGAGGGTATAACAATACCAATGAAACATGCGCAACAATGCAAGTGGTATGCATGAGAATGCAAGTGATGTGCATAACAATGCAAGATAAGTGCAAATTCGAATGCATGTTTGGCGCGAAACAACGAGCAAAGAAATGCAAGTTTTGACGAGTGCAATTTAATCGCGACCTCCGGTTTACCTCCTGGAAGGGTCACGGCATACTCAAAAAGGATACATCTTGCTCTTGACGAGTGACGATGAAACACGCATCGAAAGTTGGAGTTGGAGTTTCCGCGGAGGGATTTCGCAACGAAAAGTGCACTTTCCTTGTACTTTCTCGGGTCCTGGGGACTCCAATCATCACCAAAATTTGCAGAGACCTTGTAGACCACCTTGGGAACACCACCGACCAGGTTTGGAGTCCAGGGGAGGCCACCGACCAGGTTGGAGTGCAAGGGGTGGTCGGCCTACCAGAAAAGGTGGCCGGCCAACCACCTAGCCGAAATCCGGGGTAGTTTGGTCTTTTTGTTCCCATTTCTTTAAATATGCAAAGCCAAACACTTTTTGCTCATAACATCAGGTCCGAAATCAGTCCCTCTCCCTTCCTAGAGCATTTTCTTTCTCAGATCTGCGCTCCATACGCGTTTTCCAACGTCCCACGCAAAGTTGTTTCGCGAAAACTTTCAGTTCTCTTCACTTTGAACCGATTAAAATTTGATTTCGGAGCTTCTTTTCTCATTTTCACCACTTGAGGTAAGTTTGTCTCAATATTTGGAAGATTTTCACGGGAGTTGACGTTTGTTGACTTTTTCATTTCCCGAGAGTTGACTTTTGTTGACTTTTTCCAATTTTGGCTCATTTCGCTCATTTTTGCTCCTTTTTGCAGACTTCTTGAAATGGCGGGTCAATTTCCCCACGGCGAAGGTTCTCCAGGCGCTGCAGACGAGCCTGACATCATGTCTTTGCATCCGAGGGTTCGGCCATTCATCCCCGAGAGGTTCCTTCGACTCATGTCCTCCATCGGGCGATTTTTTATCATTTTACCGACTTCGACCCTCGATCTCCTGTAGACCTGCTATTGCGGGAGCCGGAGTCCCATCTCTCGCATGAGGCACGAGAGGTATGTACTTCACTTTTTTACATTTCTTGCCTTTATTCTGCATTTTCCTTGCATTTCATGTTATGTATGCTTATTGCTCGTTCTGAACACATTCGCATGCCATGCTTCTGCTCATTTTAGCACACAACTTGTTCTGCACGCTTAGCTTATAACACAATACCCCGTCTTGAACACATAGCTCAATCACCTGAATCTCTGAAATCGAAACATACAACCCAAATTTGATGGTGAACACACAGCCCACATTTAATTGAAAGTCGAACACGCAGCCCAAACTTTAAATTTCTGAAATCTGAACACACAGCCCAAATTTGATGGTGAACACGCAGCCCACATTTAATTGAAAGTTGAACACACAGCCCAAACTTTAAATTTTTGAAATCTGAAGACGCAGCCCAAATTTGATGGTGAACACGCAGCCCACATTTAATTGAAAGTTGAACACGCAGCCCAAACTTTAAATTTTTGAAATCTGAAGACGCAGCCCAAATTTGATGGTGAACACGCAGCCCACATTTAATTGAAAGTTGAACATGCAGCCCAAACTTTAAATTTCTGAAATCTGAACACGCAGCCCAAATTTGATGGTGAACACGCAGCCCACATTTAATTAAAAGTTGAACACACAGCCCAAACTTTAATTTTCTGAAATCTGAACACGGAGCCCAAATTTGAAGGTGAACATGCAACCCACATTTAATTGAAAGTTGAACATGCAGCCCAAACTTTAAATTTCTGAAATTTGAACACGCAGCCCAAATTTGAAGGTGAACACACAGCCCACATTTAATTGAAAGTTGAACACGCAGCCCAAACTTTAAATTTCTAAAATCTGAACACGCAGCCCAAATTTGAAGGTGAACACGCAGCCCACATTTAATTGAAAGTTGAACACGTAGCCCAAACTTTAAATATCTAAAATCTGAACACACAGCCCAAATTTAATGGTGAACATGCAGCCCAAACTTTAAATTTCTGAAATATGAACACGTAGCCCAAATTTGATGGTGAACACGCAGCCCACATTTGATTGAAAGTTGAACACACATCCCAAACTTTAAATTTCTGAAATCTGAACACGCAGCCCAAATTTGATGGTGAACACGCAGCCCACATTTAATTGAAAGTTGAACACACAGCCCAAACTTTAAATTTCTGAAATCTGAACACAGCCCAAATTTAATGGTGAACACGCAGCCCACATTTAATTGAAAGTTGAACACGCAGCCCAAACTTTAAATTTCTGAAATCTGAACACGCAACCCAAATTTGATGGTGAACACGCAGCCCACATTTAATTGAAAGTTGAACATGCAGCCCAAACTTTAAATTTCAGAAATCTGAACACGCAGCCCAAATTTGATGGTGAACACGCAGCCCACATTTAATTGAAAGTTAAACACGCAGCCCAAACTTTAAATTTTTGAAATCTGAACACGCAGCCCAAATTTGATGGTGAACACGCAACCCACATTTAATTGAAAGTTGAACATGCAGCCCAAACTTTAAATCTTTGAAATCTGAACACGCAGCCCAAATTTGATGGTGAACACGTAGCCCACATTTAATTGAAAGCTGAACATGCAGCCCAAACTTTAAATTTCTAAAATCTGAACACGCATCCCAAATTTGAAGGTGAACACGCAGCCCACATTTAATTGAAAGTTGAACACGCAGCCAAAACTTTAAATTTCTAAAATCTGAACCCGCAGCCCAAATTTAATGGTGAACACGCAGCCAAAACTTTAAATTTTTGAAATCTAAACACGCAGCCCAAATTTAATGGTGAACACGCAGCCCACATTTCATTGAAAGTTGAAGACACAGCCCAAACTTTAAATTTCTGAAATCTGAACACGCAGCCCAAATTTGGTAGTGAACACGCAGCCCACATTTAATTGAAAGTTGATTTGATTTGCACACAGCACATTTCCTTTATTTGCATACAGTTTATTCATTCCATTCTGAAACTGAATACATGTGTTCGTTATGAATGCAGACATCCTCCCGCGTTACGCAGGGATACGGTTCTATCGCTGTGAGAGATTGGTACGCGGAGCTCCCGGAGGCTGTCCGCGATTGGGTTGATCTGGTACGATTCGGGACCTTCTGTACCGGGATATCTCGTTATCCAGCTAGTCGGACATTGATGGCCGCCCTGGTGGAGAGATGGTGGGACACCACCAACTCCTTCCATTTCTCAGCTGCCGGGGACATGACCATGACCCCGTTTGACTTCGCCGTGTTGACGGGCCTTGACGTGGGAGGCTGGGCGATCCCTTACGACGAGGACATGGGTGAGTGGGAGACAGCCTGGATTCATTTGTTGGGACCTCGCCCACCAATTGACCGATCTTCGGGCCGAGTCCGATACACCTGGTTTTCTACGCAGTTCAGGGGGACTGAGCCCGAGACTCCTGAGGAGATTGTACAGTACACCCGCGGGTTTTTGATGTTCCTCTTCGGGACCACTCTGTTCGCCGACAGGGGGAACACCGTTGGGCTATATTTGCTGAGTGCCTTGGTAGACCTCACACAGGTTAGTCAGTATGACTGGGGTGGCGCCAGCTTGGCTACCCTCTATTGCTATAAGAGTGCGACCTCCCGCGGACAGGGGAACATAGTCGGCGGCTATTGGAGAGCCTGGGAGGTACCTTTTGCCCTTTTGATTCACATTTCTGCTTTTCATTATCTGTAATATTGCACACACGGCACCCTTTACATTCTGTACTTACATTCTGCCCTCAGCATTCTATATTTAGATTCTGCACTCAGTATTCTGTATTCTGATGGCTTTTGCCCTGTTTTCCACAGTTATGGGTCTTCGCGTACTTTCCGACGCTAGCCCCAGAGCTCGAGGTGGAGGCCCCTCTCATGACCCCTTATTCGCTCGTCTTCGAGGGCCAGTACCGGACGCGGCCCTGGGAGACTCTCTCCTACTTGCGACAGTATTTTGACACAGTGCGGGCAACCGAGGTATGTCAGAACTCTCAATTCTTTATGCGTTTCATCTTTGATTCATTTTGGACATTTGCGATTTCTAATCGGCTTATGCATTGGCTATCTGCAGATCTTATGGCAGCCCTGGGCGCCTTTGGGTGAGGATCTCCGATTCTAGTTTGCCGGAGGATGGGCCTTCTCCAGGTATAGGATCTTTCTCGAGGGGCCAGTTGGTAGGGCCTGGTTCCTGGGGGAACGCTTTCTTCGTCAGACTATGGGCTTCCCTGAGCCGAGTGTCCCTTCAGCACCCCAGACGGTATGCAGCTCGCTGATAGGCTTACTCCCTAGGGTGTCATTGATGCCAGGCTGGGCATTGATGCACTGCTGCATTTGGAAGACAGGGAGTACGCGACTTACCGTCACACCTATTTGATGCCTCAATTGACAGGTGTTCGTACTCCCTCGAGGAGGCCTACCAACATGCCGTCTTCGAGTCGCACCCGAGCCAGAGATGTTCCTTCGGCCGGTAGGGCTGGCACATCCAGAGGTAGGGCTGGACTGGTTCCTCCGATTCCCCCGACTTATAATCATACCGGATGGCTAGGTATTCCGACTGAGTTGACGGGATGGAGATACGGGAGCTCTTACCCGATTTCGATAGAGCCTCCGATGCTAGATCATCCATACACCAGAGACCCTGACTCACCACTGGTATGTTTTACAGCTTTGCTTTATCACTCAGATACTTGGACATTCATTTATTCATTGATGATTTGCATTTGCATCTGTAGCCTACCACAGAGTATGCTGAGGGGTTACTCGGGTTAGTGGCCTTGCTCGAAGGCATGGTCCTGCGAAGAGAGGCGCAGCTGTCCATCATGGGCATCTCGGTACTGTTTAGTTTTCTTGCATTTATCATATTTCTGATGACATGCTGAATTTGAACTTTTCACTGCATTGATTGACCGACTGTATGCGGAGAGCACATCTGACACACACCACATACATGTACTACATTTGCATACATCCACTCCATGTAGCTTTTTATCTGTACATCTGATATACATATTTTGGCTGATGTATTCAAATTGCACTCTTTCTTTTCAGATGCCTCCGATATATACCGGACCACAGGCCGGGCCATCTGGGCCTTCCGGAGGAGCTGGGCCATCTAGGCCTTCTCGGAGAGCCGGGAGAGGGGAGTCGTCTCGCGGATGAGACGGGCGCAGAGCACATATTATTGAGGAGGAGTCCAGCGAGGAGGAGGAGTCTGCGCATCATCAGTCAGAGACATCTGCCGGCAGAGAGGGTGACTCTGAGTCTAGCTCTGAGGGCGGAGGTGATGAGGCCGAGGAGGATCTCGAGGATGACAGCTCTGACTTAGATGGCGATGATAGTGCTGAGGCTGTTCCGCAGAAGAGAACGAAGAGGGCCTCTTTTTCTTATGCTTGAGAGCATAGATGTTCCTGCTTTATTTGCCTTTTTTACTAGTAGTTGTAGCACATTGTACATTATTAGGCAGTTTTATTTTCTGTAAAACTTGTACCCTTGTTGTAAAATGTTGTAACAAATGAGGCATGATGGAATGAAACAGCTTTTGTTCAAAAAAAAGTGTTGTATTTTGTGTTCTTGCATCGCATCGCATTATTTTGCACAAAAATGAGATTGAATGGAAATCGTGCATTGAAAATTGCCAAGTCAGGTATTGAACTGACGCAACAAACAAAGCAACTTAACTTACTAAGAAAGAACAGAACCTTACTAAGAAAGAACAGAACCTTAGAAAGTTTGCAACTCGATAAGCAAGACACATCAATGTTGATAAACAAAGAGTAACAACTCAAAACACAAAACTCGTCAACCCGACAAAACTTAACAACTTGGTAAGCTTAACAACTCGGTAAGCAAAGCAACAACTCGATAAGCAAACATAACAACTCAATAAGTCGGATTTAACAACAATTCGATAAACAAATACATTTCGGACGATCTGGGTGACGGAACGCATCCGAAACAGAGGAAAACTCGCACCTTTAAGGCCCCCAATGCATGGAAATGCTTGGAACTTTCTTCTAGAGGCTAGAACAAGACCAAAGCCACCCTCCTCTTGATGGCCAACCACCTAAGGGAGCTAGCCGACCAACTTTTTGCATTGGAGGGGAGAGGGGTGGTCGGCTTGCCAGAAAAGGTGGCCGGCCGGCCACCTAGCTTGGCAACCACCAAATTTTCGACACGTGTCCTCCGAACAGTGCCTTATCCTCTTTAAAAACTCCACCCTCGTGGTTCTCTCATTTCATCTTAGTTTTGCACCAAAATGGAAGCATTTCTCACCCAAAATCTCACAGCTTGGATTGCTTCTCTGGACGGCTCGGAAAAGTTGAACTTTCGGGGTTTCGGCTTGAATGCACTATTCACGCTGAGCCGTACTTCGCTGCACATTCCGTTCCTTCATGCCGCGGCGAGGTTTTGGGATTCGATAACACACGTCTTTAGCTTCGGCGGGCAAGAGATGTGTCCGACCTTCGAAGATTTCCAAGTTTTGATGGAATCCGAGCGCCATGAAGAGATTTTGTGCCAGCTTCGCTTCGGTCACGCCCAAGCTTTAGGACAGATGTGTGGGCTCACCGTGCACGATGCTCGGTCTCTGATCTGCAACGGGGAACTGGATATCCTTGGCTTGATTCATCGCTTTTCTGATGCGGGTAACCGCGGCGACCATCATTGGCAAGGTTTTCGGCAACACGCCCTTTGCTTGTGCATACTATCTCACTTTTTGCTTGCCCCGGGCTTTAGCGGATCTAGAATCCATCTAATTGAAGTTGCTCAAGGCTTGAAAGAAGGAAAGAGTTGCATTGCCATGACATTGTCCGAGACGCTGGTGGGCTTGGATGCTTTCTATCGCCGAGAGACGACCAGATTCGTGGGGAGTCCACTACTGCTGCAGGTAATGTTTCCCACATTTTCTCACATATATATTGCTCACATCACTAGGCCTTCAGGCTCGGTTTTTCTCATAAAACCCTTTTCTTACTTTTCTCTCATCGTACATCTCTCTATTCTTTATTCTCTCATTTTTCATCCCTCCCCAGGTATGGTTGATGGATAAATTACAGGTTGTGGACTCTTGCCCAGCCTACTCAGCTCGCGGCTACTTCTTCCGACAATGACTAGTCGATGCCTTGATGAGGGATGGTGGTTCGACTAGATGTGCAATTTGTCTGCGGATCGCATTGCTAGGCGCTGTCCTTGGCTCAATCTTCCGGCAATGAGCTATAGCATGTCCCGGCAGACCGGGATCCAGTTGATTGGTCTGACTCACTGTGTGTTCTACTTTCCGTTCCGATTCTAGCGCCAGTTCGGCCATGATCAGACTTGCCCGCCAGAGGGGATAGAGTATCCTGCTGCATTCCCGGTTCGAGGCGCACAGCTTGCCCGGTATGCCATAGCATGGAGGATTAGAGAGCTCCTGGCCCCTACTTCCACTTTTAGTTGCACCTTGTCTGATGAGTGCTTGGATTGGCTCAATGAAGAGGCACAGGAAGGGCCCACTTTGGTATCAGAGGCTTCAACTAGCTCTGGGAGGGGGCGCAGGAACACCTGACTTAGCTATGCCCCGGATTTATTGCTTTATTAGAACTTTCAAGTTTTCTTTATGATCGTAATAAAAAAACCAACTTCAATTTGTATGCAAGAGCAGGAGAACTCTGTATTGAAATCAATGAAATTGAAGGTTATAGGTACTGAAAATTTTCCGCTTTGGTCCAAAAATGGTCTAAGTTGTAAAAAGATTAATCTTGAACACAGTCAACTTTTATTAAAACTTTTCAAAACCATTTTCGATATGGAATCAGAACTGGACATGCCTGAGATCTGTCACTGAGATGCACAATCCTGGATCCCTGTAACTGGAAAGTTGCCCCTAGTCTGAAGAGTACCGCGGCACTGCACAGCAACGGAAAGTTGCCCCTAGTCTGAAGAGCACTGCACCGGAGATCATAACCGAACTCTTGAATGCTGAATAGACAAAGATGGCCGAGATGATCAAATGGATAAAGTTGATCGGGGAAAAGTTTATGGCTAAACTTCAGGATGAAGTTCCCTACGTATCCCGAAGATGGGAATCAAGCCTTATATAGTTCAGGCTTAGGTTCACTCGAGTATTTTCACTTTCCTTTTACGCTCTAACTTTTGCCAAGGCCGCCCTTTGCGGGTTTTCAACCTTGCGAGCTTAGTTTTTATATTTTCTAATTTTTTTCAATGCTCTAACTATTGCCTAGGTCGCCCGTTCGGGTTTTCGTCCTAGCGAGCCTCTCAGGGGTAATATTTCTTCAACTTGTCCATGTTGATCGGTTATGAGAACTCTAAGCCATCTAGGTCCATTAGAACCACAGCTCCACCTGACCAGATTGCTTTGATGATGTAGGGACCAGTCCAATTAGGTCTGAACTTGCCCCTTGGGTTGTGGATGGGAGCTCTGTTGTCCTTGAGCACCAAATCTCCTTCTTTTAGATTCCTGAACTTAACTTTCTTGTTAAAAGCCCTGGCGATTCTGTGCTGATAGCCTTGAACATAGTCTGCGTTCGTCAAAAAGCATGAGTTCTTCAAATCTGTTCTGTTGCCAATCTGCTTCGGCTATCTGACACTCAGCCAGCACTCGCAAAGACGGAACCTCAATTTCAATAGGTAGAACGGCCTCCATCCCATAAACTAATGAATACGGAGTTGTCCCAGCAGAAGCTCTAATTGAAGTCCGATACCCCCACAGAGCAAACGGCAGCTTGTCTGCCCAATCCCGGTAGGGTTCCACCATCTTCTGCAATATGTGTTTGATATTCTTGTTGGCAGCTTCGACCGCTCCATTGGTTTGCGGCCGATATGTAGACAACTTATGAAAAGCCACGTTGTATTTCTCTAACAAGTCAATCGCTTCCTTCTTGAAGTGGGAACCATTATCTGAAATGACCTCGATTAGGACCCCATAACGACAGATGATGTTGTTCCTGATGAACTTCGCGACATGCGACGCCTTCAACACCACATAGGATTGGGCCTCAACCCACTTCGTGAAATAATCTATCGCGACCAGGATGAACTCATGCCCGTTAGACCCCTTTGGAGTGACAGCCCCGATCACATCGATTCCCCAAACTAAAAATGGCCATGGCGAAGTCATATTGTACAGCTTCGACGGCGGGATGTTCATGCGGTTTGCATGGATCTGACATTTGTGGCATCGCCGAACAAAGCCGATACAATCCTCCTCCATGGTGGACCAGTAATAACCCTGTCTGAGGATCTTCCGTGCCAGTATTACCCCGTTCATATTTGCTCCACATTCTCCTCCATGGATGGCCTCCATCAGGCGTTTTGATTCTTCAGCTTCAACACACAGCTTATGCTTTCCCAAATGACCTCTTTTATACAATTTACCTCCGCAGATGATGAACTGAATGACCATTCTTCTGATTACCCTTTTGTCCTTGGCATTTGCCCCTAGTGGATACTCTTCTTTCTCCAAGAAGTTCCAAATGTCGTAATACCAGGGGTTCTCATCTTGAACCTCATCTATAGCGGCAATTGACTCATATGCTGGCGCAAACTTCTGATCAATGATGACTGGACGTATCCGAACTCCAAATGGGATGTCTATCATGGAAGATATAGTTGCTAGTGAATCTGCGAACCTGTTGTTCTCTCTTGCTAGATGAGCAAAGTTTAGCTTTTCAAACCGAGGAATTAACAAATCCAAGGCCTGATGATACATCATCATCTTTTCTTCTTTGACTTTCCAATCTCCTTTCGCTTGAGATACAACAAGGTTCGAGTCCCCGATGACGTCCAACCGTTTTGCCCCTAGTTCCAGGGCTGCTTCTAAACCGGCAATGCACGCCTCATATTCTGCTTCGTTGTTCGAGACTTTGAACCGGAACTTGAAGGCTAAAGGGATACGGGAATTGTCGGGTGCTATTAGCAACACTCCTATTCCATACCCATACTGGTTGGACGCTCCGTCGAAATACATCGTCCAAAACTCGTCGTCAATATGCAAAATAGCCTCATCTGGAAATAAGTACTCAACTACTTCACCCCCTTCCACTGGATAATCGGCTAAGAACTCTACTACTGCCCTTCCCTTGACCGACTTGCGCGTCACATATTTTAGATCGAATTCGGAAAGCAACAACAACCAACGAGCTAGCCTACCCGTAAGTGCTGGTTTCTCGAAGAGATATTTGATGGGATCTAATCTCGAAACCAACATTACAGAGTGAGCTAACAGGTAGTGTCGTAGCTTCCAGGTAGCCCATACCAAGGCTAAGCAAGCCTTCTCCAATGGTGTGTAGCGAGTCTCATACTCCAGCATCTTCTTGCTCAGATAATAGATGGCCCTTTCCACTTTGCCCTCTGATTCTTGCGCGAGCATGCAGCCCATTGTGGTCTCAGTCACTGAAAGGTACAATATCAACGGTCTTCCCGGTTCTGGTGGTGACAACACAGGTGGGTTCTGTAAATATTCTTTGATCTTTTCAAAAGCAGCTTGGCATCGGCCGTCCCACTGGAATTTCTTTCCTTTCTTCAGGAGACCAAAAAGTGGTTCACAAGTCAAGGTTAATCTTAAGATAATCCATCTTATGAATTGCACTTTACCCAGAAAGCCTCGCACCTCCTTTTTAGTCCTTGGTGGTGGCATTTCTAGGATGGCCTTGATTTTGGAAGGGTCGACTTCGATACCCCTCTGTTTAATGAGAAACCCCAGCATTTTCCCTGCTGTGACACCGAACGTACACTTCTGAGGATTCAGCTCCAACTGGAATTCTCTAATCCTTTGAAAGAACTTTTGCAAGGCGGTGTAGTGGCCCTCTCTTTCCTTGGACTTGACAATCATGTCATCCACGTACACCTCAACCTCTTTATGGATCATGCCATGTAATATTGTGGTCGCGGCCCGTTGATATGTAGCTCCAGCGTTCTTCAGCCCAAACGGCATCACTCTGTAGCAGTAGGTCCCCCACGGGGTGGTGAAGGCAGTCTTTTCTCGGTCTTCAGGTGCCATCACTATATGGTTGTAGCCTGAGAAGCCATCCATAAACGAAAGCAAAGCATGCCCCGCTGTGAAGTCCACTAACTCATCAATGTGCGGCAAGGGAAAGTCGTCCTTCGGACTAGCTCTATTCAAATCCCTAAAATCCACACATACTCGGATCCTACCATCCTTCTTCGGCACTAGAACGATGTTAGCTAACCAAGTTGGGTATTTGGATACCAGCAGGAAACCTGCGTCAATTTGCTTGGTGACCTCTTCCTTAATCTTGAGAGCCCAGTCCGGGCGGATCCTTCTGAGTTTTTGTTTAACTGGTCGGGCCTCGGGGTCAAGAGGGATCCGGTGCTGTACAATCTCAGGATCGATTCTAGGCATGTCTTCGTAGGACCACGCGAAAACATCTTTGAAATCTTTCAATAAAGTGACTAAGCGCTCGCGTTCCTCCGAAGACAACGTGGACCCGATCTGGACCAGCCGCGGATCCTCCTCAGTACCGACATTCACGGTAGTGATTTCATCCAATAAGGGTTTAACAAATCTTTCCTATTCTTGTTCAATTAAGCGTTGCAAAACCGGAGGAATTTCTTTCTCGTCGTTTTCATCAAAATTTTGAAAGTCTGAATTAACATAATAAATCAAGGGCACAAAAAAGCACTCAGAAACCACAACTACTTGATTCTCATTAAGCACATCCAAATCGTCCAATTCTTCGATTACAACAGACTCAAAAGAGAAAGAAAAAGACGACCTGGACAAGACTGTCGCATCCGGGTTATCATCCCCAGAATTACTAGACTCAGACTCAATCGAGCTGGAACCTGGTTCCGACTCACAAGATTCGGTGGAATCAGATTCTGGCTCACTACCTGACCTGGTGCTGCTGGACAAAAATCCCTCTTCATACTGCCAAATGAGAGAGGGTGAGATAGATGCATCCAAGATGTTTGCTGGCAGGCCCATAGTCGTTCCATTCCCGATCATGCATACCGAGAAGTTATCCCCCAAGCACTTCTGTCCGATCGGAGGATTTGAAAGTAGACACGCCAGCGCTACCCCCATTTCACTTTCGGCGTTCTCAAACTCCACTTTCTTGCTCTGCTCAACCTCAGCTACTGGGTCTGTCTGCTCTTCGGCAACGTCATCCCTAGGTAAACTGTAGGTCAAAGAAGATCTCAAACCCAGGTACGCGCTTCCTCTCCGCGTTTAGCCACGGCTCTGGGAAGCCGCAGAACGGAAAGTCTTCCCCTTCCCGGACAAAGTGTCCGTTTAGGGCACCCTGAATGGGCTGGTGCATTAAGTTAAAAGGCTTCCCCACTTTCTTCACTCTGGCTCTCCCAGCCATCTCCTTACCCTTCCTTATCCAATCCTCTTTGGTGGGTAGATAACCCAAACCAAAGATATGTGGGTTATGTGGCACCTCGGCCAATGCTGCGACGCCCTTCCAGCCGCTCTTTCCTAATCCCATTCCGGGGATATGTTGAAGCTTGTTCATGAGGTATACCGATTGAGCATTGACATACACCCCGTCATTAATAGCTAAGATGTTCTGCACAACCCGGGCCTCAGCTAGGGTAAAACCGGATAAGAACGCATCCTCCATACCGTGCTCAATTTCCAAAACTGGCGTAGATACTTCCGGCGGTGGATGGATCGATGACTTCCCAAAAACAATGGCTACTCCCTTTCCATGGGGGTATTTCACCATTTGATATAAGGTAGAAGAAACTGCCTTCACTTGATGCAGCCACGGCCGCCCCAAAAGCAGATTGAAAGTGGCGGGAACCTCTAGGATGTGAAAGTCAATTTCGTGCTGCCCCGGCCCAACCTTGGTTTGAATTTTTGCTGTCCCCATGACTTCTTGCTTGTGTTGTCGTAAGCCCGAATCACCTGGGCTGTTGGCACAAAGTCCGTGGTCTTCAAGCCAATTGCATAGGCAGTCCTCGCTGGACATACATTGATGGCGGACCCTGTGTCGACAAGCACCACGGGTATCCATTTATTTCTGTACTCCACTGAGATGTAGAGTGGCTTGTTATGGTTCGCACCCTCAGGTGGCAGTTCTTTGTCAGAAAAGGTCAACATCGGGGTAGCTCCTCCCGGAAAAACTAAGCCCACCAGCTGTTCGGGCGTGGTGTCTATAGAGAGCTTGGCCTTGTCCATGGCCGATAAGACAGCTTGTCGATGCACTCGCGATGCCATAAGCAGTCCCCAGATGGAGATGTCTGCTTGTATCTTCTTTAAGTGCTTCAGTACGGCCTCTTCTTCGACTTGCTTCTTTTTCTGTCTCTCAGCTTCCTTATCTTTCCCAGATTCCTTTGGCTGGTCTAGGTGTAAGGGCTTGAAATACCATCTGCTTCTCGTCATATGATCGACCTTACTGATATACCAGGTATCATCTGGCTGATTACTCCCCCAATCCTCATCCGTGTGAGCAAGACATAAATCATCGTCTTCCACCACATTCCGTCAGCAGCCAACATGCACTTGTCTGGCTCCGGTTCAATTGCACTCGCAGTACTCCCCGTCCACATGCTCGCAGCATTCTCTATCTTCGTGCACACAGCACTTTCAGTCCCCTCAGGGCCCTTAGCTTTCCTAATTCTCTCGGCATCCTCAAACCTTTCTTGTTCCAGCTGCGTCAGTACAGCTGGCTGTTCAACAATTCCCGCATTCATAATGCCCAAGTCCCGAGCGGAATTCTTAGCACCGACGCTCTCCGGCGATTCATTCTGACTTTCGGCCTTTCCGGCCACCATTGATATACTTGCCCCTGTCTGGCCTTGTTCTAACTGAGCTTCGTCAACAACGTCTGGCAAGTCATCGAGCCAACCAGTAGCCTCTGCTGATTCCTCATAATCAAACCAATTGATTGCCGCATCTCCTGGATCTTGGTCGTTGAAAAACTGGAGGTTGGCCAAGTCCTCTTCCACAACCGTCAAACCATCTGTCCCCTGCTCAAATCCATCTCCTCGGATCACACACAGCTCTGCCCTCTCTGGCAATTCAATATTAGGCTCAAGCTGGCCTGCTGGCAGAATGTAATCACTCGGATTGTAGGCTTCCCTAGCGACACTCCCAGACTGCTCAAACTCTAATCGAACAATTCCATCATCCTCTAAAGTCTCCTTTGTCCTATCTTTGCCAGTCACCACCATTGGTTGGGGTTGGATTCTGGAGATGTCCAACATGCACAAAGAGTCAGTGCAATCAGAAAGGAGCACCTTCGGCTTAGGCAGGTGGGAAGGAGTGATATATATGCTGGGATCGTAAGATACGACCCCAGTCTGGATGAAGTTGATTCTTTTGGGAGGTGGAGCTTGATTGTGTGGTGGGAGTGGGTTTGTTTTGACATTGGGTTTTTCTGGAGGTACAATCACCTGCTTGTCAATGAGGTTTTGAATCTCATGACGCAATCTATAACATTAGTCAGCGTGACCATGTTGTTGGTGATATGCGCAGTATTTTGTCGGGTTATGAGAAGGAAGGAGTGGATTTGGCAATGGCCTTGGCTCCAAGGGCTTTAAGTGCCCTTTCTTGATTAATACCCCTAGAGCCTTGGATAGGGGCATATACAGTGGGGTGAAGGTTCTTTGGCCTCTGGGTTGGAATCGAGTGGTTTGTGTGTTACTTCCGGACGCGCCGGAGAAAGGTGTAGCTGCCATGGGTCTTGGAAGGGGGGGGGGGAATGGTGGTGACCACGCTTACTTCTAGAGCTTTGGCATTTGTGGCATTGCTGGTGCCTGTGTTGTTGTTGCGATTGAAAGTTCTTCGGGGTTGCTCTCTATCTTGGTCAATCAGACCTTGTTTCATTGCATCTTCAATTTGTACCCCTATTTCATGTAGATCTGAAAAAGTGGGAAAGGGGAGCACAATCATTTTTTGCATCAGTTTTGGCTGGAGATTGTGCACAATCATCCTGACTTGGTCTTTGTCGGTAGGCCTCAGGGTCATCATCGAAGCCTTCGCCCTCCATCGAGTTACGAAATCCGAGAAGCTCTCCTTAGGCTCCTGCTTCGTTGTTTTGAGATCTCGGGTCATAATCTCGATTTGGGTATTGTAAGAGTATTGCACGACAAAGGCCTCGGCCATTTCATCCTAACTCCACTTGACATCATCCTCTAACTTCGCATACCAGATAGCGGCCACACCCGACAGGGTCCGGCCGAATAGTGAAAGCTTTTGTGGTCTGGTGAGGCCCATTGGCCGTAGTATATCTGAAAATAGCCGGAGATGCACCATGGGGTCCCCAGATCCGTCGAAGCGATCAATTTGCGGCATTTTAAACCTATCTGGCAGCGTCACAGCCACGTCGGTATATCCGTCCTCGATATCCGAAATAGCCTTTACCCCTTGGGATTTCTTGAACAACTTCTCAAGCTTGCTCAATTTCAGTGTTGTATGGTCTACCTCGAACTCGAAGGGAGAGTCCGGTTGATTGACAGGCATGGGAGCCTTAGATAGCTGGGGCAGAATTGGGGGCGGAGCTGGCCCCGTTGGTATGTCTGGATCTGCCTGGACATTTGGTGCCTCTTCGGGTGCTGGGATTCCTGGTGGGGGAGGAACTGGGTATGAAGTAGAAACTCTGGCTTGTTGTTGCAATCTGGCAATTAACTCTGCCTGCTGGGCCATGATCTCGGCCTGTTGTTTAGCAAATTCATCCCGGCGAACAGCATCCTGCTGCATGGCTCTCATGGTGTCCTGCATCTGACGCATCATTTCTTCAACTCCTGTCGGTCCCGCCATACTGCTCTAATCTGTCTGAACTACTGGCAGGTTTATCTCTATAGCAACAATTGGGATCTCAATTCGACTGTCCACTAATGTGGTAATCTGCTGCTTTAGCAACCTCTGCTTAGATACGCTGCACCTTTTCAGCCTCCCTCTGATAACCGGGGGTAGAGAGTGGAACACTGGTTGCCCGTCGACCAGATCCTCAGATCGATTGAGTCGGTGACCTCTTGTCCAGGGTGCTTGGGGAATATCTGCTTGGTTTGAAGCAATTGTGCTAAACTACATAGCAAAAAGATAAATAAAGCAATAATAAGGAAATAAACGAGCAGACAAATGGACAGCATAACGGCGTAAATAAACACAACACACAGTCGGGTATAATTAACACACAATTGATACACTGTTCTCAAAGACCGATCATTATTCCCAAATCACTATTCCCAAATCACTGTCCCCGAAATTGAATCTGATACCCGCAGATAGCTGATTCCGAAAATACTGAACTGGCGCCCGCAGGCCCTTGATACCCAGAAATACTGAACCGGTGCCTGCAGGCCTGATACCCAGAAACACTGAACTGGTGCCCGCAAGCCTGATGCCCAAACTTGCGAACTGATACATGCATTCGTATAGAGACGCATTCTAAAAGCACATAACAAACAAGTAAGAGTCAAAACACCCCTATGTTGGGGTAAGGTTTCCCTGTCCTATTTTGTCAGAAACTAGGGTTTCACTACGCACGCAACGGTTTCAAACAACCTATAAACGGGTAAGCAACTTGTCCTAGTTTGGAATGGTCACTATGGATTCCGAATATGCACTAGGTCGAATGGTCCAAAAGGGTGCCCCGGTAAAACCGGGGTTTGTGCTCCCATACTGGCAGAGCCCATAACCGGTCAGCCTTATGGCATGCTTTGACAAAGCAAGCCTCCGGCAAACCGTTCAGGAATAGCAGATGGCAAACACGGTGTCCTAGGCGCACCAATGCAAATGCAATGCAAAGAAACACATAAGTGTAATCAAAACAAGATATCATGAGTTCGAGTCAAGTTCTCTAAATTCCCCAGCAGAGTCGACAGAAACTGTAGACGTCCCCGAACGTCCTGGGAGGGAATCCCCCCCTCCCGTTTTGTTCATTGGGTTCACTACAGTTCAGGACTCAATGTCACGGTCCTGTATCTAATCTCGCAGAGTGCAATGCAAGACCGATGAATCATCAAAGAGTCCAAATCCGGCAAATCGTTTTTGAAAACAGATTTTTTGAAAGAAGTGCCAAACATGGATTGCTTTGCCAGATACAGAGTCGCCACCTAAATGTTTTGTTTTGGGAAATTTAGGAAACCCTGACTCGTTGCCTAAGGTCACGTGTCAGTCATCACCAAAGTTGCCTCGGCTCGGGAACTTGGGTACGATTGGGGAAGGTCACTTCATGAGTACCCCCGCTCGCCCGATCAAAAATTGGCCTCTACTAACCATGATATCTAATTTTGAAAACATTATGTGTTCTTATTCCAGTTATTAGCCTAGATTTACTATGTGATGCGCACAGCATACAAATATAGACTGGATTGCCTGAATTGGAACAAAACATTTCATGTTTGTTTATTTGAAAATGGTTTGATGGTGCTACCCGCAAGTAGGCTAAGACGTGGATTTGCCACCCTCAGGTGGGCTTTAGAAAACAAGATGATTTTGCCACTATCTAGTGGGTTTAAAACTCACAATTGATGCATTATTCCAATTCAGATAATCCAACCTTCACCCACAGGCATTCAGGCAGGTATATCACATAAGCAAATAGCCTCATGGTAAGCATGCTATCATGGCAGTCACTCACACACATGCAAGGATGCTAAAGCATAAAACTTACCGAGTACTCCAAGTCAAAACAAAAAGCTATGTTAGAGAACCATGCATGATCCTAACTATGCTGGAATGCCTAATGCAACACATGCAAAATGCTACTACAATAGGCTCGGCTATTCTAAGATGGCATATGGTGATGCTACAGCTAACATGTATTCAACTTGGAATTGAAATACAAATGCAGTTAGTATGATGCACCGAACCCGGTGCGTGCAAGACAGATGAAAGAATGCAAACATGCTATCATACCGTATGCTAATTGAAACATGCCCTAATCTAACCATCATAAGCTGGTAAATAAAAGGGAGAAAGACGTGGGGTTGGAAGACATACATCACACACACGCACACTTATTACAATTGTGCCCTCACTCGGAGGGTCCGAATAAATAATATACAGTCCGAAATGAATAATTAAATATTACAAAAACCTAATTAATTAACAAATTAACTAGGAAAGCGATAAATCGGCACACAAATCTATGGACCGCCGCAGCTCTGTTCCAAATGACGAATCATGCATGCTTGAGTTGCCTTGGTCAGGAAATTCCTTGCGATGCCCCGATTCGTCTCTGTTTGCAATTAATGCTGGAATGTTGTGCAAGGCTTTAGAAAGCTGCTGATTTCTGATTTACTGCAACAGAGAGCAACAAAGGGGCATGACAAAGTATTTTCACATATGTATACATGACTACTCTTCAGGGAGTGTAGTCCTCGATCCTCGTGCCATCAATCATGCATATCGATGCATGATGGTCGAGGAGTCGAATTGCACGACTCAATATGAAATTAATGCACATGAAAACACAACAAGACCTAAACTCCATCATGGGTAATCTGGAGTGTCGGCGACAGGGAATTGAGACACGTTCCGTCACTCGGAGTACGAAACGTACCTCGTTTCCCGTGCTTAGGATAACTCCTATCCCAAACACAATGCAAATGAGATGGCATACACAATGCGACTAACATACAACCTAGCATACGCAATGCTATGAGATGGCATACACAATGCTCGATGTAACATGGCATACACAATGTACTAACACGCAACCTAGCATACGCAATGCTATGAATTGAAATGGCATACACAATGCACGATGGACTTACACCAACATGAGTGGACCTCAGCCACACTCACATCAGTAGCCATCAGATGAAAATGAGATGACCGAAATGCGTGCACACATGCATGCAAACCGAGGACCGAACCTAAGGCATTAAATGCCACTCTACCAAAACATGGCAAGGATGAAGCATGGCATTCAAACATGTAATTTTCAGCACTGAAACATAATGCTAAATGGTCCCGAATCATGCAAACATGGCACCCGATGCATGGAATAAGCCCCGAAAGTCAAAACTAGTCCAATGCATTGAACCACAGGTATACAAAGCAAGCATTATTTGATCATGAAGTCTAAAGACAGAGCCAAGGCAGTCCCAAAACATGCACATTTCTGGTTTAGAGCATGGCCAAAAGATGCTAAGATGATAGACTAAAATAGCATGCAACATTAGCTAGCAAGCATGGTTTACATGGCATGTATATGAAGCAAATGAGAACTCATCAAACCAGCCAAAAACAGTGAATAAAACATGTCAAAATATGCCTAAATAATCACTGAAATGCAGCCAATGCATGTAAAAATGAGGGGCTTCTTTGGAAGGCCATTCAAGGGGTTGTTAAGCACATATAAGATAGACACTTACCATGACCAAACCAACTTTGGAAATGAGTTATGATGGCCCTAAAACTCACAAAATTGGCCCTGAAATCAGTCTAGGAAACATGCAATGAAAGGCCTCCTCAAAAGGCCTTGAATGGAATTGTTCTACACATGCATTGTAGACATAAAATATGATCAAAAGGGCCCCAGAAAGACCTAAGGTAGACCCCAAAACTTACAAAATTGGACCCAAAAAGTGACTTCAATGCATGCAAAATAGGGTCCCTTTGGAAGGCCCAAAAGATCCCCAAACAAAACAAGGAGAGAGGGGGTCACCCCCCTCTAATTTTGGCCCTCAAAAATGTATCCAAGCCACTGAAAATCCACTAGATTTCAGTGGCTAAGAGGCCAAACCATGGCCAATGTAAGTGCTCTATTGCATAGCCTTAATCATGAAGAGATGAAGCATGCATAGGGGGAAGATGACCGCAAACAGAAATAGGACCTTAACAAAAATTGAAGAGTAGCTCAAAAAAAGACTTTTTCCAGTTCATAACAAATCTCGAAAATGTTCACAAGTAAGGCTAAAGTATGATGCAAAAATAGCCCTAAGAGAGATAGAACAAACAAGGAAGTAGTTGACCTCAAACAGAAAAGTGTTCTTAAACAAACATGAAGAAGAGCTCAAAATAAGACTATCTTCAGTTTACACCAAGGCTTGAAA
This sequence comes from Camellia sinensis, assembly GCF_055761805.1. NCBI lineage: Eukaryota > Viridiplantae > Streptophyta > Magnoliopsida > Ericales > Theaceae > Camellia > Camellia sinensis. Next base: position 95,512,096 of record NC_138975.1, read on the forward strand.
ATGCTTTCAAATGGAGCTAAGGTATAGGGCAAAATAATGCAAAAATTGGGGAAATGAGGACTTACCTTTGAAGAGCCGACCTCCAGCAGCTTTTGGACCAAGTTGATGAGCTTCCAACCTCTGAAAATGGCTTCCAAGGTGATGGAATGGATGATGGAGGTGTGGTGCTAAGGGTTGTAGTGTAAATGGACCAAGAAAGTTAGGGTTTTGGAGCTTGGAATAGTAGCAATAGAGGTGGGAGGTTATGTGCCTTGGCCAAAAATGTCTAACCAGCAAATACGAAGAGGAGGGCCTCTCTTACAGAGAAGAGAGGCCAAAGCTTCTCTTGGAAGCTTCAAAGATCCTCCATACACGTGTATGGAGGATGCACCAAATGATCTCCAGCTGGCACAGTTGGATTACACTCAAAGAGAGGAAAAGCAATAAGCAGGCCGGCCAGTTCAAGTGGCCAGCCGGCCACTCCCCCTGGTCGGCCGACCAGGGGTCAAAAGGTTCAAGAACAATTGCTAGTCGGCCTACCCAGAAAGGTGGCCACCTAGATGAGTAGAACACAGCCTTGTGGAGAAAAACCAGAAAATGTGACCTAGGAGAGAGAAAAGCTAGCTTTTTAACAAGGTTCAAAAGGGTCAAGAAGAAATACTGGTCGGCCTACCCATATTGGTGGCCTCCCAGATGAGTAGATCACCATGGTGGTGTGAAAAGCCAGAAAAATTGGCTCAAAAGTGAGAAAAACCAGCTTTCTGTCAGAAAAATCGGCTTTTGGAGAGAGAAAATGAGAAAATTGGCTTTTCAGGGGAAAAGGTGGCTGGCCACCATCCTACCACCTTTCTAACAATGAACATAGGGTCCCCACCAAAAATGGACCAAAACGGATGCAAAACGAAGGTTCGGGGGCCAAAACGCGCGGTTCGGGACCCCGAAAACAGGCTGTTTGGCACCGGAAGTGGCGTATGACCACGAAGGTGGTCTCCCAGACCCCAGTGTCCCTCTAAATGGAGGAAATAAGGTGTGTGTCAAAAATCGGAGCAAACGGAGGTAGCTAAGCGGTCCCAAACTGAGGCACACGGCCGACGGCTCCGAAAACCGTAAACCGGGCTCCAAACGAGAAAAATGGCCTACAACCACGAAGCATAGCCTACGGCCACTGAGACATGGTCTACGAGACCTCTCCCTCCCTTCGGGAAGAGAAAACGAAGAAAACAGGACTCGGTTCGCAAACCGAGGCAAGGCACAAAAAGAGCCCCGAAGTTTGGAGGCAAGGCTCGCAGCCGAGACTCTGAAACCTCAGAAAGAGCAAAACATGCAACATCACCGAGCGCTCAACTGGTGATGGCTAAGTCTTAAGGTCGGTCAAAAATGGGGTGTCTACAACACCTCAATTTTGGATAGTGAACTAAACCAGTCTGCTACCCTGTTGGAGAATAGGGAAAGTTGCGAACATAGCAAAGGAGAAAAGTAGTACCTGTGGTTTGGAAGTGCAACCAAGAAGAAGAGGAAGATTCACAGCAACATAAGGTGAGTCATCGCCGATTACCCCTGTAAGGTACTTTCACTTCCAAATTGCTATATCATAGTTATTATCTATTACATCACATCTATATCTAGTACTTTTATCATATTGCATATAGAATTTATTGCATGCATCTATAGCATCATACCGTTTTATTACCCACATCCTTTTCATGTTAAGCTTAGCTTGGCATGTGCCTATACCTTTCCCTCGTTGAAACATGGTTCTGTCATGTGTAAGTACCCATGCTGCGCTGAGGCTAGTATTGAGGGTGTCAGCACATTTTCTGTGTTAGACGTTGTCTAATTTGTGTCCATGCCTTTTCTCGATAAGATGTGGTTTGGCTTGCGTGCCTTATTCACTTCATCCATTGCATGTTTCCCCAGCAGATCATTCCTCACTTATATCATACCACCTAATCACTTGTACTCTTTCTCTTTTTATGAAAAACATAGTTTTGTATGTGCTCGTACCCCTTTCACGTTGAAACATGGTTTTGTTACATGTAAGCATCCATGCAGCGCTGAGGTCAATATTGAGGATGTAGGCACTTAGCCTATGTTAAGCGTTGTTTGGCTGTGCCCACTTCACTTCTATATAAAACGTAGCTTGATTTTGCATCTCCATCCTTTTATGGTATTCGTGTATTTTGCAATGCTTGTGGTTTGATTATTTCGTTACGTTGTATATCATTTACATTGTTTATTACATTGTGTATCATTTTGCATTCTACCCTTGAACTACGCTGGTTTGATGGGATACATAGGCAACCCTCGGGTTCAACAAAATGCATCTGCATTTTGTTTGTTTGCCTAAGTCTTACGGCCTTGTTAAAATGGGTAGTCTTTGAGCTTGGACATTCATTCACGTCGTTTCATGACTTCGAGATCTGTCAAAGAGGGGAAACTATAGACACTCCATTTTTGACCGCCCTTAAGACTTGGGTGCCTCAGGTTGATCACTCAATTATGAAAGTTATGCTATACAATTATTTGATTTCTTCAGCAAGAAGAGCTTCTAAATCCCAACCTTACACCACATTTTTGACCAAAAATATTTTAGACCTTAAAACCCTCTTTTTCAAAATAATTTTTGAAAATGTTTCTACAATGTTCTGAGGCTTGCATTTCGTTAAATACTTTACTTTTCAGTAAATCGAGCAAGGATAAAGTGGAAATAAATGAAAGGAAGGTGAACTCTTTGAAAAAAATCTTTAAAACATCTTATTTAAAGGTTTGGAGTTGAAGAAAATTGGAGGAGAGGGAAGAAAACTAGTTGGGGCAATGGTTGAGCATGAAACCGTTAAGGGAGAACTGAGCAGCTTTCACTAAATCAGGCCTATCTCTTTGTACACTTAGACTTTAGTTATGAGGATACTTCCATTGGAAAGTAGACTTCCAGGGATTCAATTTAGACTCAAGAATAACCTAAAACCGAGTCCAAATAGGGAGATACGCCCGTTTGAAATCGGACCTGGAAGCAAATTTTTATGGCCGGCAACCCACTATTTGTGGACTCCACTACTTCTGGCCTGCCAGCCACTTGTGTAAAACTCGGATATTTTTGGTCAGCTGTCCTCCAAAAGCTCCAACTATTCCTATATATATATTTTCAACTCGAGAGGCTATTTTTCTATATATACCACGCCAACTCTCATGTTTTGAGGTTACAAAAATTTCCAAAGTACCAATTCTTGAAATTCTCTCTCTATCTCTATCTTGTAACACACACACCTTACCCAAACACTTCCTAAACCAATATTGGAGCTCTCCTTGCTGAGATTACTGAGTCCAAATTTTAGCCCTTGAGAGTGTAAGTTTTATGGTTTGTGAACAAAAGAGTTACGTTGCTTCAGGAGGTATAATTTTGGTCATCTCTACACTACTTGTTTTTTTATCTTTTCTTACTGTTTTTGAACTATTTTTAGATTGCTTTTATGGGCTGAAACTTGTGGTTTAAAGCTACCAAAGGTGGACGGGTTAATCACCATTCTTTGAACCTTGCTCTCTAAGCTTTTGCCCTTGTGTTTCCCATTCTTTTCTCAACTTTTTTTTGAACTTTTTACCACTCAATTTTAGGGTTTTCAGAGGCTAAAAATCATGTTTTGAGATCCAAAAATGGAGGGGTTAGCTAACCCTCCTTTGGCTTGTTTACTAGCTTAAATTCTCCATTATTTTAGCTTAGTCTTTTAGCTAGTTTTACCTAAATTTCAGCACTGTTTTTGCTTACTTTAGGACTATTTTGAGGTGTTTATTTCATTCATACTTTGTATAGTATGCTTGTAGTGTAATAGTCCTCATAGGTTTCATGGTTTAGGCCTTAGCCACTAACCTCTTTGAGTTGATAGTGTTTATTACTTGCTTTCCATACTTGTATTCATATTTAATCACATCTGCAACCTCCCTCCTTTGTTGGCTTTTTCTTGGCTTTGGAAGTTGTTTCAAGCCACTTGCTTGTTTAAGCTTGTGATTGAGGTGTTGTACTTAATGGTTTAATCCCTTTGGGGGTTTATTACCAACGGCATGACATTTCTTTCATGCCTAAAACAACACTTGGTTTGGTACTCCTTCCCATTAGAGGACTTAAAGCTCACTTTTGGACTCAATAGATTAATGAATGGATGGTAATGAAAATGAAGTAATAAAATTGGGACTAAAAGTGATACAAGATAATAAAATCAACTTGGGTTCAATCGGACGTTAATTGAACCCATTGAGTTTTGAGTCATTTCATACTTGCTAGTGATGTAAATGGTTCAAGAGTCAATGTCAACCACTTCCTTGATCAATCCAGGATAGGGAAGGGGTTTTGAGAGTCTTTAAATTATGCATTTACTGAATTATGTCCCTTGATTCATAAGTCATCACGCAATGAAATTGCGTCGATTGATGATTTGCGAATTAAGCCTACTCCTCCTTTGACCTGTTTGATGATAAGGAGAGGGAGGGTGGACAAACGTACCTTGAGAATATCCTGTTTGTGCTCTGCATGCTTTTTGTTGCAGCAGGAGGATCCAAGCTTCAACATGAGCATTCCTCGCTTCCTAGGGCTGAGTAGTTAGAGTAGTTAGCATTGCTACTATTTTTTTTGGATCGTATTCATGTTGTAATTAATTAGTTAATTCTAAATTGTAATTAATTAATTAGTTTAATTAATTAGCTATTTCATAGAATAGTTAATTAATTAATTGGTTTTGTAATAACTAGCTAGCATGGTTAGTTTATTTTATAATAGTTAGTTAATTAGTTAATTAGCTAGGTTATTTATTCGGACCCTCCTGCGTGAAGGCAAACTTGTAATAATGTGTATATCTTCCAACCCCACGTCTTTCTCCCTTTTATTTACTTACTTATGATGGGAAGTTTAGAACATCATGTTTCTTTTAGCATACTCCATGATTTGCATCCATTGTGTTGACTGCATTAAGTTCGGTGCATCATTCTAACTTGCATTATTAGTTGAACATTCTTTGAATACGTGCTTTGATCACATGCTATCAAATCGATTCATATACCATATTAGTAGTCGAGTCTAGTAAATTGCATATTGCATGCGTTGCATTAGTCATGTCACGTAGTTAGGATCATGCATTATTCTAACTTTGTCATCTTTTTTGGCTTGGACTACTAGGTTAGCTTTTATTTGTTTTAGCATATTGCATAAGTGTGGTTGTTACCATGTCTAGCATACTTGCCATGAGGCTAATTGCATAATTGATAAACTGTTTGAATGCCTGTGGATGAAGGCTAATTGCTTGAATTGGAATAATTTGAGTAATGTTCATATACGATCACTTTTTCAAGTGGAACATATTTGAAATTTTCAAAACAAAAATAAAATCAAAAGTTTCAATTTTTGCAAATTAGTCTATACTTGTGTGAGTCACATAGTAAGTTAGTCTAATAAATCGAAACAAGAGCACATAATTGTAGACGTCCCCGAACGTCCCGGGAGGGTGGAGCTCCCGTTCTGTTCATTTGGGGTCACTACAGCTCAGGACTCTCAAATTTGTCACGGTTCTAAGTCTGAACCAAAGAGTCCAAATCCGGCAAATCGTTTTGAGAAAACAGATTTTTGAAAGAAGTGCCAAACATGGACTGCTTTGCCAGATACAGAGTCGCCACCTAAATGGTTTTTTTTTAATGGGAAATTTAGGAAACCCTGACTCGGTGCCAAAGGCCACGTGTCCGTCATCACCAAAGTTACCTCGGCTCGGGAACTTGGGTACGATTGGGGAAGGTCACTTCGTGAGCACCCCTGCTCGCCCGATCAAAGATCGGCCTCTACTAACCATGATATCTATTTTTGAAAACATTATGCGTTCTTATTCCGGTTATTAGCCTAGGTTACTATGTGATGCGCACAGCATACAAGTATAGACTGAGTCGATTGAATTGGAGCAAAACATTTCATGTTTGTTTTTGAAAGATGGTTTGCTACTCGCAAGTAGGCTTAAAATGCAGATTTTGCCACCCTCAGGTGGGCTTAAGAAAAGATGGTTTTGCCACTATCTAGTGGGCTTAAAACTCACAATCAATGATTTTGTTCCAATCCAAATAACTCAACCTTCACCCACAGGCATTCAGGCAGTTATATCACATAAGCATATAGCCTCATGGTAAGCATGCTATTCATGGCATTCACTCACACGCATGCAAGGATGCTAAAGCATAAAGCTCACCGGGTACTCCAAGCCAAAAAAGTGACCACATTAGAAATCATGCATGATCCTAAGTATACAGAAATGCCTAATGCAACACATGCAAAAATGCAAACTATACCAGGCTCGGCTATTCTAAACATGGCATATGGAATGCTACAACTAACATGTATTCAACTTGGAATTGAAAATACAATGCAGTTAGTATGATGCGCCGAGCCCAGTGCATGCAAAACAGATGAATGAATGCAAACATGCTATCATACTGTATGCTAATTGAAATATGCCCTAATCTAACCATCATAAGCGGATAAATAAAAGGGAGAAAGACGTGGGGTTGGAAGACATACAACACACACACGCACACTTATTACAGTTGTGTCCTCGCGCAGACGGTCCGAATAAATATACAGTCCCGAATAAAAGAATATTACAGTCCAAATAATATACAAATTCCTAATTAATTAACAAATTAACTAAGAAAGCTGTAAAACTGGCGTGCAAGCTAGTGACTGCCTTGCTTCTGATGAATGATGCATGTCTGGGCTACCTTGTGCGGAAATCCACTGGGATGCCCCAATTAGCCTCTATTTGCACCTATTCTTGAAATGCGTGCCAAGCTCCGCAAAGTTGTTGATTCTTCATTTTGCTGCAACAGAGAGCAGGAGAGGGGCATGGCAATGTATTTTCACAGATATATGCATGCCTCGATCCTCGTGCCACCAATCACGCATATCGATGCATGATGGCCGAGGGGTCAAAATGTGCAACTCAATATGGAATGAATGCACGTATAAACACAACTAAAACCTAACTCCATCATGGATAATCCGGAGTGTCGGTGACTGGGGAATTGAGACACATTCCGTCACTCGGAGTACGAAATGCACCTCGTTTCCCGTGCCCGGGCTAACTCCTATCCCGAACATGATGCAATATGCATGATATGCATGAAATGCAACTAAGATGCAATCCTAACGTACACAATGTCATGGAATGACATACACGCTATACGAGGTAATATACAACCGAGCATACACAATGCTATGGATGAAATGGCATACGCAATGCAATAATGGGCTTACACCAACATGAGAGAGCCTCAGCCACACTCACATAGGAGGCCATCAGATGAAAACAAGATGACTCGAAATGCGTGCACACATGCACGCAAACCGAGAACCGACCCTCAGGCACCGAAATGCCACTCTAATGAGACATGGCAAGGACATGGAATATGATATGCAAACATGCAAAAAACCGCAGCAAAATGAGGGGCAAAGCAGCCCCGAATCATGGCAAAATGGTACCCGATGCATGGAATCTCTCCCGAAATGCAAGATTAAGTACGTGAAATGGCTTACAGCTATACAAAGCATGCATAATTGGAACATGAGATGAAAAGACAGAAGCAAGGCAGCCCCAAGAAAAGCATTTTTACAGTTCAAAGAATGGCGAAACAATAAGCACAAATATGGCAAAACTAGCATGCAAAAATGGCCCTAAATGTGATGTAAAGAAACAACTCACAGCTGTTGACCCCAAATAGATTAGGGGCCTTCTACAATATTGAAGAGGGGCCAAAAATATGATATTTTACAGTTGATTGCTGGACCCAAATCAGTATACAAGTATGCTCAAAATGCCATGCAAGATAGGGCCCAAAAGAGGTCAAAACACAAAGTATACAAAACATTCATCAAACAGCCAAAGACCCTTAATGAAACATGAATATGGGTCAAAATAAAACTGTTTTCAGTTCTGTAAAATGACCAAAAACAGAAGCATAATAGGCTAATAGATCATGCAAAAATAGGGACCAAAGAGGGATATAACATGAAGTGTATAAACTATGCCTCAAACCATGAAAGGTCCTTAATGAAACATGAAGAATGGGCCAAAATAAGACTATTTTCAGTTCTGTAAAAAGACCAAAAACAGAAGCATAATGGGCTGCCAAATCATGCAAAAAAAGGGGACCAAAGAGGGATATAACATGAAGTGTATAAACTGTGCCTCAAATCATGAAAGGTCCTTAATGAAACATGAAGAATGGGCCAAAATAAGACTATTTTCAGTTCTGTAAAAAGACCAAAAACAGAAGTACGGTGGGCGGCCAAAGCATGCAAAAATGGGGACCAAAGAGAGGATATAACATGAAGTGGCACATGGAGGTCCCAAAAAGTGATGAGCCCTTCTTCAATGTTGAAGAGGGGCTCAAAATAATCCTATTTTCAGTTCTATAAAAAGACCAAAAACAGAAGCATAATAGGCTAATAGATCATGCAAGAAAATAGCATTCAAGGAAGCTATTGAAGCAAGTGCAATATGGGGGGCTCAAACAGGGTTGAGCCCTTAATGAAACAAGAAAATGAGCTCAAAATAAGGCCACTTTCAGTTAGGGCCGGAGCTCAAAACAGTAAGCATATATGGCTAAGAAATGTTGCAAAAATAAGCTCAAAAAAGGGGGAAACGATACTCACCCTTGAAGACAAGTCTTTTGTTGCTTCTTGGCTTGAGATATGGTGCCTCTTAGTTGCTGGAAAGCTCTTCAAGCTGCTGGAAATGGAATAGTGGTGGTGGTGCTTGGTGGTGATGAAGAAATAGGGTAGAACTTAGGAGTTTTTTAAGGAAAATGAGAGAGATGGAGGGAGATATGTATGTCTATGCTTGAAGCAATTTTTCTAACCCTTAAAACAAATGTTGGCAGCTGGTTATAAGGACCAAGGAGAGGGGAAGCATGGAGGGAAAGGGTGGGGGAAAAGGACCAAGGCTTTCCCCCAAAAGGTGTCCCCCGGATTTAGATATTTCTGGGGGACAACAGCTATACAGCTGTAAAGTACACTTTGTGAGGATCATGACCGGCCAAGTTTCAAAGCTGCAGGTGGCCGGCCGGCCAACCCCCCTAGCCGGCCGGCTAGGGGTCAAAAATGTCAAGTTGATTTTCTGGCCGGCCACCACAAAAAGGTGTCCTCCCAGGTCCCCTCATCACAACCTTGTGGTTTGAATTTAGAAACTGTAAAACAGGAGAGAGAATAGGCCATTTTTAGGAGGGGGTCAAAAGGGTCAGGTGGAATTACTGGTCGGCCACTAACTTTTAGGGTCCTCCCATGTGTGTACATCACAAATATGTGGTTAAAAGTTCAAGAAAATGGCCCAAGGGTGTTCAACATTGGCTCGGAAGTGAAAAAAAACGGGCGTCGGAGGGCGTCAGAGGATATATAACTGGTTGGCCTCCCACCCTTCTACGGCCTTCCTGGTGATAAAACAGAGGTACCTGCCAAAAATGAACGAAAGCCAGTGCAAAACGAATGCTCGGGGGCCAAAACACGCAGTTTGGGGCCCCGAAAACTGCCTGTTAAACACCGAAAGTGGTATTCGACCTCGAAGTGGGTTTCTCAGACCCCAGTGTCCCTCAAAAGCGAGCAAATAAGATGTATGCCAAAAATCAGAGCAAATGGAGATGGTTAAGCGGTCCCGAACCGAGGCACACGGCCAACAGTCCCGAAAAACCAGAAACCGGCTCCAAAATGGGCAAAATGGCCTGTAGCCACAAAATGTAGCCCACGGCCACTGAGAGATGGTCTACGGGACCTCTCCCTCCCTTTGGTAAGAGAAAATTGAGAAAATCGAGCCTGGTTCACAAACCGAGGCAAAGCAAAGAAAAGCCCGGAAGTCCGGAGGCAAGGCGTGCAACCAAGACTCTGAAACTTCTGAGCGAGCACAATATGCGATATCACCGAGTGCTCAACTAGTGACGTCTGAGTCTCAAGGTCGGTCAAAAATGGGGTGTCTACAGTTGCCCCTCTTTGACAGAACTCGGAAGTCACAAGTGACGGGAGTGAATGTCAAAGCCCAGAGACGACCTATTTTTGACAAGGCCGAAGACTTAGACAAACGTACAAGATAAACAAAGATGTGCCCGCAGGCATGCCCTCAGGCAAGGGGGGGAGGGCAAAATGCAACTGACAATGCAAGAAACCGAAGGTAACTCAATGATCGTGCAAATGCAACAAGTTGTAATGAGGCAAATATTCGCAAATAAATGCAACAGTTTTAAGCAAGAATGCAAAGCAACAACTACATTTCATGCAGTTAAGGAATGCGGAGAATTATTCAATCCTCGCCACGTCTCACAAGGAGAAGATACGATACCTGCGCAATTCGTCTGGTCGCACCAGCCTCAAATGAACCGTACATACAATATTGTGCCTGCAAAAGTGAGAAATTCAACAAGCACAATATGCTAGAAACATATATTCAATGTGATTCCGAAAGTTTGACACACGCAGTGCCGGCAGGTGAATGCATCGCGATGCGAGAAAGGAACGTGCGTGACAACGCATGCTCAAGCACATAGGTATGGCAATATCAAGAAAAGTGCATAACAATGCAAGTATGCTCATGAGAATGCAAGTTACGTGCATGATAGTGCAAAACGAGCATAAACCAAGGTGCCCGTTTGTTACGAAATGACGAGCAAGGAAACGCGTGTTTCGGCGAAGGTGACTCGATCACGACCTCCGATCCACTTCCTGGAAAGGCTACAATACATTCAAAAAGGATACATCTTGATTTCGATGAATGATGATGAGACACATGTCAGAACTTGAAGCTGAAGTTCCGACGGAGCAATTTCGCAACAGAAAGTGCACTTTCCTTGAACTTTTTTAGGTCCCGGGGACTCCGATCTTCCTCAAAATTTGCAGAGAGCTAGGTGAGCATGTGGGGGACATGGCCGGCTAGTTTTATGAAGGGGGGAAGGTGGCCGGCTAGTTTTCCAAAAAGAGAATGGCTGGCCGGCTAGGAAAGGTGGCCGGCCGGCCACCTGCCCAAATCCGAGGGCAATCCGGTCTTTTCACCTCCTTTTCTTTATGCTCTCTCACCCAAACACTTTGAGCCTATAAATGCAGCCACGAAATCTTCTTCTCTTGCTTCCTACATCATTTTCTCCCCCAGATCCGGGCTCTATACGCGTTTTCCAACGCTCCACGCAAGTTGTTTTCGCGAAAATATTCAGTTTCAAGCACTTTGAACCGCTTAAATTTTGGTTTCGGGGCTTCTTTTCTCATTTTCGCCACTTGAGGTGAGTTTGTCTCAATATTTGGAAGATTTTCTCAGGAGTTGACTTTTGTTGACTTTTTCATTTCCCGAGAGTTGACTTTTGTTGACTTTTTCCAATTTTGGCTCATTTTCGCTCATTTTTGCTCCTTTTGCAGATTTTCTAAAAATGGCAGGTAACTCTCCTCATCGTGGAGGTTTTCCGGGTGCTGGGGATGATTTTGATGCCATGACTTTGCCCCCGAGGGTCCGCCCCTTTATGGGTCGGGAGGTATGCTCCGCCAGCTCATGTTCTCCCCCGGGCCGTTTTTCGTCATTTCACTGATTTTGACGATCGAGCACCTGGAGATCTACTCCTACGGGAGCCAGAGCATCACCTCTCTTACGAGGCACGAGAGGTATTTACTTCACTTTCTGCATTTTTCGTGAATTTCGTGTTTTTGCCATGCTTGAGCACACAGTTTAGCTTATGACATAGTACTTTGTTTGCATCCTGAACATGTAGTTTAAGCACTTGAATTTCTGAACACTCGACCCATTAACTGATTGTGAACGCACGACACACATTTAGTTAGGAAATGAACACACGGCTCAAACACTGACCTGTCGAACACACAGCCCGAATTTGAAAGTGAACACACAACACACACTGACTAGGAGTAGAACACGCAGCCCAAACTCTGATTTTCTGAACACGCAGTTCGGATTAAAGGTGAACACGCAGCCCACACTGATTAAGAGTAGAACACACAGCCCAAACTCTAATTTTCTGAACACGCAGCCCAGATTTGATTGTGAACACGCAGCCCACACTGATTGAAAGTTGAACTCGCAGCCCAAACTTTAATTTTCTGAACACGCAGCCCAGATTTAAGGTGAACACGCAGCCCACACTGATTGAAAGTTGAACACGCAGCCCAAACTTTAATTTTTTGAAATCTGTACACGCAGCCCAGATTTTAGGTGAACACGCAGCCCACATTGATTGAAAGTTGAACACGCAACCCAAACTTTAATTTTCTGAAATCTGAACACGCAGCCCAAATTTAAGGTGAACACCCAGCCCACACTGATTAAGAGTAGGACACGCAGCCTAAACTCTAATTTTCTGAACACGCAGCCCAAGTTGATGGTGAACACACAACCCACACTGATGTAGAGTAGAACACGCAGCCCAAACTCTGATTTTCTGAACACGCAGCCCAGATTAAAAGTGAACACACAGCCCACACTGATTGAAAGTTGAACACGCAGCCCAAACTTTAATTTTCTGAACACGCAGCCCAGATTTAAGGTGAACACGCAGCCCACACTGATTGAAAGTTGAACAAGCAGCCCAAACTCTGATTTTCTAAATACGTAGCCCAGATTTAAGGTGAACACGCAGCCCACACTGATTAAGAGTAGGACACACAGCCCAAACTCTGATTTTCTGAACACGCAGGCCAGATTAAAAGTGAACACACAGCCCACACTGATTGAAAGTTGAACACGCAGCCCAAACTTTAATTTTCTGAACAAGCAGCCCAGATTTGATTGTGAACACGCAGCCCACATTTGATTTGCACGCAGTCTATTTACTTGCACACAGCTTATTCATTTCATTGGCACGCAGCTCATTCATTTTTATACTGACACTCGTATTCATTCTGAATGCAGGTTAGTTCTCGCAGTGTACGGGGTATGGCTCCACCGCCGCGAGGGATTGGTACGTTGAGCTCCCGGAGGCTGTCCGGGATTTAGTAGACCTGGCAGGGTTCGGGGCCTTCTGCATTGGGTTATCACGTTGTCCTGCCAGGAGGACACTGATGGCTGCTTTGGTAGAGAGATGGTGGGACACCACCAACTCCTTTCATTTCTCTGCCACTGGGGACATGACTATGACCCCTCTGGATTTTGCTGTGTTGACCGGCCTGGACATAGTAGGTTGGTCCATCCCTTATGACGAGGACATGGGCGAGTGGGAGGCCGCTTGGATATATCTACTGGGGGCTCGCCCGCCTGTTGACAGAGCTTCGGGGAGAGTCCGATATACTTGGTTCTCTTTCCACTTCCGGCGGGCGGAGATGGAGCCCGAGACTCCTGAGGAGACAGAGCAGTATGCCCGTGGTTTCCTTATGTTCCTCTTCGGGACTACTCTGTTTGCCGATCGAGGGAACACGGTCAGGCTATATCTGTTGAGCGCTCTGGTTGACCTATCACAGGTCAGTCGATACGACTGGGGTGGCACCGGCCTGGCTACCCTTTACTGCTATATGAGTGCGACCTCCCGCGGGCAGGGAGATTTACTCGGCGGTTATTGGAGAGCCTGGGAGGTACTTTCTGTCCTCTTGATTTACATTTCTGCTCTTCATTACTTGTATATTGCACACACAGCGCACTTTACAGTCTGTATTTTGCCCTCAGCACTTTGTACTTACATTCTGCACTGCTTTTCTCAGTTATGGGTCTACGTGTATTTCCCGATGTTAGCCCCAGAGTTGGAGGTGGCAGGGCCCCCCATGACCCCATACTCACTGATGTTCGAGGGCCCGCACCGGCCGAGACCCCGAGAGACTCTCCTTTACCTACGGCAGTATTTTGACACCGTGCGACCGTCGGAGGTACTTTAGAACTCTCAGTTCTTTCCATTTTCATCTTTGATTTGCCCCACGTATTCCCGATTTCTGATTGACTTATGCATTTGTTATCCGCAGATTACATGGCAGCCCTGGGCGCCCTTGGGTGATGGTCTCCGATTTCAGTATACCGGAGGATCGGGCACCTCCCAGTACAGGGTCCTGCTCGAAGGACCGGTTGGTAGAGCATGGTTTCTGGGGGAACGCTTTCTGCGTCAGGTATGGGGGTATACTTCTCAGGACCCTCCCGCAGCACCCCCAGTCAGTATGCGGACTGCTGATAGGTTCTCTCACCAGGATGTAGTCGGTGCTATGTTGGGTAGTGATGCTTTGCTGCACCTCGAGGAGGGGGACTACGCCACTTACCGTCATACATATTTGATGCCTCCACTAACGGGGGTTCGCACCCCGATGACGAGGTCTGCTGGTACGTCATCCTCGAGCCAGGCCCGGGCTCGGGCTGCAAATGCCCCTTCTACTAGTAGGGCTGGTACATCGAGAGGTGGGGGTAGATCGGTTCCTCCGATTCCTCCGACTTATCCTCATCCTGGATGGCCGGACATGACGACTGAGCTAATGGGGTGGCAGTATGGGACCACTTCTCCGACTCCGATCCCGCTAGAGCCTCCGATGCCCGGCGATCGATACGCCATTGATCCTGACTCACCACTGGTATGCCCCATTATTTTTCATCTATCATTAAAACATTTAGACATTCCTTCATTCACTGATGATTATGAGCTCGTATTTGCAGCCACCCCGAGAGTACGTGGAGGAGGCGATTGGATTGGTGGCCTCACTCGAGGGCATGATCCTGCGGAGGGAGGCACAGTTGTCCATCGCGGACATCCAGGTACCCTTTAGTTTTCTGGCATTTATCATACTTCTGATGACATGCTGATTTCTACTGCATTGATAGGCTACTTGTGTAGAGCACATCTGACACACACCCCATTTGTACACTGTGTTTACATGCACTCATTTCATGTAGTTTTTGCTTGTATCTGCATCTGATGTACATATTTAGACTGATGCATTTGAATTGAACTCTTTATTTTCAGATGCCCTCGATGTACGCTCAGCCACCGGCCAGGCCACCTGGGCCTCCTTGGGGAGCTGGGCCATCTGGGCCCCTTTACGGAGCTGGGCCATCCGGGCCTTCTCAGGGAGCTGGGCCATCCAGGCCTTTTCGGGGAGCTGGGCCATCCAGCCTTTCCGAGGAGCTCGAGGAGGGTCCTCCCGCAGACGCAGGGCGTATGTCATAGAGGCGGAGCTCGATGAGGAGGAGGAGGAGGAGGAGGCCACAGGCCGTCAGTCAGAGACATCTGCTGAGGAGGGGGGCTTCGGCCTTGGTTCCGGGAGTGGAGGCGAGGCTGAGGGGGATCCTGAGGATGACAGCTCCGACCCGGATGATGATGGTGATGCAGAGGTTGTCCCGCAGAAGAGGACGAGGAGGGCCTCTTATTCCCGCTCCTGAGAGCACAGACGCGTATGTTTCCTGATTTATTTATCTTTTTGCCAGTAGTTGTAGCACATTTGTATATTATCAGGCAGTTTATTTTCTGTAAAACTTGTGCCTTAGTCTGTTGTAAAACATGATGGAATGAAACAGCTTTTGAAAAAAGTATTGTATTTTAAACTTTTAGCATCGTATCGCATCATTTTATATTGCACAAGAATGAAATTGAATGGGAATGTGCATTGTGTAATCACCAAGTCAGGTAGTGAACCGACGTAACAAGCTAAGCAACTCAACTTACTAAGATATAACAGAACCTTAGCAAGTTTACAACTCGATAAACAAAATGCAATAGCGTTGACAACGCAAATAAACAAGACTTAAACAAAAATTGCTTAAACAGAGAGGAATGACTCAAAAACGTGAAACACGACAGCTCGGCAAACAACTCGATAAGCAAAACGACAACTCGATAATCAAAACAACAACTCGATAAACAAAACTCAACAACACAAAGCGTACTCCGGACGATCTGGGCAACGGAATGTATCCAAAACGGAGGGAAATGAAGGCCTTTGACATATCCGTTGTATGGAAATGCTCGAAACTTTCCCTCAGAGGGTAAAACAGGGCCAAGGAGATACACTGGAGCATGGCCGGCCACCTTTGGGAGCCGGCCGGCTGGCCAATTTTATGGAGAGGGAGAGGTGGCCGGCCAGTTTTGTAAAAAGCAAATGGCCGGCCTACCAGAAAAGGTGGCCGGCCGGCCACTTATTCCTGCAGCCACCCAGTTTTTGACACGTGTCCTCCTGAATAGTGTTTCTCCCCCTTTAAAAGCCCCAGCTCCATGGTTCATTCAATTCACCTCAGTTTTGCATCAGAAATGGAGGCGTTTCTTAATAAAAACCTCACAGCTTGGATCACTTCTCTAGATGGTTCTGAAAAGTTAAACTTCCGGGGTTTTGGCTTGAATGCACTATTCACGCTGAGCCGCACTCGGTTGCACCTTCCTTTCCTCCATGCCGCGGCGAGGTTTTGGAACCCGGTGACGCATGTCTTCAGCTTTGGCGGGCAAGAGGTATGCCCAACTTTTGAAGATTTTCAGGTTTTAATGGAGTCTGAATGCTATGAAGAGATCTTGCCCCAGCTCCGGTTTGGCCACGCCCAAGCTTTAGGGCGGATGTGTGGACTCACCGCTCATGATGCTCGATCTCTGATCTGTAATGGAGAACTGGACATCCTTGGTTTGGTCCATCGCTTTTCTGACGTCGGTGACCGCAGTAACCATTATTGGCAGGGTTTCCGGAAACACGCCCTTTGCTTGTGCTTGTTGTCTCACTTTCTGCTTTCCTCGGGCTTCGGCGGATCTAGCATCCGTCTGATTGAAGTTGCTCAAGGTTTGAGAGAAAGGAAGAGTTGCATCGCCATGACCCTAGCCGAGACGTTGATGGGCTTGGATGCTTTCCATCGCCGGGAGACGACTAGATTTGCCGGGAGTCCACTACTGCTGCAGGTAATGTTTCCCACCCAGTCTTACAGATGTATTTGCTCACATCACTCGGCCCTCAGGCTCGATTTTTCTCACAAAACCCTTGTCTTACTTTTCTCTCATCGTACACCTCTCTATTCTTTATTCTCTCATTTTCCATCCCTCCCCAGGTATGGTTAATGGACAAATTACAGGTCGTGGACTCTTGCCCGGCCTACGCGGTGCGAGGCTATTTCTTTCGACAGCGCCTAGTCAATGCCCTCGATGAAAGATGGTGGTTTGACTGGATGTGCACTCTGTCTGCAGATCGCATTGCTTGGCGTTGTTCCTGGCTCAATCTCCCGGTAATGAGCTATAGCATGTCCCGGCTGATCGGGATCCAGTTGGTGGGTCTCACCCACTGTGTGTTCTACTTCCCGTTCCGATTCCTGCGCCAGTTCGGTCATGATCAGATTTGCCCACCAGAGGGGATTGAGTATCCGGCTGCTTTCCCGGTCCGAGGTGCACAACTTGCCCGATATGCCACAGCATGGAGGACTAGAGAGCTCCTGGGCCCTGCTCCCACTTTCAATTGCTCTTTGTCTGACGAATGCTTGGATTGGCTCAATGAGGAGGCACAGGTTGGGCCTAGCTTGGCGTCAGATGCTTCGACCAGCTCTAGGAGGGGGCGCAGAGATGCTTGACTCGACTATGCCCCAGATTTATTGCTTTATTAGTACTTTCAAGTTTTCTTTATGAATGTAATAAAACAAAACAACTTCGATTGTATGCAAGAGCAGGAGAGCTCTATTTTGAAATCAATGAAATTGAAAGTTGTGGTACTGAAAATTTTCCGCTTTGGTCCAAAAAATGGTCTTAGTCGTAAAAAGATTAATTTGAGCAAAGTCAACTTTTATTAAAACTTTTCAAAACTATTTTCGATGCGGATCAGAACTGGACATGCCGAAGATCTGTCACTGAGATGCACAACCCCAGATCCCTGCAACTGGAAAGTTGCCCCTAGTTTGAAGAGTACCGCGGCACTGCATGGCAACGGAAAGTTGCCCCTAGTCTGGATTGCTCTGCACCGTCGCGGCAACGGAAAGTTGCCCCTAGTTTGAATGGCACTGTACCGGAGATCGCGATAAATGCTGATGGATAAAGATGACCGAGATGGTCAAAATGGACAAAGTTGATCGGGGAAGAGTTTATGGCTGAACTTCAAGGTGAAGTTGCCTACGTATCCCAAAGATGGGAATCAAGCCTTACGTAGTTCAGGCTTAGGTTCACTCGGGTATTTTCACTCTCCTTTTATGCTCTAACTTTTGCCAAGGCCGCCCTTTGCGGGTTTTCAACCTTGCGAGCTCAGTTTTTATATTTTCCAATTTTTTTATGCTCCAACTTTTGCCTAGGTCGCCCTTTCGGGTTTTCGGCCTAGCGAGCCTCTCAAGGATAGTATTTCTTCAACTTGTCCATATTGATCGGTTGGGAAAACTCTAGGCCATCTATATCCATCAGAACCACAGCTCCACCTGACCAGATAGCTTTGATGATGTAGGGACCAGTCCAATTGGGTTTGAACTTGCCCCTTGGGTCGTGGATGGGAGCTCGGTTGTCCTTGAGCACCAGATCTCCTTCTTTTAGATTCCTGGACTTAACTTTCTTGTTGAAAGCCCGGGCAATTCTACGCTGATAACCTTGGACATGGTACAGTGCTTTCAGTCTTCTTTCGTCAAAAAGCATGAGTTCTTCAAATCTACTCTGCTGCCAATCTGCTTCGGCTATTTGGCACTCAGCCAATACTCGCAATGATGGAACCTCAATCTCAATAGGTAGAACAGCCTCCATTCCATAAACCAATGAATACGGAGTCGCTCCGGTAGAAGTTCTGATTGAAGTCCTGTAGCCCCACAGAGCAAACGGCAGCTTATCTGGCCAATCCCGATAGGTTTCGACCATCTTCTGCAGTATGCGTTTGATATTCTTGTTGGCGGCCTCGACCGCTCCGTTGGTTTGCGGCCGGTATGTAGATGACTTATGAAAAGCCACGTTGTATTTTTCCAACAAGTCTATCACTTCCTTCTTGAAGTGGGAACCATTATCTGAAATTATCTCGTTTGGGACCCCATAGCGACAAATGATGTTGTTTCTGATAAACTTTGCAACGTGTGACGCCTTCAACACCGCATACGATTGGGCCTCGACCCACTTCGTGAAGTAATCTATCGTAACGAGGATGAACTCATGCCCATTTGACCCCTTCGGAGTGACTGCCCCGATCACATCGATCCCCCAAACTGAAAATGGCCATGGCGAAGTCATGTTGTACAGCTTCGACGGCGGGATGTTCATGCGGTTTGCATGAATTTGACACTTGTGGCATCGCCGAACAAAACTAATACAATCCTCCTCCATGGTAGACCAGTAGTAACCCTGTCTGAGGATCTTTCTTGCCAACATTACTCCGCTCATATGCGCACCGCATTCTCCTCCATGGATGGCCTCCATCATGCGCTTCGATTCTTCGGCTTCAACACACAGCTTGTGCATTCCCAGATGACCTCTTTTGTACAGCTTACCCCCACAGATGATGAACTGGACGGCCATTCTTCTGATTGCCCTCTTATCCTTGGCATTTACCCCTGGCAGGTACACTTCCTTTTCTAGGAAATTCCAAATGTCATAGTACCAGGGGTTTTCGTCCTGAACCTCATCTATAGTGGCGATCGACTCATAAGCTGGTGCAAATTTCTGGTCAATGACGACTGGACGCATCCGGATTCCAAATGGGATGTCTATCATGGAAGATAGAGTTGCTAAAGAATCTGCGAACCTGTTGTTCTCTCTTGGAAGATGAGCAAAGTTTAACTTTTCAAACTGAGGAATTAACAAGTCCAAGGTCTGATGGTACATCATCATCTTTTCTTCCTTGACTTTCCAGTCTCCATTTGCTTGAGACACAACAAGGCTCGAATCCCTGATGACGTCCAAGCGTCTTGCCCCTAGTTCCAAGGCCGCTTCTAGGCCAGCAATGCATGCCTCATACTCTGCTTCGTTGTTCGAGACTTTGAACCGGAGTTTGAAGGCTAGAGGGATACGGGAATTGTCGGGTGCTATTAGCAACACCCCTATCCCATACCCGTATTGATTTGATGCTCCGTCAAAGTACATCGTCCAATATTCGTCGTTGATGTGCAAAATGGCTTCGTCTGGGAATAGGTACTCAACCGCTTCATCCCCCTCAACCGGGTGGTCGGCAAGGAACTCCGCTACTGCTCTTCCTTTGACTGACTTGCGTGTCACATACTTCAGATCAAATTCGAAGAGCAACAGCAGCCAGCGAGCTAGCCTACCCGTAAGCGCTGGTTTCTCGAAAAGGTATTTAATGGGATCCAGTCGTGAAACCAACATTACGGAATGAGCTAACAAGTAGTGCCGCAGCTTCCTGGTAGCCCATACCAAAGCTAAGCAAGCCTTCTCGAGCGGAGTGTAGCGGGTCTCGTAGTCCAACATCTTCTTGCTCAGATAGTAGATGGCCCTTTCCACCTCATCTCCCGATTCTTATGCGAGCATGCAGCCCATTGTAGTCTCAGTCACCGAGAGGTACAATATCAACGGCTTCCCCGATTCTGGCAGTGATAACACGGGCGGGTTCTGCAAATATTCTTTGATCTGTTCGAAAGCTGCTTGACATCGGTCGTCCCACTGGAACTTCTTGCCTTTCTTCAGAAGACCAAAAAGTGGTTCACAAGTCAAGGTTAATTTTGAGATAAACCGTCTTATGAATTGCACTTTACCCAGAAAGCCTCGCACCTCCTTTTCAGTCCTTGGTGGTGGCATTTCTAAGATGGCCTTGATTTTTGAAGGGTCGACCTCGATGCCCCTTTTTGTAATCAGAAACCCCAACATTTTTCCCGCTATAACACCGAAAGTATATTTCTGAGGATTTAGCCGCAACCAGAATTCCCTGATCCTTTGAAAGAACTTTTGCAAGGCGGTGTAGTGGCCCTCTCTTTCTTTGGACTTGACAATCATGTCGTCCACATACACCTCAACCTCCTTGTGGATCATGTCGTGTAATATCGTGGTCGCGGCCCGTTGATAAGTAGCTCCGGCATTCTTCAACCCAAACGGCATTACCCTGTAGCAGTATGTTCCCCACGGGGTAGTGAATGCAGTCTTTTCTCTGTCTTCTGGTACCATTACTATCTGATTGTACCCTGAGAAGCCATCCATGAATGAGAGCAAAGCGTGCCCTGCTGTAAAGTCCACCAACTCATCAATATGCGGTAAGGGAAAGTCGTCCTTCGGACTAGCTCTGTTCAAATCCCTGAAATCCACGCATACCCGGATCCTGCCATCCTTCTTCAGCACTGGAACGATGTTGGCCAACCAAGTCGGGTATTCGGATACCAGCAGGAAGCCTGCGTAGATCTTCTTGGTGACCTCTTCTTTAATCTTGAGAGCCCAGTCGGGGCGGATCCTCCGGAGTTTTTGCTTAACAGGTCGGGCTTCGGGGTCAAGGGGGATCCGGTGCTGTACAATCTCAGGATCGATCCCAGGCATGTCTTCGTAGGACCACGCGAAAACATCTTTGAAATCTTTTAATAAAGCGACTAAGCGCTCGCGTTCCTCCGAAGACAGCGTGGACCCGATCTGGACCAGCCGCGGGTCCTCCTCTGTACCAATGTTCACGGTAATGATTTCATCCATTAAGGGTTTGACAAATCTCTCCTATTCCTGCTCAATTAAACGTTGCAAAACCGGAGGAATTTCGTCCTCGTTGTTTTTATCAAAATCTTGAAAGTCTGAATTTATGCAATAAATTAAAGGCACAGAAAAGTACTCAGAAACCACAGTTACTTGATTCTCATTAAGTTCACCCAAATCGTCCAAATTCTCGGTTACAACAGACTCAAATGAGAAAGAAAAAGACGACCTGGACATAACTGTGGCATCTGGGTTATCATCCCCAGGATTACCAGACTCAGACTCAGTCGAGCTGGAACCTGATTCCGACTCACAGGACTCGGTGGAATTAGATTCCGGCTCACTACCTGACCCGGTGCTGCTGGACAAGAATCCCTCTTCATACTGCCAAGTGAGAGAGGGTGCGATAGATGCATCCAAGATAGTCGCTGGAAAGCCCGCAGCTGTTTCATCTCCAATCATGGAAACCGAGGAGTTATCCCCCAAGCACTTTTGGTCGATCGAAGGATCTGAAAGTAGACACGCCAGCGCTACCCCCATCTCAAGTTCGGTGCTCTCAGAATCCACTGCTTTACATTGCTCAACCTCAGTTGGTGGGTCTATCTGCTCTTCGGCAACATCATCCCCAGGTAATTGCAAGTCAAAGAAGATCTCGAAACCAGGCACGCGCTTCCTCTCCGCGTTCAGCCATGGTTCTAGGAAGCCGCAAAATGGAAAGTCTTCCCCCTCCCGGACGAAGCGTCCGTTTAGGGTACCCCAAATGGGCCTATGCATTAACTCGAAAGGCTTCCCAGCCTTCTTTACTCTGGCTCTTCTGGCCATCTCTTTCCCCTTCCTCACATAGTCCTCTTTGGTGGGCAGATAACCCAATCCAAAGGTGTGAGGGTTGTGTGGCACTTCGGCCAATGTCGCGACGCCTTTCCGGCCGCTTCTTCCCAATCCCATTCCGGGGATGTGTTGTAGTTTGTTCATGAGGTAGACGGATTGAGCGCTGATGTACACCCCCTCATTCACAGCCATAACATTTTGTATCACTCGAGCCTCAGCCAAAGTGAACCCTGATAGAAACACATCCTCGGCGCCATGCTCGATTTCTAAGACAGGCGTAGACACTTCCGGCGGCAGATGGATCGATGAATTCCCAAAAACAATTGCTACCCCCTTCCCGTGAGGGTACTTCAGCATCTGATGTAGAATGGAAGAGACTGCCTTGACCTGGTGCAACCACGGTCGCCCCAAAAATAGGTTGAAGGTTGCGGGAACGTCCAAGACATGGAATTCTATGTTGTGTTGTCCTGGACCAACCTTGGTTTGAATTTTAACAGTCCGCATCACCTCCCTGCTGGTATTGTCGTATGCTCTGATTACTTGAGTAGTCGGGACGAAGTCCGCGGGCTTCAACCCGATTGCATACGCTGTTCTGGTCGGGCAGACATTAATAGCAGACCCGGTATCAACAAGTACCACCGGTATCCACTTATCTCTACATTCCACGGAAATGTAGAGGGGTTTGTTATGATTTGTGCCCTCAGGCGGTAGTTCCTTGTCCGAAAAGGTTAATGCCGGGGAACCTCCTCCTGGGAAAACCAGCCCGACCAGCTGCTCTGGTGTAGTATCGATGGAGAGTTTGGACTTATCCATAGCAGATAGGACAGCTTGCCTATGTACTCGCGATGCCATAAGCAGTCCCCAGATGGAGATGTCTGCTTGTATCTTCTTTAGCTGTTTCAGCACAGTTTCCTCTTCAATCTGCTTCTCCTTCTGCCTCTCGGCTTCTCTATCTTTCCCGGATGCCTCGGGTTGGTCTAGGTGTGGGGGCTTGAAATACCGCCCGCTTCTCGTCATGTGGTCCACCTCATTGAGGTACCAAGTGTCATCCGATTGATTACTTCCCCAGTCTTCATCCGTGTGGGCAAGACATAAGTCGTCGTCTTCCCACCACATTCCACTGGCGTCCAAAAGGCACCTATCTGGCTCTGGCATATTTGTGCTCATAGTACTTTCAGTCTGTATGCCCACAGCATCCTCCGTTGTCGTGCCCGCAGCACTTTCGATCCCTTCATGGATCTTAGCTTTCCCGGTTCTCTCAGAACCCTTCTGTTCAACCTGCGTTAGTGCAGCTTGTTGTTCAGCCTTCACAATACTTTCATTCTGAGCGAAATTCTTCGTGCCGGCGCTCTCCGGCAATATAACTTGACTTTCGGCCCTTCCGGCCACAGCTGATTCTCTTGCCCCTGCCGGGCCCTGTTCTGATTGGGATTCTCCCATCACATCTGGTAGATCATCGAGCCATCCAGTGGCCTCTGCCGATTCCTCATAGTCGAACCAGTTGGTTGTCGCATCCCCTGGTTCTTGGTCATCGAAGAATTGGAGGTTGGCTAAGTCTTCTTCCACTGCTGTCAGATCATCTGCCTCTAGCCCAGATCCATCCCCCCGGATCATGCACAGCTCTCCTGTCTCTGGAAATTCTAAGCCCAACCCAATCTGGCTTGTTGATAGGATGTACTTGCTTGGATCATAGGCTCCCCCGGCAAAACTCTGTCCAGTCCCAGATTCAACAACCCCATTCTCTTCTGAAGTCTGCCCTTCCCCATCTTTGATGGCCACCACCGTTGGCTCTGGTTGGGTTGTGGAGATGTCCAACATGCACAAAAAGTCAGTGCAGTCGGGGAGGAACACCTCTGGCTTGGGTAGGTGGGTGGGAGTGATATAGATGCTAGGATCGTAAGACACGACCCCAGTCTGGATAAGGTTGATTCTTTTGGGAGGTGGATTTTGGTTGTGTAGGGAGGGGGTTGGTTGTGACATAGGGTCTCTCTGGCGGTATAATCACATTCTTATCAACGAGGTCCTGAATCTCGTGACGCAGCCTATAACATTGGTCTGTATCATGGCCATGCCGCTGGTGATATGCGCAGTACTTGGCCGGGTTGTGAGAGGGAGGGAGTGGGTTCGGCAATGGCCTCGGCTCTAGGGGTTTCAGATGCCCCTTTCTGATCAAGACCACCAGAGCCTTAGACAAAGGCATGTATAGTGGGGTGAAGGTTCTTTGGCCTCTGGGGGTGTATTTGGAGGCTTGAGTATTGCTTCCGGACGCACCGGAGAACGGTGTGGCAGCCATGGGCCTTGGAAGGAGAGGGGGGATGGTGGTGACCATACTGACTTCTGAGGCTCTTGTGTTTGCAGCGCCGCTCAGGCCTGCATTGTTGTTACGGTTGAAAGTCCTCCTCGGTTGCTCCCTATCCTGGTCAAACAGACCTTGTTTCATTGCATCTTCGATTTGCACCCCCATCTCGTGTAAATCTGAGAAAGTGGGAAAGGGGATTACAATCATTCTCTGCATCAACTTTGGGTGGAGATTGCGCACAATCATCCGGATTTGATCCTTATCCGTGGGCCTCAAAGTCATCATTGACGCCTTTGCCCTCCATCGGATTACAAAGTCCGAGAAAGTTTCCTTGGGCTCCTGCCTTGTCGTTTCGAGATCACGAGTTGTAATCTCGATCTGAGTGTTATACGAGTATTGCGTGACAAAGGCCTCAGCCATTTCATCACAATTCTTCTTCACTTCATCCTCTAACTTTGCGTACCAGTGGGTGGCCACACCCCACAGGGTTCGGCCTAACAGTGAAAGCTTCTGTGGTCGGGTTAGGCCCATTGGCCGCAAGATGTCTGAGAACAGTCGGAGATGGACCATGGGGTCGCCAGATCCGTCAAAGCGGTCAATTTGAGGCATTTTGAAACTATCGGGCAATGTTACGGCCACGTCGATATATCCATCCTTGATATCCGGGATAGCCTTGACCCCCTGGGATTTCTTGAAGAGCTTCTCAAGTTTGCTCAATTTCAGAGCTGTATGGTCAATCTCAAACTCAAAGGGAGAGTCCGGGTGATTGGGTGCATTGGTTTTGGAGAGTTGAGGCAGAAGCGGGGGCGGAGCTGGCCCCGTTGGAGGGTTCGTGTCCTCTTGTAGGTTCTGGACAGTTGGCACAGTGTTCTGGATGTTCGGCAGAGCATTCTGGACAGTAGGTGCCTGCTCAGGTAACGGAGCCCGTGCTGGAGGAGGAACTTGATGCGAAGCAGATGCCGCATTCTGCTGTTGTAGTCTGGTAATTAGCTCGACCTGCTGGGTCATGATCTCGGCCTGTTGCTTGGCGAGCTCATCTCGGCGAATGGCATCCTGCTGCATGGCCCGCATGGTTTCTTGCATTTGGCGCATCATCTCCTCGACTCCTATTGGTGCCGTCATACTGTTTTGATCTATCTGAACTACTGGCAGATCTATCTCTGTAGAAACAATGGGAATCTCAATCCGACTGTCCGCTGATGGGGGAAACCACTGTTCTGGTGACCTCTGTTCAGATACACTGCGCTTTCTCGACTTTCTTCTGACAACGGGGGATAGAGAATGAAACACTGGCTGTCCGTCGATTAGATCCTTAGATCGATTGAGTCGACGACCTCGTGTCCAAAGTGCTTGGGGAATGTCTGCTGGGTTGGAAGCAATTGTGCTAGAACTGCCCCTAGCAAAAGATAAATAAAGCGAAAAGGAAATAAATAAACAGATAAACGGACAGCATAACAGCTTAAAATAAATGCATGACACACAGCCTGGCATAACAACACACAGTTGACAAGCTGAATACACACTGTCCTCCAACACTGATTATTATCCCTGAATCACTGTTCCCAAAGGCTGAATCTGATACCCGTAGATAACTGATTCTCAAATACTGACTGATGCCCGCAGGCCTGATATCCACAATACTGAACTGACGCCCGCAGGCCTGATGCCCAAACTCATACACTGATACATGCATTCCTGTAGAGACACACTCTAAAGCACATAACAGATAAGTGAGAGCCAAAAACACCCCTATCTTGGGGTAGGGTTTCCCTGTCCTATTTTGTCAGGAGCTAGGGTTTCACTACGCACACAGCAGTTTCAAACAACCTATAAACGGGTAAGCAACCTGTCCTAGTTTGGAATGGTCACTATGGATCCGAATATGCACTAGGTCGAATGGTCAAAGAGGGTGCCCCGGTAAAACCGGGGTTTGTGTTCCCATACTGGCAGAGCCCACAACCGGTCAGCCTTATGGTCATGCCTTGACATGACAAGCCTCCGGCAAACCGTTCAGGAATAGCAGATGGCAAACACGGTGTCTTAGGCGCACCAATGCAAATGCAATGCAAAGAAACACACAAGTGTAGTAAAAAACAAATATCATGAGTTCGAGTCAAGTTCTCTAAAATCCCCAGCGGAGTCGCCAGAAACTGTAGACGTCCCTGAACGCCCCGGGAGGGTGGAGCTCCGTTTCTGTTCATTTGGGGTCACTACAGCTCAGGACTCTCAAATTTGTCACAGTTCTAAGTCTGAACCAAAGAGTCCAAATCCGGCAAATCGTTTTGAGAAAACAGATTTTTGAAAGAAGTGCCAAACATGGACTGCTTTGCCAGATACAGAGTCGCCACCTAAATGTTTTTTTTTTAATGGGAAATTTAGGAAACCCTGACTCGGTGCCAAAGGCCACGTGTCCGTCATCACCAAAGTTACCTCGGCTCGGGAACTTGGGTACGATTGGGGAAGGTCACTTCGTGAGCACCCTCGCTCGCCCGATCAAAGATCGGCCTCTACTAACCATGATATCTATTTTTGAAAACATTATGCGTTCTTATTTCGGTTATTAGCCTAGGTTACTATGTGATGCGCACAGAATACAAGTATAGACTGAGTCGAGTGAATTGGAGCAAAACATTTCATGTTTGTTTTTGAAAGGTGGTTTGCTACTCGCAAGTAGGCTTAAAATGCAGATTTTGCCACCCTCAGGTGGGCTTAAGAAAAGATGGTTTTGCCACTATCTAGTGGGCTTAAAACTCACAATCAATGATTTTGTTCCAATCCAAATAACTCAACCTTCACCCACAGGCATTCAGGCAGTTATATCACATAAGCATATAGCCTCATGGTAAGCATGCTATTCATGGCATTCACTCACACGCATGCAAGGATGCTAAAGCATAAAGCTCACCGGGTACTCCAAGCCAAAAAAGAGACCACATTAGAAATCATGCATGATCCTAAGTATACAGAAATGCCTAATGCAACACATGCAAAAATGCAAACTATAGCAGGCTCGGCTATTCTAAACATGGCATATGGAATGCTACAACTAACATGTATTCAACTTGGAATTGAAAATACAATGCAGTTAGTATGATGCGCCGAGCCCGGTGCATGCAAAACAGATGAATGAATGCAAACATGCTATCATACTGTATGCTAATTGAAATATGCCCTAATCTAACCATCATAAGCAGATAAATAAAAGGGAGAAAGACGTGGGGTTGGAAGACATACAACACACACACGCACACTTATTACAGTTGTGCCCTCGCGCAGGGGTCCGAATAAATATACAGTCCCGAATAAAAGAATATTACAGTCCAAATAATATACAAATTCCTAATTAATTAACAAATTAACTAAGAAAGCTGTAAAACTGGCGTGCAAGCCAGGGACTGCCTTGCTTCTGATGAATGATGCATGTCTGGGCTACCTTGCACGAAAATCCACTAGGATGCCCCAATTAGCCTCTATTTGCACCTATTCTTGAAATGCGTGCCAAGCTCCGCAAAGTTGTTGATTCTTCATTTTGTTGCAACAGAGAGCAGGAGAGGGGCATGGCAATGTATTTTGACAGATATATACATGCCTCGATCCTCGTGTCACCAATCACGCATATCGATGCATGATGACCGTGGGGTCGAAATATGCAACTCAATATGGAATGAATGTACGTATAAACACAACTAAAACCTAACTCCATCATGGATAATTCGGAGTGTCGGTGACTGGGAAATTGAGACACATTCCGTCACTCGGAGTACGAAATGCACCTCGTTTCCCATGCCCGGGCTAACTCCTATCCCGAACATGATGCAATATGCATGATATGCATGAAATGCAACTAAGATGCAATCCTAACGTACACAATGTCATGGAATGGCATACACGCTATACGAGGTAATATACAACCGAGCATACACAATGCTATGGATGAAATGGCATACGCAATGCAATAATGGGCTTACACCAACATGAGAGAGCCTCAGCCACACTCACACAGGAGGCCATCAGATGAAAACAAGATGACTCAAAATGCGTGCACACATGCACGCAAACTGAGAACCGACCCTCAGGCACCGAAATGCCACTCTAATGAGACATGGCAAGGACATGGAATATGATATGCAAACATGCAAAAGATAGCAGCAAAATGAGGGGCAAAGCAGCCCCGAATCATGGCAAAATGATACCCGATGCATGGAATCTCTCCCGAAATGCAAGATTAAGTACGTGAAATGGCTTACAGCTATACAAA
This sequence comes from Camellia sinensis, assembly GCF_055761805.1. Classification (NCBI taxonomy): domain Eukaryota; kingdom Viridiplantae; phylum Streptophyta; class Magnoliopsida; order Ericales; family Theaceae; genus Camellia; species Camellia sinensis. Next base: position 95,540,967 of record NC_138975.1, read on the forward strand.
GCATGCATAATTGGAACATGAGATGAAAATACAGAAGCAAGGAAACCCCAAGAAAAGCATTTTTACAGTTCAAAGCATGGCCAAAAAGTAAGCACAAATATGGAAAAACTAGCATGCAAAAATGGCCCTAAATGTGATGTAAAGAAACAACTCACAGCTGTTGACCCCAAACAGATTAGAGGCCTTCTACAATATTGAAGAGGGGCCAAAAATATGATATTTTACAGTTTATGGCCTGACCCAAATCAGTATACAAGTATGCTCAAAATGCCATGCAAGATAGGGCCCAAAAGAGGTCAAAACACAAAGTATACAAAAAAATCATCAAACAGCCAAAGACCCTTAATGAAACATGAATATGGGGTCAAAATAAAACTGTTTTCAGTTCTGTAAAATGACCAAAAACAGAAGAATAATAGGCTAATAGATCATGCAAAAATAGGGACCAAAGAGGGATATAACATGAAGTGTATAAACTATGCCTCAAACCACAAAAGGTCCTTAATGAAACATGAAGAATGGGCCAAAATAAGATTATTTTCAGTTTTGTAAAAAGACCAAAAACAGAAGCATAATGGGCTGCCAAATCATGCAAAAAAAGGGGACCAAAGAGGGATATAACATGAAGTGTATAAACTGTGCCTCAAATCATGAAAGGTCCTTAATGAAACATGAATAATGGGCCAAAATAAGACTATTTTCAGTTCTGTAAAAAACCAAAAACAGAAGTACGGTGGGCTGCCAAAGCATGCAAAAATGGGGACCAAAGAGAGGATATAACATGAAGTGGCACATGGAGGTCCCAAACAGTGATGAGCCCTTCTTCAATGTTGAAGAGGGGCTCAAAATAATCCTATTTTCAGTTCTGTAAAAAGACCAAAAACAGAAGCATAATAGGCTAATAGATCATGCAAGAAAATAGCATTCGAAGAAGCTATTGAAGCAAGTGCAATATGGGGGGCTCAAACAAGGTTGAGCCCTTAATGAAACAAGAAAATGAGCTCAAAAGAAGGCCACTTTCAGTTAGGGCCGGAGCTCAAAACAGTAAGCATATATGGCTAAGAAATGTTGCAAAAATAAGCTCAAAAAAGGGGGAAACGATACTCACCCTTGAAGACAAGTCTTTTGTTGCTTCTTGGCTTGAGATATGGTGCCTCTTAGTTGCTGGAAAGCTCTTCAAGATGCTGGAAATGGAATAGTGGTGGTGGTGCTTGGTGGTGATGAAGAAATGGGGTAGAACTTAGGAGTTTTTTAAGGAAAATGAGAGAGATGGAGGGAGATATGTATGTCTATGCTTGAAGCAATTTTTCTAACCCTTAAAACAAATGTTGGCAGCTGGTTATAAGGACCAAGGAGAGGGGGAGCATGGAGGGAAAGGGTGGGGGAAAAGGACCAAGGCTTTCCCCCAAAAGGTGTCCCCGGATTTAGATATTTCTGGGGGACAACAGCTATACAGCTGTAAAGTACACTTTGTGAGGATCATGACCGGCCATGTTTCAAAGCTGCAGGTGGCCGGCCGGCCACCCCCCCTAGCCGGCCGGCTAGGGGTCAAAAAGGTCAAGTTGATTTTCTGGCCAGCCACCACAAAAAGGTGTCCTCCCAGGTCCCCTCATCACAACCCTGTGGTTTGAATTTAGAAACTGTAAAACATGAGAGAGAATAGGCCATTTTTAGGAGGGGGTCAAAAGGGTCAGGTGGAATTACTGGCCGGCCACCAACTTTTAGGGTCCTCCCATGTGTGTACATCACAAATATGTGGTTAAAAATTCAAGAAAATGGCCCAAGGGTGTTCAACATTGGCTCGGAAGTGAAAAAAAACGGGCATCGGAGGGCGTCAGAGGATATATAACTGGTTTCTGCAACAATTGCTGGCCTCCGACCCTTCTACGGCCTTCCTGGTGATAAAACAGAGGTACCTGCCAAAAATGAACGAAAGCCAATGCAAAACGAATGCTCGGGGGACAAAACACGCAGTTCGAGGCCCCGGAAACTGCCTGTTAAACACCGAAAGTGGTATTCGACCTCGAAGTGGGTTTCTCAGACCCCAGTGTCCCTCAAAAGGGAGCAAATAAGATGTATGCCAAAAATCAGAGCAAATGGAGATGGTTAAGCGGTCCCAAACCGAGGCACACGGCCAACAGTCCCGAAAAACCGGAAACCGGGCTCCGAAATGGGCAAAATGGCCTATAGCCACAAAATGTAGCCCACGGCCACTGAGAGATGGTCTACGGGACCTCTCCCTCCCTTTGGTAAGAGAAAACAGAGAAAAACGAGCCTGGTTTGCAAATCGAGGCAAAGCAAAGAAGAGCCCGGAAGTCCGGAGGAAAGGCGCGCAGCCAAGACTCTGAAATTTCTGAGCGAGCACAATATGCGATATCACCGAGTGCTCAACTGGTGACGTCTGAGTCTCAAGGTCGGTCAAAAATGGGGTGTCTACAATAATGTAAATAAGAAACACATCATGATTAGTAGAGACTGATCCTTGATCAAGCGAGCGGGGGTGCTCAATTCATGACCGTCCACTCTCGTACCTAAGTTCCCGAGCCGAGACAATCTTGGTGATGAAGGATACATGGCCTTTGGCAGGAGTAATGGGTTTCCTAAATTTTCCAAAAATACTTAGGTACCGACTCTGTATCTGGCAAAGCAGTCTATTTTTGGCAATTTGATTCAAAATTGATTTTCCAAAAGATTTTTCGGATTTGGACTCTTCGATGTTTATCTATTTTACATTGCACTTGTGAGATCAGATTTAGAACCGTGAGAGTCCAATACTGTAGGGCTTATTTGTCTTCTGAAAGTAGCGCAAAAAGTCGAGCTATAGGAGTTGGTCGTTTCAATCTGAAAAGTTCAGATTTCTGTCGTGGGTTCATTCTTCTGTCTCTTTCTTCTAGTCATAGGGATTTCTTTAGTCATTTGTGTGGTATTTAATTTTGTTAGGTGTTCGTTAAAGAGGGTAGTGTTTTTGGAGTTGTGGGTTTGATTTTGGGTTTGATTTGGGTTGATTTAGGAGTATAAAAGAAGGATTTTCAAATGGGTTCATAAGCAATGTTGTGAAAATGGTTATATTGATGAGTTAAGTTGAAATCTTGAAAATCTCTCTTCTAAATGAATTTTTGAAAGAAACAGATATTTTGTTGGAAAACTATAGAAATCATTGGTTTTGAATTAGGAAGTAAATGATAGGGACATGTTGGACCCTTATTGAGTTGGAAAGTGGAATGGAACATGTATTATTATTCCTATATTGAAGCTTTAAAATTTCTATCTGTTGATTATAATTTATTTCTTATATAGATATATCAGTTTTGGGCTATCAGTGGAGTTTAACTTTGATTGTTATAGATATTGCATGAGGATTAGGTTAATTGAAACCAATTACTCATACATCTTGCATTGAACATCGTTTCATATATATACATTGAAAATGTATCATTTTGAGAAAAATGCGTGGATACCTTGGTGAATCTGGTTAGGGGGTGTGGATGTGATATTATGTATGTTAGCCTATGTGTCCTTCATGAAGGTCCAAAAATTTGATAAGTTAGGTGTCAATCTTTCTGGTTAGTACCCGTAAAATGGCTTTGGTAATGCTTATATAGCCTGCTGGCAGACACGAATATAGAGATTCCTAGTGATGTGTATCCACTGCCCTGTTTTATGATTTGAAAGTATCAGTTTATGTATTGATTTATAAACATGACATTGTATTGTTTTGAAAGAGAAAAATGTGACGTTTTGGTAAATGACATTCATGTGCATTCGACATATGACTTGGTTAAGTATCATACAGTATATTAAAGTAATTTGTACTAGCCTTTAGCTCACCTTATGTAGAAACTAACTTTCAAGTGCTGATGTTATACCTTCGCTAAGGACTTAGCTTGGGAGGATCTTGGAACTGAAGGCTCATTTATTTTTGTGTTGTAAATGTCTTTTGTACAAGTCTCGAGCCTTTCATTTGTATTGGGCTTGCCTGTTGTAACCAAGCATCATCTTGGAAATATGTAGCCCTTATGGCAACTAGAACTTCTCTTTTTCTTTTTGTTTTTTCCTTTTTTTTTACTCTACAGCAACGTAAATTTGAAAGAGGTCAATCATATGTGCCCTTTCAACTCTGTTGCTTTTCCAAACAAGTAAATTTGGCTCTCTCTCTTAATTTTAAGTTTTTTTCCCCCTCATCATCGTCAATTGAAATGTTGGAACTTGATTCTTTTGTATTTTTGCTTAAACACACTTCTTAAATTGGAAAAGGAGAAATCTTTAATTAGTATTCTAGTCCATGCTTCTAAAGGTAATTCTGTGCCACTTCTTGGTAATTTTTGCTCAACTGCTTGTTTTGGTCAAAGTCATCACTCATACCGTTAAACTCTCTCTCTTCGTTGTTGTGGTTTTCTGTCATTAAAAGACCTGCACAACACCATCTCGGGGTCAATTTCTCAACAACAACAACAATTGATATTCATGAAGGAACATGCCCCTGTTTTACTGTGCTGATTTGCCCTTGTTTTGCTGGTGTTGTTACTTGAGTGTGTATCTTTCTATCAGTTTGAGCTCTATTATTGGTCCTGTGTAAGAAGAGAATGGCTGCAAGTCTTGGCGGTTGATATGTTGGACTAACTAGTCAAAGTCACTTTATTTTCTTGTAGGCTTTGCATTGCACCAACATTTTTTTACCTATAAAGCATTTGGCCTCTCCCCTGTTAATAGTCAGCATTATAGCCTTTGTTTGTGAATCTAGGAGCAAAGATGGTCTCAAACCAACTATGGCTTTCTCACAATCAAATCTTTCACCTCATTTTCTTTCTTTACTTGTTTAGGTAGCATTATTATATAGATATAGATTGTTATCTGTGAATAATTTTAAATCTGAATAGGCTAATGATTGGCATATTAAGGAGTGGTCTCTTCATCTTTCTATTCTCCAATCAAATAGCTAACACTGCTACAGGTATATTGAAAGTGGAAGGGGATTTTGCTAGTCTTGACATTGTTGATCTGATTTGATCAGATTTGTTGTTGTTCTCAGTTGGATTTGGCAGTGATCTAGCTCCAGGCAAGGATTTTATATGTAATTCTATAATCTAACTGTTATAGGTTTGGCTGGCCTCTTTTAGAGAAGTGTGTTGAGTGATGACAGCCATATAGATAGGGAGTGAGTGATTTACAGAGCTTTATAGTGTAGAAAGTGGTTGCGTAGTGTATGCTTTTGTTGGTTTTTGGGTCAATGTTTTAAATTAAAAAAAAAAAAACAATGCCCAAATAGTGCACATTAATGTGTGCTTGGGACGGAAAGATTGGGTACACACCTAACCTTTGGCATAGTGCACAAAATGGTTGCCCCAGGACTTGAATACGAATAGTTTAATAAGGTATACTAAACATTGACCCAAGTCTCAGGGTCTCTCATAGTTATAATTGAAACTAGCTTCTTACATTTTGACACCTAGCTAAGACATCTTGGAAACATACTCCCACAATACCACATTTCAGACTAAGCATCTTATTACATGTTCCAATTCCTGCTTTTACAATGTTTAAAAAATATTCCTCTTTCCATAGTGATTCAGGTTCCATCTTACATTAATGCCATAGAACATAGGATTGTAATTGCATTACCAGAACTAATAGGTTCCCTGTAGGGGTTGTCAAACACAGACAATAGATTGTTGTGCGCAATACTTTTCAAAAGAAAAAAAAAGAAAAAGAAAAAAGAAAAAAGTGTGTAAGCCAGGATTCGATATTAGGGGTTTATAGTGTGAAATAGTTAAGATGAATGTAACAGTAATGGAAACGAGATTTTGAACTATGGGTAGCAACTGGGAAATAATATTAAAAAAAATATTAGGTACCACATGATTGCTGCTAGGCCTGGAGTGGTTGTCCGTGTGAAATCGTAAAATCATGGCTGGAGGCATTTCCTTGAATTGTAATGGATTTTAATCAAATCCCTGTTGGGTTACTTTAACTTCAGCCCTAGAGTTTTTTAGTTACTTTGTAAATGTGATATATCTTAGTACATATCAAAGTAATGGGTTGTTGTCGGTTGCCGATTCATAATGCATTTGTGATATAGGTTAGGGATGTGCACTTTTCGAAATTGTGAAATTATGCTTACATGAACAATCAACTAATTTTATTGTCTACTTTCTGGGAGTAGTTTTAATATGGACAAATATATGAGTTTGTTTGTTTAAAGATTTACATTTTTTGGGATATCCTTTTTTGTTTTCCTTTGCTAAGTGCTTTGAGATGGTGTTGTACAGGTTTTTTTTGCAGGTTTGGGATCAAACAACACAGGAATATGAGAAGCTCTTTTAAACTACCATTTATCTAGCCATTGCTGAAATCTATCCTGAGGAGTTGGTATGTTGTGAGGCAGCTGCTAGTGGATGCTGGTCTCTGCATAAGTTTGTGGGTGATTGTTGTGCCGTTTTGCCTGTCTTTGTTAGTTTCATGTTTTCATTTTGTTATCTGATGTTTCTACCGTAGGTTCACAATTTGGATGTATTTGGGTATTTTAGTGAGTTTACCCTTTTAGGTTTTATATACTACTTCTAAAAGCAATATCAGCAGTGTTTTTTTGCCTGCACATCTACTTTAGGTGATTTCATATCAATGTTATTAGTTTGTAATAGTGGTGCCTGAGGGATGCCTCTTGTAAATCTGTAAATCTTATAAAAATATATAAATTATTTTTTTCAGTAAATGTGTTGCCAAAAGTTTATTTTTGCCCACTCATATTGTGTTGCTAGAAGTGTATTTTTTGCCAATGCCAATTTGGTTTTGCCAAAAGTAAAGCTTTATCAACAAACAAATCATCGACAAATGACAACATTTACCGACGTAAATGTGTTGCCAAAAGTTTACTTTTGCCCACTCATATTGTGTTGCTAGAAGTGTATTTTTTGCCAATGCTAATTTGACATTGCCAAAAGTAAAGCTTTATCGACAAGCAAATCATCGACAAATGGCAACATTTACCGGTATAAATGTGTCGCCAAAAGTTTACTTTTGCCAACTCATATTTTGTTGCTAAAAGCATATTTTTTTGCCCATGCAAATTTTTGTCGCGAAAAGTGCCACACAATCATCATATTTGAATTACTTTTACTAACGCAAGGTAAATTGCTAACAATGGATGAAGGCTTTTATCGATGACTATGTTTGTCGCTAAAGGCATTACTTTTACCAACGCAATGATAATTTTGTTGGCAAAAACTTTTGCCGACTCACTTTTGCCTACAGGTTGCTGACGTAGCTTTGTGTGTCGACAAAACTCTTTGCCGATGAATTTTTCCTTTTAGCAACATATTTTGTTGTGCTGCGAAAAATGTAATTTCTTGTAGTGTATAGATTCATAGCTTAGGGTTAATGCATGTGATGTCATTCTTTGTACTACATCAAAGGAATTAATGAAAGAGATAATGTTTTAGTAATATTGTCTTAATGAATGATTGAATATGATGAGCATTTGTATATTTATTGATGGGTTATGAGATTATCTATTATTATAATTTGGGGGCATTACAACTTAATATCAGAGCTTATCGAGTTTGAATACTTTGGGCTTGTGGGGCGTGATTATTACCACAATAGGTTTGTCTCGCTAGATAATAATGGCGTATACTTGGTATGTTATGTCTATGAATTCCTAGAAGTCCTATTAACAGAGCACTTGATCATTGCTAATTATAAAAAGGAACTTTGACAATGTCGCGGAACGGTTATTATCTAGAAAGAAAATTCATTTGTGAATACGTGATTTGGTGCTTATGTGGAGTGAACTATGTATTGCCCACTATACTAGGACGTGTGTGAATTAGTCATGTCAAATTGTGAATGTGCTAAATTTTGTGTAACCTTTATTAGTATGTTAGGACACAGGTATGGCGGTGGTAGGCGTGATAGACCTAGGTGGTAGGAAGTGCCGATTCCTAATGAAATTCAAGCACAAGAGGAGGGTGTTGGTCAGGAAAACATGGCTAAGCCATCAGGGTAGCAAGCCATGGGTGCCTGAGCCTGTGAAATGGCAAGAGTATTGCAGGAATCCATGGATATTCTTGGAGTTAAGAATCAAGTCTAAGCCCATATTGCAGAGGTAGAGTTCGTAGGCGATCCAAAAGAGCCACTGAAGGCCGACAAGTGGCTCGAGGATATGGTGAAGACGTTTGAGATGATTGGCATCGATGACGATGGTTTGATGGTGACCTCAGCAACCGTTCAGTTGAAGAACGACGCGGTTCAATGGTGGAAATTTGTGAGGGGTCGTATCGGGGTGACTTGGGAGGCTTTTGTTAATTCCTTCCAAGATAAGTTTTTACTACCCACAGTAAGAGAGAAGTTAAGAGAGCAGTTTTTGAAGCTCAAACTGAGCACAATAGTGGCCAAGTTTAAAGCGACCTTCACTTGCCTTTTGAGGTTTGCACTATAACTCATGGTGACAGAAGAACACTATCGTATAGAGTTTGAGAAGAGATTAAGGACCATGCTTCTTTTCAAGGTGGTTAGGTCTATGATTTAGGTTTATGGACGCCTTGTTGAATTGGTGACCCATCTATAGGTAGTGATTCAGGCGGAAGAAGAATGGATGAGAGGTTCTAAGCAAAGTAGGCAGGAGTTTTAGGGAGATACGAGGGACAACAGAAGGCAAAGGGGTTCTACTCTATAGAAGTCATAAGCTTTGCAGTCTAGATCCACAATTCCCATGCTGAGCTTTGGTTCAGAGAGAGGCAACCAAGGTGGATTCTTGTGCTTTAAATGTGGTCAGTTGGGCCACAAGCCTCCATCTTGCCTGCAAAAATGAGGAGAATAAGAGTTTACATCGTTTTCGACTCGTTCTTAGAGTCAGGGTCAAAAGAGAGGGCAACTGCCTACTTGTTATTGACGTGGGTAGATCGGGCATTTGAGGAGGTTTTTCCCACAGTCGGGTGGCATATCTAGTGTGTTTGGTTTGAGGTAGACACAGACCCATTAGCCAGCTCAGTTAGTTTAGGCCTCAAGGGCCAATCCGAGAGTCGTTTTGGCTCAGTTAGTTCTTCAGGCCTATGCTCCAAGTAGTGAAAAGGTTGATTAGAGGCCTCTAGAATGTGTGTATGTTGTTACCATGCCGGAGTAATTATTGGTACCTCCTATTGTGAGGGCTAACTTTTTGCTATTCAATTCTTTAGCCAATGTGTTGATTAATACGGGTGCATCTCATTCCTTCATTTCGTCTTCTTTTACATCTACTTTGGGGTTGGAGTTTGATCAGTTGGAGTCTCCTTTGTTTGTCGAGACACCTATTGGGGGTATAGTAGCATTGGGTCAAGTATGCTACTCTTGTGAGATTAAGGTTGCAGATCATCGACTCTCTTTTGATTTTGTTGTCCTTGATACGCATGCTTTTCATGTAATTCTAGGTATATATTGGTTAACTTCTTTTTAGGCTTCGATAGATTGCCATCGTAGGAAGGTGTCAGTGTGTTCACCATCAAGAGAGTGTTTCTACTTCTTGTGTGATCGGGGTGATAATTTTATTCATCCATTGTATGACCTTAAGGGTCGAAGAGAGTTGAGTTTCTTTTTTTCCATCTTGGTAGCTAATAAGGGTAATACGATTTGGGGTGACTTGTCGAGAGTAGTTCAAGAGTATCCGAATGTCTTTCCGGAGAATCTTACCAACATACCACTGCATAGAGAGATTGAGTTCTCTATCGATTTGGCGCCAAGCATGACTTCGATTTTCATGGCACTTTATAGGTTAGCACTAGCCGAGTTGTGTGAGTTGAAGGGGTAGCTCCATGATTTATTAGATAAGGGTTTCATTTGCCCTAGAACCTTGCCTTAGGGAGCACCGACTTTCTTTGCGAAAAAGAATGATGAACATTGTGGTTGTGGATTAACCACCGTAAGTTGAACTTGGAAACTATTAAGAACAAATACTCATTGCCGTGAATAGATTATTTGTTTGACTAGTTGAAGACTAGTTGAAGGGATCTTATTGATAGATTTGAGATCAGAGTATCACCAGTTAAGGGTGAAGGAGGAGGATATTCAGAAAATAACATTTCGTACGTGGTATAGCCACTACAAGTTCTTAGTAATGCTTTTTGGGCTAACCAATGCACCAGCTTCGTTTATGAACTCGATGAATCGAGTCTTTCATGAGTTCTTAGATCGGTTCATAGTTGTCTTCGTCGATGACATCTTAGTTTACTTACCATCTAAGGAGGAACACGAGGAACACCTGCGGGTTCCACTTGAGTTGCTCAAAGCACACCATTTGTATGATAAGTTTGGGAAGTACGAGTTTTGGCTCAATGAAGTTAAGTTTCCATGCCATGTGGTGACTGAGGAAGGGGTGACTGTTGATTCATCTAAGATAGACGCAGTGCAAGATTGAGAGCAATCTAAGAATGCCTTTGAGATTCGGAGTTTTATGGGCTTAGTCGAGTATTATCGATGTTTTGTAAAAGATTTCTCTAGATTGGCTTCGTCATTGACTAGATTACTGAGGAAATAAGTTAGATTTGTGTGGAGTGAGACTTGCGAAAAGTCATAAAAGAGCTTAAGATTAGGTTCACTACGGCTCCAGTTTTGATTATTCCGAAGGGGGTTTGGGTTATTTTGTATATTATGATGCATCTCGGGAAGGTTTGGGTTGTATGTTGATGTAAAAAGGGAAAGTTGTAGCTTATGGTCTACGACAATTGAAAACCCATGAGAGAAATTATCCTACACACGACTCACAGTTAGCAGCGATGATCTTTGCCTAAAAAATCTAGAGGCATTATCGATACGGGAAGAGATTGGAGGTGTTTTCTGATCACAAGATTTTGAAATATCTGTTCTCACATAAATACTTGAATTTGAGGTAGATGAGGTGGATGTAGTTAATTGAGGATTACAATTTTGAGTTGCATTATCATCTAGGGAAGGCCAATGTATTAGTTGATGCTTTGAGTAGGAAATTCGTGAGCAGAGTAGCGTGTATTGCCATCCAGGAGCGGGAATTGTCGGCCACTATCAGTGAGTTTGACTTGCGCCTTAGCTAGTTCATTGAGTTGGCCACTTTATTTATCGCGGTTGCACAACCTACCTTGATTAGTCAGGTTACGGAGGCACAACAACATGATCATGAGATAGAGACTATCCGAGGGAAGATCTTTAGTGGGAAAGTATGGAAGGGTTTGAATGTTCATTCAAACTCAAGTGTGAGATACCTCGACCACCTTTTTGTGCCAGTCTTATAGAGAGAAGGTACTCCGAGAGTTCTACCCTTCTTGCCTTGTGATGCACCCAAGAGGCATGAAGATTGTAATGCCCCAAAATAATAACAACAACCCACCTCATGATAATAAATAGAAGGATAAAAATTAACATAATATTAACCTTTCATTGATTTGATTTCCGTGTACAAAAGATGACATATGCATATAGACATTCACAAATCCTAGACCCTGAATCTATAGCATATGAAATGTGTAAATGAAGTGTAATAAAAGGTAGGGATGGCAATTTGAACCCAACTCGTTGGGGAACCGGCCCCCCGACCCCAATTAGAATGGTTTTCCTCGAAAAATACCCTTGACGAGCCAGGGATGGAATTCGAAAAATGAATCCCTGACAATTTTCGGGCCAGGGACAGTGATATGTTCCCCAGCCCCGGCACTGGCCTGTTTCCCCCTAAATTGAAATTACACTTATACCTTTATATATTTATGTGTGTGTGTGTGTTTCTCTATTTTTTTGACTTATTTTAGGGTTAGGTTCACACATCGCATTCTCTCTGCTCCTTCCTCACCATCAACATTGTTCGCTCCTTCCTCACCTCACCGCCGATGTCGCTCACTCCTCCCTCATTGCTGGCATCCCATTTCTCTCTCACTGGCTCTCCCTCTCTCTCTCACGGCAGATCGCCTCTTTCCCTTCTCCCTCATCGAGAGTTAGGGTTTGTATTTCAATCTTGGCTTTTTATTCGAAGATCTCGATTTATCTCTGTAAATGTCCCTTTAATGAAGCCTCCTTGGTTGATTCTTTTTTTTTTGGGGGGTACATTTTCAGCTCAAAATCCTCTTCTTCTTTTTTTTTTTTGGTTTTTTGTTTTTGTTTTTTGTTTTTTGTTTTTTGGTTAGACATTGAAGATAACAAAGGAGATTTCAATCGGTTGGACGGTTTGTCTTCAGATTTGGAGTTTGTTTTAGGTAAAAACCCAATTCAATTTTTGTTCAAATATTGGTTTTTCTATTTGGATTTTTTTGTTTTTTAAAAAAAATTATGCTCTTCTTAGGAAAAGCCACATTGGTTTCAATCTGTTTCAGTTTGCTACCTATTTTTTTGCCATTTTAATGAGATCTAGTACTATATATATAATATGAATGTGTGTATCTGGGAGTTGAGTTCCATTGATTGGTTTGGGCGCTTGATACCCTCTGTTCTAACCCTCGATGAAAAATGCAACTTGTCCCGTGTCTGTATGTGTGTCTATATATATAGATGCAAATTGCTGCATGGTTGCCTTTTAAGTGACACTCTTTCAATTATCACCAGCAATAACCTTATGTGTGAAAGCAAGCACAATGTGAGAGAGGTTGATCATGTGAGTTGTAATGCAAGTTAAGGGACATTAATAAATCTTAGAGGCATTTCATGTGGATTAGTTTGTTTTGTGCATACACCATATACACATCTATCATTTTGGTTAAAATATAATCAACATATCACTTTCTTTATATTTACATATCTTAATTTGATATGGTAGTATCTCCTCTAGCATTTTGTTCATATTTACATATCTTAATTTGATTATTGTTTGTAAAGAAATAATCTATATGGTGCTGGAAAATAGATGAACTTGGAACATAATGGAAAAAAAAACTAAACAATAGCCAAGAAAAACATTTATGCCGCACTCCCTTAATTTGTACAATTTGTGTTTTGTATGTTTGAGCAATATTGCTGCCTCTATTTATTCGTTTCATGTTATTTTCATAAAAGTGAAAAATGTCAGATGTTAACTCTCAAGTACCAGTTGAGAACGAGGCCTCACAACAATCATCGCCAACTACCAACTCACTGTCTCCCCTCTCTAATCAAAATGTTATTGATTTAGAAGAAGAGTCTAATACTTGTGGAGGAACTAAAAGAAAACCTAGTGTTGTGTGGGAACACTTTAAGAAACAACAAGTCAATGGGGGTGAAGACGACAATATGTAATTATTGTAATAAGCATCTTAGAGGTGGTTCAAAAAATGGAACTGGGCATTTGCATAATCACTATAAGAGTTGTATTAGAAAAAAAGTGATGGACATGAAGCAAAAAGTTTTAACTAACAACTTTAATAGAGAGAGTCCAAAAATGAGCTCTTATATTTTTGATCAAGATTTTGCTACGAAAGAGTTGTCATATGCCATAATATTTCATGAATATCCCCTCTCTATCATATATCATGCTGGTTTAAACGATATTCAGCAGCACTCCAACCATTGTTTAAAGTACCTTCTCGAAATACAATAAAGAGTGATATTTTAAAGATTTATGATGTTGTGAGGGTGAAGACATTGAGTTTGGTAGAGAATAATAAAAGTAGAGTGGCAATCACAACTGATATGTGGACTGCCAATAATCAAAAGAAATGATTCATGGTTGTCACAACACACTTTATTTATGATTCATGTACATTGCAAAGTCGCATTTTCAGGTATATATTTGTAAATTTGCAAATCATTTAAAAGTTCTATCTTATGTAGTTCAATTTGCATGTTATTAATAATTGTTCATGAATATTGTATTTTAGGTTTATTTATGTTCCATATCCATACGCAAAAGACGTTCTTTGTGATACTTTGCTTGAGTGTATGATGGACTGGAATATTGATAGAAAAATCTCTATTGTTACTGTTGACAATTGCTCCACAAATGATCCCATGATTACCATGTTGATGGATAAGTTGAATAATACATCGCTTTTGTTGGGTGGTACTTTGTTTCATATGCGTTGTTGTGTGCATATTTTGAATTTGATTGTCAAAGATGAACTGGATGTCATATGAGTGAGTGTAGAGAAAATTCGGGAGAGTGTAGCATATTGGATAGAAACACCTAAAAGACAAGAAAAATTTGAAGAAACAGTTAATCAATTGCGCAATCCGCACACTAAGAAATTAGGACTTGATTGTGCAACTAGGTGGAATTCAATATACTTGATGCTTCAAACTGCCTTATTGTATAAGAATGTCTTTTATCAGTTGAAAAATAAAGAGCCCCAATATAAGACCATGCCAAGTGAGGAAGAATGAGAGTTTGCTAGAGAGATTAGTGGGAGGCTTAAGATATTTTTTTTTCTATCACAGAGTTATTTTCTGGTACTAAGTATCCCAGAACCAATGTTTGTTTCCCAGCTTTATGTGAGATTAGGATGACACTACCTCAATGGCTCTTTTATGAAGTTGAAGTGGTTAGAACAATGGCATCAAAAATGGTGGAAATTTTTTATAAATATTTGTTAGTGATACATGGGTGCTATTGGAGTTGTTGTACTTGATCCTAGGTACAAGATGAGTGTATTGGAGTTTTATTTTGAAAAACATTATGGAGACAAATCTGAAGAGGAAATTGATAGGGTTCGTAAGATTTGTTATGATTTGTTGTGAGAGTATCAGAACCGAGTTGATATGGAGACCGATGTTGTTAGTGAATCTTCTATCCATCCAAAAATTATTTCAAAGACCCTTTCAGAGTATGATTTGTTTATTAGTAGAAAGAGAAGTAAAAAAAAAAAATGAAGAATGTAAAATCAGAGTTGGACCATTATCTAGAATATGATGTTTTGCCAAGAATTTCAAGTTTTGATGTTTTGAATTGGTGGAAAGCCAATGGACTAAGGTCTCTGATCTTACAGGCAATAGCTAGGGATATTTTAGCTATTCCTGTATCCACCGTTGCTTCTGAGTCAGCATTTAACACTAGTGGAAGGTTTGTGAGTCTACATCATAGTAGACTTCATCCAAACACATTAGAAGCATTAATGTGTGTACAAAGTTGGTTGTGGGCTGCAAAGATGAAAGGTACTCAAGTAAATTTACATATTATTATTTCAATTTTATATTATTATGGAATAATTTCAATACTTAATTATATTCTTTACTTTTTAAGAAATTCAACATTGGAATTGGTGGGCCATGCGAAAATATATGATAATGATGAGATTGACTTAGATGAGTCGTGTGGCACTTTTGTGTTGGTTGCCATCTTTTTTGTTTCAATTGTTAACATTTTTTACATCTTATTATTCGTATTGATTATTTTTTTTCCCTTTTGGTATTTAACAGGAATTCAAGTTGGAGGAGACGATGAAAGTTATGGTTATATCAGATTTTTGAGGAAACAGTGTTGTTTTATAGTTGTGATATTGATGTTATATATTTTATTTTGTAATAGACTAATGGTACTTTTTTTTTGGCTGAACATTTGATATATTATGTTGCATGGTTTATTCTAAGGGGATGGACCCAGGTAATATCTTTGAGAGATGCCTATTGATTTTAGAAGTTAACTTAGCTAATAATGTTGGTTTTACATGCTACTTTGTAAAATTCACAAGTGGTGTTTTTTTTTTTTTTTTTTTTTTTTTGGCTGTGGTGTGGGTGCTATTTTGTATCTTGTTTGTCATATTGTTGTTGTTTGGATGTTTATGTTTGGACATTGCTGCGTTATGCTTTATATATATTATTTTTATTTTCCTAAAATAAATAAATAAATAAAATGGGATATGAAAAATTCAAAAAAAAAAAAAAAAGGATGGGGAGGTCGAGAATTTTTCGGGGTCGGGGAAACTCGATCCTTGTTAGGAGGCGGGGGGGTGATGGGGATGAAGAGTGTAATCCTCGGCCTAGCCCTGGCCCTTTGCCATTCCTAATAAAAGGAAGTACAAATAAATTAATGCCCTAATGGCTACATCTTTCCAAGTTAATGCTTGGGTATAATAAAAGTGAGTTAAACTCCATACATAGAAATCCTAAGGATTGTACAAAAGAATTACACAAAAGGAACAAAAATAAGCTTTCAACTCCTAGTCCTCCCAAGTTATATCCTTGGTGGAGGTATATCATCCATACCTAAAATTTTCTACATAGTCTGAGCTAAAGCCCAATAAAGATTCTTTGAACACAACGTATGAAGCTTATCAAAATCATAAGGTGAATGCATATGCATGACATTTGCCTAGAAATATTATACCTTCACTTTCAAACAATATAATGCTAATATTATATCTATCAATTCATAAAAAAAAAAAATACTTTTATATAAGAAAATTGGACAATGGATACGAACACTGGGAATCTCAAAGTATGTGTCTACCAGTACGCTTTACAAGTACTACTAAAATCATTTTACCGGTACTAATCGGAAGGATCGACAGCTAACTGTACAAGTTTCTGGACTTTCACCAAGGACACACAAGTCAACATACTAAACTACAACCACACCCCCTAACTAGATTCACTAAGGTATACACCATTTTTTTCTTAAAATAATACATTTTCAATATTTAAGTATGAAACAATGCGTAATACAAAATGTATGAATAATTAGTTTTAATTAACCTAATCCTCATGAAATTTCTACAACAATCAAAACTATTCTCAACCGATAGCCCAAAATAGATATCTCTACTCAACAAATAATTCTTCAATAATGAATATAATCTCATAAATTTCAAAATGGGAGTGATAATACATATCAAACTCTACTCTCATCATTAACATATACATTCATCTTATTTTTTCAAAACCCAACATTTTTTCATTTTCTTTCATAAATCAAACATCAATGAGTTTTCAATAAAACATCATTTACTTTCAAAATCACATTTAAGGAGGGAATTTTCAGCATTTCAACATAACCCAATTATATTCACACTCTTTCTCAAGAACCCATATTTTACATTTCAAAATCAAACCCTAGATTTAAACCCAAAATCCACAAATCACTAAATATTTTTAAAGAATAAATAACCAAGCTAAGAATCATACCAAAGCTTGAAGAAAATGCTACCTCAAGAGTAGAAGAAGAATAGAGCAAGAGTAGAAGTTTGACAGAGCCGAAAATAAAAACATCTTCGCATAAAATGAAGCTTTCAAGGAGCTTTACTTTTTTTTCTCTAAGCATCTAAAGTGGAGAAATCAATGGATTTAGGTGTATTTGAGGAATTTAGGCAAGAACTAGAGAGAGAGAGAGAGAGAGAGAGAGAGAGAGAGAGAGAAGAAATTAGGTTTAGAAATGTTTTAAAAGCAAAAAGAGATGAAAAGGTGACCGCAAAAGGCTTCTCCCTGATCTGATATACGCACAGACCGCTTGAGCGACTAAACCATGGCTCGAACATCAGACACAATAAATGACATCGCTCGAGTGATCAAAATACCCCTTGAGCGCACAATGATCCCCTTCCAGAAGTTCAAGCCTACAAAAGACTACTCGAGCGAAGATCACCCTACTCCTACAAGTTTTACAGACTTGCAAAAAATACTAGGAGATCTCAAAGACTGCTTGAGCGACTAAGGCACCACTCAAGTGAACAAGAAATGAAGTGGATGGCAACTCTATTGAAAAACTAACTCCTAATCTGTTTCAAACGCAACCTACAACCCTAAACAACCAAACCCATCTAACAACATGATGATGAGGGTATAAACAACAATTAAAGGCACAAAATTTCAGATCTAAGAGCATGAAAAGAGTCGAGTCTAAACCGGAACCGTTATAAGGATGTACCATGATCTTTGCCACCAGTTTTGGTAGAGAAGGATGGAGAGAGATGTGACATTGTTTGTTTCGAGGTGTCTTACTTGTCAACAAGTGAAGACCAAGTACCAACGACCAACGAGTTTATTACAACCCTTACATGTCACGATGGATTTTATTGTGGGTCTTTCAAGGACTCAATGGGATAATGATGCCATGTAGGTAGTTGTTGACCGATTAACCAAGCCTGCACACTTTATACCTATGCTCACGAATGACTCGGTGGACTTTCTTACTGAGTTATATATTAGAGACATAGTGCGACTTCACGGAGTTCTAGTGACCATCGTCTCAGATAATGATTCGCGTTTCATAGCTCGATTATGACAGAGCCTATAGAGTGCCTTAGGCGCTAAGTTAACTTTTATCACTGCCTATCATCCTCATAGTGATGGGCAGTTCGAGCGCACTATTCAGATTGTAGAGTACATGCTTCGGGTTTGCGTTCTTGATTTTAAGGCATTGTGCGAGAGACATTTGCCTTTGGTAGAGTTTTCCTATAATAATAGCTTGCAAGTGAGTATTGGAATGGCACATTTTGAGGCCCTATATGGTTGACCATGTAGATCACCTATATGTTGGGTCGAGATGGGTATTGCACTTATGTTGGGTTTGGAATTAGTCAAGGAAACAATAGAGAAGGTCATTGTGATAACCCTGTCCCGTATTACGTTAATTAATCTTCATTATGAATGTGATTATGTGTTTAATATGATTTTGAGTGCTATTTATATAATTATATGTGTTTTTGAATTTCTATCTGTTCATCATAGGAATATCTGTTTAACTTTCTACAATAGAATTTAAATTGGGGACCATAGAGGTTTTAGAAACTGAAATTGACTGTATTATTATAATTGGCATAATTTTTAGAGCCTATGGTGAAATTTAATTAGAAATTGATTTAGATCAAAATAATTAGATTCAGAATGATTAAATTGGGGCTTCACGAATTAGCCTTAATCAAGTTTAATTAAGGAAGCCTATAAATAGGCCTATATACACTTAAGTATACTCCTTGAGCTCATTTTCTTCCAACTTGGCTGAGATTTCACTCTAGAGAGAGAGAGAGAGCCGATTATAGAGAGAGAGGGAGCACAAATTGGAGCTTTGAACTAAAAGCTTGGGAATTTGGAAGCTAGGCTCAAGAACTAGTTAGGAATTGGAAGATTTGAGCCTTTATATGAGTAATTAGATATGAATTCATGAGTTTGAGTTGTAATTATGTGAACTCAAAGATAAATTGTAATTAAGAACATGAATTGAGTTGAATTTGATGAATTTGAGGTCATTATAAGCATGCATGTAAAAAATTTCCATGAATTTGCGTATTTGAGCATGAAACATATGATCCATGTTGAATTCTGATTAAGATTCATGCCTTTGATCATCTTTTGCATCACTTCGGTTGAGAATGGAAGTTATATTCCACATGCAAGCACAATTCATAGAGGTATAAGTTTTGATTGCATGAATTTGATATATTGGGAGTAAGTTTGGTATAAATTGAGTATGCATGTAATTGATTTATGGGAATTAAGCATTATAATGTTGTAAATTTAGTATTTGCATCATGTTAGAAGATGTACCAGTGAATTATGGGTCATAACATGCAAGTTACATCAATTTGAATGCAAATTTGAAGCTTAAACAGCTTGCTAGAAATTCCAGAATTCGTCGAGTCTGCTCGAGCAGGGAATGCGCCGCTCGAGCGTAAAATGTTAGCTCCCAAAATTTTTGTAGATATTGATGTCTGCTCGAGTGTAAGGAGTTACGCTCCCTGCCACATGTTTTGACTCTCAGCTCGAGCGCAAAAATGAGGCAACTAGTACTTTTGCAGACCAAAGGGGTCCGCTCAAGCGGCCAAAGCTGTGCTCGAGTAGAGAGTCCTGTATCAGCAATTTTGAAAAGCTATTCTATGGATCGTTTTCCATTCTCTTTCATTTCTGAGCACTCTTAAGCATGCATTGAACATTATAAATGAGTTAAAAGGATAAGAAAGAGGCCTAAGAGGAGTAGATAAAATTTAGAACGGATTGAATCATTTGGGACCCAATATGTTTTGTTTATGACATATGTAGGGTCAAGCGCAAGGGCAAATCATCCGACAGATCACTGTGAGTAATATCTTATTAAAGATATGTTCAAGTATGTTCTTTTCCAAACGTTACTTCTGTGTGAGCCTTATGGATTTGTATTTTGAATTGTGTATAAATCAGTCTTTTGCATAAGACTAATTGAATATGAATATGATCATGATCACGAATATGTGACACACATAAATACGAATATGAAAATGAATTGGGTCAAAGGCCGTTTGACATAAACGAATTGCGCCTAAGGCCGTTTGACATGCATGATTGGGCCAAAGGCCGTTTGACATGAGTGAATGAGCCAAAGGTCGTTTGACTCAGACAAATTAGGCCCGAGACCGTTCGATAAGAACGAATTGGGCCTGAGGCCGTTTGATACGTTTGGGCCTGAGGCCATTTGATATATTAGATAGAATCATGAATGGGCCTAAGGCCGTTTGATATGACTGCTACAAATTTCATTCATGTACTCTTTTATTTTGATATTATTCACTGGGCTATCGCTCACTCTTATTTATGTGTGTGTAGGTGAGCAAAGAGATATCCAAACCCAGCCCCAGTGAAAGACATGAGAGGAGTCAAGTTTTTGTGGAGTCAGCCCGAACGTCTCACGCATGGGACTTTGTTTTGTTTCTTTTAATTTTGATTCCCTTTTTGTTACCTTGGTGAATATGTTGGATCACCATGTATATAAGCTTTTGTTTGGCTGATTGCATATTGAAAGTTCCTAGACACATAAGATGTTAATTTTGACTTCATGTGTGAGTTATTATAAACTGTTTCTGGAATGTTTGTTTTATCATGTAAGCACAGCTCGTTGGACAAAAATTTTAAGTCTGCTTTTGTTTGGCCCTAATATATGCTTGATTTTGTTTTAGGCCGCAGGTAATCTCGTGATTGTTGGCCAGTTATGACCTTAATCCATAGGGACGAGTTCGGGTAAGGTCATACTTATCTGTAAGAGGTTGGTTTCAGCTCAGAGTTGTTAGATGAGCTATGTCGACTGGAAGAGGAGACCCTAATCTTTTGAGTTAGGGGATCATGTGTTTCTTAAAATCTCGCCAAGATAGGGTTTAATAGGATTTGGGAAAAGTGGGAAGTTGTCTCTGAGATTCATTAGGCCTTTTAAGATTTTAGAGCGGATTGGGGAGGTAGCTTATCCTTTGGCCTTGCCACCCTAACTTTCTAGGGTTCATGACATGTTTCATATCTGTATACTCTGGAAGTATGAGCCTGATCTTTTGCACGTGCTGGATTGGACCAGTTTAGATGTAGATGAGGATGCCTCATATGAGGAAAAGCAGGATCAAGTTTTAGATACTCGGGATCAAGTCTTGAGAGACAAGATTATTCCATTAGTTAAGGTGTTGTGGAGACAACAGAGGGTCAAGGAAGCGCCTTGGGTGTGTGAGACTAAGGTCCTAAAGAAATATCTAGACTTGTTTGTTAGTATTTCACCCTTTTGTATTCATTTCATGACTTGTTGTAATATGGGAGTATTTATGGGAGTATTTTTGAGATTTGAGATCAACATGTATTGAATTGGAATGTTATCTCTTTTATACTATGGAGTACGAATTATTGTTGTTGTTGATGGATTGTTTTGTTATCGTTATCTTGGTTCAATTTTAAGGATGAAATTTCCTCAGGAGGAGAGGTTATAGCGGCTCGAGTTCAGACCCAACCTTGTTACATTCTTTGATTCAAGATCTGATACTCATTGCTATTATTTATACTCCTAGTGGTCATGTTGTTGATTGGGATTGGTTGTTTGGAGTTGTTGGATTTTGTCTTGAACAGGTTGGGAGTTAGTGTTTCAAAGAAATTTCTGTCTGTTTGTTATTGAGTTCACTCGAGTGGTCATTTCTTTACTCAACTGGTCTTCCATTTCTTTCAGCATTTGTGTTTGTAAGTCTAAACTTTTTAGGGTAGGGTGTTCTTCGCTCGAGCGATCTCTTTGTAGGTTTGAATTCTATGAGGGGTCATTCTTTGCTCCAGCAATGGTTAGCTCGCTCGAGTGATCTACTCTGCAGGGTTAAGGGTTTGAGAATTTGGTTTCTTCACTCAATCCATGGTTTGGTCACTCAAGCGTTGTTATGTGTCTGACGTTCAAGCGGTGTTTTGATCGCTCGAGTGGTCTGTACATATTAAAGTACATGGAAAACATCTTTCTTTCACTTTTTGATCTCTCTCTCTGTCTCTAAAAGGTTTCCATATCAAATTTATCCCTATACATTCAAATCTGCTACTCTCACCAGCTTGGTGTTTTGGTATAAAAGATAGAGCGTGGGAAGGTAGTCATTTTAATTTGAAAATTTCAAATTTCCATCGTCGTTGATCTTGGGTTCATTCTTCCTTCTCTTTCTTCTATTGAGGTAGGAATTTCGTTAGTAGTTTGTATGTTACTTTATTTATTTATTTTTTTTTTGTGTGTTCCTTAAATAGAGTAGTGTTTTGGGCGTTGTGGGTTTAATTTAGGGGTTGATTTGGGTTGATTTTGGGAGTATAAAATAAGGGTTTTCAAATGAGTTCATGGGAAATGTTGTGGAAATGATTTTATTGATGAGTTGAGTTGAAATCTTGAAAATCTCTCTTCTAAATGAATTTTTGAACGAAACAAATATTTTGCTGGAAAACCATAGAAATCATTGATTTTGAATAAGGAGGTGAATGATGGAGATATGTTGGACCCTTATTGAGTTGGAAAGTGGAATGACACATGTATTGTTATTCCTATGTTGAAGTTTTGAAATTTCTCTCTGTTGATTATAATTTATTTATTATATAGAGATATGTGTTTTGGGCTATGAGTGGAGGTTAACTTCGACCGTTGTAGATATTGCAAGAGGATTAGGTTAATTGAAACCAATTACTCATACATCTTGCATTGAACATCGTTTTATAATTATACATTGAAAATGTATTATTTTGAGAAAAAGTGACAAATACCTTAGTAAATCTGGTTAAGGGGTGTGGATATGATATTATCTATGTTGGCCTATGTGTCTTCATGAAGGTCTAGAAACCCACGAAATTAGGTGCCGATCATTCTAGTTAGTACCAGTAAGATAGCTTTGGTAGTGCTTGCATAGCCTACTAGTAGATACGTATATAGAGATTCCTAGTGTTGTGTATGCACTACCTTATTTTTTGATTTAAAATTATCAGTTTATGAATTGATTTATAAACATGACATTGTGTAGACACGCCATTTTTTACCGCACTTAAGACTTGAGCGCCACTGATGGCTTACTTGGTGATGAAAGTTGTGCAGCGCAAAGGTTCGATTTCTTCGGCAAGAGGGGAGACAAATCCCAACTTCATACCCCTTTTGGACCAAAACTATTTTGACCAAAGATTTTAGACCTTAAAACTTTCTCTTTCAAAATATTTTTGAAAAGAAGTTTCTACGATGTTTCGAGGCTCGCATTTCGTTAAATGTTGCGCTTTTCGATAAACCGAGCAAGGACAAAGTAGAAATAAATGAAAGAGATGTGAACTCTTTGAAAAAATCTTTAAAGCATCTTTTTTTTAGAGGTTTGGATTTGAAGAAAATTGAGAGAGAGAGAAGAAATTCAGTTGGGGAAGAAGATGGGTGTGAGCCGTTAAGAGAGAGTCAAGCAGCCCTTGCTAAATCAGGCCTATCCTTTTGTATACTTGGATTTCAGCTATGAGGCCACCACCATTATAAAGAGGACTTCCGGGGCTTCATTTTTTACTCAATAATCTCTTAAAGCCGAGTCCAGATGGAGGAGATATGGTTGGTCGAAGTTAGGCATCAATCTGGTTGGACCGAAATTGAGCAGTATTCACTAAAAGAGGGATATCTCTTAGCACACTTCGAATTTTGATGTGAGGCTACCACCATTGGAAAGAAGACTTCCGGGGCTTTAGTTTAGACACAAGAATGAACTAAAAAGGAGTCCAGATGAAGGAGTTATGCCTGGTTGAAGTCAGGACCAGGGACTAGTTTTTGCTGTCGGCCCCTATAGGAGTGTGCCAGCCACAAATGGAGAATGCCGGCCATATGCCGGTCGGCCAGTTGAAGTGGCCGCTCTGCCAGAAATTTCCAAGAAGCCCATAATTGGCAGATATTTCCTCTTCAACTGTTGTACACTGCTCTAGATATTTCCAAACTCAGATATTTCGACCAAGGCTCCATTTTTGCTATATATGGAGCCATATCACACATATTGAAGGGTGAGAAAATTTTAATAAGTTTGGGAGCTTCTCACACTAAAATCCGTCTTTCTCTACAAAATTTTCAGAACTAAATCTCTGCCTCTCTCTCTAGAGTTCACTCTCTCTTGCCCTTTTGTGCATGAAAGCTTAGATACACCATACTTTTGCATACACATCCTTGATCAAACTTGACCACCATTGGGCTGAGATTCCTTGGGACTGTGTTTGAGCTCCAAAAGGTCGTTTTGGCTCAGATTTTGGCTGGTTTTGCTGCTGTGCTTCATGGGTAAGTACTTCTTCCTTTCGAGCTTGTTTTTGCACACTTGCTTTATCCCCATTTTCCCATTGTTTTGTACTATTTTGGGGCGGGTTTGAACCATAAAAAACTCTGATTTTGAGGTTCTAAAATGGTGTTTTAAGCCTTGTTTGGCTAGGGGATGTTTCCTTCCTTTTGCTCCTTGGCTGGTAAGGCCTTTTGAGCTATCTCTAAAGCTTTTCAAACAATTTATTTTTGGCTTTTTAAACACTGAATTCCAGAGGAATTTCAGTGGTGGGAAGAAGGTTTTGAGGCCCAAAATGGAAGGGGGTGGTCCCTTCTCTTCTTGTCTTGCTTGCATGTCTTGTTGGCCTACCAAATGAGCATGTGTTTCTACTTCTTTGTGGCTTTGTTCAAGCATTTTTTTGGTGACTTTTTAGACCTACCATAACTCTTTTTTTGGCTTGTTTGATCATTGGTTGCTTGTTCTTTGCACTTCTAGTGCAATCTCACTCATTAGCCTTGCATGCTTAGTGTTTTGGCCTATTGTTCTAGCTTGTTTTAGCTATATTTCAGCATGATTTTGGCCATGATTTAGCATACTTAAACTTTGTTCCAAGTGGTCTTGGTTATGTATGGCTTGTCTTGTATGGCTTTAGCATGATAGGCTTTCATAGTCTTGTGTTTTGAGTCCACTAGCATGCTTTGCTTGGGTTGTTTGTATGATATGGCATCATTTGATATATGATTTCAGAGCATGTTTCACTGTCATACTCTCATATGTATCGCTCTTTCAATGCTTTTGGAGAAATTGAGCATCATGCCTTGTTTGTGAGCCAATACTTGAGCATATTTTTCTTGCCATCTATGCTACAAATGTAGCATGTTTTTGTTACTATTTCGACCTACCTTAGGTTTGTTTTGAATGGTTAAGGTCATTTGAGCATTTCTTAATATGGTTATAGTGTAAAGTGCCTTAACTAGCTTTGAGTTTTAGGGCCTTTAACATGTTGTGCATGTGATGTTTGCATGGTATGGCACCATTTAGCATGTAATTTTAGTGCATTTAGTGTAGTCACACTCTCATACACTTCACTTCTTCATAGTTTTTGGGGATTGTGTATCATGCCTTTCTTATAGGCCAACATGTGTGCATGCTTCTCTTGCTTTTTGAGCTTAAGTTTCAACATGATTACGCCACTATTTTGGCATGTTTAACCCCTGTCCAGGGTTGGTTTGGTCATTTAGGCTTAGTATTGCATGCCTATAGTGTTATGCTCTTTGCTTGCTTTGATGCTTTCGACTCCTAGCATGTCTTGCATGCATCTTTTTCATGCTTTGATGTCATTTAGTATCTTATTTCAGTGCTGGAATATGTGCCATTGCATTCCATCTTTCATTTGTTTCATCACTTTCGAAAGTGGTCTTAAGCCCTTTGTTGGTTTGAGCACGAAATTGAGGCGTTCATGCCTAATGATTTTAGCCTACTCTCGAGGGTTTCTACTAACCAACGGCATGATGCTTCTTTCATGCTCAAGAAGCTTGTGGCTTGGTCCATCTTTCCCCTTAGAGGACTTCTCACCATTGGACCAAAACAATTAAAGGATTAATTGGTAAGCTTAAAATGTGAAAACAAAATTGGACCAAGTGAAACATGCCAAGATAACATGTTTGTGTTGCATTGCATGTGTTTGGATCGGATGTTAATCCAAACACAAGAAATGAGAGATGTTTCATACTTGAAGTAACGTGCCTAATTTCTTAGTCACCAACACCCTTGATCGTGTATGATAGGGTGGAGGTTCATCGAGTCTTACTTGTGCATTCATTAACTTGTACAAACTTGGCTTCTCGGCCATCGTGCATTGTGATGCTTGGTTGGTGGCCCGAGAGTCGAGTACCACACTCCTTTGAGCTTGAGAAATGATAAGGAGGGTGGTTGTACACACATATCTTGTAAAGACCTTGCTTTGCCTCGGTTATCCCCTGTTTGCAGCAAAATTGGAACATGTAGAAGCAAGTGGCCAACCGGCCAGAGCAAGTAGCCAACCGGCCATAGGAAGTGGTCGACCGGCCACTGTAAGTGGCCTATAGCCTCCTTAAGTGGTCGATAGTTCTCAAGCTCAGAGGTGGTCAGAAGTTGTTCTAGTTCTGGAGCAGAAACAGCCTAGAGATTGGTTCGGTGTTCAAGAATCAAGGCAAATGCAAACAGAGGCAACCGGTGGCAAAGTAACGAACTTTCGGAGGAAACGGAGCAACCGACCATGCATGCATCCCTCGCTTCCCGAGGCCGTTCATTTAAATTGTTAGCTAATTAGCTAGTTAGCTTAGTCATTTTTGTAATTAATTTGTTAAGTGTTTAATTAATTAATTTGATTTGTAACTAATTAGCTTAGATTAGCTAGTTATTCAATTGTGCTGTAATTAATTAGATAGAATAGTTAGTTAATTAGTTGGTTTGTAATAAGTAGCTTAGCTTAGCTCTTATTTATTCAGACCCTCATTCGAGAGGGCAAATGTTGTAATAAGGGTGCGTGTGTGTGCATGTCTTCCAACTCCATTTCTTTCTCCCTTTTACTTACCGCTTTCGATGGTTAGTTTTAGGGCACGTTTTGATTAGCATACCTTATGCTTTGCATGTTTGCATTATTCAGCTGTCTTGCATGCACCGGGCTCGGCGCATCATACAAACTGCATCGTATTTCAATACACCTACTTGAATACGTGTTTCAAAGCATTTTATCTAGTGTTGCATTCATATGCCATCTTAGATAGCTGAGCCTATTTTAGTTGCATTTTTGCATGTGTTGCATTAGGCACTTAACATAGTTAGGATCATGCATATTTCTAACTAGTTTTCAATTTTGGCTCGGAGTACACTATAAGTGTTTACGCTTTGGCATACTGCATGAGATGTGCATGTTGCCATGTTTAGCATGCTTTCCATGTGGCTATGTGCTTCAGTGATTAAATGCATGAATGCCCGTGGATGAAGGCTTCATTACTTGAATTGGAACAATTCATCAAAATGTGAGTTTTAAGCCCACTTGAGGTGGCAAAATCATGTTGTTTTAAGCCCACTCAAGGGTGGCAAATCCGCATTTCTAAGCCCACTTGAGGGTGGCAAATTTAAACCATTTTCGAAAAAACACACATGAGATGTTTTGTTCCAAATCAAGCAATTTAGTCTATACTTGTGTGTTGTGCGTATCACATAGTAAAGTTAGCTAATAATCAAACAAGAACACATGTGTTTATAAAAACAACATATCATGTTAGTAGATGCCGATCTTTGATCGGGCGAGCGAGGGTGCTCATTTCAAGACCCTCCCCTCTCGTACCCAAGTTCCCGAGCCGAGGTAACTTTGGTGATGATGGATACGTGGCCTTAGGCACGAGTCAGGGTTTCCTAAATTTCCCAAAACAAAATATTTAGGTGGCGACTCTGAAATCTGGCAAAGCAGTCCATGTTTGGCGCTTTTTGATTAAAATCGATTTTCCAAAACGATTTGCCAAATTTGGACTCTTTGGTGATTTATCAGTCTTACATTGCACTTTGTGAGATTAGATTTAGAACCGTAACGGGAGTCTGAACTGTAGTAGCTAGAACCCAATTCGCGCCCCCTCCGAAAAGGGGGGCACGCGAAGAGAGTTCCGGGCGGTCTACACATTGCATTGTTTTGAAAGTGAAAAATGTAATTTTTTGGTAAATGACATTCATGTGCATTCGCCATATGACTTGGTTAAGTATCATACATTATATTAAAGTAATTTCTACTAGGTTTTAGCTCACTCTATGTGGAAAACCAGCTTCCAGGTGCTTATGGTATGTCTCCACCAAAGACTTAGCTTAAGAGGATCTTGGAGCTGAAGGCTCATTTATTTTTGTGTTATAAATATCTTTTGTACAAGCCTCAGACTTTTTATTTGTATTGGAGCTTGATCTGCTTTTGTTGTAGCCAAGTATCGTCTTGGAAATATGTAGCCCATAGGATAAAAAGTTTTTTATTCTTCTTTTGTTCTAGGTATATCAATCACTTGCTATAGATTAATTACTTAGGGTTAGTGAATGTATTAATGCATGTGATGTCATTCATTGTACTACATTAAATGAATTAATGAAAGACAGAATATTTTGGTAATATTGTCTTAATGAATGATTGAATATGATAAGCATCCATATATCTGTTGATGGATTATGAGATTATCTATTGTTGTAATTTGGGGGCGTTACACACTTTGTCATCGATTTTGGGTAGAATAGAAATTTGGAATTTCATGCAAATTAAATAGTCAATAGATGTCTTTTTTTGGGTTACTTTTCTTAATTAAAGTCAGACCAATTTCATAGACCGAAGATAGAGAAATTAGAAAATTTTCATTAACCATGATAGAAAAATTTCAATTCTTTGGCAATTTTAAATTTTTTCTATTTTTGAAACAATGAAATTTTAGTGACTTAGCTTAGAAAAATTGCACTTTGTCAGAGAGTCACTAGAAATGGTTGCTTGGATTGTCACTGTGCTAACCTAGTGAAATTTTACTTCACTGGAGGTTTGCTGAAAAATGATCACTAGGCAACCATCAGTGGTAACCAAAATTTTTAGTCGATGACTGATGGTGGTGGCCAATGGTGTCAATGGCGGTCGGAGGTCGTGGAGTAATGAAACTACACTACTATTTTTTTCTTTTTTTTTTCCTTTTTTTCAGAAAATATTGTTCTATGTTTGATGATGGAGGTGGAGGTGGATGTGGTGGCATGATGGTGGAGTGACAACGGCAGTGATGACAATGATGATGGTAGCGGTGGCCATGGTGATGGTGGTGTTGTGGTGGAGGTGAGAGTGATGACAGTTGTGTGGTGACATTATTAAAAGTTTAGTTTGGAAAATATTTTCTGCCTTTAAAGAATGAAAAATACTTTTCATCCAAATAAACTTATTTTCTATTAATCATGAAAAATATTTTCCATTCACTTTTGTTTTTCATTGTATCAAATGTCAGAAAATATGAAAAATATTTTCTAGACATAAATGTATTTTGCCCAAACAAACGGGTTGTAAGGGTATTTTGTCATCAAAAAAAAAAAAAAAAAAAAGAAAAGAAAGAAGGAAGTAGTTAAGAATGATAGATGGAAGCATGTGCTTGTTAAGAGTGATAGTGCAGCGACCGCGTCAATTGGCCCCAATCTGATCAGGATCGAATGGTAGAGATGGACTCTCGTGACCCAAAATATGATGTTACAAGCTGAATACTATTACTTATTAATGTAGAGATATTCTAGTGAAATGACAATCCTAATGCACGGAATGAGATGGACTCCGAAGTCGTAATTATTATTCCTTTGTTAATTATATATATTTTATTTATTTTAAATGACTCTGTAAAATTAGTTAATTAATTACGTACAAAATGTGTAATAACTTTTGGAGGCTACATGTTCTTAATTTTCAACTACTCTCTTACGGAAGCATGAAAAAGGAAATGTTCAACTTAAACTTTGTTCAATGCATTTATTATGTCTATTTAAGCTTCATTGTATACGTATAATCATGATTAGTTTGAAGTGTGAGGCTTGGATTGACTCCTTTAAAGTTAGATTGATTTTGGATCCTATAATACTGTTTGCATTAAGTAAAGGCTTGTTTATTAAGAAATTTTGGATTTATTTCTTTCACCCTATGAGACAGAATAGAGACATTTTGTTTTGGGATTTGCTTACTTTTTGGTTTAGTTATTTGTTTATTTTTACCTTCAGTGATTTTTTTTTTAATTTCTTTCAATTTTTTTGAAAAAAAAAATTAGGTTCCTAGTTCCAGCTCGGCAAGTTCAGAAATTTAATTTTTTTTTCTAACTTAAAAAAAAAATCCAAAAAATAGTAAAATAATAAAAAATTAAAAAAAAAGAAATCATTTTTGGCTTATTTTGGCTTATTTATTTATATATTTATTTTTTTGTTGAATTTTTTTCAAAAAAAAATATACTTTTTGGATTGGTCTAGACAAGACGGACCAAAAAAATAAAAAATAAAAAAATTGACATAATTTAAAAAAAGATTACAAAAGACAAAAAAATTCAAAAAAAGAAAAAGGAATATATATATATATATATATTTAAAAAAAAGGGCAAAAAGAGCTAGTCATCTTTTTTCCTCCCATGGCCAAGAGTCTCTCTCTCTTCTTCATTCTCTTTCTTGAAACTATTTGGATACTCTATTCCTAATCCACTATTGTTAAAATTAGTGAAACTTTTTGAGTTGGTAAGTGATTCACCAAGGTACTAAACAGAAGGATCGACATTTAACTGTGCGGGTGACGCACAAGCCAACATACTAAACTACAACCACACCCCCTAACTTTATTCACCAAGGTATACATTATTTTTTTTTAAATAATATATTTTCAATATTTAATTATGAAACAATACTCATTGCAAGACGTATAAGTAATTAGTTTTAATTAACTTAATCCTCATGGAATTTCTAAAATAATCAAAACTATCCTTTATCGATAGCCCAAAATAGATATCTCTACTCAACAAATAATTTTTTAATCACAAATATAATTTCATAAATTTCAAAATGGGGGCGATAATATATATCAAACTCTACTCTCATCATCAACACATATACATTCATTTGATTTTTGCAAAACCCAACAACATCTTTTCATTATCTTTCGTAAATCAAATATCAATGATTTTTCAATAAACATCCTGTACTTTCAAAATCGCATTTAAGGAAGGAATTTCTAACATTTCAACATAACCCAACTATATTCACACTCTTTCTCAAGAACCTATTTGAAAAACCCATCTTATACATTTCAAAATCAAACCCTAGATTTAAACTAAAAATTCCCAAATCACTAAATCTTTTAAAAGAATAAATAACCAAGTTAAGAATCATACCAAAGGTTGAAGAAATTCCTACCTCAAGAGTAAGAATAGAGCAAGAGTATAAGTTTGATGGAGCCAAAAATAAATTGGTTTAGAACAAAGCTTTCAACGAGCTCTACTTTTTTCTCTAAGGAACTAAGGTGGAGAAATCAATGGATTTGGGTGTATTTGATGTATTTAGGCAAGAACTAGAGAGAGAGAAATTAGGTTTAGAAATGTTTTAGAAAGAAAAGGAGATGAAAAAGTGACCGAAAAAGACTTCTCCCCGATCTAATATACGCACAGACTGCTTGAGCGACCAAACTATCGCTCGAGCATCAGACACAATAAGTGACATCACTCGAGCGACCAAAACACCCCTTGACCGCACAATGACTGTCATGGCCTCAAACCCGCCCCTAAAAGTTTGGGCATGACCCGATCAAAAACGAACATTTAACTTGATGTACATAACATACAGGGCCTTATCGGAAGCACGTAATATGAAAATAATGATACATATAAACTCCATTGAGCTACTTCTACATGCCAGGATCCCATACAACACATGCATCATAGTAGATAGATAAAGTCCCAAACTATATCACGGAGTATCAGTTATATACAAACACATATACAGTCCCAGCCCTATAATTGGGCATATACAAAAACTATTGAAGTTATATACATTCGACCTTAGGTGGCAATCAAAAGGTAAGCCAACATCTTAATAGACTTCACAAAATAAGTGGTCTTGCACAGTGCCTGGACACACGAAGGTTGGCAAAGAAAACGGGTGTCATGGCTGGGACTGACCTCCTGGCTGGTTACCTACAGAAATAGACATAACACAGAGTAAGCCAGGCTCAGTGAATAGTAATACTTAAATAAAACAATGCTTATCTTGAAATATAATACATCAAAGCGTAAGAAGATGCACACATAGTTAGTCTGATTCTGTACTAATTTCATAACGGCCTTAGGCCCATTCTTGAAACGTAATGGCTTGAAACATAATCTCTTAAAACATGATGGCTATAAGCCCTTAAACGTAGTGGCACAAAGCCCTTAAACATGGTGGCATTAAGCCCTTGAACATGGTTGTATGAACTCAAGAGGTGTCTCACACGGATTCTAGAGGTGACTCACTTCGTAGCACTTAGTTCCGTGTAACACTTTGTTTCATATCATAACAACTTATACGGAATGGCCATAGGCCCTGAGTCTTACAAACACTTAGAGTCATGTGAAAGTATTTCATTCTTTCCTTTGTCAGAATGGCATAAAGCCCTTGTCTTACATGTATGAACTCAAGAGGTGGCTCGCACTGATTCTAGAGGTGACTCGCATCGCAGCACTTAGTTCCGTACAACACTTTGTTTCATACGAAGAAATCATACAGAATGGCCATAGGCCCATATATTAACAGATTGGCCATAGGCCTCATAACTTTCATAGAATGGCCGTAGGCCTCATAACTTTCACATATGTATGGACTCAAGAGGTGGCTCATACGGATTCTAGAGGTAACTTGCACTACAGTACTTAGTTCCGTACAACACTTTGTTCCATACCAGAAATTAATAGGTCTTAAGAACAGAACATTTCACATCTTGTCATGGCATAAACATATCGATTAAACAGAACAGAATATCTCTAGGTTCATAAGAATATATTTCCATAATAGCTTACTTAATACCCCATGGTTTCTTACACATTAACATAATTATCTTATGCGTATCAGAAAATTAACAATACCTATCGACAGAAGTCATATGTGTCAATACTGTACGATCAGTAGGGACAGAATAATTCACCTT
The DNA here is from genome assembly GCF_055761805.1 of Camellia sinensis. Lineage (NCBI taxonomy): Eukaryota > Viridiplantae > Streptophyta > Magnoliopsida > Ericales > Theaceae > Camellia > Camellia sinensis. The sequence goes on from NC_138975.1 coordinate 95,573,979, forward strand.
ATAACGGGAGTCACATGATACAGGTATTGATTTTCAGTTCCTTTCTCAGTAGTCATATACGTATAAAATGACCTGTAGCTTTTTTGTGTATTTCCGATGAACATATTAGGTAACAGCTATATCATAAGGCATAAGGCGTGCATGGTAACATACAGACTATAGAAGCCCCTGATAGGACCTTCAGAACCTCATATTTCCGGTGAACGGGGCTTACATTCTTAATTCTTTTCCAAACAACATAACGTTACCGTAATCCCTTGCAAAGAACAGAGTGTTAACAATAAGAATCATTAACGGTACTAAACGTATAATTACAGTACTATACTACTCATTGTGTTGTGATGATGTGCTTGTTCCTCCCGGAGTGTGCCTTGCACACATTCAAACTTACAATTTAGTTCATCTTTCATATCAAATTACTTTCTATTTCGCTTTACTTCGAAGGAATTTATAAATATCGAAAAGGCATCAAATATATATTCCGACAATATTAGAGGGTCCTACACGCAAAACGGAGCAACCCATGTTTTTCAGCATGGGCCGCACGTGCGGCTATGAGCCTTGCACGTGCGGCAGACTCCCCCGCACGTGCGGAAAAATTCCCCCGCACGTGCTTTTTAGGCAGAACCAAACCCCCAAAATTCAGTATTTGCCACACGTGCGGCAGTGACTTCCGCACGTGCGGCGATTTACGTGTTTGGGTCCGAAAATTGCAACAAAATCCTGTTCTTTTGGGAGTGTTTGTAAGGCTCTAAGTTAAAACTTTTAAGCACTAAATCATGGTTTAAAAACATGTAATTAAAGGTACAACATACCATAATCTAACTTGAATTAAACCCATGAACACAACTCAATTGGTTTGAACAAAAGTTGAAGCTCATCAACATAATTTCATTCTTGAGGCTCTTAACTTTACATATACATAACATAGATGTACAAAAACATGGCATAAGCATGAATACCAATTTGATAAGTAAAGAGACAAGATGATGCTCTCACTAGATCACTTGAATTGGATTCAAAATACACAAATGATAGGATTATCATACCAGGTCTTCAACACACACATATCCAAGACTTTCATTCCACCCTAGCTTATACAACATTAAGAGCTTCCTATTTCAAATTGAGAAAGAGGATTGGACTTGGAAAATTAAACTTACCTTAGCTTCAATCTCTTTCAACTCTTCCTTGTTCTTAGCCTCTCTTCACTTTTCTTCCAGGGAATATGTTATATGAAAGTTCCTAAGTCTTGAGTTCAAAGAGGCTTTATAGACATACATATACCAAGAGTGAATAAAGACGAAAATCAATCGTTTAAACATCTGAAATTGAAATTTCACAGAAACGCTTAATATTACCTAAAAATTATGCTGATCACATATATAAAATCAATTTCAGATAATTAAGTCCCTAAGGCTTCCAATTTCTGCTTCTAACTTAAATGTGTGAAAGATACTTTTCTTGTCAAACAGATAGGCATCCCTAAACATGGAGTTCCCCTACTTAACCATAATTTCTCAAAGGATTTCACAATAAACATTCAAAAACACAAAATAGGGTCTGAAAATATATCAAAAAAACATGTACGAGGGTCGGGTTATTACAATGACCCCCTTCTAGAAAAAGACTGCTCAAGCGAAGATCACCCTACTCCTACAAGTTTTACAGACCTGCAAAAAATACTAGAAGATCTCAAAGACTGCTCGAGCGACCAAGGCACCGCTTAAGCGAACAAGAAATGAATTGGACGGCAAATCAGTTGAAAAATCAACTCTCAACTTGTTTCAAACACAACCAACAACTCTAAACAACCAAACTCAACTAATAACATGATGATGAGGGCATAAACAATAATTAAAGGTACAAAATTTCGGATCTAAGAGCATGAAGAGGGTTGGGTCTAAACCGGAACCGTTGTAAAGATGTACCACGATCCTTGCCGCTAGTTTTGGTAGAGAGCGATGAAGAGAGAAGTGACTTTGTTTGTTTCGAGGTGTCTTACTTGTCAACAAGTGAAGGCCTCAGTGAGTTTATTACAACCCTTACTTATAGGCGAGTGGAAGTGGGAGCAGGTCACAATGGATTTTGTTGTGGGTCTTCCAAGGACTCAATGGGATAATGATGCCATATACGTAGTTGTCGACCGATTAGCCTAGTCTGCACACTTTATACCTATGCGCACGAATGACTTGGTGGACTTTCTTGTTGAGTTATATGTTGGAGACATAGTGCGACTTCACGGGGTTCCGATGACCATCGTCTCAGATAGGGATTTGCGTTTCACAGCTTGATTATGACAGAGCCTACAAAGTGCCTTGGGCATATAGTTGACTTTTAGCACTGTTTATTATCCTCAGACTAACGGGCAATTTGATCACATTATTCATATTGTATAAGACATGCTTCGGGTTTGCGTTCTCGATTTTAAGGCGTTGTGCAAGAGGCATTTTCCTTTGGTAGAGTTTTCCTATAATAATAGCTTTCAAGTAAGTATTGGAATGGCGTCTTTTGAGGCCCTATATGGTTGACCATATAGATCACCTATGTATTGAGCCGAGGTAGGTGATGCACTTATGTTGGGTTTGGAATTAGTCAAGAAAACAATAGAGAAAGTCATACTTATCCGTAAGAGGTTGTTGTCAGAAGAGCTATGCCGACTGGAAGATGAGACCCCTGTCTTTTGAGGTGAGGGATCATGTGTTTCTTAAAATCTCGCCAAGACAAGGTTTAATAAGATTTGAGAAAAGTGGGAAGTTGTCTCCGAGATTCATTGGGCTTTTTGAGATTCTAGAGCAGATTGGGGAGGTAACTTATCGTTTGGCCTTGTCATCCCAACTTTCTAGAGTTCATGACGTGTTTCATATCTGTGTACTCTAGAAATATGAGCCTGATCTTTTGTACGTGCTGGATTGGACCAGTTTAGAGGTAGATAAGTGTAATAACCCCAAACTAAGATTAGCCACTAATCCATGATTAAGAGTGCCCAATCAGTAATCAAGAAGAAATTCTAAATTAATTGCATGTGTGTAGCATTATTTTGGTTTATATCTGTCTGCTGTAGGAATATTTATCAGTGTTTCTGTTTCATTATGCAAATTGATGGCCTCATCGGTCACAGAATGTAAAATTGACTTGGTTTATGTGTTATTTAGAATTTTTAGAATTTTGTAACAAGTTTAATTGAAATCTGATTCAGGATCAAATAATTAGAATATAATAATCATTTTGATTAGCCTAAGCAAGAATTAATTAAACTCCACTAATGAGCCTATATAAAGCCTATATACATTCTAGACTTTCATTTTCTTCATCTTGGAGGCAACAAAAACATAGAGAGAGAGATTCATCTTGGAGGCAACAAAACATAGAGAGAGAGAGAGAGAGAGAGAGAGAGAGAGAGAAGGAAGAAGAGATTGAGCTTAATTAGGAGAATTACTTGAAAACTTGGAGAATTAAGCTTGAATCCTTTGAATTCACATCTCAGGTATGAACCACTACCTTAATTCTTGGAAATAAGGTACATAGGAGGTGAATTCATGAGTCATGTAGGAATACTTGCATAAAATTGAAGAGAATAAGCTAGAATTATGACAATCATGGAAGAAATGAGCTAATTACTTGCATGCATGCTCATTTCATTGTGTTTTGGAGATGTTTTCAAAGAATTTCCTCATGCATGTTCTCATTTTGGCTTTATTCTAAGAATTCAACATATTTTTGAGTTAAACACCTCATTTGATCATGTTTTGAAAGTTTTGAAGCCAAGACAATTCATGCATGTTATCTTCATATTATGTTCTTTGAGTTCCAAGTTTGATTTTGCATAATTGGCATGCTTTGTGGTTTTATTTTGTGAAATGATTTTGAATTCGCAATGTTTTACAAGTTTACATATGTTTCCTCAAGTTTTGGGCCCAAAAGGATGTGTTTTTGTTGGTTTGAATTTGAGTTTTGAAGCTTGGAGAGCAATTTGAAAATTTTAGAATTCTACATCATCGCTAAAGCGACCAAAGCTGCGCTCGAGCGACCACCCTTTGCTTTGCATCTTGGCTCAAGCGAGAAAACGTTGGCTCGAGCATAAAATTCATGCTCCCAGAAGTTTTACAAAATTTTGTAGACTGCTCAAGCGATCAAAGTTGCACTCAAGCGAAGACCCTATTTACTCAGTCTTGCGCTTGAGCGATCATTGAGCATCTGTCGAGCGAAAAAATCATGCAACCAGTACTTTTGCAGACTTTACAGACCGCTCGAGCAACAAAAGTTGCGCTTGAACAGACTGCCCTGCTTTTGAAAATTTAACCAAGTGTTCTACAGCACATTTTGGCATCTTTATTGCATCACAGACATTCCTAAGCCCTAATTACGACATAGTAATGAGGATAAATATTAGAAACAAACCAAGATAGAAATTAAATGAGTTAAGTACTTTCCGAGCATGTGTTTCATCGTATATTCGTCATATGCTCGTGTATCGATTTGTTTGCTCTGTTTGTTTGCTTCTGGAGCCATCTGTGAGTAATAAGTTAGTAAAACTATGTTCAACTTTATTTATTCTTAGTATGATGAAATAAGATCTGTTTTCTGAAACGTTATGTTCTGTACAATGAATGATTGTTTAATTTCTAATAAGTATTCGTGTCATCCTCAACATATCTATTATCTATTACCCGGTATCAGAGGTTCCATCATGGAACTCAATATATCTATTATCTGTTACCCGTACCGGAGGCTCCATCATAGAGCTTAGCATATCTATTATCTGTTACCCGGATCCGGAGGTTCCTTTATAGAACTGGTTACTCATAACCACCATTTGTTCTGTATCTATTCTGTATCTATTTTGTATATGTTCTGTTAGCGCTAATGGATGTACCACGTATGATTAAGCATGAACTCTGATTTATGCATATGATGTGATGTGAATATGGATCTGCTTTTGTTTCTGATATAAATATGAATATGTTTTCCAAATCTATTATGGGACATCATTCATTTAAACCCCTTTACTCTGTTATTATTCACTGGCTCTCGCTCACTCTATTACTTATGTGTGTAGGTGATCAAGTGTGTGACTAGGCTCAGTAATGGTAGCCTGAAGATCTGTTTTGTGTCAACCAACCACCGTGCCTCCCGAGGAGGTTCCCGAGAAGTTTAATGGTCGAGTTTGTGAATTATGTATAAGTTTTCTACTCTCTTTATTTGGTTGGACAAGTTTTTGTATGACCGTTCCTCAAGCTAAGTCTCAATTTGACTATGTGTACATGTGATAGTGACGTAAGACTTTGTTAAAATGATGTCACGTATAGTGTAAATAAAGTTTTAAATTCTTGTCCCATACATGTCTGCATAGCTCAATGGACTATAAATGTTACATATATCTACTTCTGCAGCCCCTTTTATGTGTTAATCTGTTCAGAGGCCTTTGGTAATCCAAGAATTACTAGCCGGTTATGACAGTAAACCTATAAGGGCGGGTTTGGGTCGTGGCAATGAGGATGCCTCGTATGAGGAGAGGCCAGTTCAAGTTTTAGATACTTGAGATCAAGTCTTGAGAGACAAGAATATTCCATTGGTTAAGGTATTGTGGCGACAACACGGGGTCAACGAAGCGACATGGGTGTGTGAGGCTAAGGTCCTAGAGAAATATCTAGACTTGTTTGTTAGTATTTGACCCTTTTGTATTCATTTCATGACTTGTCGTAATATGGGAGTATTTTGGAGATTGGAGATCAACATGTGTTGAGTTGGAATGTTATGTCTTTTCTATTGTGGAGTATCAATTATTGTTGTTGTTGATGGATTGTTTTGTTATCGTTATCTTGGTTCAATTTTAGGGACAAAAGTTCCTAAGAAAGAGAGGTCATAGCGGCTTGGGTTAAGATCGAACCCTGTTATATTCTCTGATTAGGGATCTGGTACTCATTGTTGTTATTTATACTCGTAGTGGTCTTCTTTTTGATTGGGATTGGTTGTTTGGAGTTGTTGGATTTTGTTTTGAACTGGTTAGGAGTTAGTGTTTTAAAGAAAATTCTGTCTGTTTGTTATTGAGTTCACTCGAGCGGTCTTTCATTTCTTTCAGCATTTGTGTTTGCAAGGCTGAACTTTTGAGGGTAAGGTGTTCTTTGCTCAAGCGATCTCTTTGTAGGTTTGAATTCTGTGAGGGGTCATTCTTCACTTGAGCGATGGTTAGCTTGCTCAAGCGATCTACTCTGCAGGGTTAAGGGTTTGAGAATTTGGTTTTTTCGCTCAAGCTATGGTTTGGTCAATCAAACGACATTATGTGTCTGACATTCAAACGGTGTTTTAATCACTTGAGTGGTCTGTGCATATAAAAGTACATGAAAAACATCTTTTCTTTCACTTTTTGATCTTTCTCTCTCTCTCTCTCTATCTATCTCTCTAAAAGGTTTTCATATCAAATATATTACTATACACTCAAATCTGCTAGTCTCGCCACCTTGGTGTTTTGGTATAAAAGATAGAGCACGAGGAGGTGGTTGTTTCAATCTAAAAAGTTCGGATTTCAGCTGTCGTTGATCTTGGGTTCATTCTTCCTTCTCTTTCTCCTAGTGAGGTAGGGATTTCTTTCGTAGTTTGTATGTTTTTTTATTTTTTATTTTTATTTTATTTTTGTTTTTTTGCTTGTTTGTTATGTGTATGTGTTCCTTAAATAGAGTAGTATTTTGGGAGTTGTGGGTTTGACTTAGGGCTTGATTGGGTTTATTTTGGGAGTATAAAGAAGGGTTTTCAAATGAGTTCATGGGAAATGTTGTGAAAATGGTTGTATTGATGAGTTGAGTTGAAATCTTGAAAATCTGTCTTCTAAATGAATTTTTGAAGGAAACATATATTGTTCGAAAACCTTAGGAATCATTGGCTTTGAATAATGACGTGAATGATGGGGATATGTTGGACCCTTATTAAGTTGGAAAGTGAAATGAAACATGTATTGTTATTTCTATATTGAATTTTTGAAATTTCTATCTATTGATTATAATTTATTTCTTATATAGAGATATTTGTTTTGGGCTATTAGTGGAGGTTAACTTTGATTGTTGTAGATATTACATGAGGATTTGGTTAATTGAAACCAATTACTCATACATCTTGCATTGAACATCGTTTTATATTTATACATTGAAAATGTATCGTTTTGAGAAAAAGTGGTGAATATCTTGGTGAATCTGGTTAGGAGTTGTGGATGTGATATTATCTATGTTGGCCTATGTGTCCTTCATGAAGGTCTAGAAGCCCACGCAGTTAAGTGCTAAGCCTTCTGGTAAGTATTGCTAAAATGGCTTTGGTAGTACATGTATAACCTACTGGTAGACACGTAAATAGAGATTCCTAGTGTTGTGTATCCACTACTCTGTTTTTTAATTTAAAAGTATCAGTTTATGAATTGATTTATAAACATGACATTGCATTGTTTTGAAAGGGAAAAATGTAATGTTTTAGTAAATGACATTCATGTGCATTCGCCATAAGACTTGGTTAAGTATCATATAGTATATTAAAGTACTTTCTATTGGGCTTTAGCTCACCTTATGTGGAAACCAATTTTCATGTGTTTATGGTATGCCTCCGCTAAAGACTTAGCTTGGGAAAATCTTGGAGATGAAGGCTCATTTATTTTTCTGTTATAAATATCTTTTGTACAAGTCTTAGACTTGTTATTTGTATTGGGGCTTGACATGCTTTTGTTGAAATCAAGTATCATCTTGGAAATATGTAGCCCTTAGGGTAAAAACTTCGCTATTCTTCTTTTGTTCTAGGTATATCAATCACATGCTATAGATTAATTGCTTGGGGTTAATGAATGTATTAATGCATGTGATCTGATTCATTGTACTACATTAAATGAATTAATGAAAGAGATAATATTTTGGTAATATTGTCTTAATGAATGATTGAATATGATTAGCATCCATATATATCTGTTGATGGGTTATGAGATTATCTGTTATAATTTGAGGGCGTTATATACTTTATCATCGATTTTGGGTAGAATAGAAATTTGGAATTTCATGCAAATCAAATAGTCAATAGATGTCTTTTTGGGGGGGTACTTTTCTTAATTAAAGTTAGGCCAATTTCACAGACCAAAGTTAGAGAAATTAGAAAAATTTCATTAATTGTGATGGAAAAATTTCATTTGTAAATTTCATTTGTTTGGCAATTTTAAATTTTTTCTATTTTTGAAACAATGAAATTTTAGTGACTTAGCTTAGAAAAATTGCACTTTGTCAGAGAGTCACTAGAAATGGTTGCTTGGATTGTCACTGTGCTAAGCTAGTGAAATTTTACTTCACTAGACATTTGTCGAAAAATGATCACCGGGCAACCAGTGGTGGTAACCAGAATTTTTCGTCGATGACTAATAGTGGTGGCCAAAGGTGTCATTGGCGGTCGGAGGTCATGGAGTAATGAAACTACACTAACGCTTCGTTTGTTTGTGTACAAAATATATTTTCTACACAAACAAACGAAGCGTTAGTGTAGTTTCATTACTCCACGACCTCCGACCGCCAATGACACCTTTGGCCAGATTTTTGTTTTTTCCAAAAAATGTTTTTCGTAGAAAATATTTTTCTATGTTTGATGATGGCGGCGGCGATGGTGGTGGTGAAATGAAGGTGGAGGTGGAGGTGGTGACATGATGGTGGGGCGACAGCGACAGTGATGGCAATGATGATGGTTGTAGTGACCATGGTTATAGTGGTATTGTAGTGGAGGTGAGAGTAGTGGCATTGGTGTGGTGACATTATTAAAATTTTAGTCTGAAAAATATTTTCTGCTTTTTAAGAATGGAGAATATTTTTTTGTCTAAATAGACTTATTTTCTATTGATCATGAAAAATATTTTCCGTTCACTTTCGTTTTTCATTATATCAAACGTGAGAAAATACAAAAAAATATTTTTGTCTAAACAAACGGGTTGTAAGGGTATTTTGTCAAAAAAATAAATAAATAAACAAAAGAAGTTAATGTTACGGTTTTACAAAGAAAGATAGATGGAAGCATGTGCTTGTTAAGAACGATAGTGCAGCGACCGCGTCAATTTGCTTGGCCCCAAGCTCAATCAGGCTCGAATTGTAGAGATGGACTCACGTGACCCAGAATATGATGTTACAAGCTAAATAGTATATTATTTATTAATGTAGAGATATTCTAGTGAATTGACAATCCTAATACACAGAATGCCTCGTTTTAAGGGCTCGAACGAACCAGTTTGGGATTTATGAGATGGACTCCGAAGGCGTAATTATTGTGACTGTTTGGTGTAATTTAAAAATTATTTATTTTAATTTTTAATTTAATTTAAGTTATTTTGATGTGTTTGGTTTGGCTTAAAAATGCAGTTTATAACTTTTTGTAAGTTAAAAATCAGCTTATTCTTTGAGTGGGGCAGAAGATGCTTAATTTATAAGTCAGAAATCAGTTTATGTTCATAATTATAAACTATAAGCTGTTAAGGCATAAGATATAAGGATTTTTCCACAGCTCTACCAAACAGAGCCATTATTCCTTTGTTAATTATATATTTTTTATTTATTTTAAATGACCCTGTAAAATTAGTGAATTAATTACGTACAAAGTGTGTAATAACTATATGAATTTCGTACATGATAAATTCACATCGTTTGGGAAATGAGTTGGCTTTTTGAATTTTTAATTTTTTGACTATTTTTGTTTAGGCTAAAAAACTTTGTTTGGGTTAGACTTTTTTAGTTTTTTGACTTTTATGAAAGGAAAAGTGAAATGATTATGATTTATATATTACATTTTATCTTACTAAATTTTTAGTGTATTTTATCCTTTTCTGACTATTTTACCCTTTTAACCTCTAAAACCAACATGCCAAACAAAGGCATCATTCACAAGGCTCTAAGGACATGTTTGATTGACAGGATTAAAGTATGTGATTGAGATTATTAATCTGTGAGCCCAATAATCTTGTGTTTGTTTTGAAATTTTGTTTCAAAATTATTAATCTAATGGATAATTAATCTAATAAATTTGTAGGATTATTAGTAATGGAGTAGGGTGGGATTATATATTCTGAGATGGGAAAAAAAAAATAAAAAGACTCTTTTATCTTCATATGTTTTCTTATCCAATACAAATAAAACAATGAAAAATGAGATAATTTATTCTACTAATTAAATTAAATAGGGAATACTATACTTAATACTCTTTCTATTAATCTTATGAATCAAACCTGATATAAGAGTAGTCCCCCTTTTGTCTCTCATCTTTAGTCTTCCTTTGCTACTTTTGGAGGTTGCATGTTCTTAATTTTCAACTACTCTCTTAAACAAGCATGAAAAAGGAAAGGGTCAACTTAAACTTTGTTCAATGCATTTATTATGTCTATTTAAGCTTCATTATATATGTATAATCATGATTAGCTTGAAGTTTGAGGCTAGGGTTGACTCCTTTAAAGTCAGATTGATTTTGGATCTTATAATAATGTTAGCATTAAGTAAAGCCTTGTTTATTAAACAATTTTGGATTTATTTCTTTCACCCTATGAGACAGAATAGAGACATTTTGTTTTGGGATTTGCTTACTCTTTGGTTTAACTTTTTGTTTACTTTTGTCTTTAATGAACTTTTTTTTCTTAATTTTCTTGTAAAAAAAAATTACGTTCCTAGATTCAACTGGGCAAGATCGGAAATTTATTTTTTTTTTTTTAAATTTCAAAAAAAATTCCAGACAAGACAAAAATAAACAAAATAAAAAAGTAATCTCTTTTGGCTTATTTTGGCTTTTTCAATTTTTTGTTTTGAATTTTTTTCAAAAAATATACTTTTTAGATTCGTCTAGACAATACGGACCACAAAAAAAAAAAGAAAAAAAAAATTACAAAAGACAAAAAAATTTAAAAAAAAAAGAAATATTTTTTTGTTTTTTAATTTTTAAATTGCCAAAACAGTTAGTCATCTTTTTTCCTCAAAAGGCCAAGAGCCTCTCTCTCTTCTTCATCCCCTTTTCTTGAAACTATTTGGAAACTCTAATCCTAATCCACTATTGTTAAAATTAGTGAAACTTATTGAGTTGGTAAGTGATTCTACACACATTAGTGAGTGATTTGAAGGCTCGAAAATCATCTTTGTAGACATTTTGGAAGAACAACGTTGGTTGTTGAAGCATCTTTCTGTCCAACCACTGCCATACTCTCTCCCTTGTCTCACTCTTTTCACCCCCCTACGACTCTCAATACACCCACCATAAGAATATTAAATAAATAAAAAAACAAGATGTAAAACATTTAGAAGAATCAAAGTTCAAACATATATAAAATAATTGTAAATATATTTTATATAAGATTTTTGATATTTTAAAATTTTTTAGATGCGACTTTTTTAAACATTTTAATATAGTTTTGTACTATATGAAAGTTGGAGTCAAAATTTTGTTCAGTTCTAGCTGGTCAAAGAAACAAAGATTGATTGACCTCTGGTTACTGAATATATTAAGGTTGCTTAGACAACTAAAATAGAACATAACCAACTTGTGAGAACTGAATAAAGTTTGATTTATTCGGTTGTCTACAATTTGTTTGGTTGTAAAAAACTGAATAGATCATGGTTGTTCGGCGTTCATTGGCAAAACAAAGTTTGAGTACAAAAAAAAAAAAAAAGAAAAAAAAAATTAAATTCCAAACAATTTCATCTTCCACATCGACACCATCCTAAACCTCTCTATTCCCTACCCTAGCGCCATTCTTCTCCTCCATAGTGATAACAAATGAGAGAGAAAGAGGGAACACTACAAAAAAATTTATTTTTTGCGACGGTAAACGGCCGTCGCAAATGCTCCCGAAAGCCGTCGCTAATGTCTTTTGCGACGGTAATGTGGCTTTTTGCGACGGTAAGGGGGGGTCGCGACAGATGGGGTTGCAAAAGACCTTTCGCGACGGTAAGTACCGTCGCCATTAGTTTCTGCGACGGTAAGCCAAGTTTTTTGCGACGGCATTTTTCCCGTCGCAAATAATGGGGGAAAAATCACTTTTCGCGACGGCACGTAATTCCCGTCGCTAAAAGTGAGTTTTTGAGACGGGAACATTACCGTCGTTAAAGGCTCTGGCATCTTATAAGTATTGGCGACGGCACGGTTTACCGTCACTAAAGGTGTCCTGTACATTCAATAAGACAGCTTTTGCGACTGTGTTGGTACCGTCGCAAAAGCCTATTAATGGTTTTTGCGACGGGTTCTTCTCCCGTCTCAAAAAAAAAAAAAAAAAAAACCTTGCTGATAAATTATTAAAAAAATTAAAATAACCTGTATTAGATAAAAAATAAGTATAAAAAATTGAAAAATTACAGAATAATATAAATACGTACATAAATAAAAATTGACAAATAATGAAAATTAATAATATTGTTCAATTCATAGCAATACATAAATAAAAATTCAGAACAATAAAAATTATGCCACTACATAACGTCGCATAATACATACACAATGTTGCTCCCAAATTTAAATAACATAAATCAAAATCAAAATCAAAAGTTTTCGTCTTCATTCGTTCGTGGGTTACAAAAACAAAAATTAGTCATAATCTTGATACGCCCGCATTCCAGAAAAAGACAACTGCCACTCAGGAAATATCTGAAAAAAACAAGATAAAAATAATTAAAAACCATATAATGTGTTAATATTTTAATTATAGAAAAATATAAAAAAAATTTACTACTATATAATTAGAAAGATAGTTTAGTAAATAATTTTGACTGGACCGAAATCCGGCTCTAACTCCCAAACCGGGAACCCGATTCGAGCCCCGTCTTCTCCCACAAGTCTCTCGTGCCTAGGCGGACGTGTGTGCCAAGTTTCGTGCTAAACCGACGCCGTTTGGTGATTTTGGGGCGTTAACGCCTCGAATTCAAGTTTCTTAAAGAAGTAGTTTGCCTAAAGTGAAATCCGACTCTAACACGCAAACCGGGAACCCGATTCGAGCCCCGTCTTCTCCCACAAGTCTCTCGTGCCTAGGCGGTAGTGTGTGCCAAGTTTCGTGCTAAACCGACGCCGTTTGGTGATTTTGGGGCGTTAACTCCTCAAATTCAAGTTTCTTAAGGAAGTAATTTGCCTAAAGTGAAATCCGGCTCTAACTCCCAAACCGGGAACCCGATTCGAGCCCCGTCTTTTCCCACAAGTCTCTCGTGCCTAGGCGGACGTGTGTGCCAAGTTTCGTGCTAAACCGACACCGTTTGGTGATTTTGGGGCGTTAACGCCTTGAATTCAAGTTTCTTAAAAAAGTAGTTTGCCTAAAGTGAAATCCGACTCTAACTCCCAAACCGGGAACCCGATTCGAGCCCCGTCTTCTCCCACAAGTCTCTCGTGCCTAGGCGGTCGTGTGTCCCAAGTTTCGTGCTAAACCGACGCCGTTTGGTGATTTTGGGGCGTTAACTCCTCAAATTCAAGTTTCTTAAGGAAGTAATTTGCCTAAAGTGAAATCCGGCTCTAACTCCCAAACCGGGAACCCGATTCGAGCCCCGTCTTCTCCCACAAGTCTCTCGTGCCTAGGCGGTCGTGTGTGCCAAGTTTCGTGCTAAACCGACGCCGTTTGGTGATTTTGGGGCCTTAACGCCTCGAATTCAAGTTTCTTAAAGAAGTAGTTTGCCTAAAGTGAAATCCGACTCCTACTCCCAAACCGGGAACCCGATTCGAGCCCCGTCTTCTCCCACAAGTCTCTCGTGCCTAGGCGGTAGTGTGTGCCAAGTTTCGTGCTAAACCGACGCCGTTTGGTGATTTTGGGGCGTTAACTCCTCAAATTCAAGTTTCTTAAGGAAGTAATTTGCCTAAAGTGAAATCCGGCTCTAACTCCCAAACCGGGAACCCGATTCGAGCCCCGTCTTCTCCCACAAGTCTCTCGTGCCTAGGCGGACGTGTGTGCCAAGTTTCGTGCTAAACCGACACCGTTTGGTGATTTTGGGGCGTTAACGCCTTGAATTCAAGTTTCTTAAAAAAGTAGTTTGCCTAAAGTGAAATCCGACTCTAACTCCCAAACCGGGAACCCGATTCGAGCCCCGTCTTCTCCCACAAGTCTCTCGTGCCTAGGCGGTCGTGTGTGCCAAGTTTCATGCTAAACCGACGCCGTTTGGTGATTTTGCGGTGTTAACTCCTCAAATTCAAGTTTCTTAAGGAAGTAATTTGCCTAAAGTGAAATCCGGCTCTAACTCCCAAACCGGGAACCCGATTCGAGCCCCGTCTTCTCCCACAAGTCTCTCGTGCCTAGGCGGTCGTGTGTGCCAAGTTTCGTGCTAAACCGACGCCGTTTGGTGATTTTGGGGCCTTAACGCCTCGAATTCAAGTTTCTTAAAGAAGTAGTTTGCCTAAAGTGAAATCCGACTCTAACTCCCAAACCGGGAACCCGATTCGAGCCCCGTCTTCTCCCACAAGTCTCTCGTGCCTAGGCGGTCGTGTGTGCCATGTTTCGTGCTAAACCGACGCCGTTTGGTGATTTTGGGGCGTTAACGCCTCGAATTCAAGTTTCTTAAAGAAGTAGTTTGCCTAAAGTGAAATCCGACTCTAACTCCCAAACCGGGAACCCGATTCGAGCCCCGTCTTCTCCCACAAGTCTCTCGTGCCTAGACGGTCGTGTGTGCCAAGTTTCGTGCTAAACCAACGCCGTTTGGTGATTTTGGGGTGTTAACGCCTCGAATTCAAGTTTCTTAAAGAAGTAGTTTGCCTAAAGTGAAATCCGGCTCTAACTCCCAAACCGGGAACCCGATTCGAGCCCCGTCTTCTCCCACAAGTCTCTCGTGCCTAGGCGGACGTGTGTGCCAAGTTTCGTGCTAAATCGACGCCGTTTGGTGATTTTGGGGCGTTAACGCCTCGAATTCAAGTTTCTTAAAGAAGTTGTTTGCCTAAAGTGAAATCCGACTCTAACTCCCAAACCGGGAACCCGATTCGAACCCCGTCTTCTCCCACAAGTCTCTCGTGCCTAGGCGGTCGTGTGTGCCAAGTTTCGTGCTAAACCGACGCCGTTTGGTGATTTTGGGGCGTTAACGCCTCGAATTCAAGTTTCTTAAAGAAGTAGTTTGCCTAAAGTGAAATCCGACTCTAACTCCCAAACCGGGAACCCGATTCGAGCCCCGTCTTCTCCCACAAGTCTCTCGTGCCTAGGCGGTCGTGTGTGCCAAGTTTCGTGCTAAACCGACGCCGTTTGGTGATTTTGGGGCGTTAACTCCTCAAAGTCAAGTTTCTTAAGGAAGTTGTTTGCCTAAAGTGAAATCCGACTCTAACTCCCAAACCGGGAACCCGATTCGAGCCCCGTCTTTTCCCACAAGTCTCTCGTGCCTAGGCGGTCGTGTGTGCCAAGTTTCGTGCTAAACCGACGCCGTTTGGTGATTTTGGGGCGTTAACGCCTCGAATTCAAGTTTCTTAAAGAAGTTGTTTGCCTAAAGTGAAATCCGGCTCTAACTCCCAAACCGGGAACCCGATTCGAGCCCCGTCTTCTCCCACAAGTCTCTCGTGCCTAGGCGGTCGTGTGTGCCAAGTTTCGTGCTAAACCGATGCCGTTTGGTGATTTTGGGGCGTTAACTCCTCAAATTCAAGTTTCTTAAGGAAGTTGTTTGCCTAAAGTGAAATCCGACTCTAACTCCCAAACCGGGAACCCGATTCGAGCACCGTCTTCTCCCACAAGTCTCTCGTGCCTAGGCGGTCGTGTGTGCCAAGTTTTGTCCTAAACCGACGCCGTTTGCTGATTTTGGGGCGTCTTGGATGACATAAACAACCTCTGCGACCTTGACTTTAAAGGAAAATACCTCATCTGTTTTGCAGCTACTTGTTTGCCACCTGTGTTAGGACCATTTGAACCACCATCACCATTTGATTTCCATCTAGAACTGTTGCATATGACACATTTATCAAGATTGGCGTCCTCGTTTCGAAACAACATGCAACTGTTGGGATATGCATCCCACGTCTCATACATGAAGCCCAAATCTGTTGTGACCTTTTGAGCTTTATAATATGAGTCCGGGAGTTTCACACCCAACGGAAACGCCTCATTCAATAACTCAAGCAACATGTCAACAGACTTGTCCGTCCACTGATTAAGCACCTTCAAATGTAGAAGTCGAACAATGAATGACAAAGATGTGAACTTCTGACAACCCGGATACAATTCACTTTGTGCATCTTGAAGAAGTTTGAAATACTTTGCAGTCTTTGCATTTGGACCGAGCTGGGGTTCAGATGCACGGGGATCAGGCCCTTGTGGTTCATCACCCTCAACACTTGTACCGGCATGTGGATTTCCCATAGCCCCTTGTATCATTCCAATCATATCATCTCCAATGTCTAAATTAGCTAATGTTTCATTCTCTCGATTAGTATGCAGAGATATGTAAGATTCCCCATGATTAATCCAATGTTTGTATTTTTTAAAAAAACCATTCAAAATCAGATGCTCCCGTACACCATCTCGTACAAAATAAAATAGTATCGATTCTCACACTTCCTACACGGACAACTGATCATCGAACCTTCAATCCTATTAGTGTAGGCAAACACAAGGAATTCATCAATCCCATTAATGTATTCACTCGACATCCTATTTGGCAAATCAATCCAACTCTTATCCATCATCTGTACACATCCACAAGAATATCTCACCAAAGTAACTCTAAATATAATACCTACACATAAATATTCACTCGACATCCTATTTGGCAAATTAACGAAATGTCTAAAATTCCTATTTAAGGTTTAAATTAATTAAATTAAAAATTTAAGATTTATTTTATTATAAGGGTTAAAATCTTGTTTTTTGTTTTGTATTTTTTTTATTTTCTCTTCAATATTTTTATGACTTATTTAAACATTTGCAATTTAAATTTGTAATCGAACCATTACATGTGTATGATATCAAACCCCCATTGTCAAAATTTTATTTCGTTAGTAAAGTTTTTTCAGACCTCCACTGACTTTCCGTGGTTAAAAACACCCCCATTAGTTAAAGATAAAACTTCATGACTTTATAATTGAGTTTATATTATTATTAAAACTTTATAATTGAGTTTGTCTCATGGTTATTTGTAATTGAATCTTCTTAAACACCAATATAAATTGAGACGATTTAAACAATTAAAGTATTAGTTTAATTTATTTCGTTCTTAAGTTCGTAAACTCAACACAAGTAACTAAAAAATACCAAAAATAATATATTTTTAATGTTTGACTAGCTGAAACTACTAACTGCATTTACTGAGCCAAAACTACGAAAACTAAAATAGCTAACTTGATAGTTATTAGTTCAATGGAGTTGAAATTTAGTGATTTAATCACTGTTTTAATTAAAAAAATAAAAATAACTATTTTGATAGAGATGCTCTAATATAATATGAATAAGAAAATAGTTGTTTGGCCGGATGATGTGGTTGTCTAAATTATAAGATTAAAATTTTTCACATTATGTTAGGTTGCTACTGTTACTGATTTTGACAAACTATTTCTAATTAGAGCATATGATTTGGAAAAAATAAAAAAATAAAAAACTTGAAGGATTGAATGGTAAAATTGATAATTTATGGATGAAATAGAAAAAAAAATGATAATAGTTGAAGAGATATAAATGAAAACAGCCATAAAAATAATTAAAAAAATTAAAAACACTAATTGATAATAATTGATAAATGTTGATAATAATTAAAAAATAAACAGATTTATATATATATATATATATATACATATATATAGACAGATTTATTAATAACCATGAGACAAATCTGTTATATATAGACAGATTTCAGATTTATATACATATATATAGACAGATTTATTAATTAAAGTATGTTCTTAATTAAAGTATGTTATTAATAAACAGATTTATATATATAGATTTCGGATAAACAGATTTATATATATATATAGACAGATTTCAGATTTATATATATATATAGATTTATATACATTGCATATATATATATATATATACACAGATTTATATATATATACACAGACCGAGAGAGAGAGAGAGAGAGAGAGAGAGAGAGAGAGAGCATACGCAGAGGGAGAGAGAGTCGTCGCCGGAGCACCACTCTTGTCGCCGGAGCCGTCGCCGCCGCACCACCGATGTCTTCCTCGTAGGCCGTTTGGGGAATTTGGGGGTGAAGTTAGGGATTTGGGGAGGAGGATCGAGCGGCAGCCAAGAGGAAAAAGAAGGGGTTTTTTTTTTTGGACTTTTTGCAACGGTATGATGTAGACCGTCGCAAATAGAAGGCAAAACGGCGCCATTTGAATTAATCCTTTTTTGCGACGGCAAATTTCCGTCGCAAATGATATATATGCCGTCTCCAAAAAAAAGATTTTTTGCGACGGTTTTATTTACCGTCGCTAATACTTCCGCATTTCCGACCCCTCCGCTTGGTTTCATTACCGACGGGTCAGTACCGTCGCTAAAGGGTATTATTTGCGACAGGTGCAGTTACCGTCGCAAAAAACCGTTTTTTGCGACGGGGGGCGCGGCGTCGCTAAAACTCTGTGTTTTTTGCTATGTTTTCTTGTAGTGGAAGAAAGGAGTGAGAAATAGAAGTGGCGTAAAGTGAAATTTTAAAATTAGCAATGAAGGTATATTTAATATTATGGGAGGTGCAAAATTATATATATAGTCCTAAAAGATTTCTAAATTTTGGGGTGTAATTAAAAAGTGAATCTAATAAAGTAATACTATGGACAACAATGATTGAGATCCCCATTTTTTGAAGACCCCCACAACCCCCTTTGGATCTCCACCATCGATGGTTTGGGCCCACATATATATGAATGGGTCCTATACATACATCAATAGTGGAGATCCAAAGGAGGTTATGGAGGTATTCAAAAAATGGGAGTTTTAAGCATTTTTCTATAAATAAAAGAACCAGGCATAGTATATAACAAGAGATTTTTTTTATTCAGTTCCCTAGCCAATATTTTATATTGGTTTAAGGAAAACTAAAATATATTTTATAGTCAAAAGATATTATTATTATTTTTTTTGGGACAAAAGTACTATTACTGTAGTTTCATAATTCCACCATCTGACTGTCACTAACATGGATTTGGAGTGGCTGGTGTGCATGCTATGTAGCCAAATGAGTCTATTTCAAGGCCTATTTGGATGATCTGAGCCGTTCACATTTTAGAGTACATCGAGTGGAACATACCTGCAAAAAATCAAGTTAATCAGATATTGTTAACCCTTTCATTCACTCACATTTGTATATACAAAAATAAATGACAATTGTGATTTAAAGTATTAAAATGAATAAAATGATGAAAGGGCTAAAGATATCCGATTAACTTGATTTTTTGCAGGTATATTCTAATCAATATACTCTAAAATGTGAACGGTTCGGATTATCAAAATAGGTCCTGAAATAGGCCCATTTGGACGCACAACAGTTGCTGCTGTGCAAGGAGCACATCGACCATCCCAAGTCCTACTAACACCTTCGGTTGCCACCTCTAGTCAATGGAGACCACTTTTGGGTGTTGTTGATGGCAATTTTTAAGTGACCACTACCAGTTGTCAATGACTATTTTCCGACAAAGTGAAATTTCACCCAAAAATAGTCATCGAAAATTTCGGTTTGCCGGTACACAACCACATCCACCGGATCCTTGCATTTTTTTCCTCAACAGTAAGGAAAGATATATATATACATATATATATATAAAGAGAGAGAGAGAGCTGTTAGGTCTTCTGGACCTATTAAGTACTAATTATTAGGCCCTAGGTCCAATGGGGGGTTTTAGGGGGCCTCTCCCGAATTTTTTGGATACTTTCGTAATTTCCTAATTACTTTTGTGTTGTCTTAATTCTATACTTATAAATAGATGAAGATGCACATCTTGTTTTATCTTTGTTGTTTTTTATTTCATGTCTCACCAATCATGGTTAGGGAGTCAATTCCTATTAACTAGTATCAAAGTTTTGGTTTGAGTAAGAGTGATAGTTGCATACGAATGAAAGGTTAGAATCAATAAATTCAATAGCATAGGTTTCAAAATTTGAAAGATGTAGATTGAAGACTATCTCTATTAGAAAAATCTATGTCAACTCCTTTTAAGGTCGAAACTAGAAAAGATGAAGGATGATGAGTAGAATCTTCTTGATCGACAAACGCTATGTGTTATTTGACTAAAGTTGTTTGAAACATTGCATTTAACATATCAAAAGAAAAGATTACAGCAGATCTCATGGCGACACTCTCAAACATGTATGAAAAACCCTCTACCTAAAGTTTATTTGATGGGCAGATTGTTTAATCCGAGGATGACGAAGGTGTTTCGATGGTTGAGCATCTGAACGAATTCAATATAGTAGTAACCCAATTGAGTTCCATAGATATCGAAGTTGAGGATGAGGTTAGGGCTTTGATTCTTCTATCTAGTTTGCCAGAAAGTTGAAATGGTGCTATAACAGTTGTGAGTAATTCTTTAGAGAATAAGAAGTTGAATTGCAATGATATTTGGGATTTAAGTTTGAGTGAAGAAATTTAGAGGGAATTAGAAGAAATTTCAGGTTTTGCCCTAAATACAAAAGCCACAGGAAGATCATCAAGAAGAAACCGAAACTATAACATATCGATATCCAAACATGGAAACAAGTAAACAACTGGAGAGGGATGGAGTTGCTGGAACCGTGGAAAGAAGGGACATCTAAAGGGAGATTATCTAGTACTAAATAAGAATAAAGGTGATCAAAATCAGAAGCTTACGAATGCTGCAACAGAGGAGATTTGTGATGCCTTGATTATAAGTATTGATAGACCTCTTGAATCTTGGATTTTAGATTCTGGGCATCATTCCATTATACTTCACAGAGGAAAATTATGGAAAATTACATTGGCGGTGATTTCAGGAAGGTTTATCCGACTGATGATGAACCTTTAAAGATTATAGGAAAACAGGATGCGACGATCAAGTTGCCAAACGGATCTGTATGGAAGATACAAAATGTCAGACATGTGCCTAGTTTGAAAATAAACTTGATTTCTGTTGGACAACTTGATGATGAAGGTTATGTTGTAACCTTCATTGGTGATTTGTGGAAAATCACCAAAGAAGTCTTGGTTGTTACTTGTGGACAAAATGTATGCACTCCTTACATGAGAATGAACAATAGGGATGCAATAGCAATTGCTGATGAGAATGAGGACTCAAATATGAGCCAGAGAGGCATGGAGATACTTGCATCTAAAGAGAAACTGTCATATTTGAAATCAATTGATATTGACTTTTGTGAGGTTGTATCTTCGACAAGCTAAAGAGGGTTAGTTTTTTAAAGGATGGCAGAAAATTGAGGCTAGAAAAGTTGGAGTTGGTTCATACAGATGTGTGGGGACTTGCACTGGTTTCATTTCTTGAAGGATCATCTTATTATGTTACCTTTATCGATGACTCAACGAGGAATGTATGTGTTTATTTTCTGAAAAAAATAAATATGAAGTTTATGTTTCTTTTAAGAAGTCAAAAGCCTTGGTGGAGATTGAAACATGTCTCAAAATTAAGTTCTTGAGATCAAATAATGAAGGAAAGTATGACGATAATGAATTCAAGAAATATTGTGTAGAAAGTGGAATCAAAATGGAGAAGACTATTCGAAAGATATCTCACCAGAATGGCGTTGCAAAACGCATGAATGAAACTTTAAATGAACATGCTAGAAGTATGATGATACATATTGGATTGCTAAAAATGTTTTGGGCAGATTCAACTTACATTGTAGCATATTTTATTAACCATGTCCATATGCTCAATTGGATGGAGAGTTACTAGAAGAAGCCTAGAATGGTAAAGGTGTTGGTTTGTGCTTCATATGTGCATGTAGATTATGCTGATAGAAGTAAACTTGACCCAAATCTGTTAAATGTACTTTTATTGGGTATCACATTGATGAATTTGGTTATCAATTTTTGGATGATAAAAACTGTAAAATAATCAAGAGTAGAGATATCATATATAATGAGAAAGTAGTGTATAAAGGATATAGATAAGTCTACATCTAAATCTGAATTTATTACTTGCCATGAGCATGTTGAGTTAGAGGACATTACTGAAAATGATTTCAATAGTAGGATTCAGAATAATCCTGAAAATCTTATTCCGCAAATTGAGCCATATACTCTTAGTCCAAAGTTGAGACGGTTAGAAAGAGAGTCTAAACCTACACAACATTATTCTCCATCTTTACATTATCTGTTGTTGTCTAATGGGGGTGAACCCGAGAGTTATGGTGAAGCTTTGTAGGTTAAATGGAAGTCAGCTATACAGGATGAGATGGACTCACTAATGGCAAATCAGATGTGGGAGTTGACTGAATCACCAATGGCTAATAAACCTTTGCACAACAAGTGAGTTTATAGAGTCAAACAGAAACATGATGGGAGTAAACGATATAAGACCAGATTGGTTGCAAAGGAATTTCAGAAAAAGGGGTTGACTACACTAAAATTCTCTCAATGAGACCGGTTGGGCTTACCTAGCCCGCAATCATTGTGTCTGAATCTCATATTTTAATGAGTTTTTCGGGCTTTGACCAGTCAACAGGCTGGTATGGGCCGGGTTGATCCTATTTAAAAAATAAAACCACGTCCCATCCACAAGCCCAAAATTTATGGGCTAAAATCAAACCAAACTGGGCTCCTCATTTTTCATTACACTTATATTATTAAGTTCTACACGTTTTTTATTCACATATTTTTAATATTTTCATTAGTTATTTTTCTTGTTTACTTTCCAACATAATTCAAGTATTTTGATTCTTTTTATACCTTTTTACATCTCACATAATAAAATAAAAATAAAATAAAATCAAGTAACATATAATACCTAAAAGTGGAGAGGAAACAACGAAAAGAAAAAAATAAAAACTTTAAACATGAGAAGAAAAAAAAAATCAAACTAAACATTCGTCTTACCCATGCGAGCTCTTATGAGCGGAGTTTCTGGGTGGGCCGGGTTTATGGGTGGACTCGGGTTGCAAACTGTAGACACCCCATTTTTGACCGTCCTCAAGACTTGGACGTCACCATTTGAACACTCGGTGATTATCCATGTTTGTGTTCATCTTGAGTTCCCGGAAGCCTTGGCAGCGCGCCTCATCGCAGGACCTCTCGACTCGACTGTTTTGTGCTTGGTTTGACACCAAACACTTGTGTTTTTCCTTTGAGAGGCAAGGTAGGGCTTGTAGATCATCCCCACCCATCACCGGCCATAGCTTGAGGCCACCGACTGTGTTTTGTTGCCACCGGCCAAATGTTTGGCCGGCCGGCACTATAGATGGCCGGTCGGCTATCTTTTTTTGGTCAATTGCATCTTTGGCCGGCCGACTACTGTGCATCTGCTTTTGCAGATATTTTGACACAGCTATCTTGCATTTGGCTCCCCTCCATACACGTGTATGGAGGGATCTCTCTCTTTGGAAGCTTGTCTTGTAAGCTTTACAAGACAAAAAGCTCTATAAGAGGAGGTCTCCTCTCTTGGGTTGAGGGTTAGACATTTTAGACAGCCATTTTAGGGTTTGAGTTCTAGGGTTAGGATTTATACATATTCTATCTCTATACCTCTCTCCCATTTGGCCTTTGTGTGTATAAGTGTGTTTGTGTCTTACTATTGCACACAAACACATAGTGTTACACTTTTTCTTGGTTCTTGAAGGGCCAGAGGTTTGTTCTTGAAGCTTGGGAGCTGTTTTGAGCTCAAAGAAGCTGCTGGAGCTTCATTTGTGAAGAGGGTCTTCAAGGGTAAGAAGTTTGTCCCTTTATTCTCCATTTTTGCATACTATTTTTGCCTATCTTAGAACTATTTTTGAGCTTAGTGTATATTATAAAAAAGTTCTATTTTTAGGCCCTCTAAATAGTTTGTTTAGAGTGTTTTGTGGTTTGGAGGTGTTTGACCCCTCTTAAGCCTTGAGAGGCTCCATTTTGTGCCATTTTGAGTGAGCTCCGAGACTTTGGTATTTGGGCCTCCTCACCACTGAAATCTCGAGGGATTTCAGTGGTAAGGATGGTGCTTTGAAGTCCCAAGAAGGAGAGGGTCACCCCCTCTCCTTGTTGTCCTTGAAAAGGGCCATTTTTGCCTCTTTAATGAGCACCTAGCTAAGCCTCATGTTGACCATGCCTTGGCTATTATTTATGCTTATTTTTCCATGAAATACCATTGTTGTATGTTGGTTTTGGTACACCATGCATGCTTAGCATACCTACCTTGTAATGCCATGTTTAGGCCTTAACATGCCTTAGGTTGTAAACCATTGTTCAAGCATGTTTTAAGTCTAGCTTTGTGAAGCTTTTGTGCTTATTTTTCCATGCTAGAGGTCTGTCCTTAGTCATTTTGGCCGGCCATGATGTGTTTAGTATAGCCCCTTTGCATTTTGGCTTGTTGGCCTTAAGTATGTGAGGGTATAGCATGCGTTACTCGCTTTGATTTAATGGTTTGGCACCATTTATGGCATCATTTCAGTCCCCTTAGCATGCTTGTATGCTTGCCTTGGATGCCTCTTTGATGCCTTATGAGCTTGTGTGGTATGCTCCTTGAAAGTGCATTTGTGCATGCTTTTGAATTCAAGCCATTTAGATGCCATCTAAGTGGTCTTTTGGGCTTTGTTTTATGTGCTAAAACTCTGTTTTTGGTCATTAAATTCATGCCATGTTTGGTCTTGCTAAGTGTAGTTCAATACTTCATTAGCTTACCTTGAATGCTT
This sequence comes from Camellia sinensis, assembly GCF_055761805.1. NCBI lineage: Eukaryota > Viridiplantae > Streptophyta > Magnoliopsida > Ericales > Theaceae > Camellia > Camellia sinensis. The sequence goes on from NC_138975.1 coordinate 95,598,685, forward strand.
GGGCCATTTGTTGCATGTTTAGCCTATCTTGTTTGCTTGGTTTGGCACCATGTTCTTGCATGATTTTCAGAGCTTAATGCATGCCCCATGTCCATGATTATTCCCTTTTAAGTGTGCTTAAAAGATGCCCTTTGATGCTTAAGTGTTTAGGCCTTAACATGTGCATGTGTGCATGTGTGTTTGGTCCCATCTTCTTAAGCTTTGGCCACTGTTTTGGGACCTAACTTAGAGCCGTCCAATTAGTGGAAGTCCATCCCTTGTATGCCATTCAAGTGTTGTTACATTATCCCATGTTTGCATGCTTTGGTTGCATGTGTTGCATGCTTGAAATCATTTGCATTTGGCATGCATTCCCTTGGTCAAATTACTAGCATGTTGCATGATTAGATCACATCTTGCATGCTCTAAGTAGTTTGCATAGTTGTGGCATGCTTGTTTGCCTTGTTGCTTAGGTTGTGCACCTAATGTGCATTACATGTTTGCATGCTCCCTTTTATACCATGTTGCATGTTAGTTAATATGCTTAGGTTGCATTGAACATGCATGCCTTGTCCCTTGATTTAGTGATAGGGATTGGGCCCCTTTGGTTTGTTGGTTTGCATTGCACTTAACATCAAAATGTGCACACTTGGTCCCTTGGGACATCATGCATGGAAATGCGCGATTGATGGTCCGAGAACCAAGGAGCGTGTCCCTTTGAGTCACTAACATGATAAGGGACATGATTGGTGCATATATGGCTTGAATTGCATTGCCATGCTATGCCTTGCCCTCTGCTACTGTTGTCAATTGCAGATTCTGCAGGAACTTTCTGCCGACCGGCAGTGTTCAGTGCCGACCGGCAATCCTTCCTGGGCCGATAGCTTTACCAACAGCCGGTGATCACATACCACTACCGGTGGCCATTCTACTCAGCCGGTGGTGTCTCCCAATGTCCAGGGAAGCAATTCTGGGACTTTGGCAGTCTTCAAAGAGGCAGAGCAGGGAAAACAGAGGCAGCCTATGCATGGCAGTGCACTTCCGAGCAAGACCCGAGCACGCGCGCATCGAACCCTCTTCCCGAGGCCCCTTTTATTGCTTTTCTTACGCTTAGTTAATTTGTTAATTAATTAGGTGATTTGAAATATTTAATTAGCTTGTGAGTTAGTTAATTTGTATTATTCTTTCGTTCCCTCTGAGCGAGGGCGAATTTGTAATAAGTGTAGGTGAGTGTGTGCATGTCTTCCAACCCCCACTTCTTTCTCCCTTTTACTTACCTGCTTTGATGGTTAGTAATAGGTCATGTTTAAATTAGCATACCTTATGCCATGCATGCGTGCATCCATGCATTTGTCTCGCACATACCAGGCTTGGTACATCATGTTAACTACATTTGTACTTCAATTCCAAACTGAATACGTGCATCAATTGATTGCATTTCACATGCCATGTTTAGGTTAGCCAAGCCTACTCTAATTGCATCCTGTATGTGTTGCATTAGTCAATTTGACATGAACTAGGACCATGCATGTTGGCCAACTAGTTTATTGTTTTGGCACGGAGTACGATGTAAGTATTTTCATGCTTTAGTATATCGCATGCGTATGAATGCTATCATGACGGCATGCTTACTATGCGGCTAGATGCTTATGTGATAAACTGTTTGAATGCCTGTGGATGAAGGTTGGATTGTCTGAGTTGGAAAAACTCGTTGAAATCCGTATTTTAGCCTACTTGCGAGTAGCAAATTCCAAGGTGCTTTTTTTTTTTTTTTTTAAGACAAACAGATATGCAATACTTATTTCCAAATTAGGCAATCTAGTCTATACTTGTTTGTTGTGCGCATAACATAGTAATTCTAGGCTAATAATTGGAATAAGAACACATAACGTTTTCAAAAAAGGATATCATGGTTAGTAGAGGCCGATCTTCGGATAGGGCGAGAGGGGGTGCTCACAGCTGACCTTCCCCAATCGTACCTAAGTTCCCGAGCCGAGGCAACTTTGGTGATGGCGGACACGTGGCCTTTGGCACCGAGTTAGGGTTTCCTAAATTCTCCCAAAATAAAACATTTAGGTGGCGACTCTGTATCTGGCAAAGCAGTCCACGTTTGGCACTTCTTTCAAAATCTTTTTTCTCAAAACGATTTGCTGGATTTGGACTCTTTGGTTCAGATTAAGAACCGTAACACAAATCGAGTCCGAACTGTAGCGAGGGCCCCCACGCGGGCGCGTCTACACAAACCTTTGTCCAAAGTCTTAAATCATCTTTTATGGGCTAGGACGGGATGGACATTCAAGCAGGCCAGGACGAGCTATAGGATAGGTTGGTTGGGTAGGGTAATATTGGATCTTTTGTTCATAAGCCATTTGAGGACCTCTGGTTGTGAAATTGACTACTATTAGATTGGTGTTGGAAATTGTGGCTAACCTTGAGCAAATGGATATGAAGATAGTCTTTCTCTATGGTGATTTGGAGGAGGAAATTTACATGAACAACCATAAGGTTTCTTGGCATGTGGCAAAGAGAAGTTACTATGCAAGCTTGAAAGAGCTTGTATGGTTTGAAGTAGGCTCCAAAGTAGTGGTATAAAAAATTTGATGGGTTTATGTATAGCAACAATTTTATAAGATTTCAAGCAATCATTGCTGTTATTTTAAGAGGTTTGACAAAAATTATATTATTTTGCTATTATATGTTGATGATATGCTTATCGCAAGATCTAGCATTGAAGTGATAAAAAGATTAAAGAAATTTTAGTCCAACCAATTTGTGATGAAGAATCTTGGAGTTGCAAACAAAATCCTCGGGATGAGGATTCACAGGGACAAGGCTAATAGAACTTTGAAGTTGTCACAGGCTAAGTATGTCAAGAAGGTTCTAAAGAGATTTAGCATGGATAGTGCAAAACTAGTGAGCATTACATTGGCTAGCCACCTCAGACTTACAAAAGAGCAGTCACCGAAGATCGAAAGAGAGCAAGTTTACATGAAAAGTGTTTCATATGCTTCAACTATCAGTAGTATAGTGTGTGTCATGGTTTGTATTAGGCCAAACATAGTACATGTAGTGCTCAGTGAAACAAATCTATTAAAGAGAGGCGCAACATATCGTATTTATGCAAAAATCAGAGAAAATTGTTGTCAATCAATCGAAGAGAGCGTAGAGAGGGAAAGAATGTAAAGAGAGAAGAAAGATGAGAGAAATTATGTTTCGCAAAAATAATCACATACTATTTGTTGGGGTTCACTACAACAAAATGCACCTTTGACGACCAAATTATGGCGACTAAAACTTTTTTGGTCGCCAAAAGTCAGATATTTACCGACTAATTTTCCTATTGGTCGGGAATGTTGTGCACCTTTCGCAAAAATGAAATTTTTTAGTAGCCATATATTAGTTATTGGCGACTAAAATTAAATTTGGTCGCTACAAATATGAAAATAGGCGACTAAAAGATTTTTAGTCGGCGTTTGTCTATATTCCAGGCTACTAATTCTAGTTTTAGTCGGCGTACATAGTCTTTTGCTAACCAAAAAAGTTTTAGTCGCTAAAAAATAGGCTTATTTATTGGGGAACTCTTTGTCGACCAAATAATTTAGTCAGAAAATATATACTATCAATGACTAAAAAACTTTAGTCGTTGTTCAATTAGTTTTTGCCGACAAAAGAAATATTTAGTCGCCAAATTGATCAAACAGCTACAAAAACTTTTGGCGTTATTGACTCTTATTTGGTGACAAGTTGTAGTTTAGTTGCTAAAGGTAGGAAATTCCTTTTAGGGAAGCGCAAATATATTGGCGCCCTCTTCTTTGTTTCACACACACACAGACCACTCACAAACACACAGACCACTCACCACCAAACCTGACACCCGCTCCACCGTTGCACGTCATTGGTCGCCGTTGCTCCCCACCGTCGCATGTCACCACCGCCACCGCCACTGCCGCAAATAACAGGTTTTTGTCTCTCTGTCTCTGTCGCTCTTGGTCCTCCCCCTCTCTGTTGATCTGGGTCTGTCCCTCTCAATCCATCTCTCTCTCTCTCCCTTCCCTCATTTCCCCATCTCTCATACTTTATCTAGGGTTTATATGATTTTTGTAGTTTACTTTTGTGTTGATTTCGTAAATGGGTTTGGTTGAAGTGTTTGATTTGAATGAAATTATGTTATTCTTGACGTCCAAAATGGGTTTGATTTTAGTTTTCTGAAATTATGGGTACTTTGTGTTTGATTTGTATGAAATAATGTTATTCTTGAAGTCCAAAATGGGTTTATTCTTGATGTCCAAAATTATGGGTTATTGTGCTTGATTTGTATGAAATTATGGTCCGTGCCAAGGCACTAGCACTGCAAATATCAATCCTAATCAATAATTTTGTTTATATTTAATTTTTTAAAAAATGATCTGATAACCAAACATGCCCTATTGAGAGTTTCTTAGACAAAAAAATAATAGTTTAAAACCACCATTACTTAGTCTAACCCATATATATGTGTTTGGTCTTGGCTCCCTCCATGTATGAATCTTGGTTCCGTCTCTGAATACTGAGTAAGGTTGAAATAAGTTGCATTGGTCTTAGATGAAGAAAACTAGAGTGGGCTAAAAGTGAGGCATTTGAGTCTTAAGTGTGAGTTCATACATTGTAAAGGCCAAAAAAAAGCTTGATACAGAGGTTACTTGAATAAATTTCAGAAATAGAAAGTTATTCAAACCTTAACATCTATGTTGCAGCAAAGATAAAGCATTTGGGAGCCTCAAGAGAGAAGTTTGTTGTCTTGAGAAGTCACGAGAGGCTTATGGGGGAGTCCTAAGCAGCCTAAGACCTGAGATACTATTAGAAACACGCGTAAGACACTGATATACTATTAGAAACGCTAACATAGGCTGAACAAGTGCATAAAAACTTGCGGAAGAATTACATGGACGAAAGTAGTATGTTTAGAGCTTATTGTTGAAACTTAGCATTCATTGCACCTTTGTGACATGTGGTTGGAAGAATGAGATTTGATTTATTTTATTTTGGCTTGATTTGAGGATTTCTGAATTTTAATAGCTAATTATGTAATTTTGTTTATTTAGGCTTGACATGTAATTTTGTTTTTGTTTTTTTTTTTTTTTTGTTTTTACCAATTGCAAATTGTTTTAGAACAAAAATCTTAATGCCAAGCAGTTCTAATTTTTTTTTCCCCTAAACTCAAGTTATTTCATGAACACACACGAATTTAGGGCAATTGTGCTTATGTTTTTTTATAGGATATAAAACAAGAAGTAGGCACACAAAATTAATTTTTTTTCAAATAACATATTTAGCTTGATGGCTTTTAAGTCTCCTCTGATACTGCCTATGGTGCACTGCAAAGTCCCAACAAAATACGAAGCATGTTGAAAATGTCACACGGATTACCATGTTTAATTTGGACCAATAACCATGTTTGCTCATTTTCAACATAGAGACAAATTTCTTACTAATGTATAGTTTTGGGGAAGTTAACATCTCATTTTTAACTGCTTAATCATTGTTGGAAGCATTTTTTCCATTTATCTTCCATTTCAACTACAAGAGAGGTAGTACTCATACTCACACATGAAGAAATATATTCACTTACGGCTCACAACCCTCTTGCAGGGTTTAGATGGTCATCCTACTAAAGGTAAGAAGAAGTTTATTGATGTGGTACTAAAAGTTCTACACAAAATTCATCATATTGACATTAATATTGTGTACGATGAACGTAGAATTGTTTTCTAAGGTTCCTATTCAAACCTATCACATTGCTGATTATGGGTTTTGTTTGTTATTTTATTTTATTTTTGTTTTCTGTGCTTTGAATAGGTTTTGAGGCGTAATGTTAGTAGACTTAGCAGTGGAGGACCTGGTGTTTCGATACTCCAAAGGACTTCATTCTGATTTCCATAAGGTAACCACATGATTTCAATGAAATATACACTTTCCCATAATTGAGTACGATGAGCTTATGAATATGAGGTAAGTCACTCAATTAGGAGCCCCCATCCAATTGAATGGCATTACTAATATAGCAAAATATGCTCTGAATATGGTCAAGCAATTGACAACATAGATACTTGTTGATACTTATTATTGTCCAATTTGTAAGCTTTTGGATAAGGGGGCATGTTTGTTTATTATTATTATATTCTTCTCCTTTGCACTTTTCTTCTGGGTAGTGTAGACACGCCCTTGGGCCTTACTACAGTTCGGACTCAATTTGTGTCACGGTCCTGTAGCTAATCTCGCGGAGTGCAATGCAAGACCGATGAATCATCAAAGAGTCCAAATCCGGCAAATCATTTTTGAAAACTGATTTTTTGAAAGAAGTGCCAAACATGGATTGCTTTGCCAGATATAGAGTTGCCACCTAAATTTAGGAATCTCTGACTCGTTGCCTACGGTCACGTGTCCATCATCACCAAAGTTGCCTTGGCTCAGGAACTTGGGTACGATTGGGGAAGGTCACTTCGTGAGCACCCCCGCTCGCCCGATCAAAGATCGGCCTCTACTAACCATGATATCAAGTTTTGAAAACATTATGCATTCTTATTCCGGTTATTAGCTTAGATTTACTACGTGATGCGCACAGCATACAAGTATAGACTGGGTCGCCTGAATTGGAACGAAACATCTCATGTTTGTTTTGAAAACGGTTTCCTACTTGCAAGTAGGCTAAAATGTGGATTTGCCACCCTCAGGTGGGCTTAGAAAACATGATGATTTGCCACTCTCAAGTGGGCTTAAAACTCACAATTGATGAATTGTTCCAATCCAAATAACCCAACCTTCACCCACAGGCATTCAGGCAGGTATATCACATAAGCAATTAGCCTCATGGTAAGCATGCTATCATGGCAGTCACTCACACACATGCGGGGATGCTAAAGCATAAACACTTACCGAGTACTCCAAGCCAAAACAGAAAGTAGTTAGAAATCAATGCATGATCCTAACTATACAGAAATGCCTAATGCAACACATGCAAAAATGCAACTACAATAGGCTCGGCTATTCTAAGATGGCATATGATGATGCTACAGCTAACACGTATTCAATTTGGAATTGAAATACAAATGCAGTTAGTATGATGCGTCGAGCCCTGGTGCATGCAAGACAGATGAATGATGCAAACATGCAAGCATAAGTATGCTAATTGAAACATGCCCTAATCTAACCATCATACGCTGGTAAATAAAAGGGAGAAAGACGTGGGGTTGGAAGACATACATCGCACACACGCACACTTATTACAATTGTGCCCTCGCTCGGAGGGTCCGAAAGAATAATACAGTTCGAATAAATAATTAAATATTACAAAACCGTAATTAATTAACAAATTAACTATGAAAGCGGATAAACTAGCATGCAAGCTTATGGACCGCCTCAGCTCTGTTCCGAATGATGAAAGATGCATGCTTGAGTTGCTTGGCACTGAAATCCATTGCGATGCCCCGATTCGCCTCTGTTTACACTTAATCCCGGAATGCTGTGCGAAGCTCCAGAAGGCTGTTGATTTCTGATTTGCTGCAACAGAGAGCAAGAAAGAGGCATGGCAAAGTATTTTCACATATGTATGCATGACTACTCTTCAGGGAGTGTAGTCCTCGATCCTCATGCCACCAATCATGCATCTCGATGCATGATGGCCGAGGAGTCGAATTGCACGACTCGATGCAAAATGAATGCACATATAAACACAACAAGACCTAAACTCCATCATGGGTAATCCGGAGTGTCGGCGACCGGGAATTGAGACACGTTCCGTCACTCGGAGTACAAAACGTCCCTCGTTTCCCGTGCTTGGGCTAACTCCTATCCCAAACACGATGCAAATGAGATGGAATACACAATGCGACTAACATACAACTTGGCATAGGCAATGCTATGAAATAGCATACACAATGCTCGATGTAACATGGCATACACAATGCTCTAACAAGCAACTCAGCATACACAATGCTATGGACCGAAATGGCATACACAATGCACGATAGACTTACACCAACATGAGTGGACCTCAGCCACAATCACATCAGTGGCCATTAGATGAAAATGAGACAACCGAAATGCGTACACACATGCACAAATACCAAGGACCGAACCTAAGGCATCAAATGCTACTCTACCAAAGCATGGCAAGGGATGAAAGATGGCATGGAATAGCATAAATTACAGCTCTGAAACAACATGAAATATGGTCCCGAAACATGCAAATATGGCACACAATGCAAGCTAGGGGGCCCGGGTACTAAAACTAGTGAAATGCGTTACTCTAGAGGTACCCAAAGCAATGCAACAATGGCAAAACCAACCCCAAATAGACCCTAGACAGATCTAAAACAGTGGGGGAAATGGCCTAAAATGATGGCTCGGAATGCAACGGAATGGAGCTCATTCAATGGTCGGTAAATGAGGCATACAAGCCCGACTCTCAAACGCATTTAAAGAGATGAAAACATGGCAACATGGCATTCGTATAAGCTCTAAAATTTGATGAAAAATGACCCCAAGGCATGAAAATACCTCAGTATATACATGGAATGGATCTTAAAACTCAAAGCTAAGCATGGACCTTGAACTACAAGCATGCAAAACTAACATCATTCAACCACGAGACCCAAAAACAAAGCTAGGGTAGTCCAAAATAAGCACATTATTAGTTTAAGGCATAGCCAAAATATGCTAACATGAGGGGCTAAAACAACACGCAACCTAGGCTAGTAAGCATGGTTTACATGGCATGTACATGAAGCATAAGAGAGGTCACCAAACTAGACAAGAATAGGAGCATGATATGTCAAATAAACCCCAAATAACCACTGAAATGCATCCAATGTATGCAAAAATGATGAGCTCCTTTGGAGGGCCATGCAAGGGGTTACTCAATACATACAACAAGAACAATTAACATGGCAAAACCAACTCTGGAAATCAATTATGAAAACCCTAAAACTCACCAAATTGGCCCTGAAATGGGTCAAGGAAGCGCGCAATGAAAGGCCACTTTGAGAGGCCTTGAATGGAATTGTTCTACACATGCATTATAGACATAAAATATGGTCAAAGAGGCTCTGGAAAGAGCTAAGGTAGACCTTGAAACTCACCAAATTGGGCCTAAAATGTGACTTCACAACATGCAAGTAAGGGGCCCTTTGGAAGGCTAAAAGGGCCAACAAACAAGACAAGGAGAGGAGGGGTCACCCCCCTCTGATTTTAGCTCTCAAAACATATCTAAGCCACTAAAAATCCGCTGGATTTTAGTGTCTAAGAGGCCAAACCAAGGCCAATGCAAATGCTCGCATGCATAGCTCAAAACGTGAGGAAATAAAGCATGAAAGGGGGTAGATGACCCCAAATAGAAAAATGCCCTTAATCAAACTTCAAGAGGGTCTCAAAATAAGACCTTTTTTAGTTCATGAAAAATCCCAAAAATGCTTTTAAGTAAGGCTAAGACATCATGCAAAATAAGCCCTAAAAGAGAGATAAGCATACAAGGATGTAGGAGATCTCAAACAGAAAAGTATCCTTAATAAAAATTCAAGAGGAGCTCAAAATAAGGCACTTTACAGTTTATTACAAAGTCCAAAAATCCTTGTAAATAAGGCTAATCAATGGAGCAAAATAATGCAAGAAAAAGGGAAATGGAGACTTACCCTTGAAGAGCAGGTTTCCAGCAACTTCTGGACCAAGATGGGAGCTCCTTAACCTCTGAAAATCAGCTCCAAGATGCTTGGATGGATGATGGAGGTGTTGTACCAAGGGTTGGTGTGCAAATGGTGCAAGAAAATTAGGGTTTGGAGCTTAGAATAGTGAGCAATGGAGAGAGAAGTGTATAAGCCTCTAACAAACTTGTTGAACCCTTGCAAATGAATACAAGCCTCTCCTTTATAGAGGAGAGGCTCCAAAGCTTCTCTAAGAAGCCTCAAATATCCTCCATACACGTGTATGGAGGATGGTCCAAATGCCTCCTAGCTGGCACAGCTGGATTGCATTCAGAGAGAGCAAAAAGCAAGAAGTAGGCCGACTAGTTCAAGCGGCCGGCCGGCCACTCCCCCTTGTCGGCCGACTAGGGGTCAAAAGGTTCAAGGAGAAATGCTGGCCGGCCACCCCAGAAAGGTGGCCTCCCAGATGAGTGCAACACAACTGTACAGTGGAAAACCAGAAAATGTGACCCAAGAGAGAGAAAAACCAGCTTTTTAGCAAGGTTCAAAAGGGTCAAGAAGAATTGATGGTCGGCCTACCCATATTGGTGGCCTCCCAGATGAGCACAACATAATGGTGGTATGAAAAGCCAGAAATTGTGGCTCAAAAGTGAGAAAAACCAGCTTTCTGTCAGAAAAACCAGCTTTAGGAGAGAGAAAAAGAGAAAACTGGTTTCCAAGGGGAAAAGGTGGCCTCCCACCATACTACCACCTCCCTAACAATGAAAATAGGGTCCCTACCAAAAATGGACCAAAACGGATGCAAAACGAGGGTTCGGGGGGCCAAAAAGTGCAGTTCGGGCCCCCGAAAATAGGCTGTTAGGCACCGGAAGTGGCGTATGACCACGAAGGTGGTCTCCCAGGCCACAGTGTCCCTCTAAAGGGAGGAAATAAGGTGTGTGCCAAAAATCGGAGCAAACGGAAGTAATTAAGCGGTCCTGAACCGAGGCACACGGCCGACGGCTCCGAAAACTGGAAACTGGCCTCCAAATGGGAAAAATGGCCTACGACCACGAAACGTAGCGTACGGCCGCTGAGGGATGGTCTACGAGACCTCTCCCTCCCTTCGGGAAGAGAAAACAGAGAAAGCAGGACCTGGTTCGCAAACCGAGGCAAAGCACAAAAAAGCCCTGAAGTCCGGAGGCAAGGCTCGCAGCTGAGACTCTGCAACCTCAGAACGAGCACAATATGCAACATCACCGAGCGCTCAGTTGGTGACGTCTAAGTCTTAAGGTCGGTCAAAAATGGGGTGTCTACAGGTAGACAATTAGTCAAAGGTTTATTTTATTAATACTTTGCTACCCCTTTAGTTCGTATTATTTTTGTATTCTTGTTATTAAATGGTTGTGTTCCTAAATAATGTTGGGAGTTCAATTCATGAAACTGGACTAGTACTCCAGAAGTTGCCATCTCCTTAATTTGGCAAATATTTCTTTTATCTATCATCTTTTGTTCTTTAATGTGCTGCTCTCACTAAGGTTATAATGGATTGGATGTTGAATAGAGATTGGTGTTGGTTCATTAAGGTTATCTTGTCTTTTCGTTTGTGTTTTTTGTTTTTGTTTTTGTTTTTTGTTTTTTGTTTTTGTTTTTTCTTTCGTTTTTGTTTTTTATTTTTATTTTTATTTTGTATGGACAATATTTGGTCTGCAACGTACAACAAAAAAAGAAAGGGGGAAAAAAAGGAAAAGGGAAAAAGAGAAGGTAGATAGGTAAGACTATAAACTAAGAAGAATAATCAGGGAAAAAAGAAGGTATAATTAACTAACATCAACTATGGAACTCCTAAGTTCCTTACATTAGACTTGTAAAAGCTTGATGATTCAGACCAGGGACCATTCTAGATAAGTGGAGATTCCCACAATTATTCTAGGTAGTGGCCTTTTCTGTAAAGTTCAATAACTTACTACTGTTCATGGGAACTTTGAAGTCTAATTAAGAAACACCAGTTAATTGCACAAAGCCTTTTTACTTTTTATGCTTTAAATTGGTCATATAAGTTATATTTCATTTTTCACTATATAGCACGTCTTGTGTTAAGCCATAGTCTGCAATCTTTTCTCATGGCATCATACCTATTATGTATGTCCACTTCCTTGTTCTATATTACCTCAATTTGTTCTATAGCCCATGCCAGGCAAATAGGAAAGATGTATTGCATGCTTTATCATGGTCATTTTTTTACAACTTGCATGTTTCCACAAATGTAAACTCAGGTCATAGAAGATAATAATTTAATAAACCTCATCTGGTGATGAAAAGACATGGTCTTACATTTCAAATAGCTATTCTCATTCTAACTTCTAAGCAAGGGATTCAGATAAACCTACTGCTTAATCATTGGACTATTGGGGTTGAAGCTCATTAAGGTACTTTTTGTTGTCTGCTCCATTTGAGCGATTTTTACACCCAACTTGCCTCAAAGAAAGCAGGGAATTGTGTTTCTCAAGTGCAACTGTTACTGCATCATTCAAGTTGTAGCCTATGATATAGTTCACTTTGTTGACTTTATGTCGGGGTTATCCTTTTTGCGTTATTTGGTTGCTTAGAATGAGATGGAATGGAATGAAATGGTCATTCTTAGACTCCACTATGGAATGATTATTTCCTTAGGATAATGAATGGTGATTCCATTTGTGTAATGTGTTTTTTATTATAATGAATGGTGATTCCATCTGCTAATTGCGTGCTTTAGAAGAAAAACAATAAATGCTAAAGGAAAAGTCTATTGCATTTAATTTATTCCAAATGTTGGCTCTTATTTAGCAAATTGTTTCAGTTATAGTTGTTGTTCTCCCCTTTTTTTTTGCTTTTGGACGGGGGTTTGGATTGATGGTTGGAGATGGCAATCCAACCTGTCCCAAGAGGGGCAGATTTCCATACACAACCTTTGTTTCATACACACATACCCTGCATAGGACCACTCAAGTATTCATCTGTAACGCCCCGATACTATACTATTGATTGTAGCCAAGGGAGAGTCACTGTTAACGTGTATACGTCTACTTCTATAGAATACCAATACATAACAACCATAATAATATTAATTTCAAAAGCTTGTTCCATTACATTACATTCCAAAGAAAATTTAAATCTTCATACGAGTCTTACAAAATATCAAAAGAGAAATTTTTACTTTTCTAAGATAGCCAAAGGTCTCCGAATGTTTCAGGGTTGTCGTCTCCAGCTATATGTTCCTCTTCGGCACCTGGCATAACACGCCGTGAGCTTTGAATGCCCAGTAAACACACACACACCCCAACCCAACCCTTTTTCCCGAGTCCAATACACAATCACAAATATAACATCAAGTAGTAGAGCATGATACACAACGCAACAAATAAATAAATGGTTACAAGTTAACTGTTAGTAAACTAGAAATCCCCCAAAGAGATTTCGTCCTCCCAACCACAAGAATCGGACTCGGATTATTCGGTATGCCCCCGCTTTTGCTGCTTTGTTGCAGAACTAACCTCGGATGCCCACCATCGGTTATATACCGCGTAGCGCCAACCGAAGGGCCTCAAAAGAGACGGTGAAATAGGGCCTTGCCCAAAACCCTCCTCACACCAAACCACCTAGGGTCCAAATACAACCGCTCCGTTTAAGGGTTCCGAAAACCACTTGCGCAAGACTTTAACTTCCAATTAGGGACGCATCTCAACAACCATATAACACATTTTCTCATCTTTCCATTACTCAAGTGCTCGAAAACCCAATACCCTCCCAATTAGGTTTCCCGTTGAGTTACAAGTTTTAAGTCAAGGTTAGTCCAACTTACAAGATAATAATATCCACATAAACATGCATCCTTAAGATGAGAAAGATAAATAACATAACATAACACATAAAATATCTTTCCAAGATATGATCATAACACATTTTCATGAAGACCAGGACATAAAACATCCATACATAACAAATATTTCTAGATTTAATATCACATAAAGATTAAAATGAAAGGCTAGTTTAGATCCTTCACCGGACTCGGTCTTCCTATGAATCGTAGAGAATTTGATCTAGTTTCTAGAACATTTTTCGGAAACGGGTTTGCTTTTCCAGATTTTAAGTTATTTAGAAAACATTCCAGCGCTGTCCAGATTTTGTTCAGACCCGTCGATCGTTACGAAAATTTGATTTTCTTGCAAACCGCTTAATGTTTCTCAATGAAACCAATTTTATTTGAAAGCTAACTCCTTAAGGAAAATTTTGACCTAAAATAGAGGTCAAGAATAATTTTATACATTTTTCTGGAATTTTTGAAAATGGGCTGTAAAAACAGTTTCTAAGGTAGATGTCCAAAACAAGAAGATTTATAAGAAAAGGGTTCCACCCAAAGGAAAGTTTTTGTTTCTTTTGTGAAGAAAACATGCTAACCAGCATATATTTAACTCAAAAAGTTTTCTTGAAGGTGTGTCCTTGGAAAGTTGAGAGATTGATATGGAGAAAAAGATGGTTTTGTACTGAGATGGGAAAATACAAAAGAGATAGAATCAATACTCAACTCTTAGCATTTTTAACACAAGTAACTAATAAATAACATATCTGAAACATTATCTAGAACCCTAAGACATGTATTTGAAAAAGGGAAAATGAAAGAGAAGGTTGTGTTGTGGCTTACATGCTAAGCTTTGAACAAGATGGCTCTCTTCTCCCTTCCTCTTCCTCTCAAAATTCCTCTCTTGTTCTCTTTCCTCTCCTTAGGTCGAATGTGGAAGTGTGAGAGTGTTGCTTGGTGATATTTATAGGCAACCTTGGTGTAGTTGGTATTGAAAGGTTGTCATTATAGCCTACTAGTTAGGATATGAAGGAACCACTACTTGAAAAGTGAAAGGACCCTAGCCCACTAGTTAGGCTATGAATGAACCACTACTTTGAGATTTAAATGAACATTAATTGATATTAAATGAACACTAAACACTAATTGATGTTAAATGAACACTAACTAGAATTAAATGAACACTAATTAGACTATGAATGGACACTAGTTAGAATATGAATGGCCACTATTAAGGATATTCTTGTTTTGATAAAACAACAAAAACAATATTAATCAACAAGATTCAAAATAATTCTCATAACTGAGGGGTTTTAAGCAAATAATTAAAACCTTTTTTTTTTGTTTTTAAAGAGAAAACATTTTTCAGGGCTTCACATCATCACCAAGCATAACCAAGTATTTTCATTGTTGATCAGTGTGATAAGATCCCTACTTCTACCAATTGTGAACCAACAACACAATGACTGATGCTTGACCTTTACATAGTCGTTTGACTCATGTTGTGCAAGTTTTGGTTGTTGCAAGCTAAAAATCTGCTATAAAGGACATCAATATAACACACTGACAATTTCATGTTAGAAGGCTCTTTGGATGTAATGGGTAGCTTTATCGTGACAAATATGACTTGTGGGGACAAACATGATGTAATTAGCACACGTAGGTTGGGAGTTGGAGTGAAAAAAAAAAAAAAAAACTTAAACTTAGTCAAAAAAGATTGTTCAGGAGAGAAAATGCAAATCAGCCCCCGAACCACTCTGTGGATGTCACGGGTAGCTTCATCGTGACAAATAGGACCTGTGGGAATTAGTACATGTAGGTTGGGAGTTGGCGTGGAAAATGCTGTAAACTTAGTCGAAAAAGGCCATTCAGAGCTGAAAATGCAAAGCAGCCCCCGAACCCCTCTATGGATGTCATGGGTAGCTTGTTTGTGACAAATAGGACCTGTGGAGACATACAGGATGTAATTAGCACACGTAAGTTGGGAGTTGGCGTGAAAAACGCCGTAAACTTCGTCAAAAATGACCGTTCGGGGGCGAAAATGCAAGGCAGCCCCCAAACCCCTTTATGGATGTCACGTGTAGCTTCCTTGTGACAAATAGGACCTGTGGGGACACACGAGATGTAATTAGCACATGTAGGTTTGGAGTTGGCGTGAAAAATGCCATAAACTTAGTCAAAAAACCGTTTGGGGCCGAAAAGACAAAGCAGCCCCCGAACCCCTCTATGGATGTCACGAGTAGCTTCCTCATGATAAATAGGACCTATGAGAATAGATGGGATGTAATTAGCACACGTAGTTGGGAGTTTGAGTGAAAAACAACTTAAACTTAGTCAAAAAAGGTCGTTCGGGATGCGAAAATGCAAAGTAGCCCCCCGAACCATTTCAATGATGAGAATGATCGTATAGATAGGTCCATTTATAAAATTCTAGGTGGTTTGGATTGACTAATCAATGGCCTAATTTATTTCATTTTCATAGCTTATATGCAATAGGCAAAACCATTTCAATGATCTCTTAGTACATTGGAACATTTACTCAACAACATGACATTTCTGCTATATGTGACAACCAAACAGGGCCGTAAAGAACCAAACTGAAGAGAAACATACCTGATCTGTAGGCCCAATTTAACCTTATGGTTGACCTTTAATCACATTTTGGTTTGACAAATATGCATTGCGAAGTTGTTTTACAAAGAAATTTTTATGTCATTACTGCTGAATATACTACACAACCTTACATTGATTGTCATTTTTTAGGGGCTAAACTTTTTCTCTTAATTGCTGAATATGTTACACAACCTTACATAATTGTCTTTTTTTAGGGGCTAATTTTTTTCTCATTACTGCTGAATATGTTGCACAACCTTATGTTAAATTTTTTAGGGGCTAAATTTTTTCTCATTACTGCTGGATATATATACTGCACGACCTTACATTGGTTGTCATTTTTTTAGAGGCTAACTGGATTAGTACTCTTGTGCACTTTGCGTTATTTAGGTTCTTAACATTTCAGTAATGTTAATTTCATTTTCAAAATATTATGATTGTAGGAATGAAACTACGTGTACACCTCAACCAAAAAAAAAAAAAAATAATAATAAAAATCTTTTTTACAGATTTAATAACTTTTTTGGCATAGAAATTATGTTCAAATGCTATTTGGAACTAATAATGGGTATAATTTTTGTTTTGTAGATGGCTTTTGGCATAGACGTGTGGATCTTCCATTTTTGTGTATGGTGGACAATTTACACTTTTGAACTATCCCACTTTTTTGTCGTCCTCTACTTTTTGTGTGGAATTTGGATGAATCGTACATATAACTTTTGGTGGAGTACATAATATACTTTTGACATTGAACTTGTATTGTTGTGGTTTATATATTACCTTTTGTCGTGATACATATTATCATCGTAATTTGTATCATGCCAAATGGCCATTTCGCATAATAGTGCATATATTTTTGTATAAAGAGGACATTGTTTTTGTTTGCTTATTTGTTATGTATGAAGTTATTACTTCCAATTGGAATATATACTTGGTTTGTATAGAAATTAAAATTATAAGTTATTCTTTTTTGTTTGATGGTTGTAAGTGAAATATGTGTTATGGAATGGATGGTAAGATATATATATATATATATAGATATATATTGTTTTGTTTTTATACCTATTATAGGTTGCGGTGGATACACACAGGTTGTAGACAAATTAATTGAAAAAAGAAGAAGCAGGAAATGATTTTTTGGTGACTAAACAATTGGTAGCCAAAAATGGAATTAAATATTTTTAGCGACTAAATAATTAGTAGCTAAAAAGAATTAAATCTTTTGGCGGCTAAATGCTTTGTAGCCAAAAAAAAAAAAGGAAAAAACCACTTTTGGCGACTAAAACCTTAGCAACTTAAAATAAAAAAAAAAAGACTTTAGGCGACTAAACATTTAGTAGCTAAAAAAAGTAAGATGCACAAAAAGAAAAAATATTGGCGACTAATATTTTGGTCACCGTAGATACTTCAAGTTTTGGCAACAAATATTTTAGTAGCTGGAAATTTATCCTCATTCAGCGACTAAAGATTATTTTTGTCGCCAATACCTTCCTTGACAATCTTCCCGCGACAAATCCGGCGACCGAAATATTTAGTCGGAAAAAATTTTTAGCAACTAAAATCTTACTTTTGGCGACTAAACACTACAACATATAAGAGTTTTAGAGACCAAATATTTTGGTCTCTAAAAGTGAAAATTTTGTTGCAAATGACATTTACAGACTAATTTTTGTCGTCTTGAGGATTGTCGCTAAAAGGTTGTCTCGAAAAGTCAAAAATAAAGCTTTTAATGACAATTTTGAAAATGTTACTAATAGATAAACTTTTATGGACAAAATAATTTAGTCTCAAAATAATTTATTTTTTGAGACAAAATTTGGTCCTAAAAGGATGATAATTTATCACTAATGTCTAATTTCCATTGCTAAAAATGTAATAACGACACTTTTCGCAACAAAAATATTTGGTCTCTAAAAAATAATTTTATCCTTAAACTTTGGTCTCTAAAATTATAATTTTTTGTAGTGAAAAATTTACTCGGCAAAAGTACATTTTCTTGTAGTGGTTTAAGAGTATGGCTGGCCAAAAATATTAAAGTTGATCCTTAACATTCTTAGATTTGAAATCTTAGAGATCATAATTGTGAAATTCATTTGGAGTGCTTTTAAACTCATTTAAACTTTTGTGGGGGACTTATCCTTAACGATAATCTTGTTTATTAAATTTAAAAAGTTTTTTTTTTTTTTTTTTTTTTTTTTTTTTTTTTTTGGGTATGGGGAGAGAAACATTACGACTTGTTTGGAAATAATTTTAGTTTTTGGTCTTTTTTTAAAACAATTATAAGCAAAAATTCATTTGGTGCTTATTTTTGTTCCAAAAAAAATTAAAAAATTAAAAAAAAAAGTGCTAACAATGTTTAAAATTTCCAAATTTTTATGAAAAAAACAAATATTTTAACTTTTTCAAATTTATTCTCATTTCCTTCTTTCACCACCTCTAGTCACATTCTACTACCTCTAACCACCTCCATTTCTAACAATTATCTCTCAGAATTCATCAAATATATTTCCTTATTTTTGTTTTAATATATTTTAAAACATTAGTGTATATTAAACACACACATATACATACATCCATCAATATCCCTCACAAATTGGCAATATTACGATATGAGAAATTTTTTGTAGGTGGGTCAACCTACATAGATCAAATAATTATACCTTGCATACTGTTAAATAAACTATAATTGGTGTCAGTTAGATCTATTAAATTGTGATCTATACAGAATTATAACCGGATCATGAAATTATCTCTAATAGCACAGTCTTATTATATACATTAAAGTGTGTATAAGTTAAACCATATGTTTAAAGACTAATTATAGATCAATTTGTAATTCTATATTTATTTATGATAGGAAAATATAAAATTGGGATTCTATAAATATGTTGTTAGTCTACTCCCTCCACCTCACATTTCTTTTTATAAGTTGTGTGAAAGAACACAGGAATAGATTTCTTGAGCAAAAGACAACAATCATCAAGGAGTATTGTTTGGATTACTTTCATCAATGGCCTGCGCAACCATTTGTTACATTTATTTTTTTAATTTTTAATCTTGATATAGATACACACATTAGTATAGAATACCCGTGTAAGGCACAAGCAATTATTATAGTAAATTTAAATTTTAAAATACAAATCTTCTAACAAATTATTTTATTTGGTTTATTTTTTAAAAAATAATTTTTATACCCGTGCAAGACACGAGCTATTATTATGGTAAATTTAAATTTAGAAAAAACAAATCTTCTAACAAATTATTCTATTTGATTTTATTTGATTTTTTTAAAATTATTTTTAAAAAGACTTTTGTTTGTTTTAATGAATTTTTTCATATTTTATTCATTCAAATTTTTAAACGGGTGTTTGGTTCAAAAATTCAAATTTGAATTTATTTTGTCCAAAGGTCCAGGTGCTACTTTATTATGTACATAAGGACAAGACAGTGCAATATAACCTAAGCCCCCCTCCGCATTTCACTCTCAGATGCAACTGTTCACTTCCACTCTTAGTCATTTTAGGATTTTTGTTGCTCTCTCTCTCTCTCTCTCGCTCTCCTTGCTCCGTCGATCTCAATTGTTGCTGTTAGGGGTGTGCGCGGTGCAGTTCGGGCGGTTTAAGAGTAAAATTACAAACCGAATGACGGGTTGGTGGATTAACTGATTGACAATTTGCGGTTTGGGCGGTTTTTGACGGATTGGCGGATTGAAGAATATTCTAACTAATTATCATACATTTACATAATATATAATACTAATTTGTGTAATATTTTTTAGATATATAACACAATGTAATTTTAAATAATATGTTTCATATATATAACCACTAATTTATAATAAATTTTATATCTTAAATCTCTCTCACACTCATTTTTACATTGATATTTTATTGGAGGTTAAAAAATATATATGTATTAACTATAGCGGAGCGAAGTGGTTCGGTTCGGTTCGGTTCTGTTGGCGGATTATGAAATTTAAAGTTTAAACCACGATTAGTGGTTAGAGCAGTGCGGATAGATGCGGATAGATGCAGATCGGTGCGGTTTTGACGGATTGGGCGGTGTTTTGCACAGTCCTAGTTGCCGTCATCTACATTGGCGATGTTGTCATTGATCTCAGTGTTTCTAGCAACTACTTCCGTCACTGACGATCGCCACCCTCATCTATTCATCTCTACCAATCTCACATTTGTGCCATATGTAGTTGTCACCGGAGTTTCTACCGCAAGCGTGAGGAGTTCAACCACTTCACTACTACCTCCGATCTCAGATCTGTGGCTACTTCCTTCAATAGCATCTTCTATCATCAAACGCTTTCTCTTCTTCACTATTATCATTATCTCTGTCGCCATCGGCGACCCAAATCATATTGGGATCTAGATCTATGTGAGAGAGGGAGAGAGAGAGAGAGAGAGAGAGAGAGAGAGAGAGAGAGAGAGAGATCTATGGTTGATCTCTCGATCTCAAAGCTGAACTGATCTCTCAACTAGGAGAATAGTTCTAGGGTTAGGGTTTTGGACACGACATTCTCTTTGATGTGCTTTAAAGCTTTATAGGTCAACATTCACTCAAAAGTTTTAATGCGAACTATTTAGGGTTTTACTAGTTTGATGTATTGAGTGTGTAGGTTGTTTAGTTATTTGATTCGACAATTGAATATCTAGTGAAGACAATTGTTACTATTCTATCTTCATGCCATCTCTGGCATTGATCTACTCGACAGGGGGACAACCAAATCGCGATCTCTCTTTCACTTCCCCACCACCGTCGATCTCAAATCTGTCTATGAACATATATATCTATATATATATATATATATATATCTGTGAGTGCATATATGTATATCTATGAGTATGTATGTTTGTATATGTGTGAGTGTGTGTATGCATGAGATAGATCTAGAAAAAAAAATAAAAATTAGACATATCTGGAAAAAAAATTAAACAAATAAGAAAATAATCTGACAGATAAAATCGTAGCAGACACAGACATATAGAATTTATGAAAAAAAAAATTGAACAGATAGATAGATAGGAAGAAAATTTGATTAGACAGTCAAAACATTTAAACAGATAGATATAATTTTAAATAGATAAATAGAATTTAGGAGAAAACAATGCATAGAAAGTCAAACAATTTGAACGGATAGAAAAAATATTTGAATAGATAGACAAAAAATTTGAACAAATAGAAGAAAACCTAAGTAGATAGTTATAAATTTAACAGATAGTCAACGAAAAGTCAAACAGATAAAAAAAATGAAATTCGAAACAAAATTTCATCCAAGACTTCTTTCCAAACTATTTCACAAAATGTAAATTTCTCACCAATAAAAAATATGCACTAGACCTAATGCTTTATATTTTCCTTTGATTAGATTTATCACCAATTTTGTCTTTTTAAACCCAAATGCAGCTAAAAAGTAAAATGAATTGAATAAACTATTAAAAAAATTCGCTGAAAGCAAAGAAAAATCTTGGCAAATATCTGTATGCATTTCTGTTCGATTTTTTATTTATTTTAATGATTTTATTTCATATTTTAGTGTTATATATATTGTATTTATTAAATGTACCTAATTTTAATCCATCTAAAATGTTTTTTTAAAAAAAAAGAGACTAAAATATGAAGAAAAAAATGATTCATTTTTTTTTGAGAAATAAATCATACTTACATAACAAATGATATATTTTATTAATAAATAAATCATTAAGTCAGTTAATAATTGTTAATGATATGAGAAATATATTTCAATTAACAAATTTGATAATTTTATTCTCGCATACAAGAATAGTTAGAAATTTTATTTTTTTTGTTAAATTAAAAATTCTAACAAAGAGTAGTTACAATTTCTAAAATTGTAAAGGACAATTTATATTTTAAACAAATTTTAAGAATGTATTTATAATTTAGCAAAAAACAAAAGATCCATGTTTTACAACTACCCAAGATTCTTTACATAATTTCGAAAAATCTTTCATCTAAATTAATCCCATCAGCTAAAGTGAAATGCAACTTTTATAGTATATAGATAGAGACATATTGGTTTAAAAATAAAAATAAAAATAGATAGAGACGTAATGCACACACACCTTTAAAAGTAACTCTTATAGTATATAGTTTTTATATTTGTGATATTTAGTTATCATTTATTGTGATATTATTTATGATTTATTATAATTTAGTTATGATATTATTTTAATTATAATTTAAGAGTTTTTTTAGTTATACCCTATGTGGTTTTTGGTTAATTTTTTATTTATTTTTTTTATAATTATAATTTTCAAAAAATTGAGTCATGACGTTTGCCATGACACAAATTTCATAACCTACATACATAGAGACCAAATATAAAGTATGGAAAATTTTAAATTTACATAAACTTCATGTAAAAAATTTGACAAAAATGATGCGGCAATACTATTATTGTCAATAAATTTATCTTTAATAATTTATTTTGAAGTGAATGGAATATAATAAGTCGCATTATTATACATGAATTATTTGTTTGTATAATATTACTCATTAATTAGATATGTATGTATAGTTATGCAAATATGTATAGTTATAAACGTGGACGGTGAAAGCGTGGATGCAACATGGAGAGAGAGTCAAGGATGAGGCCCTGTTATAACTAGTAGAGGGCAGCCCGCCTTGCTGGACGTACGGCCATGGGCCATTGAAATCAAATCCTCCAAATACACTCCAACGTGCGCCTCTCTCTCTCTCTCTCTCTTGACCCCAGCCCCCACTCTCCATTGACAACCGAGTATTCCCATTTCCTTTTTCCTTCCTTCCCTTTTGCTTTCTTCGTCATGCTTCTTGACTCTCTCTCTCTCTCTCTCTCTCTCTGATTATACAGCTATAGATGATCATGTTCTAGATGTCTATATATAGATATGTTGTTCAACAATTATCATTCTTCTCAAGTCTTGTACCATCGTTTCTTCCCACTCCCTTCAATTATACAGTCTCTCTCTCTGTCTCTCTCCCTCTTTTCATTTCTTTCATTTCTTCCTCTCTCTCTCTCTCTATACTCATTTTTGTTGTGTTGTGGAGATGAAGAAGAGCAGCAGTACTCCGGAGAAACTTGATCGCAAGACGGTTGAGAGAAATCGGAGAATCCACATGAAAGCTCTTTGCGTTAAGCTCACTTCTCTCATCCCTCCCAACCATTTCAAGCCCTCCAAGGTACTCTCTCTCTCCCTCTCTCTCTCTCTCTCTCTCTCTCTCTCTCATTTAGGAGACAATAATGCCTTCAATATACTCTCAACCCAAGTTGAATGGCTAATGAGATCATAAACAAACAAAGGCTGTTGTGAATTTTAGAACTAATTTGATTCCAATCTTTTTTCCCTTCTCAGTTTCGATGTTTTATAATTATGATCAAATATAGCAGTCCCACTAGTTAATCGAATTACACTATAACCAGTAGGTCTTAAGTCTGATCTCTTTTTAAAAAGACAAAGGTTCCCAGTAATTAAGCCATTTTTACACGATTAGGGTTTGGGTAATCATATACAGACAACAGAATTTCTGCACAAAAAAATGTGATCATTTATCATTTCCAACTCAAACGCCCTTTATGATTTATAATTTTAACATTCCCATTACCAAATCTTTGTCATTTAATTTTTTTTGTAAAACTTTGTGTTTGAAATTCATTTCGTTAGGGTTTTCTGCTGACTCCTCCATTTACACTGAAATTTATTAATTCCTATATGGCATAATAGTAGCATAGCCTAATGCTGATTAATCTCATCTGTAATTTTCTCCTCTAACTTGGAACCACCTTAGAATATGTTACTGACCAAATATTTTCCAGCATACATTTATCTGTTATGGAGAGTTAATATTATTATTATTTTTTTTGATCGGCAAAAAAGAGACTTTATTGATGTAAAAATCTAGTACAAGGTACAAGACAAAAAACACCAATAAAGAAAAGGAGAATGGAGGAGCATCACAATGAGCTAAGTCAGCCCAACTAGGTTGGCACCAAAAAGTCCATCCTATCATTCCGTAGCACTCCCAAGTTAGTGAGGCACCAACGAAAGGAACATACCAAAACACCAAACCAATGCTTCTAGACACCAAACCAAAGCTGCTGGACATCATTTGCAAACCAGCAGCAGCCATTCTAGACCAAGAACAATCCAGAGTAACCTCATAATATTATTAGGAGTGATGGTACAAGTAACCTCATTTTTTTTTTCTCATTTTCTCACTTAAAAAGAAAAAGCAATGGGGTCTACGTCAATAAATAACTATGAGACTCATTTACTTGTGTCTAAAAATGAGAAATGAGAGAAAAAAAAAAAATGATTATATGTAACATTTTTTCTATTATTATTTGTATTTATCTCCCTCATGCATGATCAAACTTTCTTCTATAATCAGGCCAAACAAGTACAAATATTTTTGGGCCCAGTACTTTAGTTATAAGACTAGGAGTAATTTGAAGACATATTACGCGGACTGATAAAACAACTTGGAATAACCTCTGAATATGTTATTGACT
Source organism: Camellia sinensis (assembly GCF_055761805.1). Lineage (NCBI taxonomy): Eukaryota > Viridiplantae > Streptophyta > Magnoliopsida > Ericales > Theaceae > Camellia > Camellia sinensis. Next base: position 95,623,289 of record NC_138975.1, read on the forward strand.
ATGAATAAAAAAAAATGTTATTGACTAAAAAATATTTTCAGCAAGCAAAGACTCCCACACACATGTAGTAGTATATAGAGTAAAGATACATAAATACAAAATTCTTACAATTTATTGTACAAATTATAAAAATTCTATTACTACATCATTATTCGTATGGTATTTTCCATATGAACAAAATTTTTCAATGTATATCTAACACCCTGATACAATTAATCCCTTGAACACTCAAAGGATTTTTTTTTGTGTGTAATCTTTTGTCCCTAAGAAGGACCATCGATTCATATTGTTTCGCTCACTCGGTACTTCTCACCATACTAAACTTCAATTGTTACCGATTTTGCTTCACTTAGTTTGATGCAGAAAGGTTTTGATAATGACAATTGCTCATGTCAATAATTTGATTTGAGAAACACACATTAAAAATATCAAAGGATCTTGATATTTGTGCCATTTTGATAAAGTCAGGCCGTGAGGGGGACCATTGTGGAGTACCTAGTGGCTTTTTTTTTTTAGAATGGATTTAGCATTTACCTATTTTTATTAGTTTCCAAAATTGAAGCAAATAATGAATCTGAAATTTATTTCTTCCAAACTTCCAATTCGGATCCACTCTTTCTGCTCCTTTGTCATCACAATAATTTGTTGTTGGCCTTGACTATATCTTGAAAACAACTTAGTTTCTAAAATCTTGTTTGTATTAGTTTCTAAAATCTTGTCTCTAGCCCTTTTCATTGAACATTCAACAATTAGTTACTCGTTCATTGAGATTTATTTTGCATCAAATTGTATAATTTTACAACTTAATTTCGTAGTAGGCATTTTGAGATATTATTTTGATCAATTTTAGTGTAAAAAAGAAGATGCTGATACTTTAGAATGAAATCAGTTAAAATGAACTTGTCTAGTGCAACTGAAAAAAACTTTACATACGAAATTAATTGTCTTTTCACTTTCCTTTCCACTTCTTCATCCAAAACATCTGAATCACGTTTCTAAAAGCTAATCTAGGGACCATTAAGAATCATTCTTCAATTAAGATGCTTCCAAACACTCCTTGCCAGCTCTTTGAATTATTTCAAGCTTAAATACTCTTCCGGATGTTCTTGCTTTGAGGGTTTCTCTTTAATTACAAGTCACTGCCTGAGGAATAGTCATGAATCATAGTTATGTAATGTAAAGGTTCCTTTTTTTTTTTTTTTTTTTTTTTTTTTTTAAGCTGATAAAAAAAAAGGAAGATCTAATTTGAGGGAAATCATATAACCTCAAAAGGTGATGAACAATCATAGTAGCCACATTGATGGCTACTACTACATATCTCTTCTGGATAGGACTATAAAATGAACCAAACTATTAGAATTTGATTTAGCTTATACTTAGTAAAAATATTGTTCGAGATTATCTTGTCATGTAAATAATTGAAGATTGAACATATTTTAAAAATTATTAAATTGTGAAGTCGGACTTGAACAACCTACTACTTCACTCGATTCGGTTATATGAGTTCCATCCAAAAGTAAACAATTCATTCTTAAATATATTTTGAAAATCATTAAATTTTCAAGTTAAATTGAAATTTATTACTCAGTTTATTTTCAACCCTCCATGTGGACTAGTAGTCACTAGTCTTTTTTTTTATTGGCAAAAAAAAAAAGAGGAAACTTTATTGATGCAAGAATCAAGTACAAGCTACAAAACAAGTTAGTCACTGGTTAGGGAATACTAAGCCCCTTTTATTGACAAAGAACTTGTTGAATTTTCAATATTTTGAATGGCGGTCATGATTTCATTTTCATGGCCAAACTTATGTTTAAAATTTTGGCTTTGTGGTCAATCTTATTTCATTATCTGTGAGTTATGCAAGTTCAAATTGTCATGCATGTTGAATGTTTTGCACATCAATCTATGGTCATTTTCACATCTAACGTTTTTTTCTGCATCATCATTCATTTTGATATTTTGTAACAACTTCTCCCTTCTTAAATGGGGAATGATGTATATCCAAAGGAGTAACCATGGTTTACAGTAATGATGGCAATGGCGGTGACAATGATACAATTTTAGTGTATTGGGCGTAGAATAGCAATAGCGAAAGCACAATTCATGAAATTTTATGGTGACACATATTTTATCTTTATTAGGATTATTTTATTTTATTATTTTATTTATTTTTATTTATTTATTAAGGTTTAGTGGGTTTATGCAATTTATTAACATGATTCAATCAATGTACTAGCTCTAGTACGGCTTTTAATTCAATTTCACATACTTTTTTTTCAATAATTGATGATTTCATGTGTCAGAAATTCATGTGTATACAAAGAACCACGTTGTATATTTATAGATTATGCTTCAAATATTATAGATTTAAGCTTCTCTCAAGTTTTTTGCTGGTTTACATTGAGGAAATAGCTTGAACATTAAAAACAAAATGTTGTCTAAACAAGAATGGTTGCGTCCTATAAAAATCATTGTGAGTAACAACAGATCAAGGTTCTAAATCGCGGTATCGGGTAACGTAACGGTATCGATCGCGGAGTATCGGTATCGGTAGTATCGATCGGTACGTATCGGGAATCGGGTGTCGCGGTGGTGAAATTTTAAAAATCATTTCAAAGGTTTTTTAACTTTTTCTTTCCCGTACCGGTCCGAACCGGTGAGTATCGGCCCGTCGCGGCTTGTGTAACGGCTTGTGTAACGCTTACAAGCCGATACGTACCGGGACTCAGCCGATACTCCTGCGATTTTTAATCTCAGTGGTATATCGGCCTGTATCCGTCGCGGTACCCCATTTTTTCGATACGTATCGGCCGATACGTAGCGTATCGGCCGATATTTAGAACTATGCAACAGATACTACCAAAAATCTTCTTTTATCCTCATATTATAGTACAAAATAGTACATTTGAGTTTCTCTTTTGTTTCTATGCTAGTTACATGGACGTCACGATTTCGACACATAATAATTATTTTTTCCCGAAAAATAACAATTTTTTTAGGAAATGCTATCACAACATGATCAACTTGACCAGGCTGCCACATACATTAAGCAATTGAAAGAAAGGATAGAAGAATTGAAGTCAATGAAGGCATTAGCAATGAGTAGTAATAACACCAACAATGAAACTACAAATACAACGACATATGACTTCAAACTACCCGTGTTTGAATTAAGGGACTTAGGTTCAAGTTTAGAAGTGCTTCTGATCAGTGGGTTGAAGAGGAACTTCAAGTTGTATGAAGTCATTAGTGTTCTTCAAGATGAAGGAGCTGATGTAGTGACTGCTAGCTACGCTACTGTTGGTGATAAGGTGTTCCATACTATCCATGCTCAGGTGATTACAAGTTTATTTCCTAAACCCTAAACCCTCCATTTTAGGGTTATTTTGGCGTTTTTTTTTTAATTTTTATTTTATTGTTTAAGCTACAAAAGTTTATTTCAATTTGACACACTTTGCAGGTGAAAGTTTCTAGGGTTGGAGTGGAGACTTCAAGGATATGCCAAAGATTGCAGGAATTGATCATTTGTTGATTTATTCTTCTTTTTCTTCTACTATGGCTACTTTGTTTTTCTCAGGCACGCCATACATGAAGAGCGAAACTTGACGAGGGAAAAATTTAAGACAGTGTTTGGATTTTGATTTTGTAGAGAGAAAAGAAATGGAAATGAGCATAACATACATATATGTTTTTGTGACCTTTTTTTTTTCTTTTCTTTTTTTTTCAAAAATTTAAGATGCAAACATAGTCTAAATTTCCAACTTGTTAGCTATCAATAGATTATGTTACATGTGCTTAAGTTATTATATATATTGAAAAACCTATGTAATCGTGATTCGAAATAGATTTAATTGCAACCATTACCAAATAATCAAAACTAACAGTCTAAATCATCTAACACGTACGAAAGTGATTTAAATTATTGTTTCACAATTAATAAATCGACATAAACGATCTTTATGTACAAAAAATCATAGTTGAAGCACTTCCAATTGTGATAAAAAAAAAAATTACAGGCAAAATACCACTAATCAATCCACTATGAAGAATGAAAATACACAAGATTACCAAATAATTTATCCAACACTCTGTAAGATTGTCTTCAACAACTTGTGCCTCTTTCACCAACGCCTTCATCTCGTAATTGATTAGTCTGATGTTGAATCCACAACACCTACGTCGAATCCACGACAACAAGTTGCTCCAAATTCCTTCGAAGCCTTCACGCTCGAATCTTCAAAATCCGCCGAACAAGAACTCTTTGACATGAATGATCAAACACCCATTTGGTGTAAACAATTTAGACATGAGATAAACTCACAAGACATTGAAGGAAACAAGCAAAAGAACCTCCAGAGAGAAACCCTAACCCTGAAGAATATGATCTGGAAGATGTAACGCAATATCTGACTTCCAGAAAGCTTTATAGACAACAGAGTCGTGAAGACTACTCGAACCATGGAATGGTTGCAGTGTGACTCAAGTGCGTGAAATCCATGAGGGCCTTCGCTCGAGCGGTAAAAGCTTTGCTCAAGCTTAAAATCAGAACTTCAAGTATTTTTACAAGCGCTTGAAACTTCTGAGAAATCAGCTTTTTCGCTCAAGCGGTAAAAGCTTCGCTCGAGGGATCAGGTAAAAAACTCAGGCATAAAGTACATTTGAAACAATGTTTGTTTGCGGAATTGACTACACAAAGAGACCTAACAATCTTCCCCTTTGGCAATTCTCGGACAAAACATTCTATCAATTATTCCTAACATACACATGTACTAGACACAAACACCTAACTACTCTAAACCCAGTGCTAAGAAAACCACCTGTAGAGATTATAAAACACCACAAAGAAACAGCAAATGACAGAAATAATAAACATAATCCAAGCAAATGGTCATCCAATGACAATTCATAATACATATACCCATAATATCCATATCCACTCCCCTCTTTTTTGTCCGGGAGAGACAAAGTTGCACAAAATACTATCCAAGAGATAAATAATCAAAAACTCAAGTGGGAGAAAAAGAGACAAAACATTTCCATAGATAAACAGAACAAAGATAAAGAAAACTAAAGCATGTCCATTGCAACAGTTGAGTTTAGGTGACCGCTCAAGTAGTCATTTGGTCGCTCGAGCGTAGATGCTCAGCTTCCAGTATCTTGCATGTTTGCAGGCGAGACTACTCGAGCGATGAAGTGGTTGCTCGAGCGCAAAAATCTAGGCTCCTAGTATTTTCACTATAGCTCTGCAAATCTTCTAGAATATTGTGTTTACCGCTCGAGTGGTGAAAAGTTCGCTCGAGTGGCCTAGTTGGGACAACTCACTTAAAATTCTATCAAACACTTTTTTTTCTAACTTTTTCCAATTCTTCTCTCTCTCTCTCTCTCTCTCTCTATAACACCCTTCCTCCGAAACCCTAGCCCTAAACACTTGATTTTCCTTGATTTCTAACAAGATCCACCTTAGATCTTCAAAGAGGGTTGAAGAACAAACCTAGATCAACTGTATTACCTATTGTTTTCTCATTTCTTGAAACTTGAAGTTGGGTCTTCACCTTTTTCCTTCAATCTTGAGATACGGGTACTTTTAACTTGTTATATTCTTGATTTGATATATATATGGTAATTTCTTAGGTATAATATGGTATAAGATGTTTTTGTTAAATTAAAGTGGTTTGCTAGTTAATAGGAGCTTGTATCTAAAAATTTTAAGAAAGATTGTAAGAGTTTCTTGTTGATTCTTTATGTTGGGAATGAATATTAACTTTTATATGCTAATGCGAGGAAAGCCCCAATTTTTTTTTTTTTTTTGAAAAAAAACCCTAATTTTCAAATTTGATTTAATAATGGGTTTGGTCCAATTGACTCATAACTCTTGAAATTGGGTGAATGATTATGGAAATGGTATTGAGACATATATTATTGAATTTTCTTGGATATATATATTAAAATAGATGAATATTGAGATTGTGAAAAATGGTGGGATTGGAGAAAACCTTTATTGTTGATACAATTACCTATTGTTGTGTGTTGAACAAACCTTAGGAAAATTGGATTTCAAAACTCAGGCATCTTGTGCATTATAATTTTCTCATGTGATTTTACAATCTTGTGGATGTTTGGAAAATGTCAAGCTGGTAAATAGCATATGAGTTTAGGTAGTTGAGTCGGTTTTGATAATTGAGTTGTGTATTGTATTTGGTACTCATGCAAGGAGTCAAGGTGCCCAATTGCCCTGTCTGCGTATATTGTCAGACGAATGTGGGAAATGTTTTTGGGTGTCCAAGAGCCTACCATTTATAGAGTTGGCGAATGTGAAAAACTTGATTTTGGATGTCCACAATCCCACTGTTTCAGGTGTCGGCAAAAGTGGAGAGGGAAAGGTTTTGGGTGCCTATTGCCCCACCGTTTTTAGAGTCAGCAAATGTGGGAATATTTTTTGTATATAAATCTATGTATTTATGTGTGGTTTTGAGACTCTTGCTTGGGACGTTAGAGTGAATTTACCACCCCATGTTTGTAGATGAGACTTTGAATAGAAATCGTGCATTTAACATTTTTGGTTTTAAAAGAGAAAATATGGATTTTATTCTAATAAGTGCATAGCATGATCATATGTATCTTAATTATTTATATAATTTGTTAAATATATTTTCTACTAGGCACTACCTCACCCAAGAAACTAACAATTTTTCAGGAAACAATGTTGATGTGCCACGTAAGTGATTGGCTTGGGAAAGGATGTTTGATGAGGGCACGAAAGCTCTCCTTTGATGTTTTGTGTTAAGCCTTGGGCTATTTTGTTTGGGAATCTAGACTTCCATTTTTCTGTATTCAAGGACACTCATTGAAAAGATGTTTGCCCGTTTAGCTCTTCTTTTAAATTGTCTCTTGTCATTTAAACTATTTTATTTTGTTGAGAGATGTAAACAAACAATGATGAAATCACTGGAATAGTTCAATGGAAAATAGATGGCTATGGAATTTATTTTGTCATTATTATGTTGGACTCTCTCTCTCTCTTCCTCTCCCCTGTATTGGAGAAAACCAAGTGAGCATTTTTTATTAAGGCAACTTAGATTCTGGGGTGTTACAATTTGGTATTAGAGCTAAATGGGTTTGAATATTTGGAGCTCGCGGGATGTGGCTTATGCCACAATGGGTTATCATGCTGGGATGAAATGTTAGTACATCATATATTTTTTGCGTTTATGTGACTATGTGGGTATGGGATCAAGTTTGTAAAATATGATTTGCGTCCATCACTCTCATCAAAGTCTCTATGGAAATGCACTTGATCAATGCTTTTTCCATTTGGAAGTCCTCGGGTGTCGTGGAACGATTCGGTATCTTAGGAGAATGATTCGTATGTGCTTTACGTGTTTATGTGCTTGTGTGGATTACTTTATGCTAAGTGAATATATGGATAGGGTTGTGATTGTTCAAGTGTGACACGTGGGTTGGCATGTGAGTGCATGAATTGAGAGTTAATTCCTTTCTTTCTTACTTTTTTATAGGATGTCTAGACGTGGCAAAGGCCGTAGCTGACCTCGCCGGGGTGGGCGGGGTATTCCGACCTGACATGATCTTCCTTCTTAAGAAGAAGGGGTAGGACAAAACAACGTGACCGCTCCTCCGGCCCAAATACGATGGGCTCACTAGCTTGAGAAATTGATGGGGGGCTCTTTGAGAGACCATAGACATACTCCAAGCTGAATAATCAACAAGGACAATAGAGGGAGAAACTTGAACCTCCTTCTTGAAGAAGGAATTCTTTCACTCTAACCCTATCGATTTTAGCGGCGGGGTCGATCCTATGAAGGCTGATGAATGGTTAGAGCAGATTGTTAAGTCCTTTGAGATTTTAGACATTCGTGATGGAGAGCTCCCAATAGCGTTGGCAGCTTATCAACTCAAAGGGAAGGCCGGACAATGGTGAAAATTTGTTAAGATGAGGGTCGAGCACACTTGAGAGGCATTCACCCATGCCTTCCAGGATAAGTTTTTGCCTCCCACGGCTAAGGAGAGGTTGAGGAAATAGTTCAAGGAGCTTAGACAACTTGATACACTGGTAGCAGAATTTGAGGCCACTTTTACCAGTTTGGCACACTTTGCACCCGGGCTTGTGGCGATCGAGGAGCATCGATGCTTAGAGTTTAAAAAGATATTGAGGCCCAAGATTTTGACGAAAGTAATGGGCAACATGTTTAGAAAGTATGATAGGATGGTTGAGGCAGCGACTTATGTAGAGATCATGTTAAAAACTGAGGAATCTAGACTGAAACATAAGAGGTCAGGTTATGCGGAATCCCGGGGTGACACAGGATCCTCTAAGAAGTTCAGGGGTTCTTCTTTTTCTTCCTTTCAGTCCTTACCCCAACAGACCAAGTCTTAAGGATCTGTTTCCATGAAGAGTTCGAGAAACACGGGTCCTAGCCGTATTACTTGTTTTAGATGTAGCGAATAGGGTCAGAAGGCATCAGAGTGTAAACAGAACCTTAACCATCAACAGTCAGCTCATTCTCAAAGCCAATTCAGGAGAGGGGTCAATCACCTGCATGTTATCATTGTGGACAATTGGGGCATATGAAGAGGTCTTGCCTACAGTTAGCCGGGATAGAGAGTGCTTTAGGGTCCCGACAGTCTGGGGGTAATCAGGTAGGCCAGGGTCAAAGACAAAATTATTAGCCAGTCCATCATAGGCAGGCATCCAGGGTGGTGCAAGGGGTTATTTTTGCATAGTTAGTGTAACCAGCCTACATTTTGAGGGGTGATCAGAGTGAGTAGAGACCACAAAGGCGAGTTTATGTTGTTATTACTTCTGTGAAATCTTCTAGACCATTGGTGATGACAGGTACATATCTTACTTATAATACCTGGGCCAACATATTAATAGATACCGGAGTATCGCATTCATTCATAGCATCGGGATTTGCATCCATATTGGGCTTAAAGATTGAACAACTAGAGTCTTCATTTATGATAGAGTCACCACTTGGGAGGTCATGTCCTCTTGGATTGGGGGTGTCGGGGGTGCGTGATGGAAGTCGCTGATTGCCAACTTTCTTTCAATCTTGTATTATTAGATATGTCAGGTTTTAACATCATCCTTGGTATAGACTGATTGTCTTCTTATTGCGCCATCATAGATTGCTACCATGTGAGAGTTACTATGTGTATAGCAGGTGGGGACTATTTTTATTTTCTGGGGAATAGGGCCGATGGTGGGTTGTCGCCGTTATATGACCCGCGAAGTTGAGGCAAACTTAGTTTTCTTCTTGCAACCATTGTGGATGATGGAAGTGGTGTGGTTCAAGAGGTATTTCCTAGAGTGGTTTGTGAATATTCAAACATTTTTTCTTAAGATCTCACCAAATTGCCACTTCACCGCGAGGTTGAGTTTTCTATAGATTTGGTACCTGGCACGACACCCATCTGCATGTCACCTTATAGATTTGCACTAGCAGAGTTTCTAGTTTTGAAGCAACAATTGCAAGAGTTGTTAGACAAGGGTTTTATACGCCTTATTACCTCGCCTTGGAGGGCATCGACTTTTTTTTCCAAGAAGAAAGATGGTTTGTTGCGGTTATGCATCGACTATCGCAAGCTGAATAGGGTCACATTGAAAAAGAATATATGTTGCCTAGGATAGAGGATCTTTTCGACCAACTTAAGGGTACCTGATGTTTATCAAAAATAGATTTAAGATCGGGTTATCGTTAGTCGTGTGTGAAAGAGGAAGATATTCTGAAGATGACCTTTTGTACTCAGTATGGTCATTATGAATTCCTTGTTATGCCATTTGGTTTAACCAATGCCCCTGCCACTTTTATGGACTTAATGAATCGAGTCTTTTAAGACTATCTTGATAAATTCATAGTGGTATTTTGAATGATATTCTTGTCTATTTATCTTTCGAGGAGGAACATGAAGAGCACCTCCGCATTGTCTTACAGCTGCTTAGGGAACACTAGTTGTATGCTAAGTATGAGAAATGTGAGTTTTGACTTTCCAAGGTGAAGTTTTTGGGTCACTATGTCTCCAGGGAGGGGGTCACTATAGGCTCGTCAAAAATTAAGGCGGTACAAAATTGGAAACAACCTAAGAACGCCTTTGAGAAATGTAACTTTTTGGGTCTTGTCGGGTATTATAGGCGGTTTGTGAAGGACTTTTCTACTCTAGCATCACCATTGACGAGACTAACCAGAAAATGGGTAAAATTTGTTTTGAGCGAGTCTTGTGAAAAATCATTTTTAGAATTAAAAGCTAGATTGACTTCTGTACCAATTTTATTCATTTTAGAGAGAGGGTTGGGTTGGGTTACACTGTATATTGTGATGCTTTTAGGGAAGGCTTGAGATGTATCCTGATGTAAGAAGGTAAGGTGGTGGCATATGGTTCACATCGGTTAAAGACTCATGAGAAGAACTACCCTGCACATGATCTTGAATTAGCTACTGTAATTTTTGCTTTAAAACTTTGGAGGCACTATCTCTATGGGGAGAAATTTGATGTGTTCTCGGATCATAAAAGTCTCAAGTACTTGTTGTCACAAAAAGATTTGAACTTACGTCAGAGGACGTGGATGAAGTTCATAGAAGATTATGATTCTGAATTGCATTACCATCCGAGGATGGCCAATGTGGTAGCCAACGCCTTGAGTAGAACGTCTATGAACACCGTTGCTAGTCTTGCCATGAGAGAACGGGAGATGTTGAGTGATTTAGGTGAGTTTAACTTGCGTCTTGGCGAGTCTCTTGAGCAAGCCACTTTGTTTTCAGTACTTGCACAACCCACATTTGTCAAATGGGTTGCAGAAGCACAACATGGTGATTCAAAAATAGAGGCAATTAGGGAGATAATCTCACAAGGAAATGAGAAAAAAGGGTTGAGAGTACATTCTGATTTGAGTATCTAGTTTGTAGACCATCTTTTAGTACTAGAATTCTGTAGAGATGAAGTACTTTGGGAATTCCATCACTCTCGCTTGCGTTACATCCGGGGGACACAAAAATATATCGTGACCTTAGCCATCAATTTTGGTGGAGAGGTATGAAGCGAGATGTAGCTTTATTTGTGTCCAAATGCTTAACTTGCCAAAAAGTCAAAGCGGAGCACCAAAAGCTAGCCGGGTTATTATAACCCTTAATCAAATAGAATTGGGAACACATCATAATGGACTTTGTTTCGGGTCTTCCTAGAACTCAAAGAGGTAATGACATGGTTTGGGTTATTGTGGATCGACTAGCTAAGTTAACTCATTTTCTCTATGGGCGATTCGGTTTAGGAAACCCTGACTCGTGCCTAAGGCCACGTGTCTGCCATCACCAGAGTTTTCTCGGCTCGGGAACTTGGGTACGAGGGGGGAAGGTCATGAAATGAGCACCCTCGCTCGCCCGATCAAAGGATCGGCCTCTACTAAAATGATATGTTATTTTGAAAACACATGTGTTCTTTTTCCGTTTTATTAGCTAACCTTACTATGTGATGCGCACAACATACAAGTATAGACTAAATCGCTCGATTTGAATCAAAACATCTCATGTTTATTTTTCAAAAATGGTTTGAAGTTGCTACTCGCAAGTAGGCTAAAACGCAGATTTGCCACCAAGCAAGGTGGGCTTAAAACATGATGATTTGCCACTCCAAGCGGGCTTAAAACTCACATTTTGATGAATTGTTGCAATTCAAGTAATGAAGCCCTCATCCACAGGTCATTCATGCAGTTTATCAAATAAGCACATAGCCTCATGGAAAGCATGCTAACCATGACAACATACACATCTCATGCAGTATGTTAAAGCGTAAACCCTCATAGTGTACTCCAAGCCAACACAGAAAACTAGTTAGAAATTGATGCATGATCCTATCTATGTTAAGATGCCTAATGCAACGCATGAAAAAATGAAACTACGTAGGCTCGGCTATCTAAGATGGCATATGAATGCAACAATTGATAACATGCTGTGAAATACGTATTCAAGAAGGTGTATTGAAATACGATGCAGTTTGAATGATGCGCCGAGCCCAGTGCATGCAAAACAAATGGATGATGCAAACATGCAAACATAAGGTATGCTAAATGAAACATGCCCTAATCTAACCACTGAAAGCGGGTAAATAAAAGGGAGAAAGACGTGGGGTTGGAAGACATTCACACACTCACGCATACTTATTACAACATTTGCCCTCTCGACGGAGGGTTTGAATAAATAAGAGCTAAGCTAAGCTACTTATTACAAATCAACTAATCAACTATGCTAAGCTAATTAATTACAAACCGAATTGAAACTAGTTGTGCTAAGCTAATTAGAATATTTACAAAGATGAAATAAATCAGCTAAATACATTAACTAATTAATTACAAAATCAGCAAATTAACTAGCTAAGCAAAGCAGTTAAAATGGCCTCGAGGGGAGGGAGACATGCATGCTCGGTTTGCTTCGCCCGGAAAATGCATTGCCTTGCCATGAGTTGTCTTTGTTTTCACTCGCGGTGATCTCAGAACATCAAACACACTTTCAGGTTGCATCTGCCTCAAAACAGGAGCATTTTGGAAAATTTTGCTGCAAGTGGTCGGCCGACCACTTCAACTGGCTTGCCGGCCACTTCAAGGGGTCGGCAGGCTAGTGTAAGTGGCCGGCCGGCCACTTCCCTTTCCAGAATCTCAACTTTGCTGCAACAGAGATCAACAAAGACACAACAATGCATTTGCAAGGAAATGTGTGTGCAACTACTCTCCTTATCATTTCTCAAGCTCAAAGGAGCGTAGTACTCGGCTCTCAAGCCACCAATCACGTATCTCAATGCATGATGGCCAAAGAGCCATGCTTGCACAATGTTAGTGAATGCACAAACAAGACACGAAGAGACTTCCACCCTATCATGCACCATCAAGGGTGTCGGTGACTAAGAAATGAGGCACGTTTCATCACTTCAAGTATGAAACGTCTCTCATTTCTTGTGTTTGGATTAACGTCCGATCCAAACACATGCAATGCAACACAAACATGTTATCTTGGCATGTTTTACTTTGATGCATTTTGTTTACTTGTTTTAGATTACCACTGGTTAAGTCCAAAAATGAGAAGTCCTGTAATTTGAAAGACGAACCAAGCCACAAGCTTCTTGGGCATGAAAGAAGCATCATGCCTTTGGGCATGAATGCCTCAATTTTGTGCTCAAACCAAAAAAGGGCTTTAGACCTCTTTCAAAGTGATACAACAAATGAAAGATGGCATGCAATGGTACACATTTCAGCACTAAAATGACATGCTAAACAACATTAAATCATGCAAACAAACCATGGGATGTATGCTAGGCCAAGAGCATTAAAGCTAGCAAAGAGCAATACACAAGAGGCATGCAATATCAAGCTTAAACAACCAAACCAGCCCAAAACAGAGCTACAACACGGCAAATTAGTGGCAAAAACATGCTCAAACTAAGGCTCAAAAGAGTAGAAAATCATGCTCCTTTGGTAGCTCACAAATAAGGCACAAAGGCACAACTCTCAGAAGCTCACAAGGAGTGAAAGAAGTGAGAACATGACTGTAGACACCTCATTTTTTACCGCCCGTAAGACTTGGGCACTACTGATGGTTTACTTGGTGGAGAAAGGGGTACAAGGCAAAGGTTCAGTTTCTTCAGCAAGGAGAGAGTCAAATCTCAACTTCACACCCCTTTTGGACTGAAACAATCTTCATCAAAAGATTTTGGACCTTGAAACCCTCTCTTTCAAAATGTTTTGAAAATAAAGTTCCTACGATGTTTCGATGCTCGCATTTCGTTAAATGTTGCGCTTTTCGGTAAACCGAGCAAGGACAAAGTGGAAATGAATGAAAGAGAGATGAGATCATTGAAAAATCTTTCAAAACACCTTACTTAGGGGTTTGGAGTTGAAGAAAAGAAGAGAAGGGGGAAGAAACCCAATTGGGAGAGAAAATGGGCATGAACCGTTAAGAGAGGGACGAGCAGTCCTCGCTGAATCAGGCCTATTCATTTGCATACTTGGATTTTAGCTATGAGGCCACCACCATTGGAAATCTTACTTCTGGGGCTTCATTTTTCACTCAAGAATCTCCTAAAGCCAAGTCCGGACGGGAGAGATATGGTTGATTGAAGTAGGGCATCACTCCGGTTGGACCGAATCTGCACGACTTTACCAAAATAGGTATAACTTTTTTTACAGGAGGAATTTTGATGCAAGGATGGTGCTATTGGAAAGCTAACTTTTGGGGCTTCAATTTGGACACCTGGATGACCACTTTTGGACTTCTCAATCACTGCCCGACCACCTTTCTTTTCGGTAGACCAATTTTTTGTCCTGAAAAACCAGAAAAAGTAGTAGGCTGACCAGAAAAGGTGGTCGGCCGACCACCTGAACCTTTTGACCTGGTCGGCCGACCAGGGAAAGTGGTCAGCCGACCACCTGAACTGGTCGGCCAGCTTTCTCCTTTTTTGTCTCAATGACTTGAAGCCAGCTGTGCCAGCTGGAAGCCTCAGAATGCATCCTCCATACACGTGTATGGAGGATGTTTAAGCTAGCTTTTAAGCTTCTTGGAGAAGCTTTAGACCTTCTCCTCTATAAAGGAAAGAGCCCTCTTCCATTTCTAGGGTTCAGAACCTGTTTTGAGCATACATACACTTTCCCTTCATATCTCTATATTCCAAGCTCCAAAAACCCATGTTCTTGGTCCCATTGCACTACACCTCCAAGCACAACACCTCCATTATCAACCTAAGAACCTAGGAGCTCATTTTTAGAGGTTGGAGAGTTCCTATTTTGGTCCAGAAGCTGCTAGCCCTCTGCTCTACAAGGGTAAGACACTAGTTCCCTCTTTTGGCCCTTATTTTGCTTCATTGTTTAGCCTTACTTGCAAGCATTTTTGGGTTTCTTCATAAACTTAAAAAAGTTTTTTTTTGAGCTTATAAACATGTTTGTTTAAGGTCATTTTTCTATTGGGGGTCATCTACCCCCTTGCATGCTTCATTTCCTCTTGTTTTGAGCTATGCATTAGAGCATTTTTATTGGCCTTGGTTTGGCCTTTTAGCTGCTGAAATCCAGCGGATTTTCAGTGGCTAACATGTGTTTTTGAGCCTTAAAATAAGAGAGGTGTGACCCTCTCACCCCTTCTTTTGTTTACTAGCTTTCTTGGCCTTCCAAAAGGGCCCCTACTTGCATGTTGTGAAGTCACATTTCAGGCCCTATTTGGTGAGTTTTAGGGCCTGTCTTAGCTCTATCCAGAGCCCTTTTGGCCATATTTTCTGTCCCTCATGCATGTGTGGAACAATCCTCTTCAAGGCCTTTCAAAGGGACCTTTCATTGCATGCTTCATTGACCCATTTCAGGGCCTTTTTGGTGAGTTTTAGGACTTTCATAACTGATTTCCAGATGTGGTTTTTCCATGTTGCATGTCTCTCTTGGATGTGTTAAACAACCCTCTTATTGGCCTCTCAAAGGAGCACCTCATTCTAGCATGTGTTGACTGAGTTTACATGGGTTTTTGGTGTTTATTTGACATGCCATATTTCTGTTTTTGGCTGGTTTGATGACATCTCTTGTGCTTCATATACATGTAGTGAAAACCATGCTTACTAGCCTATGTTGCATGTTGTTTTGGCCCTTCATGTTAGCACTTTTTGGCCATGCCTCAAACTGATCTTAGGCATATTTTTGGACTGCTTTAGCTCTTTTTTTGGGTCTCATGGTCGAATGGTGTTTGTTTTGCATGCTTGTGGTTCAATACACTTGCTTAGCTTTGAGTTTCGGGGTCCATTACATGCATATACTGATGTATTTCCTTATTTTGGGGCCATTATACATCATATTTCAGAGCTTGTTTGAATGCCATATTGTCATGTTTTATACTCTTTAAATGCATTTGAGAGTCGGGCTTGTATGCCTCATTTACCGACCATTGAATGAGCTCCATTTCGTTGCATTCCGAGCCATCATTTTAGGCCATTTTCCCATTGTTTCAGACCTGCCTAGAGCCTGTTTGGGGTTGGTTTTTCCATTAGTGCATTGCTTTCGGTACCTCTAGTGTAACGCACTTCACTAGTTTCGGTACCCGGGCCCCCTAGCTTGCATTGTGTGCCATATTTTCATGATTCAAAACCATTGCGCGTCATGTTTCAGAGCTGGAAATTGCATGTTTGTAGGCCATCTTTCATCCCTTACCATGTTTTGGTAGAGTGGCATTTGATGCCTTTGGGTCGATCCTTTGCATCCGTGCATGTTTGCATGTATTTCGGTTGTCTTATTTTCATCACATGGCCACTGATTTGAGTGTGGATGAGGTCCACTCATATTGGTTTAAGTCCACCTTGCATTGTGTATGCCATTTGGTTCATGTTGTTGCATGTGTGACCATCGCATTGTGTATGCTTTGATTATGCCTTTGTGTATGTCCATCTTCGTGTGTGCATTGCGTATGCTAGGTTGTTAGTCGCATTGTGTATGCCATATAGTTTATAGCATTGTGCATTCTAGTAGCATGTTTTTATCTCATCCTTGCATGTTTTCATGGTTAGGTCGCATTGCATTAGGATTGCATGCTAGTTGCATTTGTGCATGTCATGCATATTGCATTGTGTTTGGAGTAGGAGTTAGTCCAAACACGGGAAACGAGGGGCGTTTCGTACTCAAAGTGACGAAACGTGTCTCAATTTCCGGTCGCCGACACTCTTGACTATCCATGATAGAGTTGTTGGCTTTACTTGCTTTTATGTGCGTTCACGTCCCATTGCGTCGTGCAGTTCAACTTCTCGGCCATCACGCATCGAGATGCGCGATTGGTGGCACAAGGATCGAGGTCTACACTCCTTTGAGCTTGTGCAAGGACGGGGAGAGTGGTCTTGCACACATATGTTGAAAATACCTTACTTTCTCTCCCTCTTGCCTTTGTTGCAAAAAAACCAGAATCCAGGGGCAGAAAGTGGTCGGCCGACCAGGTTTTCTGGCAGGCCGACCACCTTTTTTGGTTTCCACCACAAAGGGTGGTCGGCAGGTGTTTCCCAAGCCAATATCTGGTCGGTAGCCTTCCCAGGGTGGAGTTTCAGCCTCTTGGAGCCTTGTGCAAATTTCTAAAATCAGTTGCAAACAAAGGCGAGATGAGGCATCGCGATGGAATTTCCCGATGAGGCGACTCGAGCATGCATGCAGCCATCGTCACCCAAAACAGAGCCGAGGCAGTCACATTCATGTAGGTTACATGCTTACTTAGCTAATTTGTTAATTAGTTACTGTTGTGTAATAATTAGTTGTAGCTTTTATTTATTCGGATTGTATTATTTATTCGGACCCTCCAAGCGAGGGCATAATTGTAATAAGTGTGCGTGTGTGTGATGCATGTCTTCCAACCCCACGTCTTTCTCCCTTTTATTTATCAGCTTATGATGATTAGATTAGGGCATGTTTCAATTAGCATACTTATGCTCGCATGGTTGCATTCATTCATCTGTCTTGCATGCACTGGGCTCGGCGCATCATACTAACTGCATTGTATTTCAATTCCGAGTTGAATACTTGTTAGTTGTAGCATCTCACATGCCATCATTGGAATAGCCGAGCCTATTGTAGTTGCATTCCTGCATGTGTTGCATTAGGCATTTCAGCATAGTTAGGATCATGCATGGATTTCTAACATAGCTTATGTTTTGGCTTGGAGTACTCTGTAAGTGTTTGTGCTTTAGCATCCTTGCATGTGTGTGAGTGACTGCCATGATAGCATGCTTACCATGAGACTATTTGCTTATGTGATATACCTGCCTGAATGCCTGTGGGTGAAGGTTGGATTATCTGAATTGGAATAATGGATTGACTGTGAGTTTTAAGCCCACTAGATAGTGGCAAAACCATGTTTTCTAGGCCCACCCGAGGGTGCCAAAATCTGCATTTTTAGCCTACTTGCGAGTAGTAAACCGCTTTCAAAAAAAAAAAAACAAACATGAAATGTTTTGTTCCAATTCAGGCGATCCAGTCTATACTTTTATGCTGTGCACATCACATAGTAAATCTAGGCTAATAACTGGAATAAGAACGCATAATGTTTTCAAAACTAGATATCGTGGTTAGTAGAGGCCGATCTTTGATCATGCGAGCGGAGGTGCTCACGAAGTGACCTTCCCCAATCGTACCCAAGTTCCCAAGATGAGGCAACTTTGGTGATGACGGACACGTGGCCTTAGGCAAACGAGTCAGGGTTTTCTAAATTTCCCAAAATAAAATATTTAGGTAGCGACTTTGTATCTAGCAAAGCAGTCCATGTTTGGCACTTCTTTCAAAAAAATCTGTTTTCAAAAAATGATTTGCCGGATCTGGACTCTTTGATGATTCATCGGTCTTGCATTGCACTCTGTGAGATTAGATACAGGACCGTGACATTTGAGTCCTGAACTATAGTAAGCCCAAATGAACAGAACGGGGGGTTCCCTCCCGAGACGTTCGGGGACGTCTACAATGACACATGTATATACTCTAAAATTACATGCTAAATGATGCCAAAACATGTAACCATCACAAATATAGCATGCTAAGGTGCTCAAAACTCAAGACTAGCTAAGGCACTTGCACCATAGCCATACAAAGCAATGCTCAAATGACCAAGATCACTCAAAACAATCCTAAAGCATGTCAAAACAATACCAAAACATGCATGGAGAATAGCTAACACATGATAGAATGAAAGGTCAAAACACCAAGTACTCTAGGCTAATGGGTGAGATTGCACTACAAGTACCAAAACCAAGCAAGCATTGACTCCACCAACCAAAATTAGAGTTGTAACACGGCAAAATAAGACCAAAAACATGCTGAGATGGTAGCCCAAAAGCTTAGGCAGGCATGCACACAAATTAGCCCATAATCAAGACGTTAGGCACAACTCTCCAAAAGCATTGAAAGAGTGAAACATGTGAGAGTATGACTACACTACATACACTGAAATCATGTGAGAAATGAGGCCAAAGCATGCAAAAAACTCAAGTAAAGCATGCTAGACACTTTGAAACTCAAAGCTAGTGAGCAAGATCGCACTATGGCTATACAAATAAAGTCCCAAATGATCAAGGCCACTCAAAACAGAGTTCAAGCATGCTAAAATATGAGCAAAAACATGCTGGAGTGTAGCCAAAATAAGCTAGAATAATAGGCTAAAATAGCAAGCATATTATGTTAGTAAGAAAAATTTACACTACAAGTGTAAGAAGCATGCAAGAAGTGGCCAAGCTAGCCACAAACAGAGCTAAGACATGTTAAAAAAGTCACAAAAACATGCTTAGATCAAGTCAAAGTATGGTAGAAAAACATGCTCAAGTATGAGGCCATCAACACAAGCAACCAAGACACAAAGAGAGGGGATGACCTCCTTCTATTTGGGGCCTCAAAACTACCTTTCCACCACTGAAATTCCTCTGGATTTCAGTGGTTAAAAGGCCAACAGAAGGTGATCTCAAAGGCCTTAAGAGATGGCACAAAGAAAAGCAAAACAAGCCACCAAAGGGGGTAGACCACCCCTAACTCAAACAAGGCCTCAAACAAACATCTTAAACACTTAAAAATAAATCTTTTTGTAGTTGAAAGTTAAGCCTTAAATAGCATGCAAAGGTCGCTAAACCAATGTACAAAAACAAGCTTAAAAGAGGGAATTACTCACCCTTGAAGCACAACTTCAAAAACAGCAACTTCTGAGGCAAAACCAACTTTTTAAGTTCCAAAAACACCTTAAGAAACTTCAACTCCAATGTCAAGATGTTTGGCTAAGAGGTTGTAGGCAAAATATGACAAAAACACTCACTTTCAAACACTATAAGGCACAATATAGAGAGAGAGGAAGAGAATTCTAGAGAGAGAGTCAAAATTTGTCTCTAAATTTTCTGAACCCCTTGAAAGGGGGAGGAAGCTCCCCTTATATAGAGAAATGGAAGCACAAGCTTGTATTGATCCCTTCATACACGTGTATGGAGAATGAGTTCAGTGAGCCATGGCTGGCTCAAAAGATATGAAAATATCTAAAAAGGAGAAAAAGTGGTTGCCGACCAGTTAAGGTGTCCTGCCGGCCAGTTAATTGGCCGGTTGGCCACTTTAAGTGGCCTACAAGAGGGAAAAGTAACCGGCAGATGCCAAAAGTGGCCGGCAAGGCCCCCTTCTCCCCAAGGCAAGAGGCAACAAGGTTTGGCCCAAAAACCAAGGCCAAAACACAAAGGGTTAAGAGGCTCAAAGGCAAGGCACCCAGCCGAGACCTTCGGGCGCTCGAAACAAGCACAGACATGCGCAATCATCGAGTGCACAACCGATGACATCTGAGTCTTAAGGTCGGTCAAAAATGGGTTGTCTACAACCACCAAGAAAATATCTCTCATTCAGAGGAGGTTAGTTGCGGCCCAAAGCCGACA
This sequence comes from Camellia sinensis, assembly GCF_055761805.1. Lineage (NCBI taxonomy): Eukaryota > Viridiplantae > Streptophyta > Magnoliopsida > Ericales > Theaceae > Camellia > Camellia sinensis. The sequence goes on from NC_138975.1 coordinate 95,643,683, forward strand.
GAAGAGTCATGCTGACCAAAGAAGAGGACCTTTATCTTTTGGCATGGGCAAACATGTGTTTTTGAAAATATTGCCTAGTAAATGTTTGATGAGATTTGGACGATGTGGAAAGTTATCACCTAGATACGTTGGTCCCTTTGATATCATCGAATGGGTGGGAGAAGTAGTGTGATAACCCTGGTCTGTATTATGCTAACTAATCTTAATTATGATTGTGATTATGTGTTTGATGTGATTTTGAGTGCCATTTATATGAATATATGTGGTTTTGAATTTCTATCTGTTCACCATAGGAAAATCTGTTTGATTATCTGCTTTAGAATTTAAATTGAAGGCCTTATCGGACACAGAAGTCAAAATTGACTACGCCATTGTGATTGGCATAATTTTTAGAGCCTGTGGTGAAATTTAATTAGAAATTGATTCGGATGAAAACAATTAGATTCAGAACGATTAATTAAGCTCTATTATTTAACTCTAATCAATTTGACTAAGAGAGGGACTATAAAAGGGGCATTATACACCCACATTCCTTTAGTTTTGAGCTGAAAATTAGATTTTACACTCTAGAGAGGGAGAGGGTCGGCTCTAGAGAGAGAAAGAGGGAGAATTATGCAATTTTGGCTCAAGGCTTGAGAATTGGAAGCTAAACCCAAAGGATTAGCTGTAATTTGAAGAATTAGAACTCCTAGGTGAGTAAATTCATGAGTTGAGTTGGTAAATTTTGTGAACTCAAAATTAAATGGTTGTCTAGAACATGAATTGAGTTGATTAAGTTGAGATTGAAGTCTATGTGTACATGCATGCTTAGAATTTGCCATGGATTTGCATAATCTAGCATAAGGCATGATGAACATGATGAATTGAGCATCAAATCTCTCATGCATGCATTATTCTCACGAGTTTCATGATTATAAGTGTCATTTGTACCACTTGAAATAGAATTGGAGTCTAGAATGTAAATGCATGCATGATTGATGAAGATATGGAGTTTGTATGAAGTTGAAGTTATGTGTTTTGGAACCCATGAGAGGAAAAAGGACCGTGCATTTGAACAATTTGGTCACATATTCTCAAACTCTCATATTATACAACGTGTTTCCATGTTTTTGAGCCAAAATCATGAGTTTAAAGCCTTTGAATGTTGAGTTTGAACATCAAGAACAATTTTGGAAATCCCAGAATTTGGCGTGTTCGTTTGAGTGGGGAAAGGGTCGCTTGAGTGTGAAATGCTAGCTCCCAGCAATTTTGCAGACATCGATGTCCGCTCGAGCGGGGAGAATCATGCTCAAGCATCCAAGACATATCTTTGACCCTCATCTCGAGCATCCAAATTAGCGCTCGAGCGTGAATATGAGGTAACCAGTATTTTTTTGCAGAACATAGGGGTCCGCTCGAGCGGCGGAATCCACGCTCGAGCGTGGACCCCTATTTCAGAAATTTTACAAAGGTGTTCTGTGTTTCATTTTCAGTTCTCTTTCACTTCTAAGCACTCTTAGGCATGCATCGAACATTATAAATGAATTAAAAGAATAAGAAAGAAGCCTAGGAGGGCTGTATGAATTAAGAACGAATTGAATTGTTTGTGACCCGTTATGTTCATGAAATGTGTAGGGTCAAGCACGAGAGCAAATCCATCGGTAGAACACTGTGAGTAATATCTTAGTAAAGATATTTTGATGTATGTTATTTGTCCAATTGCTTATTTCTACATAAGTCTTATAAGTTTGCTAATTTGAATTGTGGACAAATGTTTGTTGTGCCATATGGTTGGATACAATTGATTAGGCCGAAGGCCGTTTGACATGAATGAATGGGCCAAAGGCCGTTTGACATGAATGAATGGGCCAAAGGCCGTTAGACATGAACGATTGGGCCTGAGGCCATTTGTTATGTTTGGATCGCTAGTCATTTGATATTGTAGACAGAAATATGAATTGGGCCCAAGGCCGTCTAATGTATTTTGTTTTAAATGCCGTTCATGTATCTCCTTCACTTGATATTATTCACTAGGCTTTCGCTCACTCTCATTCATGTGATTGTAGGTGAGCCAAGCAATACCCAAACCCTACCCCAGTGAAGTAGGAGTGAAATAGTCAAGTTTTGAGGAGTCAGCCCATACGTCTCACGCACGAGACTTGTTTTCGCCATTTTGTTCTTTTGTTATATTTTTGTTACGTTGATGAGAACTTTGAATTACGGTTGTGTATAAGCTTCTGATTGGCTGACCATGACTCCAATGATCTTGTTGTGTATAGTTGTATGTTAACTTTCTTTGATGTGGGTTGTTAATGAATATATGTGAAATGTTACGATGTGCCATGTAAGCACAGCTCTGTGGACAAAAGTTTTAAGTTGCTTCCGTTTTGGCCCCTTAACTCTGATAAGAGTATATTTATTTAGGTAATCTCTTGGTTACTGGCCGGTTATGATCTTAACCCATGGGGGCGGGTTCAGGTCATGACAGAGTGGTATCAGAGCACGAGTTAATAACTAACACACTTGTCCAAAAGAGCAATAAGCATCTAGAAAAGATCTACGATGCATTCATGTGATAAGTATGAATTGGAAAACATCAAGAATATGATTAAATGTTTCAAAGTGAACAATTATGTGCTATAAGTTTGTGATTTACTTGCATTGCAAATTATTTGAATTTGTGTGCTCTTTAGAATATGCATACTTGTGAAATTTTTGTGTAAAGAATAATGCAAGTCTAATCAGATGGTGAGAACAAGGGGTGATGAAATAGATGAGTATTCTACTGCTAGAATGGATAGGATTGAATGATTGATCCAGGAAATGGCAGAAACATTGAGGCAACAACAGTGGCAACAACAGTGGCAGCAACCACACCCTCCACCTCCTCCTTCGGCACCCCCTGTGCCAGACTTACAGAATGATTACCGAATAATAGCTCTCACCAAAGAATTTAAGAAAATGAAACCGCCATAGTTCCATGGGGGATTAGATCCGTTGAAGGCCGAAGCATGGGTTCTCGGCATTGAAAAGTTATTTGAAGTGTTTCCTTATTTAGAGACACAGAAAGTACTTCTAGCCACCTTTACACTAGAAGACGAAACAAGAATATGGTGGATGCTAATGCGTGAGAATCATAAAGATGTTAGCTGGACGAAGTTCCTAGAAATTTTCTATGACAAGTACTTCCCACAGTGTGTCCGTGACAGGATTTGGCCAATCTGGCCAAATTTTGTTTCCCACAGTGTGTACTTGACAGGAAAGTGAAATTTCATATTTCCCCAAATCTAGCCAACTCAATTTCATATTTTCCCAAATTAATTATTCAAATTAATTATTCAAACATAATTAAGGCATTTTCCCCCCTTTTTCAAATATCAACCCTAAGGCTCAATTTCATCAATTTAACAACAATAATTCCATTTTCCAAGGTCTCACATATACATGGGGTTTAACAATTGAAACCCCATTTTTTATAACTTCAAAACAAACCCTAACTTTCCCAAAATTTTCATAATCCACCATTTATACAAAATGACTAAAATCTATGTCAAAACTCATAAGAAGGAGTAGGGTATCCTTACCTCAAATGGAGAGACTCAAAGGAGATGAAGGTGAAAACCCAAGATGCTCCAAACACCAACTTTTTCGGATCAAAACGAAGGCCACGCCAAGCTCTACTTTACTTACAAAGAGACTAGGGTAGGAGACCACTAGAACTAGATGTATTTGTAGAGAGAAGATGTATGTAAAGAGAGAAGCAGCCGGGGCTAGGGTTTGAGTAAAGAAGATGATGAAAAAGTGAAGAAGAAGCTGCTGCTGTGAACTGATATAATCGATCCTCGCTCGAGCGAACAACACGAAGCTTCAGGTCTGCAACCCAGAAGCACGCTCGAGCGAAGGAAAGCTCGCTCGAGCGAAGAAACCCAAAACATGGTCCTCGCTCGCTCGAGCAAAGGAAAGCTCGCTCGAGCCAAGAAACACAACCTTCAGGTCCAAACTAGTCGCAGGCGCACGCTCGAGCGCAAGAATGCTCGCTCGAGCCAAGAGACACAAATTCAAAGCTCGCTCAAGTGACAAAAGCCTCGCTCAAGCGAAGACACCAAAAACTGGGCAGCAACACTTTGTTTTAAAAACACACCCACCCTGTTACAAACCTACTGAACACATCCTAAAACTCAAATACAAAGAATTAAAGGACGAAAATGCAATATATACAACAACAGACATCCATGGAGCCGAGCCTGGAATACAATAACCAATGGAGGGAAAATCGGGATCGCTATAATCTCCCTCCCTTAAAGAATTTCGTCCCCGAAATTAGTTATATGTTTCAAAATTGTGATTTTTCAATTCTCAACAATATTATAATTCAATATTCAACATCCTGACCCATTACCGGTCATCCCATCTCCATTCAAGAGGCAATTTACAATATGATACAACGTGTATTATCAACATGCATTTCTTCGAAATTCAACAAGTCCCAATACACATGCTTCACAATTCCATAACATATTCAATGTTAATGATATATTTGCATTTCTACAACACATTCAACATATACAATGTTAAATTAAACTTCCATTTCCGCGGTGTATTCAGCAATTACCATACTTCCGTAAACCAAAACATATACAATGTTCTTAGAGTTTATCAACAAAACAAAGTTTCCAATACATGGTTAAACATTAACAAACAAGTTCGGATATTTCTCACGGACATCCAGCTCATGTTCCCAACTGGCTTCCTCAACCCCGTTATGTTTCCATAATACTTTTATCAAGGGTATCGTCTTGCCTTGCAAGACTTGCTCCCGTCTGTCCAAGACCCGTATTGGTCTCTCCTCATACGAGGCATCCTCATTAACTTCTAAGTTGGTCCAATCCAATACATGTGACAGATCTGGCTCGTATTTCTGAAGCATACTAACATGAAACACGTCATGCACTCTGGACAACTGCGGCGGTAAAGCTAAATGGTAGGCAACCTCTCCAATCCGCTCAAGGATCTCAAAAGGGCCAATAAACCGAGGGGACAACTTCCCACTCTTCCCAAACCTCATCAAACCCCACCTAGGTGATATTTTCAGAAAGACATGATCACCCGCCTTAAATGCCAAAGGTCTCCTCCTACGGTCGGCATAACTCTTTTGGCGACTCTAGACTGTAACTAGCCTCTTACGGATAAGCTCAACTTTCTCCGTCGTCTCCCGAACCAACTCCGGGCCCAACAAAGGTGCATCACCCACCTCGGCCCAATATACTGGAGACCTACATAGTCAGCCATACAAGGCCTCAAACGGTGCCATACCAATACTCGATTGGAAACTGTTGTTGTAGGCAAACTCCACTAAGGGCAAGTGTCTCTCCCACGATCCATTAAAGTCAAGGACACAGCCTCAAAGCATATCCTCAAGGATCTGAATAGTACGCTTGGACTGCCCGTCAGTCTGAGGATGATAAGCCGTGCTAAAGGTCAATCTAGTGCCCAAGGCACTTTGCAAACTGTGCCACAACCTAGCAGTAAAACGTAGATCTTTATCTGAGACGATCGACATTGGGACCCCGTGCAACCTCACTATGTCCAGAATATACAAGTCGGCAAGATGATCTACCGAATCTCTCACACGCATAGGAATAAAGTGCGCCGACTTAGTCAACCGGTCTATGACCACGCAAATAGCATCACTACCCCGTTGAGTCCTCGGAAGACCTACAATGAAGTCCATCGTGACATGCTCCTATTTTCGCTCGACAATAGGCAAGGGTTGTAACAAACCCGCTGGCCTCTGATGTTCGGCCTTCACTTACTGAAAAGTAAGGCACTTAGATACAAAAACTGCCACATCTTTCTTCATCCCTCTCCACCAAAACTGGCGGCTCAGATCACGATACATTTTAGTGCCTCCCGGATGCATCGCAAGGCGCAAATGGTGAAACTCTCGGAGTACAAACTCTCGGCAAGACTCTGGTACAAATAGACGATCTCGGTACCTCATACTCAGGTCAGGATACACAGTCAAACCGTTCTCCACCTTCCCACTGGAGATCTTTTCCTGGAGGGATTCTACCTCAAGGTCACTTCTCTGTGCCTCTAACACCCGATTCACAAGTGTAGGCTACGCAACTACAGAAAACAAGGCCGTAAACTCAACAGATTCACCCAGAAACAAATCAAACTCACCAAGTGCACCCAACATTTCCCACTCCCGGATGGCTATACAAGCTATATCACTAATAGATTTCCTACTAAGGGCATCGACCACAACATTGGCCTTCCCTGGGTGATAATACAACTCAAAGTCATAATCTTCTATGAACTCCATCCACCTCCTCTGCCTCAAATTTAAGTCTTTCTGTGTAAATAGATATTTCAGACTCTTATGATCCGAGAACACCTTGAATCTCTCACTATACAGGTAGTGCCTCCAAATCTTCAAGGCAAAAATTACTGCTGCTAACTCTAGGTCATGTGTAGGGTAATTCCTCTCGTGTGTTTTCAACTGTCATGAGCCATACGCTACCACTTTCCCCTCTTGCATCAACACACAACCCAAACCTCTCGTGAAGCATCACAAAACACTGCATAACCCAAACCCCTCTCCGAAATAATCAAAATCGGAGCGGTGGTAAGTCTAACTTTAAGTTCTTGGAACGACTTCTCACAAGTCTCACTCCACACAAACTTGACCCCTTTTCGCGTCAATATAGTCAACGGCGAAGCTAGCCTGGAGAAATCCTTTACAAACTGATGGTAATAACCGGGCAATCCCAGAAAATTGCGGATCTCAAAAACACTCTTAGGTTGTGCCCAATCTTGCACTGCCTTTATCTTGGATGAATCTACAGTCACCCCTTCCCTGGATACCACGTGGCCTAAGAATTTTACCTCTCTTAGCCAGAACTCACACTTCTCAAACATAGCATACAACTTATGGGCTCTAAGTAACTCAAGCACCACTCTCAAGTGTTTCTCGTGCTCCTCCTCAGAAGGCGAATAAATCAGAATGTCGTCCATGAAAACGACTACAAAACGATCTAAGAATTCCCAGAAGATCCGGTTCATCAAGTCCATAAACACAGTCGGTGCATTGGTGAGCTCAAAAGGCATCACCAGAAACTCATAATGGGCATACCGCGTACGGAATGCCATCTTCGGGATATCTTCCTCCCTGACCCTCAACTAATGGTAGCCCGATCTCAAGTCTATCTTAGAGAAACAACGGGATCCTTTCAACTGGTCAAACAGATCATCTATACGAGACATAGGGTATTTGTTCTTAACCGTAGCCCGATTTAACTTTCGATAATCGATACAAAGTCTCAAATGCCCATCTTTCTTTTTAGCAAAGAGGGTCGGTGCTCCCCACGGTGAAGTACTAGGGCAGATAAAGCCCTTATCTAGCAACTCCTAGAGTTGAATCTTCAACTCACTCAACTCGGCTGGGGCAAAACGATACAGTGCCATAGAGATTGGTGCCGTGCCGGGCACTAAATCAATAGATAACTCAATCTCTTGATGGAGTGGTAAACTAACAAGATCCTCGGGAATGACGTTTGAGTACTCACAAACCACTCTAGGCAACTCAGTCCGGGTCTCATCACACTCACTACTCATAAAGCTAGCGAGAAGACAACTAAGCTCACTCCGCCCTCGCAGATCATACACTGGTGGAAAAACACTACCAACCTGATCCCCCAAGAAATGAAAACAATTCCCACTCAAGGTACATATAGTAACCCTCTGGCGGTAGCAATCAATAACAGCTCGATATAACGGTAACCAGTCCATGCCCAAAATCATGTCAAAGCCCGGCATAGCCATAACTACAAAACAAAACAGAAGCCGGCGGTCGGCGACCTCAATATCACAACGTCTACACCCTTGCTTCAAAATCAATTCACCCCCAACAGGTGATACAACACAAAAAGGAGATGCTAACTGTGCCAACTCCAACCCCAAAACAGATGCAAATGCAGCAAATATAAAGGAATGGGATGCACCCGTATCAATCAACACATTAGCAACCTGTAGACATCCCATTTTTGACTGTCCTCGACACTTGGATGTCACCGTTTGAACACTCGATGATCATCCACATTTGTGTTCGTCTTGAGTTCCCGGAGGTCTCGGCCATGCGCCTTGCCTCAGGATCTCTCGACTCGACTGTTTTGTGTTTGGTTTTGCACCAAACACTTGTGTTTTGCCTTGGAGGGGCAGGGAATGGCTTGTGGGCCATCCCCACACATCATTGACCATGGCTTGAGGCCACCGGCCAGTGTTTTGTTGCCATCGGCCAGATGTTTGGCCGGTCGGCACTCTAGATGGTCTGTCGGCCATTTATTTTGTCAAAATAGCATTTTTGGCTGGCCGATCACTGTGCATCTGCTTTTGCAGATATTTTTATGTCAGTTGTGCTAGCTGGCATACACCTTTTCCTCCCATCCATACACGTGTATGGAGGGATTTCACTCTTGCCAAGCTTGTTTTGTAAGCTTTGCAAGAGTGATCTTCTATAAAGAGGAGGCCTCTCCTGCCTCCTCTAGGGTTACAAAAAATTCCAGAGAGAGCTCTGAGATTAGGGTTTACATAGTGTGTGTATTCTATCTTTATTTCTCCCTCTCCTTTGCTCTAAGTGTGTTTGTGTCTTACTTTTGTGCATAAACACCTAGTGTTACACCTTACCTTGGCTACTGAGGTGATGAGGAGCTGTTCTTGGTTTGCTTGAGTGGATTCAAGCTTGAAGAAGGGGCTGGAGCTCAGTTCTTGAAAGTGGTCAACAAGGGTAAGAACTTTACCCTTTATTCCCCTTTTTTGCATAGTCCTTTTGCCTACCTTGCATCTATTTTTGAGCTTAGTATATAACATATAAAAGTTTTGTTTTTACTTGCTTAAAATAGTTTTTTAAGGTTGCTTTGAGCTTTGGGGTTATTTGACCCCTCTTAGGGCTTGTTTGGCTCCTTTTTTGTGCTATTTTAGTGAGCTTCAGGACCACCTTATTTGGGCCTCCTCACCACTGAAATCTTGAGGGATTTCAGTGGTGAGGATGGTGGTTTAAGGTTAGGAAGGAGAGGGCCATCCCCTCTCCTTGTTGTCTTCAATAATGGCCATTTTAAGCCTCATGAGTGAGCATCTAGTTTAGGTTCATGTTGGCCATGTCCTAGCTGTTATTTAGAGTTATTTTTCCACGATTTAGCTCTATGTTAAGTTGGTTTAGACACACCATGCTTGCCTTGAATACATGTCTTGTAATGCCATGATTTGCCTTAACATGTGCATAGCATTTAGACTACCATGCCCATGTGTTTTGGCCTAGCTTTGTGAAGCTTTTATGCTTGTCTTAGTATGCTAAAGGTCGTTTTTTGGTCATTTGGATCATCCATGCATTGCTTTGTATAGTTACCATGCAATCCCCCTTGTAGGCCTTGAGCATTGACCCCTATAGCATGCCACCCTTGCTTTGTTTCAGTGGTTTGGAACCACTTGCCATGCCATTTCAGTCCATTTAGCATGCTTGTATGCTTGCATTTGATGCCCCTTTAATGTGTTAAAAGGTTGTTGTCTTATACTCCATGCTTGTGCTATTGTGTATGCCTCTAGGATTAGATCATTTAGATGTCATCTAAGTGGTTTTTTGGGGATCACTAGTGCATGATTCAGGACTATTTTGATTCAATTTGGTCATTTGACCATTCGACCTGGTCAAATATGCACTAGGTCGAATGGTCAAATGGGTTCCAACCGGTCAGCCTTATCGCATGCTTTAACAAAGCAAGCCTCTGGCAAACCGGGGCACCCTTTTGACCATTCGACCTAGTGCATATTTGGAACCCATAGTGACCATTCCAAACTAGGATAGGTTGCTTACTCGATAATAGGTTGTTTGAAACCGCTGCGTGCGTAGTGAAACCCTAGCTTCTGACAAAATAGGACAGGGAAACCCTACCCCAACATAGGGGTGTTTTGGTTCTCATTTACTTGCTATGTGCTTTTAGAATGTATCTCTACAAGAATGCACATATCAGTTCGCAAGTTTAGGTACCAGGCCTAAGGGTATCGGTATTAGTATTTTGGAGAATCAGTTATATCTGCGGGTATCAGACTTAGTTTTGGGGGAGTGATTTTGGGGAACAGTGATCAGTAGTAGAGTACAGTTTTTTAGCTATGCCTGTGTCTGTTCTATTTGGGCTGAAATGCTGCTTGTTTTCCCTTTCAAGGTTCAGAGATTTGGGTTCAGAGATTTGGTGTTCTCCTTCGCTGAGGCAAGGCAGAAGTCTGATCCGTCAATCGCCGGTTGCATCATCTCCATTCGGTTCAGCAGACTTATGATGACCCAAAGTTCAGAGGAAATTGTGGTTATGACAGCCGCATTAGACCAAGGAATCACCCTGCAAAGTGAGACTAATGTTGAAGTGCCACATCTGCCCAGGTCGCCTGCTGCACGCCCGATCTGGGAACCCCAGATGTTTCAAGTTCGTGAACCGACCACGTTTGAGTTAATGGGAATGATCGGCGACCTTCATAGATCTGTGGCCGATCTGGCCTATGGAATGTCAGCTTCACCACCAGCTGCACCATATGCCAGGAATTTCATACCACAAGAGCCCCCGTTACTGGGGCGAATTGTGATCGAGCTCAGCCAGCCCGAAGCTGTCCCAAGCTATGGCAATGACATGTCAACAACAACCGGGTTCCGCTCTGATATAGCAACCCAAACCCTCGATCAGGCTAAGGCTAGAGGTAAGAACAAAGTGGGAACAGATGCTGATCCCGTTGAATAACTGCTATGGGCAGTCGAGGCTTTGAAAGCCAAAGGGCTGAATAAGCGGCAAGTATTCGCAGTCATGACTAAAGCTGTGGATGATGCTTTCTATACTCCAGCCAAGGATAGTTCAAGCCAGGCAGAAAATCGGGATAGGCCTCGTCATGCCAGAACTGTCCCTTCTACTCCCAACTGTAACACGTCCGCGAGGGACCCCGCTACAGTTCGGACTCGATTTGTGTCACGGTTTTTAATCTGAACCAAAGAGGCCAAATCCGGCTAATCGTTTTGAGAAACAAATTTTTTGAAAAGAAGTGCCAAACATGGACTGCTTTGCCAGATACAGAGTCGCCACCTAAATATTTTGTTTGGGAAAATTTGGGAAACCCTGACTCGGTGCCAAAGGCCACCTGTCCGTTATCACCAAAGTTGTCTCGGCTCGGGAGCTTGGGTACGATTGGGGAAGGTCAGCTATGAGCACCCCCTCTCGCCCGATCCGAAGATCGGCCTCTACTAACCATGATATCCATTTTTGAAAATGTTATGTGTTCTTATTCCAGTTATTAGCCTAGAATTACTATGTTATGCGCACAGCAAACAAGTATAGACCAAATCGCCTAGATTGGAACGAAACATTGCATATCCGTTTGTTCATAAAACAATTTGAAATTTGCTACTCGTAAGTAGGTTAAAAAAAAACACGGATTTCAATGAGTTGTTCCAACTCAAACAATCCAACCTTCACCCACAGGCATTCAAGCAGTAATATCATGTAAACATATAGCCGCATGGCAAGCATACTGTCATGTTAATATTCACACTCATGAGAGATGCCAAAGCATAAATACTTACATCGTACTCCGTGCCAAAACAAAGAACTCGTTAGCAATCAATACATGATCCGAGTCCATGTTTAAATGCCTAATACAACGCATACGAAATGTCACTAGAGTAGGCTCGGCTAGTCTATGAATGACATGTGAAAATGCACAAGCAGCATGTATTCAAGTTAGATTTGAAGTACTAATGCAGTTAGCATGATGCGCCGAGCCAGGTGCATGCAATACTGATGAATGATGCACGTATGCATAGCATAAGGTATGCTAAATTAAACATGATCTATTACTAACCATCAAAGCAGGTAAGTAAAAGGGAGAGAGAAGTGGGGGTTGGAAGACATGCACACACTCACCCACACTTATTACAAATTTGCCCTCGCTCGGAGGGACCAAAAGAATAATACAATTCGAATAATGAATTAACTATCCTAGCTAATTAATTATTACAGACCAACTAAATTAATTAATTTAAGAAAGCAAGAAAAAGGGCCTCGGGAAGAGGGCTCAATGCACGCGTGCTCAGGTCTTGCTCGGAAGTCCACTGCCATGCGTAGGCTGCCTCTGTTTTCCCTGCTCTACTTCTTTGAAGGCTGCCAAACTCTCAGGATGTGCTCACTGGATGTTGGGGAATGCCATCGGCTGGAAGGAATCATCATCGGCTGTGATTTGGTGTCTATCGGCCAAAAATGAACCCATCGGCCACAGATGGATTGCCGGTCGGCACTCTGTGCAGTTGATCGGCAAAAAGTTCCTGCAGAATCTATTTGACAGCAGCAGAGGATAGAGCTTTGCATGGCAATGCAATTCAGGCAATGTATGCACCAACCGTATCCCTTATCATGTTTATGACTCAAAGGGAGATGGTCCTTGGTTCTCGGACCATCAATCGCGCATTTCAATGCGTGATGGCCCAAGAGACCAAGTTATGCATGTTGATTTCAAATGCAATGCAAACCAACAAACAAAGGCCCAACTCCCATCACTAAATCAAGGAACAAGGCATGCATGCTAGATGGAGTGCAACCTAGGCATGTGAACTAGCATGCAACATGGGCATACAATGCATTTATGCAAGTATGCAAGCAAATATGCAAGGTAAGCATGCAAACAAGCAAAGGATGGACTTAAGCACGGTTTAGGCAGCCCTTACTAGGCCTAAAACAGTGGTCAAGGTGCTCAAAAATGAAGGACTAATAGGCACACAAACATGCATGCAAATGATCTCCAACACTTCAAGCATTAAAGAGCAATTCTCAAGCACACTCAAGAGGATGCAAACATGGACATATAGCATGCATTAAGCTCTAAAATCATGTTACAAGATGATGCCAAATCAATTTAAACATGACAAGCCAAGGCATGCAACCAAGCCCAATGCCTAAGGCTCACCAAAGGGACATTGGACTACACTTATCAAGACCAAACATGGCATGATTTAAGCAACTAAAATCTGGGTTTTAGCATGTCAAAATGAACCCCAAAAACTACTTAGATGACATCTAAATGACTTACACATGGAAGCATGCACAAATGCACTTTCAAGGAGCATGAAACACAAACTCTTGAAACATCAAAGAGCCATGAAATGCAAGTATACAAGCATGCTAAGTGGACTGAAATGACATGGAAAATAGTCCCAACTCACTAAATCAAAGCAAGTAATGCATGCTATACACTCACATACTTGAAGCCTACAAGCTAAAATGCAAAGAGGCTATGCAATGCATGCTAAAGTCGGCCCAAACAACTAAGGACAGACCTTAAACATGGCAAAATAAACATGAAAGCTTCACAAAGCTAAGCCTAAAGCATGCTAGAACAATGGTTTACAACCTAAGGCATGTTAAGGCAACAAAATGGCATTACAGGGCATGTATGCTAAGAAAGCATGGTGTACCAAAACCAACATACAACAATGCTATATTATGACATAATAAGCATGAAAAACGGACAAGGCATGGTCAACATGAGCCTAAGCTAGGTGCTCTCTCAAGAGGCAAAAAGTGCCCTTTTTAAGGACAACAAGGAGAGGGTGTGGCCCTCTCCTTCTTGGGACCTCAAGGCACCATCCTCACCTCTGAAATCCCTCAATATTTCAGTGGTGAGGACGCCCAAACACCAAGGTCTCGGAGCTCACCCAAAATGGCACAAAATGGAGCCTTACAAGGCTTAAGAGGGGTCAAACAACCCCAAAGCTTGAAGCAACCTTAACAAACTATTTAGAGGCCTTAAAAATAGAACTTTTATGTATTATATGCAAAGCCAAAAAATAGTTGCAAGATAGGTAAAAGTAGTGTGCAAAAATAGGAGAATAAAAGGAAAAAGTGATTACCCTTGTAGACCTTCTTCAACAATGGAGCTCCAGTAGCTTCTTGAGGTTGAAATCAACTGCAAAACTCTAAAAACAACCCTCGAGGGCCTCAGCTCCAAGGAAAGGTGTGGTAGTGTGTGTTTGTGTACAAAACTAAGGCTTAAACACACACAATACAAGAGAAGGAGAGATATAGATATAGGATAGATACAAAACCCTAAACCTAGAACCAGAGCTTCTCTAACAATCTTTTCTAACCCTAATGCCAAGAGAGGAAGCCTCTTCTTATAGGCAACTCCCTCTTGTAAGGCTTCCAAAACAAGCCATTCAAGAGGGAAATCCCTCCATACACGTGTATGGAGGGGAACAGAGTGGGTGCCAGCTATCACAGCTGGCACAAAATATCTATTAAAAGTAGATGAATAGTGATCGGCCATCCAAAATTGCCACTTTGACAAAATAAATGGCCGATCGGCAACAAATAATGCTGACCGGCAATATATATTGCCGATGGCATAAAATCAGTAGCCGGTGGCCTCGAGCCATGGCCGGTGATGTGTGGGGATGCCTCACAAGGCATTCCCTGCCCCTCCAAGGCAAAACACAAGTGTTTGGTGCAAAACCAGACACAAAACAGTCGAGTCGAGAGATCCTGAGGCAAGGCGCGCAATCGAGACCTCCGGGAACTCAAGATGAACACGAACATGGATGATCACTGAGTGTTCGAGCGGTGACGTCCAAGTCTTGAGGACGGTCAAAAATGCGGTGTCTACACCAACCCTACACCAGGAAAAGATCAGAAAGCCAAGGCAGTGCCTGCCGACCCTTTCGCTAGTACGTCTAGCAAGAACCCTCAGACTTTGAAGTATCTGCCTCGAGGACGCAGAGTCTTTCATGCCCTCTACATGCCTTTGTCCAGGGCATTTCAAATTCTGGCTAAAAAGGGGCACCTTAAACCCCTCGAACCTCGACCTCTTCCGAAGAATCTCCCCTCACACATGATGCTGCCTTGTATTGCGTATACCATCAGCAAATCGGTCACAGCATCGACGGTTGTTTCCGCCTTTGCCACGAAGTGCAAGATTTGATCGACATGAGGTCATCCTCCCACCCACCTCAGAAAAGTCTATTACCACTGAGTTGTTGGACTTTGAGGATACTGCAAGTATGTGATTAGGGGTTGGACCACCTGCGGGCGGCGCTCGGTGTATTTCAGATGTGGCGTTTGGCACGCACTGTCGGGAGCATTTGCGAATGCAGTTTTGTAATTTCTAGCTTGGGTGTTGAGTCAGTTTTTTGTTTGATTTGGGTCTGTCTCATTGTCTTGAGTCAGTCTTTTTGCTTAAGTGTCTGTCTTGTTGTGTCGAGTCAGTCCCACTGTATAAAAATCGGGTGATTCCAGGGTTGTTGCCTTGGATATCATTTTTTTTGTTTTGTAACTGTCCTTTTTCTTTCTTTCGAGTCTGTCACTTCTGTGGACCCAATTGTAACCAGGAAATCTGAATGAAACAGCTGCGGCTATCAGGTTTTCGTGCTTATTGCTACTTTGAGCTAATTGTGCCAGAGCATTTGAATGAAACGGCGGAGCATTTCACTTACTCTTCTGCACCTCGAATTCATTACATTGACCTAAGTTTTTCAAAACTTTTTTAACACTGTGGTGATGAAAACGAAGAGGAAGGAATTCCTCAGGATTTGCAAAACTTTGATCATTTGAGAGAAAGAGAGGCGTGCTAAGCCCTTACTGATTGAAATCATGTTTGTTAACGTGAGTACTGAGAAGGACCCTGGCTTGATCCAGATTGGTTCCGCACTATCTTCTGCGCGAGTGATTTGTCGCTTTCTTAAAAAAAAATTTCAAAAACAAAATATTTTGCGCAGTCCTGCGAAGACCTATATGGAATCGCTCTTGAGATTGTGCAGCTTAGGATCGCTCTCAGCCTCAAGACTTGAGCCCTTGCTTTCAAACCTTGGACCTTAGTTCAGAATGTTCAACGGTCAACTACAACATGAGTCCTGCATGGCCAAATTTGAAGCAACCCTCGAACAAAAGGCCAAGAAAGTCAGATCAAGAAGATCAAACCTCATCAGAAGAAGCTTGCAAAGCTAAATCAGAAGCGCCCCTCGAACTAGGGGCAAAAATGTCCGATGTGCTCGAAGAGCTGAAAATGGATCCTTCTGCAAGTCAATACAACAGCCACCCTCCTGGATACAGATGGCTTCGAGATCCTAAAACCATTTGGCATGAACCTGTTACACTTTTACCCTTGAGAGGCTCGCTGGGCCAAAAACCCAAAAGGGCGACCCAGGCAAAAGTTAGGGCAAGAGAAAAATACAAAAAAGAAGAAAAAGAAAAATGCAAAAAGAAAAGAAGAAAAAATGAAGAAAATCAAAAGAAAAGATGAAAAAGAAAAGAAAAGAACAAAAGAATTAAAGAAAAGAAAAACACAGCTCGCAAGGTTGAAAACCCAGAAGGGCGGCCTTGGCAAAAGTTAGAGCGCAAAAGGAGAGGTTAATACCCGAGTGTACCTTACCAAAACTACGTAACGCTTGATTCCCATATCTGGGATACGTAGGCAACTTCATCCTGAAGTCCAGCCACAAACACTTCCAAATCAAGTGTGTCCATGTAATGGTTTTGATCATCCTTGCCTTTTTTGAATCCGATAGTTCGGTTGTGACACGACCGGAACTACGTAAGGCTTGATTTCCATGTTTGGGATGCGTAGGAAAATTCATCCTGAAGTCCAGCCCCATGCACTTTCAAAGTGACTGTGTCCATATATTGGTTTTGACCATCTTTGCCTTCTCTTCATCCGAGAGTTCGGTTGCGATCATCACTAACAAGGACCGTTTACAGTATGCTGCGGCGTTATCCAGACAAGGGGCAACTTTCCGTTGCCATGAGTCGCCATCCAAACTAGGGGCAACTTTCCATTGCCGTGCTGTGCCCTTTGGAACAAGGGCCAATTTTCCATTGCCTCCGATCTGAGGTTGTACATCTCGAGAGTAAGTTTCATGGTTGTTGAGCACTGGCTGCTTGCCAAAATGATTTTTAAGAACTTTTTACTGAGGTTGACTAATTGTCGCGAAAATTATTCTATCTTCTCCAAAACTGGACCATTTCTTGGACCCAAAAAAGGAAAATTTTCAGTGCTCATAGCCTGACTTGCATGATTTTAAATCAGAAAATCGAACAAGTATGTTAATCTAACTCTCATTTTGGTTAAAATTTGTTTTAGTAGAAAACCAAAAACAAAAAATGGTCAAAATGATAAACTAGGGGCACAGTTGAGTCAGGCTTCCTGCCTTTTCCCCATCGCCAGCATACTTGCCGAAAAAGGCACAGCTGAAGCTGTCATTAAAGGGCTAAAAGCTCTCTCGACCTCCGAGCAATGAGGTATCGAGCCAAGTGTGAAGCACGAAACGGAATGGATCAAGATACTCCACTCCCTTATCAAGAACATCGACTACACGTCACCGGAGGAAATAGCTGCGAGCTAACAGTGTTGGTATGAACCCACGACCTCTTGTTTATTCACCGGCCATATCTGGGGAGGGATGAAAAATGAGAGAGTGTAGAATAGAGAGGTGTGAGTCGAGAGAAAAGTGAGCAGAGGGGTTTTGAGAGAAAAATCGAGCCTGAGGGCCGAGTGATGTGAGAATCACAAATAAGAAAGGGTGGGAAATAATACCCGAAGAAACTGGCTCCTCGCGATTTCTGAGGTCTCTCGTCCTTATAACGCGTCTGTGTGTCGTGTCTTTTGTTTTCTTTACCTCAACTTTTGTTTTGAGTCGGTCCCAAGCATGTCTCGTCGTGTTTAGGTTGTTTACCTTTCTTTTTTCTTTTTTGTTATTGAGTATTTTTCACTATTTTCAGTCGTAGGCTCAATACTCGGTTGCAAACCCTTTTCTCAAATCGCTTTGTGCTCAGGGTACCGTGCCACTCTCCACATTTGTGCAAGGCAAGATTGGTTCCTTCAACAAATTGCAGGGTCCACCCCCGATAAGTGTGAACAGGAAAACCTGAGCTTATCCGAAGCTTTTGGGTTCTGGATTGCGAAGCAAGAACTTTTGGAGCATCTGAGTGTGTTTCAACTTCTGCAGAGTTCAGAATGAGTAGAGTTCAGAATGGGCAGAGTTCAGAATGAGCAGTGTTCAGAATCAGTTGTGAACTGTGTGTATGGGCTGTGTGTCGAATAAACCAAGCGCTGTGTTATGGGCAGTATGTTCAGAATGAGCAGTGGGTTGTGCAAGTTGTTTTGTCGATAGCTGGTTCATTATCTGGTTATTACAATACAAGTGTTTGATTTTCAGACAAAAGATCAATCTCATTTACATTGTTGTGTAATATGATGCGATGCAATGCGATGCGATGTAGGAAATACACAAATGTAACACCTTTTCAGACAACAAGCTTGTTTCATTTCATCATCTTTTCAAGTACAAAGCTTCAAAGAAAAGAGAACCTACCTGTGGCAGTACAAGGCACTCAAGCTACCAGCAAAAAAGAAAAAAGCAAAATAAAAAAGAAAAGCAGCAAAATCTGGATCAGCATCGACCATCTCAGGCCTGTGGGTCTGTCCTCGTCCTCTTCCTAGACGAAGGTTCAGGAGCATCATCATCAACACCGTCGTCTGAGCCCGAGTCGTCTCCGGTCTCCTTCTCGGACGACTCTGCCTCCGACTCTACCTCGGCCTCCGACTCATCATCATCTGGTATTGGTGCCCGAGAGCCATGAGTACGCCCCACTTTGGTACGAGGGAATACTGTGCCACCTCGCCGTCCTCCTCGAGCGGGAACAGAAGGTCCAGCTGGAACACCTCCTGCGGCCGACATCTGGAATAGAGGCTGAAAAGCACAAATGGCAGACACATCAGTATGCAAAATAGAGTGTGAATACTGTGAGCAGTGTATCAGTACAGAATGCAGTGTGTGAATACAGTGTATGAATACTATGAGTAGTGTATCAATACAGAATGCAATGTGTGAATACAGTGTATGAATACTGTGAGCAGTGTATCAGTATAGAATGCAGTGTGTGAGTACAGTGTATGAATACTGTTGAGCAGTGTATCAGTACAGAATGCAGTGACTGAGTGCAGTGTATGAATGTCGTGAGTAATGCTGTGAACAGTCTGTGGGCTACAGTGTATCAGATGCCGTGAGGGCCGTGTATCGGGTATTGTGTTGACAGTGCGATGCATCAGATTATGTGAAACAGTTTATGTATGGTTTGAGACTATGGTCAGAAGAACATACCGGAATACTGTAAATGGCCAGCAGGTTGAAGCTCTGCTATAGCATCCCCATCATGGAGCCGTTCAACTCCAGGGACTGACGAGTGTACTCGGAAGAAGCCTGCAAAAGTGTTAGAAGTATCAGTATTCTGCGGAATATCAAGAAAAATGAAACGAAATGACAATGCAAGATGCAAAATGCAATAGTACATACCGGGGGCAAGTCGTAGAACCCGACTAACTCGTGATCAGCCGGAGGGGGAGCGAAGGGGATCTGATAGGTCTCCCCACCCTGCCCTCGACATGTCATCATCGTGGGCAGTGCTGGCCCACTAGCCCCTCGTCCTCTCCGAGCCCCACTCCTATCGCGGAGCCGAGCCACTCTCGCCACTCCTACTCCCGCTCCTGCCCTAGTCGCCGGCGCCGCTGGCCTCTCTCTCTCTCTCAGCTCGACGGCCACTGCTCAAAGGCCGCATGATGTAGGTCTGGACGTACTCTGTGTAGTCGCCCTTGCCCCTGAAGCCCTTAGCATTCCAGCTGATCGTGTAATCGGCCATCTCCTCCAGGGTGTACCTCTTGGTGTCCCTCATGTGGGTAGGAGGCGGACCCGAAACTATCTGCTCTAGTAAACCCAGGGTCTGCCGCAAGAAGCGCTCACCTAGGTACCAAGCCCGACAGACTAGGCCCTCCAACAAGATCCTGAACCGGGCGGTCTCCTCAGAGCCGGCAAACCGCTCCTGAACCGCAGCTAGCAATGGAGCCCAAGGCTGCCAGGTGATCTGAAAATGATATGCAGTTAGTTGTCTACTGTTATTGAAAATACAGTCCAAAGCGAAGCTTGAAATAAACTCTAAAGTTGAACATACCTCTGCGGGGGTGATGGTGTCGAAGTAGCGACGGAAGAATATGAACATCTCCCGGGGTCTTCGCACACACCTCATGTCGAAGCGTCGGGAGAATGGAATGCTGAGAGGAGTCTCCACGTCAGGCACTGGCATGAGCCTCAGGAAGTAGGCGTAGACCCACAACTGCAGGGCAAATATTAGTATGCTTATCAGATAAAGTAGAATGCAGAATAAAGCAAAAATGGTAGAACCGTGTGTTGTGCAGTGTATTGTGCAGAGTGTACGGTGTGTGCATTGTACAGTCAGTGTAAAGCAGAGTATATATGTGCCGTGTGTACAGTATACAGTCAGTGTGCTGCAGACTACAGGGTGTGCAGTGTACAAAGTATAGAAAATGTAAAGCAGAAATGTAAAAGAGAAAGAAGATGCACCTCCCAAGCTCGCCAGTAGCCTCCGAGCAACTGCCCGCTGCATCGAGAGGATGAGGTCATGTACCCATAGAGTGTGGCCAAGGCTGCCCCACCCTAGTCATAGCACAGGATCCTGGTCACGTCCACCAGAGCGCTCAACAAACAGAGGGGCACAGTGTTCGCCCGATCGACGAAGATGGTCGTCCCTAATAGGAACATAAGGAAGCCGCGCGCGTACTGCTCCACCTTCTCCTGAGTCATCAGCGCCTCCTCCGCTAGAGCTGGTTGAATGCGGAAGTGGTCCTTGAACCACGAGTATTGAACAAACCCTGCCCGAGCAAGAGGCGGTAGGTCGCCAAGCAAGTACATATGAGCGGCCTCCCACTCATCCATGTCTGTGTCGAAGGGGATCGGATCACCCCCTACCCCGATGCCGGTGAGCATCGAGAAGTCATAGGGAGTCATCGTCATAGCTCCCGTGGCGGAAAAGTGGAAGGAATCGGTGGTGTCCCACCACCTCTCCACCAGAGCGGCAAGCAGAGGCCTGCTTGCGGTAAGTTTGGAAAGTCCCCTGCAGAAGGCGCCAAAGCCAGCCTAGTTTACGATATGGCGGACCGCGTTCGGTAGCTCTATATACCATCCACGGGCCATGACATTCCCATACCCCCGGCAGGTATGGGAATCCCCCTGTATTCAAAAACAACAGTTGCGAAGCAATATTCAATATACAGTTTTGAAGAATATTCAGAATTGGTGACAATACAGCGTGTATGCATGTTCTCAAGTTCAAACAAAGATCGGGTGCCGGTGTGCTTGCAGTAAACTACAGCATGTGATGTGTCAGCGTGTTTGAGTGGGTTAGTACAGATACAGCGTGTGCGCATGTTTTTAAGTTCGAACGGATACTAGGTGCAAGTGTGTTCATAGTCAACTACAGTATACAATGTATCAGTGTATCCAGGCTAAGCAATTAACGAACATAATCAACTATGGCAGTTAAGTGTTCTATATTGCGAAAATGAAACGGGGAAGAATATACCTCGGACGCGCCGTATGATAGATGTGACTTCAGCTCGCGCAGGAGAAGCTTTGGAGGCACCGTCCTGTCAAAACTCCGGAATTGGCGAAGTCTGTCAGGAGGAAGCACGTGAATCGCCGGCCGATAGGTCGCCGGGTCGAACGGACGGATGCTTAAGGGCAAGAGCTCGGCCTCGGGATCCATCTCATACTCCGGGGGAGTCCCGCCCTGTGGAAGATCGTCTGCCATGCCAAGAGTACTGTGAAAATGGCCGGAAGAGGGAAAACTGGGCTAGAATGGGAAAGGCCAACGAAAAGTCAACCCCGGGAGGGCGAAAAATGGCCAGAAAAGCCGAAGCGTGGAATAGGCACGAAAATCAAGAGAAACCTGAGGGAAACAAGCCCCGAGTGGTGAAAATCAAGAAAGAGATACCGAAATGAAGTTTCGTTCGGTTCAAAATGTTCGAAACGCAAAAGGTATTCGCGAATCGAACGATGAAATGGGCCCTAAAACCGAGGAAAACGAGAGAATGAAGGGAGGAAAATGATCTAAAGAGAGAGAGAGGGTGAGATTTCGAACAAGAGGAAGTGAAGAAAATAGGGCTAGAAGCCCTATTTTAAAAGACCCGAGGCCAAAAGACCAAACTGTGCCGATTCAGGCACTTTTGGCCGGTCGGCCAAATATTTGGCCGGTGGACTATTTTTGTGGCCGGTGGATGGCCGGTGACCTTCCCTGATGGCCGGTGAGCCTCCTACATTCTTGTTTGGGTGAGATGTGTGGTTTGGGGCCTCCATTGCTCAACAAAGTGCAAGAGAAGGCGTTTTCGAAGCCTAACCGGTCTCCGTTTTGACCTCGGGCCGTGTCTTCTGTGCGCGATCCTCGAATACGTGCAAGGTGTATCCTTTTTGTATCCTTTTTGTACCTTGCAAAGGTTTGGGAACTACTTCAGATACATTGCATTGTTATGCATGTTTACACGCATTATGATGCACACAACTCGCATTGTTTTGCACCCTAGCTGCAGTCTGGCGAGACCTTAAACCCGCTCGGTCTGGGAGACCTTAAATCTGTCGGTCTGCATTGTCATGCATGATCCTCATCACGCGTTGTCATATGCACCTTACATGCGTTGCTTTACAATGCTTTGACGTGAATGCGCGTTGGGTTATACGTCATTATGCTTGCATTGTATGCCCTTCGCAACGGTCTGGCGAGACCTTAAACACGCTCGGTCTAGGAGACCTTAAATCCTCTAAAGATGTAAGACCTTTAGTTTTTGCATGCATACACACATCGTAACAAGCACAACTTGCATTGATGTGCACTGCTCACATGCATTATCATGCATCTCAAGCGACACGCGTTGTCGCGCGTTCGAGTCCACATGCATTATCATGCATCTCAAGCGACATGCGTTGTCGTGCGTTCGAGTCCACATGCATTATCATGCATCTCAAGCGACACGCGTTGTCGCGCATTCGAGTCCACATGCATTACCATGCATTTCAAGCGACGCGCGTCGTCGCATATTCGAGTTCACATGCATTTCAAAAGCCGCATATTGTCACGCACTCCCAGATCATTTGCATTGTCATGCATCTTAAAAGCCGCGCGTTGTCACGCATTTCAAAATCATGCGTCATCATGCATTTGTATTTTAAAAAAAAAGAAAATAACAAAAACAATATGCATCATTTGCATTTCAAAAACAAAAACACAAAAAAAAAAAAATGCATTATCATGCATTTTTCCTTCATCATGAATTGCCATGCATTCAAAAAACAAAACAAAAAACAAACATGCATATGTCATGCATTTCACTATAAATAGTGCATTTGTCATGCATCATTGTAAATAGTGCATATGTCATGCATACCACTATAAATAGTGCATATGTCATGCATACCACTATAAATAGTGCATATGTCATGCATCACTGTAAATATTGCATATGTCATGCATTTTACTGTATATATTCCATTTCATCGCATATTTGTAAATATTGCATTATAGCTTGCACGCATTCACTGCATCACATCCATCTATGGCTTGCGCCTTTCCATGTTGAGCTTGGTCTGGTATGTACCCATACTTTTTACGTCGAAGCATAGTTTTGCATGTGTATGCGCCTATTCCATTGCTGGTATTGTGGTTTGAGGGTTGCGGCACATTTTCTGTGTAGACGTGGCTTGTTTGGGTCCATGCTTTTCCTAGGCAAGATACGGTTTGGGCCGCAGGCCTTATCCATTGTAAATATTCCATTCCAGTGCATATTTGTATATGTTGCATTGTAGCTTGCATGCATTTACTGCATCACATCCATCTATGGCTTGCGCCTTTCCATGTTGAGCTTGGACTGGTATGTGCCCATATTTTCACGTCGAAGCACAGTTCTGCATGTGTACGCGCCTATTCCACTGCTGGTATTGTGGTTTGAGGGTTGCGGCACCTTTTCTGTATTAGACGCGGTTTGTTTGTGTACATGCCTTTCCTAGGCAAGATTTGGTTTGGCCCTCGTGCCTTATCCATTGTATCCTACCCATCCAGTGCATATTGTTTATATTGCATTGTAGCTTGCATGCATCCATTGCATCACATCCATCTATGGCTTGCGCCTTTCCATGTTGAGCTTGGTCTGGTATGTGCCCATACTTTTCGCGTTGAAGCACAGTTCTGCATGTGTACGCGCCTATTCTCCTGCTGGTATTGTGGTTTGAGGGTTGCGGTACCTTTTTTGTGTTAGACGCGGTTTGTTTTTGTACATGCCTTTCCTAGGCAAGATTTGGTTTGGCCCGCGTGCCTTATCCATTGTATCCTACCCATCCAGTGCATATTGTATATATTGCATTGTAGCTTGCATGCATTCACTGCATCACATCCATCTATGGCTTGCGCCTTTCCATGTTGAGCTTGGTCTGTTATGTGCCCATACTTTTCACGTTGAAGTACAGTTCTGCATGTGTATGCGCCTATTCCATTGCTGGTAATGTGGTTTGAGGGTTGCGGCACCATTTCTGTGTTAGATGCGGTTTGTTTGTGTACATGCCTTTCCTAGGCAAGATTTGGTTTGGCTCGCGCACCATATCCATTGTGTATATTACATTGTAGTGTAATTTGTTGCGTCCAGCATTTAGGATCATGTTCTTTCTTTAGCGGGTTATTTCCCACTTTTGTCATCCCACCCAATTACTTGTTCTTGTGTCCGTCTACATTACTCATAGTTCTGCATGTGTACGCGCCTATTCCACTGTTGATATTGTGGTTTGAGGGTTGCGGCACCTTTTCTATGGTAGACGGACTTTGCATCTCCATCATCTCTATGACGTTTGTGTGGTTTTGAACTACTTATGATTTGATCATGTTTCAAATACATTGCATATCATTTGCATTGTTTCGAATACATTACATATCATTTGCATTGTTTATACATAGTTTTGTATATATTGCATTAGCATTTTGCATTCATTTCGTATTGACATGCATGATTGCTAACAATATTGGACCTGTTGAGTTCTCTTTCTCTTTCAGGCACGATATTGTATGTATGGTTCATTTAAGGCTGGTGCAACCAGACGAATCGGGCAGGTATTGTATTCTCCGAGTGAGACGTATCGAGAATTACATAATTCTCTTATATCCTTTTTGCATTGTAATGTAGTTGAATTTGTGTTTGATTCCTTAAAACTGTCGCATGTTATGCTTTGTTATAGCTTTCTTTGCATGATCATAAGTTATGTTCGGCATCTTACATTATCAGTAGCATTTTGCCCCTGTCTTCGGGCGCATATCTTTGCTTGTCTTGCATACTTTGTCTAAGTCTTCGGCCTTGTCAAAAATGGGTCGTCTCTGGGCTTTGACATTCACTCTCGTCATTCTTATGACTTTCGAGTTCTGTCAAAGAGGGGCAACTGTAGACACCCCATTTTGGACCGTCCTCGAGACTTGGACGTCACCGTTTGAACACTCAGTGATCATCCACGTTTGTGTTCGTCTTGAGTTCCCGGAGGTCTCGGCCACGCGTCTTGCCTCAGGATATCTCGACTCGACTGTTTTGTGTTTGGTTTTGCACCAAACACTTGTGTTTTGCCTTGGAGGGGCAGGGAATGGCTTGTGGGCCATCCCCACACATCACCGACCATGGCTTGAGGCCACCGGCCAATGTTTTGTTGCCATCGGCTAGATGTTTGGCTGATCGGCACTCTAGATGGTCCGTCGGCCATTTATTTTGTCAAAATAGCTTTTTTGGCTGGCCGATTACTGTGCATCTGGTTTTGCAGATATTTTTATGCTAGCTGTGCTAGCTGGCATGCACCGTTTCCCCCCTTCATACACGTGTATGGAGGGATTTCACTCTTGCCAAGCTTGTTTTGTAAGCTTTGCAAGAGTGATCTTCTATAAAGAGGAGGCAGGATCCTGCCTCCTCTAGGGTTACAAAAAATTCCAGAGAGAGCTCTGAGATTAGGGTTTACATAGTGTGTGTATTCTATCTCTATTTCTCCCTCTCTTTTGCTCTAAGTGTGTTTGTGTCTTACTTTTGTGCATAAACACCTAGTGTTACACCTTACCTTGGCTACTGAGGTGCTGTTCTTGGTGTTCTTGAGTGGATTCAAGCTTGAAGAAGGGGCTGGAGCTCAGTTCTTGAAAGTGGTCAACAAGGGTAAGAACTTCACCCTTTATTCCCCCTTTTTTGCATAGTCCTTTTCCTACCTTGCATCTGTTTTTGAGCTTAGTATATAACATATAAAATTTTTGTTTTTACTTGCTTGAAATAGTTGTTTAAGGTTGCTTTGAGCTTTGGGGTTGTTTGACCCCTCTTAGGGCTTGTTTGGCCCCTTTTTTGTGCTATTTTGGTGAGCTCTGGGACCACCTTGTTTGGGTCTCCTCACCACTGAAATCTTGAGGGATTTCAGTCGTGAGGATGATGGTTTAAGGTCCTAGGAAGGAGAGGGCCATCCCCTCTCCTTGTTGTCTTCAATAATGGCCATTTTAAGCCTCACGAGTGAGCATCTAGTTTAGGTTCATGTTGGCCATGTCCTAGCTGTAATTTAGTGTTATTTTGCCATGATATAGCACTATGTTAAGTTGGTTTAGACACACCATACTTGCCTTGAATACATGTGTTAAAAGGTTGTTGTCTTATGCTCTATGCTTTTGCTATTGTTTATGCTTCTAGGATTAGATCATTTAGATGCCATCTAAGTGGTTTTTTGGGGCTCACTTGTGCATGATTCAGGATTGTTTTGATTCAATTTGGTCATTTGCTTCATGTGTCATATGATCATAGATTAAGTCCTTGGGCTTGGTTGCATGTCTTGTTTGCATTGTAGGTTGATTTGGCATCACCTTTGCATGATTTTCAGAGCTTGATATGTATGCCATATGTCTATGATTATCCCCTTTTAAGTGTGCTTAAAAGTCCTTCTTTGATGCCTAAGTGATGGACCATGTTTGCATGCATGCTTGTATGTGCATTTGGCCCCATCCCCATAGCTTTTGGCCACTGTTTTGGGCCTAGTGTAGAGCTGCCCAAATTAGTCTAAGTCCACTCTTCACATGTTGTTACATGTCTTACACTTTGCATGCTTTGATTACATCATGTCTTGCATGTCCATTAGCCTTGCATGTTGTTGCATACTTGGCCTATCACATGCTTGTTTGCGTGCTTGAACACCCATATTCCATCTTGCATGCTTGTTGGTTAGCATTGATGCTTCATACCATACATGCTTGTTTGCTTAGGTTGTGTGCCTAGCTTGCATACTTGCCCTCATGCTCATGTTGCATACTAGCTCACATGCCTAGGTTGCATTGCATTGGCATGCATGCTTTGCCTCTTGAATTGAGTGTGATAGAGGTTGAGCTCATTGTTTGTTTATGTGCATTTCATTCTACATTGAAAATGCACAACTTGGTTTCTTGGCCCATCACGCATTGAAATGCGCAATTGGTGGTCCAAGAATCAAGGAACATACCTCTTTGAGTCATGAACATGATAAGGGATGTGTTGGTGCACACATTTGCTTGAAATGCATTGCCATGCCATGTTTTGCGCTCTGCTGCTGTCAAAATAGGTTTCTGCAGGAAGCTTTGGCCGGTCGACTGAATAGAGTACCGATCGACCAAAGATGGATGGCCGAGAGCTCAACAAATGGTCGATGACCATCCCACCATGGCCGGTGAGGTTTCTACTTGGTCGGTGATGATCCACAGTGTCCGTGGAGCATTCCTTGGGAATTGTGCCATTTTCAGAGGAGCAGAGCAGGGAAAACAGAGGCAGCTTGTGTATGGCGACGGATTTCCGAGCAAACCCAAGCACGCGTGCATCGGACCCTCTTCCCGAGGCCTTTTATTACTTAATTAGTTTAGTTAATTTGCTTAACTAGTTAATTGTTTGTAATAAATAATTAGCTTGTAAGTTAATTAATTGTATTATTCTTTCGGTCCCTCCGAGCGAGGGTGAATTTGTAATAAGTGTGGGTGCGTATATGCATGTCTTCCAACCCCTACTTCATTCTCCCTTTTACTTACCTGCTTTTGATGGTTAGTATTAGGGTATATTTAATTTAGCATCCTTATGCTATGCATGCGTGCATCGTTCATCAGTATTGCATGCACCGGGCTCGGTGCATCATGCTAACTGCATAATATATTTCAAATCTAGCTTGAATATATGTTATTTGCGCATTCCACATGCCATCCTAGGATTAGCCGAGCCTATTCTAGTGACATTCTGTATGCGTTGCATTAGCCACTTAACATGGACTTGGATCATGCGTGATTGCTAACATGTTCCTTGTTTTGGCTTGGAGTACGCTGTAAGTATTTATGCTTTAGCATCTCGCATGAGTGTGAATGTTAAACACGACAGTATGCTTGCCATGAGGCTAAATGCTTAGCTGATATAACTGCCTGAATGCCTGTGGGTGAAGGTTGGATTGTTTGAGTTGGAACAACTCATTGAAATCCGTGTTTTAGCCTACTTGCGAGTAGCAAATCTCAAACCTATTTCCAAACAAACGGATATGCAATGCTTCATTCCAAATTAGAAGATCTAGTCTATACTTTCGTGTTGTGCGCATCACATAGTAAGATTAGCTAATTAACCGGAATAAGAACACATAACGTTTTCAAAATAAGATATCATGGTTAGTAGAGGCCGATCTTCGGATCGGGCGAGAGGGGGTGCTCATAGCTGACCTTCACCAATCGTACCCAAGTTCCCGAGCCGAGGCAACTTTGGTGATGACGGACACGTGGCCTTAGGCAAATGAGTCAGGGTTTCCTAAATTCCCCTAAAATAAAATATTTAGGTAGCGACTCTGTATCTAGTGAAGCAGTCCATGTTTGGCACTTCTTTACAAAAATCTGTTTTCCAAAACGATTTGCCGAATTTTGGCTCTTTGGTGATTTATCAATCTCACATTGCACATTGTGAGATCAGATTAAGAACCGACACAAATCGAGTCTGAACTGTAGCATGGGGCCCAAGGGCGTGTCTACACAACCGAGTTGCAAAACAAAAAGGTATCTCTCACAACAGATGGAGCCGGTACACGATCCTACGCGGTAACAACATACACATGCCCTGAAGGTCTCAGATCTACCTACTCACCTCTCAGAGCATAAGACTGCAGCACAGACTGAGCCGAAGAGGCTCCCTGATTGGCCCTCAAGGCCTGAACTGACTGAGTTGGCTGATGGCTCTGAGTTTACCTCGAACCAAATGCACCAGATGTGCCACTCAACTACGGGAAAAACCACTTCAGGTGCCCCGTCTGACCACACTTGTAATAAGAGAGCGGCTGACCTCTGCCCTGACTCTGGCTTTTAGGACGAGCCAAAGATGAAACTGCTCTCTGCCCTCCTCCCCTCTGCAGGCAAGCTGGAGACTTCTGGCCCGGCTAACCATATTTGTAACAGGTAAAGTGGCCCTGACTGCCTCTCCCAGAGCTTGAACTCGGCACTAGAAAGATAGATCTCGCAAACGCACACTGGGACTGCTGAGGGTTAGAACCCCTCTGCCTCCTACCATCCCCCTGGCCGTCCTAACTCCTCTTGGAGCCCCTCATCCTATCCTCCTCAGCTTGCATAATGGTCTCAAGATGGGCAGCCTGCACCAGACGCCCATACTCCCTAGTCATGGATCCGGCCACTCAAAACTGGAGTTCGGTCTTCAACTTCTTCTCAAACTCAAGACAACGACATTCCTCAGAGGCCACTAACTGAGGCGCAAACCTCGATAAACTGGTAAATGTGGCCTCAAACTCGGCCACTGGTATATTCAGCTGCTTGAGCTAACAGAACTGATCCCTCAATTTCTCCCTAATCGTGGGAGGCAAAAGCTTCTCCTGGAAGGCATTAACGAAAGCCTCCCAAATCCCACCAATACGTCCCCGAACAAACTTCCACCACTGACCCGCGTCTCCCTTCAGCTGGAAGGACGCCATGGTCACCCTCAAGCCTCTGTTTTCAATGCCAAGCATCTCAAACGCCTTCGTCATCTGCTCAAGCCACTCATCAGCCTTGAATGGCTCTTTAGGATCCCCCAGAAACTCATCCTGATTAGACTGGAAAAACTCCCTCTTCAGAAAAGAAGGCCCTGCCTCAGTTACATGGGCCTGGACTTGATTCTCAGCCCTGAGAATGTCCATGGATTCCCTCATTGCTCCTGCCATCTCGCGGGCTAAGGCGCCCATGGCCTGTTGACCTACTGGCTCGGCCACATTGGCTTGACCAACTCCCTCCTACTGTGCCGGAATCTCATCCGGTATAGGCATCTCCTGCCTCCTGGGCCTACCTCGCCTACCACCACGTCCTCGTCCTGACATCCTAATAAAGGTAACGAAGACATTAGCACATTCACAAATGTGCCGAAGCTATATCACTCGCGTCCTAATACATTGGACAGCAGTAATTCATTCCACGTAAGCACATAATCACATAAGCACTGACAAATTTCAATTCCGGATAATGACAGTCCCGTGGCGTTGCTGGAGTTCCGGTTAGAAACAGCATTGATGAAGTGCTTTTCTACCAGGACTCCCAGAAACCCAAAGGTCCAATCAACATCCTAGAAACTAAATTCTAGACCCATATAGTCACATAAGCATGTTATCAAATAAACACATAACATCATACATAAGTCTTTAACAAGCGAGACAAACCCATTGTGGTTCTAACCACTTCCCACGTACCCAAAGTATTCAAACCTGGTACGCTCTGATACCAAGTTGTAACGCCCTCAAAATAATACATATAAACCCAACCTTCATGACATCCATAGACATAAGAGAATAAAGCACATTTCTATTTATCAGAGTATTAAGTACAAAAGTATTACATATTGACAACAAAGTAAATGCCCTACCGGCTTACAACTTTCCAAGTCAACACTTGGGTTCAACAAGAGAGAGTTCTAACTCTAAACATATTAAGCCCTTGGTTTGATTTACATGTAATACAAAATGACAACAACAAAAAGGTCTTTCAGCCTCTAAGCCTCCCAAGCTACGTCCTTGGAGATGGCATATCACCTGTACCTGAAAATGATGTCCTATATAGGGTGAGCCAAAGCCCAGTAGAGATATACTAAACCCAATATGAGAAATAACTAAAACATTAGCATTTGATAAATGGTTCACACTTGTAAACCAACTCACAACATTTCCCAATTCATCAACAATTACATTCGTAGTTCATTCCACCTCCCTTTATTTATCCAATTCAATTCTTAGACATGGCTCACTATTTAGCCAAACAATTTCAATGAGACTACAACTCATATTAAATAAACTTCCAATATCAATAATTCAAATGAGACTACAACTCATATTAAAAACATTTCATTACTTGAATTCATCTACGTTATACAAACGCAATTGGGATTTCGGGACTTTCACCCTGGACACTCCGGCCAACTTAGTTATCAATGGAGTCCATCGCCTATCTCCTCCAAAACAGGTTTGAGAGTACATCCTCTATCTCCTCTCAAACCATAGAGTACATCTCCTATCTCCTCCCAAACAAGATACATATGCAATGTATTTAAATGCTTTATCATATACAATGATCAATCCAGGCACATATTCAATGTGTTAATTCATCCGTCATATTCAACGACTTAACCATTTCATTAGTTTTAGTTTTCCCTAATCAACATACAGTGTCTATAACAATCAAGACTATCCTCCAACAATAAAAAACTGGGCAGCAACACTTTGTTTTAAATACACACCCAACCTATTACAAACCTGCCCAAACATCCTAAAACTCAAATTTAAAGAATTAAAGGGTGAAAATGCAACATATACAACAACAGACATCCACAGAGTCGAGTCCGGAATACAATAACCAATGGAGGAAAAATCGGGATCGCTATATAGGGGCTTGTTTTAAGTGTGGAAAAGCGGGACATATGGCCAGAGAATGTAATCAGGACAGTGGAAAGTTAGCTGCTAGCTCCACTGCATCGATCCCAAAATTGGGAAATACTATGAGATCTACTACCACTGGAGATACCGTGAGGCAAGAGAGATTTTTGTGCTTGTTCCGGGCGATACACGAAATGCTACAACCGTTGTCTCAGGTACTATGTCTGTATGTAATCAGGATGCTTTTGTACTAATTGACTCCGGATCAACACACTTTTTCGTAACTTATGCATTTGCATCTAGACTGCGTAGACCTCTAGAATCATTGCCATACTTATTATGTGTATCTGCTCCATCTGGGGAATCTGTATCGTGTGAATCTGTATTGTGTGAATCTGTATGTCGTTTTTGTGACATGCGTATTGGGAATATTGTTCTTTATGTGGATTTATTGCCCTTGAACTTTAGACATTTTGATATAATTCTGGGTATGGATTGGTTAACTAAATATTGTGCCACCATTAATTGTGTAATGAAACGGCTTGTGTTTAGACCACTAGAACATAAAGAAATTGTGTTTGTGGGTAACGGGGTAGTGCCTCCACCTTATTTGATATCCGCAATGAAAGCATGTAAATTGATTAGGAAAGGGTGCCAGGGTTATTTGTGTTGTGTGCTATCTGAACAATCTGAGAATGTTGAATTGAACAGTATCCCTATTGTTAGAGAATTTCCAGATGTGTTTCCAAATGAATTACCAGGGGAATTGGTGGACAAGGAGATAGAGTTTACAATTGAGATTGTGCCAGGCACTCAGCCTATCTCTAAAACCCATTACAGAATGACTACTGCTGAAATGAAAGAATTGAGAGAACAGTTACAAGAATTACTTGACAAAGGGTTTATTCGACCTAGTACTTCACCATGGGGTGCACCAGTGTTATTTGTGAAAAAGAAATAGGGAACCTTGCGCCTGTGTATCGACTATCGAGAATTGAACAAGGTAACAATAAAGAATAAATATCCATTACCCCGTATCGATGACCTGTTTGACCAATTGCAGGGATCATAAGTGTTTTCCAAGATTCATTTGAGATCTGGGTATCACCAATTGAAAGTGAAAGCAGAAGATGTTGAGAAAACTGCGTTTCGAACAAGGTATGGCCATTATGAATTTCTTGTTATGCCATTTGGGGTGACTAATGCCCTTACAGCATTTATGGACCTAATGAACCAAATTTTTAAGACCTACCTTGATGAATTTGTTATGGTTTTTATTGATCACATTTTGATATACTCAAAGAATAGACTTGAACATGAATAACATCTGAGGACTGTTTTACAAACACTTAGGGAGAATAAATTATTTGCCAAACTAAAGAAATGTGAGTTTTGGTTGGATAAAGTTATTTTCTTAGGGCATGTTATCAACAAAGAGGGGATCTCAGTAGACCCACAGAGGATAAAGGCAAATGTGAACTGGCCTACACTGACAAATGTAATAGAAGTCCGCAGTTTTATGGGCTTAGCGGGGTACTACAGGAGATTTGTGAAAGACTTTTCAAAAATAGCTGCGCCTCTTACCCAACTTACACGCAAAGGGCAACCATTCTAATGGAACAACGAGAGGGAAACTGCCTTTCATGAACTGAAAACAAGACTGACCACCGCACCAGTTCTAACATTACCATCAGGTACAAAAAACTTCATAATTTTCAGTGATGCATCTTACAAGGGTCTGGGTTGTGTGTTAATGCAAAACGGGCGAGTAATTGCTTATGCCTTCCGATAGTTGAGGCCACATGAAAAGAATTATCCAACAGATGATTTAGAATTGGCCGCGGTTGTATTCGCTTTGAAAATCTGGCGGCATTATTTGTATGGGGCAAAGTGTGAAGTCTATACGAATCACAAAAGTCTGAAATACTTCTTTACGCAGAAAGAGTTGAACATGCGATAGGGGAGATGGCTTGAATTGATAAAGGACTATGATCTTGAAATCTAGTATCACCCCGGGAAAGCCAATGCAGTTGCTGACGCCATGAGCAGAAAATCGATGGGAAATTTGGCTTGTTTACTCATTGAACAGAAAAAGATCTTGCAAGATTTTGAGAAGTTCGAGATTGAAGTGGTATTGTGTGAACCGGGTGGATTGATAGTCGCTATTTCAGCCGAACTAGCAATCATCGATGAGATTAAACAGAAACAGAAGGGAATTGAATTCCTTAAAAAGATAGTTGATGAATTTGAAATGAATCCGAGATCGGAATATAGTGTGGTAAATGAGGTGTTGAAATTCCAAGACAGGTTGTGTGTTCCCAACGTTCCCGAGTTAAAGAAGAGAATTCTAGATGAAGCCCATAAGTCAGTGTTTGCTATGCGTCCGGGTAATAACAAAATGTATCGGGATTTGAAACAAAGTTCTTGGTGGCCCAAAATGACGAAAGAGATTACAGAGTATGTGTCCAAATGTCTTCAATGTTACCAAGTTAAAGTTGAACATCAGAAACCAAGCGGTCTACTTCAACCTCTCCCTATTCCTGAATGGAAGTGGGAGCATGTGACTATGGATTTTGTTGTTGGTCTACCTCGGACTCCTTGAGGTATGGATTCTATTTGGGTTGTAGTTGATAGACTAACTAAATCTACGCATTTTCTGACTGCTAAGATTACTTTTGATGCTTATAGACTGGCTACTATATATGTTGATGAGATTGTCCGTTTACGCGGAATTTCGGTATCTATTGTGTTGGATAGAGATTTGAAATTTGTATCTAGATTGTGGAAAAGCCTACAAAGAGCAATTGGAACAGAATTGAGATTCAGTACTGCATTCCATCCACAAACAGATGGACAATCAGAACGGACCATACAGACTTTAGAAGACATGCTCAGAATGTGTGCTTTAGACTTTCAAGGGAGTTGGGAAGACTATTTGCCACTAGCAGAGTTTGCATACAATAACAACTTCCACTCCAGCATCGTTATGGCACCATACGAAGCTTTGTATGGTAGAAGGTGTAGATCACCAATTTGTTAGACAAAAATTGGAGATAGGGCTCTGCTTGGGCCTGAAATTGTGCAAGACACTTCTGAGAAGATCAAAACTATTCAACAAAGGCTCAAAACAATTCAGAGTCGACAAAAGAATTATGTAGATGTTCGAAGAGGACCTCTTGAATATGAGGTCAGTGATCATGTATTTATTGGTGTGATGCCGATGAAGGGCCAAGTAAGATTTGGAAAGAAAGGTAAGTTGTCGCCTCGTTACATTAGACCATTTCAAATTTTGGAAAAATTAGGTCCAGTTACTTATGGAGTTGCTTTGCCACCAGGATTCGAACAAATCCATAATGTGTTTCATGTGTCGATGTTGAGAAGTTATCTTCGGGATCCGTTGCATGTGATTGATTATCACCGGATAGCTCTTGACAAAAATATGGAATACGCAGAATGGCCAAAACGAATCATTGACCGGCAAGTGAAACAATTGAGAAGCAAATCCATCCCGATGGTGAAAGTGGAATGAAAAGAACACTATGGGATGGACGCCACATGGGAAAAAGAGGATGAAATGCGACTACGCTATCCACATTTGTTTCGTGACGAAGGTAAAATAAGTTTAGAGGACCAAACTTCCTAAAGGGGGGAAGACTGTGATAACCCTGGTCCGTATTATGCTAACTAATCTTAATTATGATTGTGATTATGCGTTTGATGTGATTTTGAGTGCCATTTATATGAATATATATGGTTTTGAATTTCTATCTGTTCAATGTAAGAAAATCTGTTTGATTATCTGCTTTAGAATTTAAATTGAAGGCCTTATCGGCCACAGAAGCCAAAATTGACTACGCCATTATGATTGGCATAATTTTTAGAGCCTGTGGTGAAATTTAATTAGAAATTGATTCAGATGAAAACAATTAGATTCAAAACGATTAATTAAGCTCTATTATTCAACTCTAATTAATTTGACTAAGAGAGGGACTATAAAATGGGCATTATGCACCCACATTCCTTTAGTTTTGAGATCAAAATCAGATTTTACACTCTAGAGAGGGAGAGGGTCGGCTCTACAGAGAGAAAGAGGGAGAATTATGCAATTTTGGCTCAAGGCTTGAGAATTGGAAGCTAAACCCAAAGGATTAGCTATAATTTGAAGAATTGGAACTCCTAGGTAATAAATTCATGAGTTGAGTTGGTAAATTTTGTGAACTCAAAATTAAATGGTAGTGTAGGACATGAATTGAGTTGATTAAATTGAGATTGAAGTCTATGTGTACATGCATGCTCAGAATTTGCCATGGATTTGCATAATCTAGCATAAGGCATGATGAACATGATGAATTGAGCATCAAATCTCTAACGCATGCATAATTCTCATGATTTTCATGATTATAAGTGTCATTTGTACCACTTGAAATAGAATTGGAGTCTAGAATGTACATGCATGCATGATTGATGAAGATATGGAGTTTGTATGAAGTTGAATTTATGTGTTTTTGAACCCATGAGGGGAACTCAAAATGATTTTGGAAAAAGGACCATGCATTTGAACAATTTGGTCACATATTCACAAACTCTCATATTATACAATGTGTTTCCATGTTTTTGAGCCAAAATCATGAGTTTAAAGTCTTTGAATGTCGAGTTTGATCATCAAGAACAATTCTGGAAATCCCAGAATTTGGCGTGTCCGTTTGAGCGGGGAAAGGGCCGCTTGAGTGTGAAATGCTAGCTCCCAGCAGTTTTGCAGACATCGACGTCCGCTCGAGTGGGGAGAATCACGCTCCAGCATCTAAGGCATATCTTTGACCCTCATCTCGAGCATCCAAATTAGCGCTCGAGCATGAATATGAGGTAACCAGTATTTTTTTACAGAACATGGGGGTCCGCTCAAGCGGCGGAATCCACGCTCGAGCGTGGACCCCTATTTCAGAAATTTTATAAAGGTGTTCTGTGTTTTATTTTCCATTCTCTTTCACTTCTAAGCACTCTTAGGCATGCGTTGAACATTATGCCTGAATGAAAAGAATAAGAATGAAGCCCAAGAGGGATGTATGAATTAAGAACAGATTGAATTGTTTGTGACCCGTTATGTTCATGAAATGTGTAGGGTCAAGCACGAGAGCAAATTCATTGGTAGAACACTGTGAGTAATATCTTAGTAAAGATATTTTGATGTATGTTATTTGTCCAATTGCTTATTTCTACATAAGTCTTGTAAGTTTGCTAATTTGAATTGTGGACAACTGTTTGTTATGCCATATGGTTGGATACAATTGATTGGGCCGCAGGCCGTTTGACATGAATGAATGGGCCGAAGGTTATTTGATATGAATGAATGGGCCAAAGACCGTTTGACATGAATGAATGGGCCAAAGGCCGTCAGACATGAACGATTGGGCTTGAGGCCGTTTGATATGTTTGGATCGCTAGTCATTTGATATAGTAGACAGAAATATGAATTGGGCCCAAGGCTGTCCGATGTATTTTGTTTTAAATACTGTTCATGTATCTCCTTCGCTTGATATTACTCATTGGGCTTTCGCTCACTCTCTTTCATGTGATTGTAGGTGCGCCAAGCAATACCTAAACCCAGCCCCAGTGAAGCAGGAGTGAAATAGTCAAGTTTTGAGGAGTCAGCTCGTACGTCTCATGCACGAGACTTGTTTTCGCCCTTTTGTTCTTTTGTTATATTTTTGTTACGTTGGCGAGAACTTTGAATTACGGTTGTGTATAAGCTTTTGATTGGCCGACCATGACTCGAATGATCTTGTTGTGTAAAGGTGTATGTTAACTTTTTTTGATGTGGGTTATTACTGAATATATGTGAAATGTTACGATGTGCCATTTAAGCACAACTTTTTGGATAAAAGTTTTAAGTTGCTTTCGTTTTGGCCCCTTAACTCTAATAAGAGTATATTTATTTGGTTTGAGGCCGTAGGTAATCTCTTGGTTACTGGCCGGTTGTGACCTTAACCCATGGGGGCGGGTTCGGGTCATGACAAGTAGCCTATCGTCTTGCCTTACCATTACAATTATCCGGGATACACGATGTGTTCCACATTTCGATGCTTCGTAAATATGAACCCGATCCTTCCAACATCTTAGATTGGACGAGTCTAGAAGTAAATGAGAACGCTTCATACAAGGAGAGACCTATGAATATCCTAGACTCCTAAGAACAAGTTTTGAGAGGTAAGACTATCCCTTTAGTGAAGGTATTGTGGCACTATCATGGAGTAGAAGAAGCTACTTGGGAGCGAGAAGCCGAGGTCTAAGAAAAGTATCCAAATTTATTTGATAATGTGTAATTTTGTTGGATAATTCTATTTGTCATTATATGCAACTTGATATATGGAACGGAGTAATGTAAAAATGTTGAATTCCTTATAGACTAGAACCTTTGTATCCTGATGAGAATTTTGATCTCAATTTGGTTTCCATTGGGTAATGTTGTGATGATTAGAGTTATTGTTATTGTAGTATTCATCTTTCTTGGAAGTAGTTTGAGTTGTTTTGGTAGGAATTACAAAATTTCGAGGATGAAATTCTTTAAGGAGGATAGGGTTGTAACAATTGAGTTTGATTGACAGCTCAAGCGACCAGTAGTCATTTGGTCGCTCTAGCGTAGATGCACAACTGCCAGTATCTTGCATGCTTGTAGGCGAGATTGCTGAAGTGATGGAGTGGTCACTCCAGTGCAGAATCCAGGCTCCCAGTATTTTCACTATAGCTTTGTAAATCTTCTGGAACATTGCGTTTACCGCACGAGTGGTTAAAAGTTCGCTCACAACTCACTTAAAAGTCAATCAAACACTATTTTTTTTCTCACTTTTTTCCAGCTCTTCTCTCTCTCTAATACCCTTCCTCCAAAACCTTAGCCCTAAACACTTAATTTCCCTCAATTTCAACCAAGATCTACCTTAGATCTTAAAAGAGGGTTGAATAATAAGCCTAGATCAACTATATTGCCGATTGTTTTCTCATTTATTAAAGCTTGAAGTTGGGTCTTCACGTTTTTCCTTCAATCTTGAGGTAGAAGTAATTTTAACTTGTTATATTCTTAATTTAAGATATATATATATATATATATATGTGTGTGTGTGTGTGCGCGCAGTAATTTCTTAGGTATAATATGGTATGAGATGGTTTTGTTAAGTTTGTTAGTTAATGGGAGCTTGTATCTAAAAATTTTGAGAAATATTGTAAGGCTGTGTTCGGCTTGAGTTTGGAATCATGATTCCACACTCAAAATTTTTGAAACACTTTTTAAAATTCATAACCAAACACAGAACTCAAAATTACTCAAAACTCAATTCAAAAATTAATTTCAAAACTCATAACCAAACACACAACTCAAAATTCAATTCAAAACTGTTTTCAACACTAAAAACCAAAACTCTTTTCAAAACTCTATTAAAAAAAAAATTAAAAAAAAAATATTTTTTTATCTTGTTTTTAAAAATCATGATTTGAATGTATCTTTTAAATTTTTTTGGATTTATTCTTTTTAAATATTTAAAAGTTTTCTTACTTTTATTTTTTTTGGATAAATATTTTATATTTTAAATATTTATTTATTTATTTTAATGTACACTATATTTCATACATTTTTGTACTGTATTTTTTTAAATAGTAAAAAATTGAAAAAAAATTATTTTTTATTTTAAATATTATTTTTTATTTTTTTTATTTTACATATTTATTTTATTTTATAAAAGTATTGTTAAATATTTTAATTTTTTTTATGTGTTTGGTTACGATTTGAGCGTAGAGTTTTGAAAGTTGTGTAGAGTTTCGAGTTATGTGTTTGGTTATGGGTTTTGAGAATAATTTTTGAATTGAGTTTTGAGTTATGTATCTGGTTACGATTTGAGTGTAGTGTTGTGTTTTGATCTTAAAATATTAAAATTTAAAAATAAAAAATTTACAAAATAAAATTAAATATTTAAATAAAAATATATATTAAAAATAAAAAAATAAAATTTTCTTAAACATTTTTTACTATTTAAAAAAAATCCAAAAAATTCAAAATTCAAAAACTCAAAATTCAAAATACAACTCAATTTTTTTTTCAAAACTCATGCATCATGTGCATTATAATTTTCTCATGTGATTTTACAATCTTGTGGATGTTTGGAAATTGTCAAGGGGCTAAATAGCGTATGAGTTCAGGCAATTGAGTTAGATTTCGGGAATTGAGTTGTATGTTGTATTTGGTACCCGCGTGGGGAGTCAAGGTGCCCAATTGCCTTGTCTGTGCATATTGCCGGACGAATGTGGGAAAGGTTTTTGGGTGTCCATGAGACTGCCGTTTATAGAGTCAACGAATGTGGAAAACTTGATTTTGGGTGTCCAGAAGTTCGCTATTTCAGGAGTTGGCGAAAGTGGAAGGGGAAAGGTTTTGGGTGCCCATCGCCCAACCGTTTTTAGAGTTGGCAAGTGTGGAAATATTTTCTGTATATAACTTGTTAAATGTATTTCCTACTGGGCACTAGCTTACCCCAAAAACAAACCATTTTTCAGGAAACGATGTTGATGTGAGTGATTGGCTTGGGAAATGATGTTTGACGGGGGCATGGAAGCTCTGCTTTGATGTTTTGTGTTAAGCCTCGAGCTATTTTGTTTGGGAATCTAGACTTCCATTTTTGTGTATTCAAGGACACTCATTGAAAAGATGTTTGCCCTTTTTGGATCTTCTTTTACATTGCCTCTTGTCTTTTGAATTATTTTATTTTGTCGAGAGATGTAAACAAACAATGATGAAATTAGTGCAATATTTAAATGGAAAAGAGATGACTATGGAATTTATTTTATCATTATTATGTTGGACTTTCTCTCTCTCTCTCTCTCTCT
Source organism: Camellia sinensis (assembly GCF_055761805.1). NCBI lineage: Eukaryota > Viridiplantae > Streptophyta > Magnoliopsida > Ericales > Theaceae > Camellia > Camellia sinensis. The sequence continues at coordinate 95,684,325 of NC_138975.1, forward strand.
CTCTCTCTCTCTCTCTCTCTCTCCTATATTGGAGAAAACTAAGTGAGCATTTTTTTATTAAGGCAACTGAAATTCTGTGGCGTTACATCCACAGATAGAAGAAAGCATAACCAATCACTGATACGGTGGAGGTGGAAGCTGCTGCATCTGGAAAAATAGATAAGATTTAAGCAAGTTGCAAGGATGACTGATCAACAGTATGCTCAATACGATCAAGGCGGTCATTAAATGTATCAATCTAAGCATCCATCCAATCTAGGTGCTAGGTCATAGCATGCTCAAACTGACGGAGCTGGCCCCAAATAGTCTATGGACGGACCTCACATTCATCCTCACCGGAAGACGCAACATTGAGATCGGCCTTCTCAGCCAACTAGTATTCACTTGCATCAGTAGTACCCGTTCCAGAAGATTCCCCTTTAACATGTGCCCGACTCTGGGAGACAATCTTTTTGGTAAACGGTTTGATTGGAGTTACATACTCATCATCATTGGAAGTTAGAGTATCAAGGGACGTGAGAAGGTGATTGGCGAGGCAACCATATGGAAGACCTAAAGATTTTTACCCCCAAACACCGGTATCATTTTTTGGTTGACGAGAGTTACAAGATTAATGGACAGTTGGCGGTCTATGCAGTATAGGACATAACCTTGGTCTTAGATAATGTCGAAACTATGGGTGGTAATAATGAGGTTGGCACAAACAATCAGGTTAAGTAGCCTAAAACGAGGAAGGAGCTCATATTGTTTAATCAAAACTTCTTTAACCCAAACTTTTGGTGTACCACATAAATCACATGCTACTAAGTTGAAATCACAGGTGGGAGAGGCAAAAAAGAATAATGGCAGTTTCTAATCTGTGAAAGCCTCGGAAAGCCACGAATCTTATCTAGGTTGATTTTAATTTCCTTGGACCGGACCCAAGTACTAAAAGAGAGACCAATACTATCAACTGTGTGAATATTGCAGTAGAACTCCCTAACCCAACCTAGGTTTTGACTCTCTGAGAAAGAAAGCACCTTGTCCCCACCCAAAGGATCAAAAATAGGTCGAATGGGAATGGACTCAAAGGGATTAGGTTAGACATTGCGCTCTAGGTGAACAGTCCCAGAATCACAAAAGTCTCTAAACAACTTGGCCTTCTCTTTAGACTGAAATTCTCAGTGTTATAGGTGGGTTGAGACGCAGTAGCCTTTCGGCATTTAGATGATTCGATCATGACTAAAACCCCGACAAGACAGGGAAAACCACCAACAACCCCCCAAAGTAAACCCACCAAGAGAACGACCACAAATCAATGAAGTCCCAATTAACCAACACCCTAATATCAAACACAAAAAGCAACCACCATTAGTAATTAAGGACAAAAAAAAATGAATATATTATGAGAGAGATGGAAAATTCAACTACATTTGTATGAAAATAACCATATATGAAAGAATGTGCGAAATAAAGCATAAATCCTAAGACTTAAAGTAGAAACTCAATAAAAACCCTAGAGAAATTAGTAAATCAACACTTGGAAATTTGAAATAGCTAAAAAAAAATAAAAACACAAATCAAGATGAAAAAAATAGATTGAGAGCACCCGAAGCAACAAGTTAAATAAACTAAGAATAAAGGAAAAAAATGGAAAATCAAGCTAGTAAAAAGCAAGAACTTACCAAAAAGTGATGAAAATCACTTGAGGGAGCACGAAATCACTTGAAATTAACCCACTCTTGGTCGCACAAGAAAGGGAGATGAAATCGCCCTAGGAGAGAGTGTGAATCGACTGGATTTGAGGAAAAAAATGAACCGGAAGGACAGGTAGTAGACCTTTAAAATGTGCAGACCGCTCGAGCGAAGCTTTTTCCATTCGAGCGATCTAACTTAAGATTGTCCTATCGCGCAAACTACGACTTCGCCACTCGAGCGTAAAAAAAAATCTCTCGGTATATTGAACCCTCTGTAAAAGTACTAGATTGAGCATTTACAGCTCAAGCGCAAGAACCTTCACTCGAGCAGTTTTAAAAAAATGCAGAAGGCTTGCAAGAGTCTCAAATACAACCTGCTGAGCATCCAAAAACACCCATACAATGAAGTATCACTTGAACCAAGGATGGGTTAGTACGATGGCAATGACAAAGACACTAAGATGAGATAATCCACACATCATGAAGCTCACAATCTTGCGAGATAGACAATATGAACTTGATATCATGAGCAAGTCATGTAAGCATATATCAATGAACATAGGTAGCATATGAATGCACATCTCGAGGACAAACATGAGAGCTCACATATTGTGTGTGTGTATGTGTGTGTGTGTGTGTGTGTGCGCGCGCGTGCAATCCTTGAGAGTCACAATCGCTAGAGTTAATCCTAGTAGTGATCGAATGGTTGAACCTCCGACAAGATAATCTACACACGATTGAGAAAATTTAAATCACTAGGAATCAATGGGTATTTGTTAAGTAAAAGCAGAGGCTCCCCCTCAAACAAAGAGTCAATTTTTTTTTTTTATTATTTACTTTTCTTTCTTTCTTTCTTTCTTTCTTTTGCGCACTCATTGGCGACTTTCACACTCAAGAGCATGGAAACCAAACTAGATAAGCACAGAGACAATATGGATGGCCTGGTTGGTGACTCTGAGGTAGCCTTTTCCTTATGTCTTGACTATAAAGAACTGAAGGAAAAGCCGTGGAGATGCAAAAATATGGTAAGTGGTTAAGAGACTCAATTCCTTTAGTAATGCAGAAGACACAAGTGCTAGTAGTCTATAGAGAAACTTGATCACTTATGTGGAAACCCCTACAACAGTTTAACTCAAAGATGTGTAAAGAATGACGTCGTAAAAGCAATGAGCATGTACATTCAAAATGAACTAGAGACAAGGACACATAAAACCTTGTGAGCAGCATGAAAGGTGTTCAATTAAATCTATGTGCAAAGATGACAAGTATCAATGATAATGAGATTATAACTTCCAAGCACAGAGAATGCAAATCACACACAACCACTCATGCAACAAGTCATACTTCTAGTTTATGAGAACTACTCCCAAGGTCTTTTCTAAGGAACTCAAACCTAAGAAGATCGAGGGCTTCTGTAAAAATATCAGTTCTTTGATGCTCAGTGGATACATGTTCAAGAACAACAAGACCATCCTCAACTAACTCTCTAATGAAATGGTGACGAGTGTCAATGTGTTTAATTCGAGAGTGTTGGATTGGATTTTTAGAGATGTTGATGGCACTGGTGTTATCACAGAACAAAGTGAGTGTGTCCTAGTCTAAACCATAATCATGAAGCATTTGCTTTATCCAAATCATTTGAGCACAGTAACTCCCTGCAGCTATATACTCAGCCTCGGTGATCGAAAGAGATATGGCATTCTATTTTTTGCTATGCCATGTAACCAACTTATTCCCAAGGTAAAAACACCCTCCAGATGTGCTTTTGCGATCATCAAAATACTCTGTCCAATCGGCATCAGAAAAGCTAGTGATATCAGCCATAGTGTTGGACGTGAACCAAATCCAATACCCTAAAATTCCACTAACATAGTTGATAATTTGTTTGACAACTAGAAGATGAGACTTTTTAGGGCATGCTTGATAACGGGCACAAACATCTACACTAAATGCAATGTCAGGCCGATTGGCTGTGAGGTACAGAAGACTCCCCATCATGCTCCTATAAAGGGTAGGAACAACATCAGTGCCAATGTAGTCTTTAGAGAGGTGAAGACTCATGCTCATGAGGGTTCATGCATGTTTGACTGACTCTAGACTGAGCCTGGACACAAAGTTTTTGGTATACTTGGTCTGCGAAACAAACATACCTGACGACAACTACTTAATTTGAAGCCCCAAGAAAAATGCTAATTCCCTCATCATGTACATTTCAAACTTATGTGACATGCAATCTGAGAAATGTTTCACAAGAGATTCATATGTGGATCCAAACACAATATCATCAACATAAATTTGAGCAACTAGGATATGAGATTTATTATGTTTCACAAATAAGGTCTTGTCCACAATACTTGTTTGAAAGTCATTGCCAAGAAGAAAGGTAGTAAGTCTATCATACCAAGCTCAATGGGCTTGTTTCAACCCATATAAAGCCTTATCTAACTTTTAGACATGATTTGGAAATTTAGGGTCTTCAAGCCCCTTTGGTTACTCAACATAGGCCTCTTCCTTCAGGTACCCATTCAGAAAAGCACTTTTCACATCCATTTGAAACAGTTTAAATCCAAGAAAGCATGCAACAACAAGTAAAATATGGATAGATTTGAGACGTGCAACAGGGGCAAACATTTCATTATAGTCAACGCCTTCTATTTGTGTATAAACTTGGGCAACCAACCTAGCATTGTTCCTAACCACTGTACTATTCTTATCAGATTTATTTGTAAATATCCATTTGGTACCTATGACATTCATATCTCTAGGTTGTGGAACAAGAGTCCAAACTTTGTTACGTTCAAATTGACCTAATTCTTCATGCATTGCATTAACCCAACTATCATCTAGTAAGGCCTCTTTTACATTTATAGGTTCAATTAAATAAACATAACACATATGAGATACCTCATCCCGAATTTATTTTCGGGTTTTCATTCTGTCTGAGACACTCCCAATCACTTATTGTATCAGATGATTTAGCTTCACCCTTGCCGATGGCTTCAACATAGGATTGGTAGTAACTTGAGTAGCAGTGGTGGCGTCTTTTTGTGCACTTTTTGGACTAGGGCTTTCCATAGGAGTTGATTCACCTTCTTGATCTTTGCTTTGTGCTTCTCCTTGACTTTGTGGTGCCATATCCAGAATTTGAGGGTCACCATCTTCTTTCTCATGTAGAGACGTAATTGGGAAACTTGTGTCATCTACAACTACATTGATAGATTTCATTATAGATAAAGTATGCAGATTATAAATATAGAAGGCTTTACTGGTGGCTGAATACCCTAGAAAAATACCTTAATCACTACGGGAGTCAAATTTATCTAAGGGCTCTCTATCTTTGAAAATATAACACTTACTCCCAAAAGTTTTGAAGTATTTTACATAAGGTTTCAACACTTTCCATAATTCATATGGAGTTTGTAATGTGTCGGGTCTTAGATACACATGATTCACCACATAAATAGCGGTATTTAAGGCTTAACCCAAAACTTAGGAAGAACTTTCTTACTAAGAAGCATAACCCTAGCCATCTCTTTAACAACCCTATTTTTCCTATCAACAACTCTATTTTTCTATGGGTTAATGGGTGTAGAAAAGTCATGCTAAATGCCATGCATGTCACAAAAATCCAAAAACAAGCTATTTTCAAATTCATGACCATGATCAGTTCGAATTCTTATGATACGCCCGATAGAAACACCCTGTTCATTTTGGATTTTAAGGACTAAAGATTTGAAAGAATAAAATGTATCAAAATTTTCTCTTAAAAAATGTTCCCATGTAAATCGAGTATAATCATCAATGGTTAAAAAAATATATCTTTTACCTCCGATGCTTTCAGTATGAGTGGGTCCCATAAGATCCATATGAACAAGCTCAAGAGGACGCTTGGTTGTTAAGCTATTCACTTTCTTGTGAGGGGCTCAAGTTTACTTCCCTAATTGACATGGCATGCACACTTGGTTCACATACTTATTGATTTTAGGCACTCCTCTCACAATCTCTTTGTTGGCTATCTTAGTTAGGTTTTTGAAATTCATGTGACCTAATCGTTGATGCCATAGGTCAAGATTAATTATTATGGCCGAGTGACAAGTGAGATCATTAGTAGTAACAATCCCATAGCAGTTATCAGATGTGCGAACCCCATGTATGAGAGTATTTCCTTTTTTATCCAAAATTTCACATTTATTTTTTGAAAATAATACCTCATGATGTGAATTATACATTTGACAAATGCTCAAAAGATTACCTTTAAGGCTGTCAACAAGCAAAACATTTTCTAGATTAGAAAGATCGGGGACACTTATAGAGCCCTTACTAGTGACTCTGGAGGTGCCACCATCTCCAAAGGTATAAATTCCTCTTTCATATTTTTCAAGGATTGTGAACTAAGATTTGTCACCAGACATGTAACGAGAGCACCCACTGCCAAGATACCATATGTGCAAGTCACGTGCTTTCAGTGCATTGTGAACAACAAAATAAGTCAAGTAAGTCTTTGTTACACATATCTTTTTTGTCTTCATAAAAAGAGGACTAGCATTCTTGGTAAATGTCTTAGTGTTGTGAACACCATTATGAATCCTAGTATTTTGCCTTGACATGTAAGGTTGTCTCCTAACCCATGAAGTATTACAATTTCTAACTTTTGTGAGACTCTACCAAATAACTCAAAACAATAAGGGCGAATGTGGCCATACCTACCACAATGATGACAAATAAAAACAGGTTTTACCTCCCTTTCTTTAGGCATACCACCTTTAGGTTGATGAAGAGGCATGTCATCAAGTTGGATCTTCATCTTTCCCTTGGTTTGAGTTCTTTTGTCATGAGCTGTATGAGCTTTTTTCTTTGTTGTGTGGCATCACCATAGCCTATCCCACTTTTGTCACCACCCATTTGTTGAGACCCAATGATGCCTTCAAGCGTCTTTGATCCTTTATTACGCATATCAATTGTGGCTCTAGAATTTTTGAGTTCCTCATTTTTTTGACTGACTAGCTCTTCTAAGGCAACTTGAGACATCTCGAAGGATTCAATCTTTTCTTCATATGTGGCATAGATTTTCATAAATTCATTCCTCTCGGTCTCACAGGTTAGAAGCTTTGCACAAAGAGCTTGTCTATCACTTGAAATCTTGATGACATCCTTTTTTGCTGTAGAAATCTTCTTCTTTAACTTGACATTCTCACTTTCACATGCTATAAGTTTGGTAGTGAGTTTGTCATTCAACTTGGATAAGTTTAGAGATTCGCTGTATAGCTTTTCATAAGCTTGTTGAAGTTCTTCACCATCTATCTCATCATTATCCCATGAGGTTTCATCATCTTATTTTTGTTCTTCTTCTTCTTCAAGAACATCCAGTTGAGCGACTAAAGCATTAATGTGGTTATTATTGGATGGTTATGAAAATGACTCTGTTCTTTCATGGAATTGCATAAGAACAGTCCATGCATCTGTGGTATTCTTGCAATGAGAGATCTGATCTCGTTCTCCTTCAAAAAGTGCTTCTCGGATGATGTTCAAAACTCTTTCACTTCTCTCCATATCAGTCCTTTCAATATCATTCCATTCTTTAGTCGGCTTGGCAACCTTTTGATTGGTGTACGAATCGATCACAAATGGTGCTTGAACATTCTCCTCTACTGTGCACCAACTTTCAAGATCCCAAGCTCTGAGATAAACTCTCACTCTACACTTCCAGTACAGATGATTATCTCCCATCAAAGGTAGGAGCACGATACAGACTAGGCCTACGAGCAAACTCAATCGACTTAGGAGTTGATTGAGTGAAGCTAAAGTAGAATGCCATCTAGGTACTATCTCTGTCTTCAGCAAATTTGGTTTCATCAGCTTCGTTCTCTAATCCGCTTTCATCATCCCAAGTTACTATGTAGAGTTTCTTTCGATTATTTTTCAAAGGACATTCGAGAGCAATATGTCCAAACCCTTGGCATTCATAGCACTTGACTCCCAGTCCTTTCATAGTCTTCTTTTCATTCTTCAGAGCAACTTTGGGTTGAATAGTTTTAGGTTTATCATTACCCTTCTCTTAGAGCTAGAGTCTTTGAAATTAGGTTTCTTTTTCTTTAATTTTTTTTAAAAAAAATTGTTTAGTAAATATAGTCATCATTTCAGACTCTAGATCAATTTCTACCTTAGGGTTCTTAGCAATCTCATAAGCACTAGTAAAGGCCACTAAATTTTTGTTTTTTTTCTTTAAAATCAGATGGGCTTCATAAGTCTATAGGTTTCCAATCAACTGATCAAGTTTGAGGTTCACAACATCCTGAGCCTCCTCTATAGCTGTCAATTTTGAATGCAGCCTAGCGGGTAAGGACCTCAAAATTTTTCCAACCACTTTAGATTCAGGGATTTTTTTTACCAAGTGTGAAACCAGAATTCACGATGTCACTAAGTTTAGCATAAAAATTATCAAACATCTCATCCTTCCGCATAAAAAGGGTTTCAAAAAAGGATGTGAGACGTTAAAGTTTTGATCTTTTAACAGTAGTTGTACTGTTGTGAATAGTTTCAAGAATGTCCCAAGCCTCTTTTGCTACCTCACATGTACAAATACCACAAAACTCTTCAGGTATGATGGAGTAAAAGAGAGAATTGAGCAATTTACTATTCCAACTCGAATTCTGATAATCAATTGTGTCCCATTTATCCATTGGTCTGGGAATATCAACACCATTAATGGTGACCAGAGGTTCACTCCACTCTTAAACAACAGAGTGCCAAACTTTCTCATCAATTGATTTTAAAAACATCCTCATATGAGCTTTCTAATAAGAATAGTTTGTCACATCAAGTAAAGGAGGTCTGTGGGTTGAGTTACTGTGGACCGTCCGAACTCTCTCCGCGCGAGGGCGCGAATTGGGTTCTAGCTACTACAGTTCGGACTCCTGTCACGGTTCTAAATCTAATCTCACAAAGTGCAATGTAAGACTGATAAATCACCAAAGAGTCCAAATCCAGCAAATTGTTTTGGAAAATTGATTTTAATGAAAAAACGCCAAGCATGGACTGCTTTGCTAGATTTCAAAGTTGCCACCTAAATATTTTATTTTGGAAAATTTAGGAAACCCTGAGTCGTGCCTAAGGCCACGTGTCCATCATCACCAAAGTTGCTTCAGCTCGGGAACTTGGGTACGAGGGGGAAGGTCATGAAATGAGCACCCCCGCTCGCCCGATCAAAGGATCAGCCTTTAGTAACATGATATGTTGTTTTTGAAAACACATGTGTTCTTATTTCGATTATTATCTAACCTTACTATGTGATGCGCACAACATACAAGTATAGACTAAATCACTCAATTTGGAGCAAAACATCTCATGCTTGTTTTTCGAAAATGGTTTGGAAGTGCTACTCGCAAGTAGGCTAAAATGCAGATTTTCCAGCCTCAAGTAGGCTTAAAACAACATGATTTGCCACTCTGCAAAGTGGGCTTAAAACTCACATTTTGATGAATTGTTCTAATTTAAGCAATGAAGCCTTCATCCACAGGCAGTCATACAATTTAACACTTAAACAAATAGCCTCATGGCAAGCATGCTATCATGGTAGTCACTTACACACATGCAAGGATGCTAAAGCATAAACACTCACAATGTACTCCGAGCCAAAAAAGAACCTAGTTAGTAATCAATGCATGATCCTAGCTATGTTAACAATGCTTAATGCAACACATGCAAAAATGCAGCTAAAATAGGCTCGGCTGGCTAAGATGGCATATGAATGCAACAATTTGATACATGTATTCAAATAGGAATTGAAATACAATGTAGTTTGAATGAGGCGCCGAGCCCGGTGTATGCAATACAAATGAATGAATGCACACATGCAAGTCATAAAGTATGCTAATTGAAACATGCCCTAAAACTAACCATCAAAAGCTGGTAAATAAAAGGGAGAAAGACGTGGGGTTGGAAGACATTCACACACACTTGCACGCTTAGTCCGAATAATAAGCTAACTAGCTACACTAATTAAACTAATTATTACAAACCAAAATTAATTAACTATTCCTAGTTAACTAATTATTACGAAACAAATCGATTAATTAAGCACATTAACTAATTAAGTACAAAAACCGACGAATTAGCTAACTAAGTAAAGCAACTAAAGGAGTTAAAAGAGGTCCTCGAGGTGAGGGATGCATGCATGCTGGATTGCCTCACTCGAAAATCCATTGCTATGCCCAGAATTGCCTTTATTTGCATTTGATTTGATCTCTGAAAAGTGCACTAACTTCTAGATTGCTTATGCTCCAACATGGGGACCTCCTGGTGGGCTGCCGACCAGAAAAGGGGCTGTAGACCGGAAAAAATGGTTGTAGACCAGAAAAAGTGGTCGGTCGACCACCCTTACTAGTCAGTTGACCAGTTGATTTTCCAAGCTGCAGTTTTCCTGCAACATAGAACAACAAGGGGCATAGCAGTGTATTTGCAAGATATGTGCACAACCACCCTCCCTATCATTTCTCAAGCTCAAGGGAGTGTGGTACTCGATTCTCGGGCCACCAACCAAGCATTGCAATGCACGATGGTCGAGAAGCCAAGTTTGCACAAGTCAATGTCAATGAATGCACAAATAACACATAAGGGCCTCCACCTCTATCATGCTTGATCAAGAGGGTCGGCGACCAAGAAATGCTACACGTTTCATCACTTTAAGTATGAAACGTGCAACGTTCCTCGTGTTTGGATTAACGTCCAATCCAAACACATGCAACGCAAACAAGATGATCAACCTTCAATGCTAAAGTGACATGCGCAAGACTCTATCATGTAAGCAATGCATGCATGGCATGTTTAAAGGCTAAGGCATGAAAGCTAATGAAACATATTACACATGAGGCATGCACTATCAATCTCAATGGTCAAACCAACCCTAGACGGAGGTCAAACATGCCAAAACCGTGGCTGAAATATGTTAAGATCAAGGTATAAAACACAAAGAGAACATGCTCATTTGATGACTCATTAACAATGCACAAAGACACAACTCTCAAAAGCTCTGAAGGAATGAAACAAGTGAGAACATGACACACGTACATGCTCTGAAATAACATGTTAAACGATGCCCAAACATGCAACCATCACAAATATAGCATAGTAGGGTGCTCAAAACTCAAGACTAGCTAAGGTACTTGCACCATAGCCATATCAAGCAAGCCCCAAAGGGCCAAGATGACTCAAAACAGTGCCAAGGCAGGTCAAAACAATGCCAAAACATGCATGGAGTAGAGCTAACACATGCTAGAATGGAAGGCATGAAGCATGACGCATGCAAGGCTAATGAGTGGGATTACACTACACATACCAAAACTAAGTATAAGGTGACTTCACCAACAAAAATCAGAGTTGTAACATGGTAAAATAACACCAAAAACATGCTGAGATGGTAGCCCAAAAGCTTAGGCAAGCATGCATACATATTGGCTCATAAGTCAAGCATAAGGCTCAACCCTCAATCACAACAATGAGATGATAAATGCGAGGATATGACAGAGGTATATGGTCTAAAATAACATGCCAAATGATGCCATGCCATGCAAAAAGCTCCAATATGACATGCTAGAGGTCTCAAAGCTTAAGGCTAGCAAAGCCAAATGCACTATAGCTATTCAAAGCCCAGCATGGATGACCAAAACCACTCATATCAGACCTAAAGCATGTTAAATGAAAGCCAAAAATGTGCTAGAGTAAAGCATACGCATGCTAGATCAAAAGGCCAAAACACCAAACAAGCTAGGCTAGTGAACAAGCTTGCACTACAAGTGCATAAACCACGCATGAGGTGACTTTGTTGACCAAAATCAGAGCTAAAGCATGCCAAAATACGAGTAAAAGCCTGCTGGAGTGGAGCCAAAAACATGCTAAAATGGTGGTCCAAAGCATAGAGCATGTTAGGCAAACTAAGAGGATTGCACTACAAGTACATGAAGCATGTAAGAAGCAACCAAACCAACCCAAAACAGAGTTATATCATGTTAGAATAAGGCCTAAAACATGCTAAGATAGAGCCTTATGAAGGTAGAAAAGCATGCCAAAGTGTTAAGCCAACAACACATGCAAACAAACCACAAAAGGGGGGGACCACCCCCATCAATTTTGGGTCTCAAAACCCACTTTCCACTACTGAAATTCCTCTGGAATTCAGTGGTTAAAAGGCCAAAACGAGGTGGTTTGAAAGGCCTTAAGAGATAGAACAAAGCAGAGGAAAATAAGCCACCAAAGGGGGTAAACCACCCCTAACTCAAACAAAGCCTCAAACAAACATTTCAAACACTTAAAAACAAGAGTTTGTACAGTTGAAAGGAAGGCCTAAAATAGCATGCAAGGATGGCCAAATACTTAAGCAAAACAAGGCTTAAAGAGGGTAACTACTCACCCTTGAAGAACAACTTCAAAACCAGCCACTTCTGAGGCAAAACCAAGCTAAAATCACTCAAATGCAACCTCCAAGAACCTCAGCTCAAGCATGAAGGTGTTTCACTAGGTGTTTTAGTGCAAAAGTGTGAAGAAAACTCACTTTAAGGCACAAAATAGCACAAATATATATATATATATATAGAGAGAGAGAGAGAGAGAATTATAGAGAGAGAGAGAGGGATATGTTTCGCCCTAATCAAAATTTTGAACCTTCAACAAGGGGGAGGAAGCTCCCCTTATATAGAACTTCATGCCTCAAGCTTGTTAGACAAGCTAGAGGGTTTGTGCAATCCCTCCATACACGTGTATGGAGGGTGCCTTTTGTGCCCAATAGCTGGCACAACTTGCAAGGAAAATATATGCAGAATGTGCAGAATGGCCGCTGACTAGTTAAAGTGGTCGACCGACCCCCCCTAGTCGACCGACCACCTTAAGTGGTCTACAGGGGAGAAAACTGGTCAGTAAGGGAGAAAAGGGGTCTACAAAGAGAGGAGAAGGTGGTGGCATTCTACGGACTGTAGACCACCCCAAGAACTCCGCTCTCCGCGCCGTGAGGGCGCGAATCGTTTTGTTCTTAGCTACTACAGTTCGAACTCATGTCACGGTTCTGAATCTAATCTCACAAAGTGCAATGTGAGACTGATAAATCACCAAATAGTCCAAATCCGGCAAATTGTTTTTGGAAAACTGATTTTATAAAGAAGTGCCAAACATGGACTGCTTTGCCAGATACAGAGTCGCTACTTAAAAATTTTATTTTGGGGGAATTTAGGAAACCCTGACTTATGCCTAAGGCCACGTGTCCATCATCCCCAAAGTTGCCTCGGCTCGGGAACATGGGTACGAGAGGGGAAGGTCATGCAATGAGCACCCCCGCTCGCCCGATCAAAAGATCAGCCTTTGCTAAGCATGATATGTTGTTTTTGAAAATACATGTGTTCTTATTCTGGTTATTAACCTAGAATTACTATGTGATGCGCGGAGCATACAAGTATAAACTAGATCGCCTAAGTTGGAACAAAACATTGCATGTTCGTTTGTTTGAAAATGGTTTGAAGTTTGCTACTAGCAAGTAGGCTAAGTCGTGGTTTTTCCACCATCAAGTGGGCTTAAAACTCGCATTTTGATGAATTGTTCCAATTCAAGCAATCCAACATTCACCCACAAGCATTTAAGCAGTTATACACATAAGCACATAGCCTCATGGCAAGCATGCTATCATGGCAACACTTACACGCATGCAAGGATGCTAAAGTATAAACACTCACAGTGTACTCCGAGCCAAAACAGAGAACTAGTTAGAAATCATGCATGATCCTAGTTCATGTTAAGATGGCTAGTGCAACATATGCAAAAATGCAACTAAGATAGGCTCAGCTATTCTAAGATGTCATGTGAAACGCAACTTGATACATGTATTCAAATTGAAATTGAAATACAATACAGTTTGTATGATGAGCCGAGACTGGTGCATGCAAGGCAGATGAACGAATACAAACATGCCAGCATAAGGATGCTAATTGAAATATGCCCTAAAACTAACCATCAAAAGCAGGTAAGTAAAAGGGAGAAAGAAATAGGGATTGGAAGGCATGCATCACACACACGCACGCTTAATACAAAATTTGCCCTCGCAACGGAGGGTCCGAATAATAAGCTAACTAGCTACGCTAATTAAACTAATTATTACAAGCCAAATTAATTAACTAACTTAGCTAATTAATTATTACACAACCGAATTGAAACAAATAGCTATACTAAGCTAGATGAATATTACAAAACCGATCAAATGATTAAGTTGCACGAACTAATCATGAATACTGAAATGGCCTCGCGGGCGATGAAGAGATGCATGCTCGGTCGGCTTCGCTCAGAAATCCACCACCATGCCTCATGTTGCCTCTGTTTGCACTATTTTAGACTTCTGAAAACTGTGCCAACCTCCAAGATTCTTCTGATACACCTTATGGACATGCTGAGAGGTCATCGGCCAAAATAAGTGGCCATCGGCCAAAGAAAATGATCATCGGCCAAATTGATAGCCGATCGGCAGACAAAGATGGCCGGTCGACAGCTCTGATGGTCGATCGGCCAACACTTCCTGCAAATTCTCCTTTTGTTGCAACAGAGCATTAACAGAGGCATGGCAGTGTATTTGCAAGAAAATGTGTGTACCACCACACTCCTTATCATGTTTAAAGCTCAAAGGAGTGTAGTGCTCGACTTTCGAGCCATCAATTACGCATCTCAATGCATGATGGGAAAAAAGGCCGAGTTGCACAAATCAATGTCAAATGAATGCACACAAAAATACATAAAATGCCTTAACCTCTATCATGCATGATCAAGAGGGTCGGTGACCAAGAAATGAGGCACGTTTCATCACTTCATGTATGAAACGTCCCTCACTCCTCGTGTTTGGATTGACACCTTTTCCAAACACAATGCAAATGCAAGGCTTGTACACAATGCAATGCAACAAGCATGGAAATATCATGGAATGCAACAAGCATGTGACAACATGCAATGCACCAAGCATGCAATAACATGCTAAACATCATGAACATGCAACATGCAAACAACATGAGCAATTTATCAAAGCTAATAGCATGCGAACTCTATTGAATGCAACCTAAGTATGCAAGCAACAATGCAAACAACAAGCATGCAAACAACATGCAAGATGGACTTAAACCGGATATGGACAAACCTCAATCTTGTCCAAAAGAGTGGCCATTAACACCAAAACTAAGGCACCAAAAGGCAAGACATGCTTGCACACATATTGGTCCATAAGCTAGGCAACAATGCACAACCCTTAGAGGCACTCAAAGGGTGAAAGAAGTGAGAGCATGGAAAGTCTATATGCTCTGGAATGTCATGGCAAATGATACCAAATCATACACACGATGCAAATGAAGCATGCTATGGTTCTCAAAGCTCAAAGCTAGCAAGGCCAATTGTACTATAAATATGCAAAACATGAAGCATATGGCCAATGCAACCCAAATTAGTCCTAGAGCATGTCAAAATGATGCTAAAACATGTATGGAAGGAAGCCAAAACAAGCTAGCATAAAGGGCATATGGCATGGTGCATACAAGGCCAAAAGGAAGGATTACACTACACCTACCAAGACCAAGCATGGGATGGCTTCGCCAACAAAAATTAGAGTTATATCATGGCAAAATAACCCCCAAAACACACTGAAATGATAGCTCGCAAGCTTAGGCATGAAGGCATACACAATGGCTCATGTTAAGGCATAAAACACAAACTCTCCAATGCATTGAAAGAGTGACAAATGTGAATCTATGGCAATGAAACATGAACTGAAATCACATAGTAAATGATGCCAAATAATGTAAATTGCCCAAGCAATGCATGCTAGTGGACTCAATACACAAAGCTAACAAGCTAGAATGCATTACAGCTATACAAAGCATGGCATGGATGACCAAAATAGCACAAATCAAAGCTAGAGCATGCTTAAACATGGAAAAAAGCTTCTTAGATTTAAGCCAAAATCATGCTAGAATGACAGTATAAAGCATGATACACATTAGGCTAATTTGTGGGATTGCATTCCAAGTGCGTAGAGCATGCAAGGGGCTATCAAACCAAACCTTAATAGAGGTATATCATGGCAAAACAACACCAAGAACATGCTGAGATGGACTCAAAACAAGCTACAAAGACATGCTACTTCATGAAGCACACAAAGCTAGTTTGTAACATTTACACAACAAGTGTATAAAGCATGCACGAGGTGACAAAACCAAGTCAAAATAGTGTTATTCCATGTCAAAATAAGGCCAAAAATGGCCTAAGATGGAGCCAACATATGCTAGATAAACATGCTCAAACATGAGGTATACAAAGCAAGCATACAAAATACAACGAGAGAGGATGACCCTCTCATATTTGGGACCTCAAAATACCATTTCCACCATTGAAATTCCTCTAAGTTTCAGTGGTGAGAAGGCCAAAACAAGATGGTCCCAATAGCTTAAAAGGATGGTACAAAATAAAGGCCAAACAAGGCCTAAAGGGGGGTAGACCACCCCTAACACAAAAGAGACCTAAAACAAACATGCTAAGGACCAAAAATGAAAACTTTTTCCAGTAGAAAGCCAGGCCAAAATAAGCATTCAAATAGGTCCGAAAGCTTAAACTAAAACAAGGGTTTTAAGGGTTAGAAGCTCACCTTTGAAGAACACCTTCAAAGCTGCAACTCCAGCAACCTCTTTGAGCTCAAACCAGTCCAAAAACTCCAAAATCATCCTCAAAGTGCCTCAGCAACAATTGGATGGTGTTTGAGTGTGTGTTTGTGTGCAATAGTGTGAAGAAATTACACTTTTGAGCACAAACAAGTGCAAATATATATATATATATATATAGAGAGAGAGAGGAAATATATATAGAGAGAGTGATATATAACTTGTATATCAATTTTTTAGAACCTTTAGAAAGGGAGAGGGGTCTCCCTTCATATAGAAAATCAAATCTCAAGCTTGTTGAGCAAGCTTGAGACTTGTTTCAATCCATCCATACACGTATATGGAGGACGAAATCTGTGCTCACCAGCTGTCACAACTGGCACAAAAATATCTGCAAAAGCAGGTAGAAAGGTCTCGGCTAAAAGAAATGGCCGATTGACCAAAAAGGGTGCCGATCAGCCAAAAAGAGTGCCGATCAGCCACCACCAATGGCTGATGGCAAGAAAACAAGGCCGGCAAGCACAAGGCTTGGCCAATGGGTTGTAGGGATGGCCAACAAGCCACCCTCTTCCCTCAGAAGCAAAACCACAAGTCCTTGGTCCACAACCAAGAACAAAATAGATAAGTTGAGAGATCCTAAGGCAAGACGCGCAACCGAGACCTTCGGGAACTCAAAACGAACACGAGCAGGAATGATCATCGTGTGTTCAAATGATGACGTCCAAGTCTTGAGGAAGGTCAAAAATGGGGTGTCTACACCGACCACCTTAGGTGGTCTACATACCACCCACCCCAGCTAACCAACCACCAAAAGTGGTCTATAGGGGAGAAAAGTGGTCGGCAAGGGAGAAAAGGGGTCTATAAAGAGAGGAGAAGGTAGTGGTATGCTGCTGACCACCTTAGGTGGTCTATAGACCACCCACCCTAGCTAACCGACCACCAAAAGTGGTCTACAGGGAAGAAAAGTGGTCTACAAGGGAGAAAATTGGTCTACACCCCTGTTCCACCCTCCAGGCAAGGGGTAACAAGGTTTTGTTCAAAATCAAACCAAAAAGAAAGAAAGAAAAGAGTCCGCATGACAAGGCACTCAGCCGGAAGCCCCGAAAACTAGTCTACGGGCCACTACAAGTGGCCTACGAGAGGGAAAGGTAGCAAGGCATGGTCCAAAAACCAGGCCAAGAGGAGAAAGTTAAGAGGTCCCGAGACAAGGTGCTCAGCCGAAGGCTCCGGAAACTCAAAACGAGCACAAACATGCACAATCACCGAGTGCACAGATGATGACGTCTGAGTCTTAAGGTTGGTTAAAAATGGGGTGTCTACAGTTACCTTCACAAATCAAATCCATTAACACAAATCGCACAAAATCATACTCCTGTAGATTTTTGCTTTTTGTTTTTCGTTTTGTTTTTTGTTTTTTGTTTTTTGTTTATAAAATGAGTGACCTACTCTGATATCAATTGAAAAGCCTACTTGATTAGTGATTCGAAATAAATTTAATTGCAACAATCCCCAAACATCAAAACTAATAATCTAAATCATTTAGCACGTATGAAAGTGATTTAGATTGTTGTTTCACAATTAATAAATCGACACAAATGATTTTTACGTGGAAAAAACCACAGTTGGAGGACTTTCAATTGTGATAAAAAAATCACGGACAAAACGACACTAATTAATCCACTATGAAGAATGAAAATACACAAGATTACCAAATAATTGACCCAACACTCTGTAGGATTGTCTTCAACAACTAGTGCCTCTTTCACCAACGCCTTCGTCTCAGAATTGATTAGTTTGATATTGAATCCACAACACCCATACTGAATCCATGACAACGAGCTACTTTAAACTCCTTTAAAGCCTTCATGCCTGAATCTTCAAAATTCACCGAACAAGAACTCTTCGATATGAATGATCAAACAACCCTTTGATGTAAAAAATTTAGATCATGAGATAAACTCACCAAGACATCTAAGGAAACAAGCAAAGAACCTCTAGAGAGAAATCCTATCCCTCAAGAATATGATTTGAAAGATGTAACCATAAAATTTGACTTTCGCACAACTTCATAGAGAACAAGGTCGCGAAGACTACTCGAGCCATGGAATAGTCGCTCAAGATGTGTCTCAAGTGTGTGAAATCCATAAGTGTCTTCGCTCGAGCAGTAAAAGCTTTGCTCGAGTGTAAAATCAAACCTTCCAGTATTTTATCTGGAGCCTAAAACTTCTGAGAGATCAACTTCTTCACTTGAGTGGTAAAAGCTTCACTCAAGTGGTCAGGCGAAAAACTCAGGCACAAATTACATCAGAAACAATGTTTGTTCGCGGAATTGACTACACAAAGGGACCTAACACACACACATATATATTTGGGTAGTAATAGGCTCTAGTTTTTTGTGGCAAGTCTACATTGTAGTAGCATTTTATTCAACTTATGTATTGACATGACAAATAATAAAATTAGAGAGCTTCATTATTGATCGAGCATTCCCTCACTTTCGTTCTACTCATTTCATCTCTAATATATATATATTTTATTAGCAAAGTAAAAATTTTATTAAAAATATAAAATAAAGGTGCAGAAAGATGAAACGCATCGAGAGAGATTTGGAAAGTACAATATATCTCTACTACTGCTACTTGCATCCACACAACTAACCTTTCAACCTCAGGATTTTTAAAATAAATAAATAAATAAATAAGCAAAACAACAAAAAAATAAAAAAGAAAAAAAAGTAGTTACGTAGATCTTAACTACAAAGAATCGCAAAGTCAATAATTCCCTACACTTCTTGTCTCCCACGCCTTCCCACAACTCCCAAAGCACAACCCCACATTTTCCAATGCATAACTCTATGTCTCCCATGCCTGTCACCTTCCATGGCTGAGCAAGAGCACGACCGAACATCTCCCTATGCTGTGAGACACACTTCTTCTCGATCGATCAAACCCAAACACACCTAAGGTCGAAGCATCACCCTCCTATGGTGTAATACTCCAATGGCCAAAACATCAACCTCCATGGTCAAACACACCCATGGCCAAACACGTAGAAACTTGCAACCTCCCATGGGTCCACATTTGTCGTTGTCGAAAGACTTCCATGGTTACTTCTAGTCTAACAAGACCCATCTCCCATGAACAAGCTCCTATGACCGAAACTCCCATCGTTGAATCACCCTTGGCTGAAAAATTCCACTAAAGTTTCAAGACCGAAGCTCTCTTTGGCTGAAGCTTCCAATAACTATCATTTTCCATGGTTGATCCCCTAGTCGAAACACCTTTAGGTGAAACATTCAACAACTACCATGGTTGAAACACATTTTGCCGCAACGCCACTGAGACTCTTTTAATTTCAGCACTACCCCTGGTTGAACAGAACAATCCATGGCCCAGCAGCTCTTATGGTCGAACACCATTTCCATGGCTGAGCACCACTTCTATGGCCTGTGACACCTATAAAATTGAGACCACGATCTCACCAAAGTTTAGGAAATATCTCACTAATAACGGGTACTATTCACGTGCCAGAAACCATCTTCTGAACAACCAAACAAACACCCAATCCAAGGTGAACACTCAACATCAAAACTCGATTTAGAACACAATCCAAACAAGTGAATGAAATAAGGAGAAAGAAGAGGGGAAAAAAAACTAAGGGTTAAAAATTATTGAAAGAGAAGAAGTGTAAAACACATGGTGAAAACTAGGCCGGCCGACCGCTATGGCTAAAAGCGGCAGTCGGCCGGCCAAAGATGAGGCCTGTAGAAGAAATTTTTAGAGAGAGAACACTATTTGAAAATTTCAACCATCTAACTCTGTACAAAAAGATTTTATAAGAAAGAATAATTTTAAAAATGTTTCAATTAAATGTTCGAGGAATTAAATCAAATTGAGTTTTGTAATCCTTTGGCTTAGCTTATAAGGTCTTTGGTATAACTTATTTTTATTTACTTTTTTACTTATTATGAAAAAACATACATAAAAGTAGATGTGATATGAAAAAAATAAATTGACCTCATTTGGAAACAGACTTTTTTAGTAACTTTTTGGCTAAAATATGATGTAAAAAAAACTAGTATGTTTGGGATTGCTTTTTGGTTTTTTAAGAAAAGATGTGCAAAAAGTAGAGAGAAGAGAGAATTTTTGACTTTTTTGTTATAGGTTGTTGGCTTTTTGATTTTTTTAGTAACTTTTTGACTTTTTGCACTATAACAAAAAAAGGCCTTTGCTGATAAACTGATTTTGTCTCCAAAATCAAATTTTCATCACCAAAGTGATCTGTGACGAAAATTTTTTGTCACCACGTTCGTGATCTATTTGTTGTCGTAGAAAGTACTTGGTGACGAGATATTGTTTCGTCGCCTATTGTAGACACCCCATTTTTGACCGACCTTGAGACTCAGACGTCACCAGTTGAGCACTTGGTGATATTGCATGTTGTGCTTGTTCAGAAGTCTCAGAGTCGCGGCCGCGAGCCCTGCCTCCGGACTTCCGAACCCTCTTCTGTCCTTTGCCTCGGTTTGCGAACCAGACTCGGTTTGCGAACCAGACTCGGTTTTCTCGGTTTCTTTTCCTGAGGGGAGGGAGAGGTCCTATAGACCATCTCTCAGTGGCCGTGGGCTACATTTTGTGGCCGTAGGCCATTTTTCCCATTTCGGAGCCCGGTTTCTGGTTTTTCGAGACCGTTGGCCGTGTGCCTCGGTTCGGGACCGCTTAACCATCTCCGTTTGCTCTAAATTTTGGCATACATCTTATTTTCTCCCTTTCAAGGGACACTGGGGCCTGAGAAACCCACTTCGTGGCCGAACGCCACTTTCGGTGCTTGGCAGCCCATTTTCGGGACCCCGAACTGCGCATTTTGGCCCCCGAACATTCGTTTTGCAACGGTTTTCGTTCATTTTTGGCAGGTGCCTCTGTTTCATCACCAGGAAGGTCACCGTTGGGTGGGAGGCCAGCAATTATCTTGGCAACAAGTTATATTCCATTTTCGCCCTCCGACGCCCGTTTTTCGCGCTTCCGAGCCAATGTTGAACACCTTGGAGCCATTTTCTTCAAACCCAAACCATATATTTGTGATGTACACACATGGGAGGACCCTAAAAGTTGGTGGCCGGCCACTAATGTTGCTTGACCCTTTTGAACCCCTCCTTCTGGGCTAATGTTGAACACCCTTGGGCCACTTTCTTGAACTTTGAACCACATATTTGTGATGTACACACATGGGAGGACCCTAAAAGTTTATGGCCGGCCATTAATTCCATTTGAACCTTTTGAACCCCTCCTCAAAATGGCTTGTTCTCTCTCCTGTTATAGAGTTTCCAAATTCGAACCACAGGGTTGTGAAGAGGAGACCTGGGAGGCCACCAATATGTGGTGGCCGGCCACTATTTCTACTTGGCCTTTTTGACCCCTAGCCGGCCGGCTAGGGGGGTGGCCGGCCGGCCACTTCCAAGTCCAATAATGGGCTGGCCATGTTCCTTGTGTGATACACTTTACAGCTGTGTGGCCTTTTCCCCCAGAAAAGATCTGTATCCGGGGGATATTTTGGTGGGGGAAAGGCTTGGTCCTTTTCCCCCACCCTTTCCTTCCGTGCTCCCCCTCCTTTTGGTCCATATAACCAGCAGGTGGCATTGGTGAGAGGGGTTGGAAAAATTCATCTTCAAACTTGCATACAAAAATCTCTCTCTATCCCTCTCTTTCAAGCAAGAAACTCCAAGCCCTACACCACCATTTCTTCTACAACACCAAGCTCCACCACCACCACTCCATTTCCAGCAGCAAGGAGGTGTTCTCCAAGGCCTAAGGGAACCACAAACTCAAGCCAAGAGGCAACCAAAGTCAAACCTTCAAGGGTAAGTAGTGTTCTTCCTTTTTTGAACTCATTTTGGTATCTTTCCTTAGCCATACGTGCTTATTGATTTGAGCTCCGACCAAAACTGAAAAGGTCATTTTTTTGAGCTCATTTTCTTGTTTCATTAAGGGCTCAACCCGGTTTGAGCCCTCCATATTGCACTTGCTTCAATATCCTCCTTGAATGCCATTTTCTTGCATGCTTTGGCAGCCTATCATGCTTCTGTTTTTGGTCTTATTATAGGCCTAGAAATAGTCTTATTTTGACCTTCTTAACATGTTTCATTAAGGGTCTTTGGCTGTTTGGTGAATTCTTTGCATACTTTGTGTTATAGCCACCTTTTGAGCCTTATTTTGCATTGCATTTTAAGCATGTTTGTATACTGTTTTGGAGTTTTTACAGTTCTGTAAATATGCTTATTTTTGGTCCCTCTTCAATGTTGTAGAAGGTAATTTTTCAGTTTGGGCTTTGCATATACCACTTGCCTCTTTGGCCACATTTTGGCCCTTTTTCTTGCATGGGAGTGCAGCCATACTTGTGTTTGTTTTTGGGGTTTTTACAGTTCTGGAAAACATCATATTTTGGGCCCCTCTTCAACTTTGTTGAAGGGCCCTAACCTTTTTGAGGACAGCAGATGTAAGTTGCTTCTTAATCTCATGTTTAGGGCCATTTCTTGCATGCTAGTTTTGCCCTGTTTTGGTTTTCTGTTTGGCCATGATATAAACTGGAAAAGTGCATATTTAGGGGCTGCCTTGCTTCTGTCTATTCATTTCATGTGCCAATTTTGTATGTTTGGTATAGCTATAGGCCATTTCGTGTGCCTAAATTCATATTTCGGGACTATTCCCTGCATCGGGTGTGTTTTCGCCTCATTTCGGGGCTGTTTTCCCCCACATTTCATTGCTGAAAATCCATTAGCACCTTTGCATATCAATTTTCATGCATATGCATTGCATATGCCATTGCCTCGGTTTGCGTGCCCGTGCGCACGCATTTCGAGGCACTTCATTTTCATCCATCGGCCTCTTATGTGAGTGTGGCTGAGGCTCCCTCATGTTAGTATAAGTCCATGGTGCATTTCATATGACATTTCCATGTCATTTGCATTGCGTATGCCATCGCCTCGGTTTGCGTGCCCGCGTGCACGCATTTCGAGGCATCTCATTTTCATAACATTGTGCATGCTGGATTGTATCTTAGGTGCATTCATGCATGTCATGCATATTGCATCGTGTTCGGGATAGGAGTTAGCCCGGACACGGGAAACGAGGTGCATTTCGTACTCCGAGTGACGGAATGTGTCTCAATTCCCAGTCACCGACACTCCGGATCATCCATGATGGAGTTAGGTTTTAGCTGTGTTTTCATGTGCACTCATCCTATATTGAATTATGCATTTCGACTCCTCGGCCATCATGCCTCGGTATGCGTGATTGGTGGCACGAGGATCGAGGCATGCATATATCTGTGAAAATACATTGCTATGCCCCTTCCCTGCTCTCTGTTGCAGCAAATAAAGAATCAGCAACTTTTCGGGACTTGGCACGCTTTCCAAGAATAAACTGCTAAACAGAGGCTAATTGGGGCATCCCGGTGGATTTCCGCGCAAGACAACCCGGACATGCATCATCCATCAGAAGCAAGGCAATCCCTGGCTTGCATGCCAGTTTTATTAATTTTCTTAGTTAATTTGTTAATTAATTAGGAATTTGTATTATTTGGACTGTAACATTTGGACTGTAATATTCTTTTATTTGGGAACTGTATTATTTATTCGGACCCTCTGCACGAGGGGACAACTGTAATAAGTGTGCGTGTGTGTGTTGTATGTCTTCCAACCCCACGTCTTTCTCCCTTTTATTTATCCGCTTATGATGGTTAGATTAGGGCATATTTCAATTAGCATACAGTATGACAGCATGTTTGCATCATTCATCTGTATTGCATGCACCGGGCTCGGCGCATCATACTAACTGCATTGTATTTTCAATTCCAAGTTGAATACATGTTAGCTGTTGCATCTCATATGCCATGTTTAGAATAGCCGAGCCTGCTATAATTGCATTTTGTATGTGTTGCATTAGGCATTTCTGTATACTTAGGATCATGCATGATTTCTAATGTAAATTCTGTTTTGGCTTGGAGTACTCGGTGAGTTTTATGCTTTAGCATCCTTGCATGCGTGTGAGTGACTGCTATGATAGCATGCTTACCATGAGGCTATTTGCTTATGTGATATAACTGCCTGAATGCCTATGGGTGAAGGTTGGGTTACTTGGATTGGAATAAATCATCAACTGTTTGTTTTAAGCCCACTAGATAGTGGCAAAACCATCTTTTCTAAGCCCACCTGCGGGTGCCAAAATCTGCATTTTAAGCCTACCTGCGGGTAGCAAACCATTTTCAAAAAGCGAACATGAAATGTTTTGTTCCAATTCAGGCTATCCAGTCTATACTTGTATGCTGTGCGCATCACATAGTAACCTAGGCTAATAACCGGAATAAGAACTCACAATGTTTTCAAAAATAGATATCATGGTTAGTAGAGGCCGATCTTTGATCGGGCGAGCGAGGGTGCTCACGAAGTGACCTTCCCCAATCGTACCCAAGTTCCCGAGCCGAGGCAACTTTGGTGATGACGGACACGTGGCCTTTGGCACCGAGTCAGGGTTTCCTAAATTTCCCATTAAAAAACATTTAGGTGGCGACTCTGTATCTGGCAAAGCAGTCCATGTTTGGCACTTCTTTTCAAATTTTGTTTTTCTCAAAACGATTTGCCGGATTTGGACTCTTTGGTTCAGACTTAGAACCGTGACAAATTTGAGAGTCCTGAGCTGTAGTGACCCCAAATGAACAGAACGGGAGCTCGTTCCTCCCGGGGCGCTCGGGGACGTCTACAGTTTCTGGCGACTCTGCTGGGGATTTAGAGAACTTGACTCGAACTCATGATATCTGTTTTTGACTACACTTGTGTGTTTCTTTGCATTGCATTTGCATTGGTGCGCCTAGGACACCGTGTTTGCCATCTGTTATTCCTGAACGGTTTGCCGGAGGCTTGTCTTGTCAAGGCATGACCATAAGGTTGACCGGTTGTGGGCTCTGCCAGTATGGGAACACAAACCCCGGTTTTACCGGGGCACCATTTTTGACCATTCAACCTAGTGCATATTCGGATCCATAGTGACCATTCCAAACTAGGACAGGTTGCTTACTCATTTATAGGTTGTTTGAAAACCGATGTGTGCGTAGTGAAACCCTAGCTCCTGACAAAATAGGACAGGGAAACCCTACCCCAACATAGGGGTGTTTTGGCTCTCACTTATCTGTTATGTGCTTTAGAGTGCCTCTCTACAGGAATGCATGTATCAGTTTACAAGTCTGGGCATCAGGCTTGCGGGCATTACTATCAGTATTCGGGAGTCAGCTTTACCTGTGGGTATCAGACTCAGATTTTGAGGCCGAATTTTGGGGCAGAATTCAGTAGAGGGCACACTCATTCAACTATGCTCGTATCAGTTCAGATGGAATCAGGCTAAGATGCTGTCTGTTTACTCTTTTGCTAGGGTAGTCCGGGAACCATGGCTTCAGAAGGCTCCGATATCCCCCGAGGTTCATCGAACTTGTGCTGATAGATTTTGCTAGGTCAGAGATTCAGTTCAAGGGCAATCAGTGTTCCTCCGCCAGAGGCAGGGTAAAAAGGGCTAGTCGGGCGCAAATCACCGGTTCAGCAGTTACCAGGTCAGCGGCCCTTATCCACCCCACCAGTGAACAGTCAGGCTGAGGTCTCAGTTTCTACTGCAGGGATAGATACCAACTAGTCAGATGGATCAGCCGAACACATCAGAGATGGAGGCAATGATGCGCCAGATGCAAGAGAGTATGAAACTCATGCAGCAGGATGCTGCCCGTTAGGAGGAATTTGCCAAACGGCAGGCTGCAATCATGGCCCAGCAAGCCGAGCTCATCACCAAGCTGCAACAGCAAAGCGGCGCGTCCGCTTCACAACAAGTTCCTCCCCCAGCAGGAGTTCCAGCACCTGGGGAGACGCCAAATGTCCAGGATGATACGGGCATTCCAAGCGGGCCGGCTCTGCCCCCAATTTTACCTCAACTATCTAAACCACCTACCAATCTACCGGACTCTCCCTCCGAGTACGAGGTCGACCCCACAGCGTTGAAGTTGGTCAAGCTTGAAAAGCTGTTGAAGAAATCCCAGGGGGTAAAGTCCATCCCGAACATTGAGGACAGGTACACCGACGCAGCTGTAACTCTGCCGGACAGGTTCAAGATGCCTCACATCGACCGTTTTGATGGGTCAGGAGATCCCATGGTCCACTTGAGCTTGTTTTCAGATGTTTTGCGCCCGATGGGCTTGACAAAATTACAGAAGCTCTCCCTTTTTGGCAGGACCCTGTCGGGTATTGCGGTCACCTGGTATGCCAAATTGGAGGATTCAGTGAAACAAAGCTGGGAGGAGATGGTCGAGGCCTTCGTCGCACAATATTCATACAATACCCAAATCGAGATTACGACCCGTGATCTTGAGACGATGAGGCAGGAGCCGAAGGAGAGCTTCTCAGAATTCGTGACCCGCTGGAGAGCCAAAGCCTCAATGATGACTCTAAGGCCCACGGATAAGGACCAAATTCGGATGATTGTGCGCAATCTCCAGCCCAATCTAATGCAGAAAATGATTGTGATCCCCTTCCCTACCTTTTCGGATTTGCATGAGATGGGAGTACAGATCGAGGACGCTATGAAGCAGGGCCTTTTTGACCAGGAGAAGGAGCAGCCCAGGAGGGCGTTTTCCCGCAGTTCGAATGCGACCACCAGTGGTGATGCAGCTGCAAGATCTTCTGATGTGGGCATGGTGGCTACCACCGTATCAAAAACAACTACCTCATTCACCGGTGCGTCCGGAAGTAGCTCACAAGGAACCAAATATCCACCCCGAGTCAAGAGGGTTTTCACCCCGCTTTATATGCCTTTGTCAAAAGCTCTAGAGGCCTTAATCCGAAAAGGACATCTGAAGCCATTGGAACAGCGGCCTTTACCTGATCCTATCCCTACAAAGCATGATCAGACTAAATACTGTGCCTACCATCAACAAACCGGTCATGACACCGACAGTTGCTTTCGTCTGCGCCATGATGTACAAGATCTGTTTGACAACGGGGTCATTCCCGCGCCAGTCCAGCAAAGTCTATCGGCACTCGATCAGTGAATTTGTGGGGGGATAATGTGATCTGATCAGAGATTGAACCGGCTGCGGGTGGCACTCAATTTACTCCAGATGGGGGAAGGACAGGCACTGTTTTGAGCATTTGCGAATGCCAGATTCTGACTTGGGTATTGGGTCGGTCTTGTTGTTTTATTTTGAGTCTGTCTTTTTGCTTTGAGTCAGTCTCTTTTTGTTTTGGGTTTGTCTTGTTGTATCGAGTCAGTCCTGTTGTATAGGAGTCGGGTGATTCTGGGGGGGGGGTGTTACCTCAAGCATCACCATTTTGTTTTGTGTTTGTCTTTTCGTTTTGTTTTGAGTCTGTTTTTGCCGAGGAGCCAGTAACAGCAAAAGATTTGAATGAACAGCAGCAATTTTTGCACTTCTGTGTTCGCTTCTGCCATGTGCCAATTGTGCTAGAAAGTATGAATGAAATGGCAGTGCATTCCACCTGCTCTCTTGTGCCCTAGAATCATTGCATCGACCTAAGTTTTCCAAAACTTTTTGAACACTGTAGTGAAAACGAAGAGGAAGGAATTCCTCGGGATTTGCAAAACTTTGATCAATTGAGAGAAAGAGAGGCGTGCCAAGCCCTTAATGAATGAAATCATGCTTGTTAGCGTGAGTACTGAGAAGGATCCTGGCTTGATCCAGATTGGTTCTACACTATCTTCAGCGCGAGCGATTTGTCGCTTTCTTAAAAATTTTCGAAAACAAAATGTTTTGCGCGGTCCTGCGAAGACTTGTGTGGAATCGCTCCTGAGATTGTGTAGCCTAGGATCACTCTCAGCCTCGAGACTCAACCCCTTCGCTTCCAAACCTTGAACTTGAATTCAGAAGGTTCAACGGTCAACTACGATGTATGGCCTGTGTGGCCAGATTTGAAGCAGCGCTCGAACAAGAGACGAAAAAAGTCAGATCAAAAGATCAGAAGATCAGAAAAAGCTTGCAAAACTAAAACAGAAGTACCCCTCGAACTAGGGGCAAAGATATCAGACATGCTCGAAGAGCTGAAGATGAGTCCTCTTGCAAAACAACAGCCATTCTCCTGGATTCAGATGACTTCAGGATCTCAAAACCATTTGACATGGACAAAGCTACACTTTTACCCTTGAGAGGCTCGCTGGGTCGAAAACCCAGAAGGGCGACCCAGGCAAAAGTTAGAGTAAGAAAAAGAACAAAAAAGAAGAAAAATGAAGAAAAATGCAAAGAAAAGAACAAAAAAAAAAAAGAGAAGAAAAAGAATTGAAAAGAGAAAGAAAGAAGAACAAAGCTCGCAAGGTTGAAAACCCGCAACGGGCGCCTTGGCAAAAATTAGAGCCTAAAAAGGAGAGGTTAATACCCGAGTGTACCTTAACCTCGAACTACGTAAGGCTTGATTCCCATCTTTGGGATACGTAGGCAACTTCATTCTGAAGTCCAGCCGTAAAACAATTCGATTGTGTCCATGCGATGGTTCTGATCATCTTCGCTTTCTCTGTATCCGAGAGTTTGGTTGTGTTCGTCGCTCTGAGGACTGCCTACAATGCGCCGCAGTGCCGTTCAAACAAGGGGCAACTTTCCGTTGCCATTCAATGCGCCGCGGTACCGTTCAAACAAGGGGCAACTTTACGTTGCCATGCAGTTCCCCTCAAGCAAGGGGCAATCTTCCTTCAAATTCGAGGTTGTGCATCTCGAGAGTAGGTTCCGTGCTCGTTGAGCAGTGGTCATTTGCAAAAATAGTTTTTGAGAATTTTTACTAAGGTTGACTAATCTTCTCGAAACGTATTCCATTTTTAAAACTGGATCATTTCTTGGACCCAAAAGAGGAAAATTTTCAGTGCTCACAGCCTAACTTGCGTGATTTTAAATCGGAAAATTGAACAAGCATGTTAATCTAACTCTCATGTTGGTCAAAACTGTTTTAGTAGAAAGCAAAAACAAAAAATGGTCAAAATGATGAACTAGGGGCACAGTTGAATCAGGTGTTCTGTCTTTTCCCCTTTGTCAAAATACTTGCCAGAAAGGGCACTCTATTTGTCGGAAAGGGCATCGTATTCGCCAGCAAAGGGCACAACAAAGGGCAGAAAGCTCTCACATCCTCCCAGCAACGAGGTATCAGGCAAAGTGCGAAGCACGAATTAGAATGGGGCAAGATATTCCACTCCATCATCTGGACAGATCTTATCACGTCCAAACTCCCCAGCAAAGCATCATCAACTGATGTTAGCTGCAGACTTGCTACACACCCAGTTGTAGCGCAACCTTTCCGTGGGAGGAATTCACTAGCTGTGAGTGGAAGAAAGAGAATCTAGCAGAATGCTAGGGGCATGAGCCCACAATTTGCTGTTTATCCATCAACCACCCAGGCGAGGGATGAAAAATGAGAGATTGAAGAATAGAGAGACGTGCGATGAGAGGAAAAGTGAGAAGAGGGCTTTTTCAGAAAAACAGAGCTTGAGGGCCGAGTGATGTGAGAACCATAAATGAGAAGGGTGGGAAACACTACCCGGTGAAACAGGCTCCCTGTGCACGTCTGAGTGTCGTGTTTTTTTGTTTTATCTCGATTCTTGTTTTGAGTCGTTTGGAGTGTTACTCGATGTGTCTAGGTTGTGTGCCTTTTATTTCCTTGTTGAGTCGTTTTGCTGTGTTCAATCGTAGGCTCGATACCCGGTCAAAAGCTCATTTACCAATTCCAAAATAAAATCGTTTTGTGCTCCGAGTGCCATGCCATTCTCCACATCTGTGCAAAACAAGATTCGTTCTTTCATAAAACCGCAGGGTTCAACCCAGGTCATGTCAGAACAATAAAATCAGGACCTATCTGAAGCTATATGGGTTCCAGACTACAAAGCAAAAGCAAAAGAGGAAATGTCGAGCATCTGAGTTTGTTTCAACTTCAGTAAGTTCCGAGACTACATTCCGTGTGTACCTCTTCAGGTTTTGCCAATGCTCCGAAGTACGAGTGTACCTCTACCTCAAGCTCAAGATCAAGTCTGCTTCAAGCCAGAATGGCGATCAAGTGCTCTCCCTGAGTACCATTCCCTGCTAGAGGCATCTTGGCTGTGTTCGCAATGAGTTCCTAGGAGACCAACTGCGACGGTGGAAACTAGAGTTCGAATGGCTGATGCCTAGAACGTAAAGGTTTGGGATTTCCGAGACTAAAGTCTGGTTTAAATACCCAGAGGCGTGTCCTCGGCTTGAAATCTGTATGGAAGCCCCATAGGTTGAGATAGCGTGTATGCACCTCAATTCTGGATACTGAACCAACCTAGTCTGTCACCCCGTTGGAGAATAGGGAAAGTTGTGAATATGATCAGGAAGAAAGGCAACGTCCAAAGTGTTCTACATGAAGAACCCTTGTCAGTATTTTAGAGCCTTTGTACTGTAAGTTGAAGGTAAGTGTTCGAAGAGCACAAGGGGAGATCCCCATCGGAGAAGAGCGGTTCACCGCCACTCACCTCATGAGGTGCTTTCTAAAGCGCCGCTACGCTTGTTTATTGCATTCATTAAACATCATGCATTGTATTGCATTGTACCTATCAAGTTTCTTTCTCATTCATGCACGATATTATATGTACGGTTCGTTCAAAGAAGTTTGGTTTAAGATCATTTCTTTAGTGTATCTATCACACTTTTCTTCATTCACTTTTGTGTATCTATCACATACATTCTCGTTTAGTGTATCACTCACACTTCATTTAGTATATCAATCATACTCTGTTCACATGGTGCATCTATCACACTTTGTGTTAACTTTTAATGTATCAATCACACTCTGTTCACTAAGTGCATCTATCACACTTTGTGTTCACTTTTAGTGTATCAATCACACTCTGTTCACTAAGTGCATCTATCACACTTTGTGTTCACTTTTAGTGTATCAATCACACTCTGTTCACATAGTGCATCTATCACACTTTGTGTTCACTTTTAATGTATCAATCACACTCTGTTCACATAGTGCATCTATCACACTTTGTGTTCACTTTTAATGTATCAATCACACTCTGTTCACATAGTGCATCTATCACACTTTGTGTTCACTTTCAGTATATCAATCATACTCTATTCACTAAGTGCATCTATCACACTTTGTGTTAATTTTCAGTATATCAATCATACTCTATTCACATAGTGCATCTATCACACTTTGTGTTAATTTTCAGTATATCAATCATACTTCTTCACTAAGTGCATCTATCACACTTCGTGTTCACATTTCAGTATATTAATCATACTCTGTTCACATAGTGCATCTATCACACTTTGTGTTCGCTTTTAGTATATCCATCATACTTGTTCACTAAGTGCATCTATCACACCTCGTGTTCACATTTAGTGTATCAATCACACTCTGTTCACATAGTGCATCTGTCACACTTTGTGTTCACCTTTTGTGTATCCATCATACTTGTTCACATAGTGCATCTATCACACTTTGTGTTCATTTTCAGTATATCAATCATACTCTGTTCACTAAGTGCATCTATCACACTTCGTGTTCATATTTAGTATATCAATCATACTCTGCTCACATAGTG
Organism: Camellia sinensis; assembly: GCF_055761805.1. Taxonomy (NCBI): domain Eukaryota; kingdom Viridiplantae; phylum Streptophyta; class Magnoliopsida; order Ericales; family Theaceae; genus Camellia; species Camellia sinensis. The sequence goes on from NC_138975.1 coordinate 95,716,260, forward strand.
CATCTATCACACTTTGTGTTCGCTTTTAGTGTATCAATCACACTTTGATTCACTAAGTGCATCTATCACACTTTGTGTTCACCTTTAGTGTGTATCCATCATACTTTGCTCACTTCACCCTTTGTATATCAATTACACTTTACTCAAATAGTGTATCAATCACACACTCTCGCTTTGTGTATCTATCATACTTGCTCACTTAGTGCATCTATCACACTTTGTGCTCACCTTTTTGTGTATCAATCACACACTCTCGCTTTGTGTATCTATCATACTTGTTCACTTAGTGCATCTATCATACTTTGTGTTCACCTTTTTGTGTATCAATCACATGTTCGCTCTGTGTATCTATCACTGTATTTGCAGTGAGAATTCCATAATTTTCTTACATCCTTTCTGTACGAAGTGTAGTTTGGCTTGAGTTTACTTGCTTGCCTAGCATTCGCTTAAAATGTTGCATTTATTTCGCATAATTGCTTCATTACAGCTCTCTTTGCATGATCATGAGTGATGTCCGGCTTCGCGTAGCGTATAAGTCCAACTTTCAAAACCGGCTTCGCGTAGCGTATAAGTCCAACTTTCAAAACCGGCCTCGCGTAGCGTATAAGTCCAATCTTGAAAATCTTCTTGCATATCATTTGCATTTTGCCCCTGCCTGCGGGCACATCTTTGTCTATCTTGTCTGCTTTGTCTAAGTCTTCGGCCTTGTCAAAAATGGGTCGTCTCTCGGCTTTGACATTCACTCCCGTCACTTATGACTTCCGAGTTCTGTCAAAGAGGGGCAACTGTAGACACCCCATTTTTGACCGAACTTGAGACTCAGACGTCACCAGTTGAGCACTTGGTGATATTGCATGTTGTGCTTGTTCAGAAGTCTCAGAGTCGCGGCCGCGAGCCCTGCCTCCGGACTTCCGAACCCTCTTCTGTACCTTGCCTCGGTTTGCGAACCAGACTCGATTTTCTCAGTTTCTATTCCTGAGGGGTGGGAGAGGTCTTGTAGACCATCTCTCAGTGGCCGTGGGCTACATTTTGTGGCCGTAGGGCATTTTTCCCATTTCGGAGCCCGGTTTCCGATTTTTCGGGATCGTTGGGCGTGTGCCTCGGTTCGGGACCGCTTAACCATCTCCGTTTGCTCTAAATTTTGGCATACATCTTATTTTCTCCCTTTCAAGGGACACTGGGGCCTGAGAAACCCACTTTGTGGCCGAACGCCACTTTCGGTGCTTGGCAGCCCATTTTCGGGACCCCGAACTGCGCATTTTGGCCCCCGAACATTCGTTTTGCAACGGTTTTCGTTCATTTTTGGCAGGTGCCTCTGTTTCATCACCAGGAAGGTCACCAGAGGGTGGCAGGCCAGCAATTATCTTGGCAACCAGTTATATTCCATTTTCGCCCTCCGACGCCCGTTTTTCGCGCTTCCGAGCCAATGTTGAACACCTTGGAGCCATTTTCTTCAAACCCAAAACATATATTTGTGATGTACACACATGGGAGGACCCTAAAAGTTGGTGGCCGGCCACTAATGTTGCTTGACCCTTTTGAACCCCTCCTTCCGGGCTAATGTTGAACACCCTTAGGCCACTTTCTTGAACTTTGAACCATATATTTGTGATGTACACACATGGGAGGACCCTAAAAGTTTATGGCCGGCCATTAATTCCATTTGAACCTTTTGAACCCCTCCTCAAAATGGCTTGTTCTCTCTCCTGTTTTAGAGTTTCCAAATTCGAACCACAGGGTTGTGAAGAGGAGACCTGGGAGGCCACCAATATGTGGTGGCCGGCCACTATTTCTACTTGGCCTTTTTGACCCCTAGCAGGCCGGCTAGGGGGGGTGGCCGGCCGGCCACTTCCAAGTCCAATAATGGGCCGGCCATGTTCCTTGTGTGATACACTTTACAGCTGTGTGGCCTTTTCCCCCAGAAAAGATCTGTATCCGGGGGATATTTTGGTAGGGGAAAGGCTTGGTCCTTTTCCCCCACCCTTTCCTTCCATGCTCCCCCTCCTTTTGGTCCATATAACCAGCAGGTGGCATTGGTGAGAGGGGTTGGAAAAATTCATCTTCAAACTTGCATACAAAAATCTCTCTCTATCCCTCTCTTTCAAGCAAGAAACTCCAAGCCCTACACCACCATTTCTTCTACAACACCAAGCTCCACCACCACCACTCCATTTCCAGCAGCAAGGAGGTGTTCTCCAAGGCCTAAGGGAACCACAAACTCAAGCCAAGAGGCAACCAAAGTCAAACCTTCAAGGGTAAGTAGTGTTCTTCCTTTTTTGAACTCATTTTGGTATCTTTCCTTAGCCATACGTGCTTATTGATTTGAGCTCCGACCAAAACTGAAAAGGTCATTTTTTTGAGCTCATTTTCTTGTTTCATTATGGGTTCAACCCGGTTTGAGCCCTCCATATTGCACTTGCTTCAATATCCTCCTTGAATGCCATTTTCTTGCATGCTTTTGCAGCCTATCATGCTTCTGTTTTTGGTCTTTTTACAGGCCTAGAAATAGTCTTATTTTGACCTTCTTAACATGTTTCATTAAGGGTCTTTGGCTGTTTGGTGAATGCTTTGCATACTTTGTGTTATAGCCACCTTTTGAGCCTCATTTTGCATTGCATTTTTAGCATGTTTGTATACTGTTTTGGAGTTTTTACAGTTCTGTAAATATGCTTATTTTTGGTCCCTCTTCAATGTTGTAGAAGGGAATTTTTCAGTTTGGGCTTTTCATATACCACTTGCCTCTTTGGCCACCTTTTGGCCCTTTTTCTTGCATGGGAGTGCAGCCATACTTGTGCTTGTTTTTGGGGTTTTTACAGTTCTGGAAAACATCATATTTTTGGCCCCTCTTCAACTTTGTTGAAGGGCCCTAACCTGTTTGAGGACAGCAGATGTAAGTTGCTTCTTAATCTCATGTTTAGGGCCATTTCTTGCATGCTAGTTTTGCCCTGTTTTGGTTTTCTGTTTGGCCATGATATAAACTGGAAAAGTGCATATTTAGGGGCTGCCTTGCTTCTGTCTATTCATTTCATGTGCCAATTTTGTATGTTTGGTATAGCTATAGGCCATTTCGTGTGCCTAAATTCATATTTTGGGACTATTCCCTGCATCGGGTGTGTTTTCGCCTCATTTCGGGGCTGTTTTCCCCCACATTTCATTGCTGAAAATCCATTAGCACGTTTGCATATCAATTTTCATGCATTTGCATTGCATATGCCATTGCCTCGGTTTGCGTGCCCGTGCGCACGCATTTCGAGGCACTTCATTTTCATCCATCGGCCTCTTATGTGAGTGTGGCTGAGGCTCCCTCATGTTAGTATAAGTCCATGGTGCATTTCATATGACATTTCGATGTCATTTGCATTGCGTATGCCATCGCCTCGGTTTGCGTGCCCGCGTGCACGCATTTCGAGGCATCTCATTTTCATAACATTGTGCATGCTGGATTGTATCTTAGGTGCATTCATGCATGTCATGCATATTGCATCGTGTTCGGGATAGGAGTTAGCCCGGACACGGGAAACGAGGTGCATTTCGTACTCCGAGTGACGGAATGTGTCTCAATTCCCAGTCACCGACACTCCGGATCATCCATGATGGAGTTAGGTTTTAGCTGTGTTTTCATGTGCACTCATCCTATATTGAATTATGCATTTTGACTCCTCGGCCATCATGCCTCGGTATGCGTGATTGGTGGCACGAGGATCGAGGCATGCATATATCTGTGAAAATACATTGTTATGCCCCTTCCCTGCTCTCTGTTGCAGCAAATAAAGAATCAGCAACTTTTCGGGACTTGGCACGCTTTCCAAGAATAAACTGCTAAACAGAGGCTAATTGGGGCATCCCAGTGGATTTCCGCGCAAGACAACCCGGACATGCATCATCCATCAGAAGCAAGGCAATCCCTGGCTTGCATGCCAGTTTTATTAATTTTCTTAGTTAATTTGTTAATTAATTAGGAATTTGTATTATTTGGACTGTAACATTTGGAATGTAATATTCTTTTATTTGGGAACTGTATTATTTATTCGGACCCTCTGCACGAGGGGACAACTGTAATAAGTGTGCGTGTGTGTGTTGTATGTCTTCCAACCCCACGTCTTTCTCCCTTTTATTTATCCGCTTATGATGGTTAGATTAGGGCATATTTCAATTAGCATACAGTATGACAGCATGTTTGCATCATTCATCTGTATTGCATGCACCGGGCTCGGCGCATCATAGTAACTGCATTGTATTTTCAATTCCAAGTTGAATACATGTTAGCTGTTGCATCTCATATGCCATGTTTAGAATAGCCGAGCCTGCTATAATTGCATTTTGTATGTGTTGCATTAGGCATTTCTGTATATTTAGGATCATGCATGATTTCTAATGTAAATTCTGTTTTGGCTTGGAGTACCCGGTGAGTTTTATGCTTTAGCATCCTTGCATGCGTGTGAGTGACTGCTATGATAGCATGCTTACCATGAGGCTATTTGCTTATGTGATATAACTGCCTGAATGCCTGTGGGTGAAGGTTGGGTTACTTGGATTGGAATAAATCATCAACTGTTTGTTTTAAGCTCACTAGATAGTGGCAAAACCATCTTTTCTAAGCCCACCTGCGGGTGGCAAAATCTGCATTTTAAGCCTACCTGCGGGTAGCAAACCATTTTCAAAAAGCGAACATGAAATGTTTTGTTCCAATTCAGGCGATCCAGTCTATACTTGTATGCTGTGCGCATCACATAGTAACCTAGGCTAATAACCGGAATAAGAACTCACAATGTTTTCAAAAATAGATATCATGGTTAGTAGAGGCCGATCTTTGATCGGGCGAGCGGGGGTGCTCACGAAGTGACCTTCCCCAATCGTACCCAAGCTCCCGAGCCGAGGCAACTTTGGTGAGGACGGACACGTGGCCTTTGGCACCGAATCAGGGTTTCCTAAATTTCCCATTAAAAAACATTTAGGTGGCGACTCTGTATCTGGCAAAGCAGTCCATGTTTGGCACTTCTTTTCAAAATTTGTTTTTCTCAAAACGATTTGCCGGATTTGGACTCTTTGGTTCAGACTTAGAACCGTGACAAATTGGAGAGTCCTGAGCTGTAGTGACCCCAAATGAACAGAATGGGAGCTCGTTCCTCCCGGGGCGTTCGGGGACGTCTACACCTATTCTTCATTTTTGGTGACAGAATTTTTCATCTCTAAATGTTGAATTTTTCGTCCTCTATAACGTCCATTTCGTCGCTATAATTAAATAATATTTTATTTTTAATTGTTGTGGCGACGAAATATTTTTTCAGAAAATATTAAAATAAAAGTCTTAATGACGAAATTTATCCTCACCAATGATATAGATTAAGGTGAGAAAAATTCATCACTAAAATGAGCACAAAACAAAATTCTTTAATGACAAAACAATTTTGTCGCCAAATATTCAAGTTAGTGACAAAATATTCAGCAAATGTGACAAAATTATTTCTTGGAACTATAGCATTAGTGGCAAAATTATTTGTCAAGAAAAGTTTGAAAACTAATAGTGACAGTTTTTATTTCGTCGCTAATAATAATTAACATTTTTAACAATGGGGTTAATATTTTCAATTTTCAATTTTGTTTCACTAACAATTCCCTGTACATTTTAATAACATGTTTAATAAAATATCTATTACAGATCAATACAAAAACTTGTTCACTTTCATAAATACCACAGTCGAAATATGTCTCATAATATCCACAAAAATACAATATTAACTACGGATTACAAAACATGCCTCCTAATATCCACATAAAAAACTTCTCCTAATATCCACAAAAATATAATATCAAGTGCAGATTACCAAACATGTCTCCTAATATATATACAAAAATATAAACCTTACGACGCAACCAAAATACATGTAAGGTAATATTAACAAAAACAAAAAATGAGCAAGCTCCTGCTCTCCATATTACCAAACACGCCCATCTCCAATTTACAACAAAACAAAACAAAACAAAACGCAAAAGAAAAAAAAAAAGAAAAGAAAAGAGAAAGACAATTACTATCTTATCAATAAAATATACAATTTAACATTTTTCGAAAAGTGCGTTTTTCAACTTAGTTTTCAAGCCGGGAGTTCCGTGCTAGTTCCATAACTTCCACAACTCACATTGGTCCCTCCCAAGGTGTTCGGGGTGTTTCCTAGGCCTTCTTGTGGCTATTTCACGATTTTGGCCCCCAATGGCCTATTCTCAAGCCTAAGTGTTTAAAAAG